>NC_139004.1:82564369-83764369 GCF_964374135.1 Grampus griseus | reverse complement strand
TTGCGGTACACGGGCTTCTCATTGCGGGGGCTTCTCTTGTTGCGGAGCATGGGCTCTAGGCGCGAGGGCTTCAGTAGTTGTGGCACACGGGCTCAGTAGTTGTGGCTCATAGGCTCTAGAGCACAGGATCCGTAGTTGTGGCGCACGGGCTTATTTGCTCCACGGCATGTGGGATCTTCCCAGACCAGGGCTCGAACCCGTGTCCCCTGCATTGGCAGGTGGATTCTTAACCAGTGCACCACCAGGGAAGTCTGATTATCTGATTATTGGATTAACTTCCATCTCCTCCATTGACTACAAGCTCCATGAGGACAGAGACCCTGCCTGTGTTAATTAAAGTGATCCATTAGTCCCAATTTTCATGGAATAATCCCAGTTTACACTTGTTATCATAGAATAATTACTGAGCGTACCACCTTTGCCTTCCAAAAGGTACCGAGTTACACTAAAACCTATATGGTTCTCCTGGTTTTGATTCATCATTGAATCCTGGTAACTACTGCTAGAGCAGCTATATAAAGTAATCAATAAATACTGACTGAACTATTGACGAGTATAAAATCTAATATAATCTCGATATGTATTCATATCAAGAAAAAAAAAAGATCTACCAAGTAGCTTTCCAACATACCAAACTGCTAAACAGGGAGAACCATCAAATATATAGCCAAGTCTTAATAGTCTTTGGCACTGAGAATAACTTTGCTTAGTTACTAAATACACAATACTTTAGATCAACTCTAGAGAAGCACCATTGTGTCCATATTATTCCAAAATGGGTCACTGGAAGATCAACTGCTTTGATAAGGTCAGTACCTCAAAGGCTGTATAAAGAACACTTTGACCCAAATAAAGGTATCGAAGTGGTTTATCCACCACAGAGGTGCAGCAAAAAATGTTCTGCCTTAATTATTGCACTTAGTAAATGAAGGTGTTACCTGTATATATGTCATTGTAGGCAATCAAGACTCATCACATTCAACCATAGGGGAGGAACAAATTAAATTACATTTCCATTTATTAATTGGTTTTCATCCATATAAAAGGCTTTTGTAGGGACTTCCCTGGTGGCGCAGTGGTTAAGAATCTGCCTGCCAATGCAGGGGACACGGGTTCGATCCCTGGTCCAGGAAGATCCCACAGGCCATGGAGCAATTAAGCCAGTGTGCCACAACTACTGAGCCTGCGCTCTAGAGCCCACGAGTCACAACTACTGAAGCCCACGCACCTAGAGCCCGTGCTCCGCAACAAGAGAAGCCACTGCAATGAGGCGCCCACGCACTGCAACCAAGAGTAGCCCCCACTCACCGCAACTACAGAAAGCACCCGTGCAGCAACGAAGATGCAGCCAAAAATCAATTAATTAATAAAAACCACCAGTTATAAAATATATATATATATATATGGCATTTGTTGCATAACTGCTTTTGACAAGGCAAATGTAAAATTGAGCACAGTTCATGTATCTGCTTTGGGCACTAGCCAACATTTTATCATTCAATCCATCAAAGCAGTAATAGTTTAGGTGAACTATCTCCTAACTATAGCTCTGAATTCCCCATTAGACAGAGAGAAGTAAGAAATCCACTGACTGCCAAAGGCCATAAAATAACATCCAAGCATTCCTCAGGTCTGAGGTGTGCTAGGTCATCCCTAATATAGCTCCAGAACGCTACAACGGCACACAGGAATTTTAAATAAAAGAGAAATCGGGCAATAAGACCACCAACCAACACGCTCGGGGAAATCATATAAAGTTAAGAGAGAATCTGGCCCAGCTAGAAATACTTTCTTGGAGAGCTTCCCCAAGAAAAGGCAGGCCACTTCAACTGTTTTCCTTTATGATGAAAATTCTGAACAATTTAGGCATCCAAGATAAGGATCTTCAACAGAGAACTAGACAGGGATGAATGTGTAAAAACCTCTTCAAAAGGAAGCAGTGCATCAGAATTTCCTTGCATTACTCATTTTACTGGCTTGTATTTTTTCCTGTCTTAATTACACATGGAACCAATCTAACAATAACTGCGGTTTTAATTACAAGTCCATAGGCTCACAGACTTTTAAGTAAAAAAGTTCCATCTTTAAACTCTCAGAGATTTTTTTTTTCTAACATCTTTATTGGAGTATAATTGCTTTACAATTGTCTGTTAGTTTCCGCTTTATAACAAAGTAAATCAGCTATACATATACATATATTCCTCTTGGGTCTCCCACCCTTCCTATCCCACCCCTCTAGGTGGTCACAAAGCACCGAGCTGATCATGCTGTGCTATGCAGCTTCTTCCCACTAGCTAGCTATTTTATTTGGTAGTGTGTATATGTCCACGCAACTCTCTCACTCCGTCCCAGCTTACCCTTCCCCCTCCCCATGTCCTCAGGTCCATTCTCTATGTCTGCATCTTTATTCCTGTCCTGCCCCTAGGTTCTTCAGAACTTTTTTTTTTTTTAGATTCCATATATATGTGTTAGCATACAGTATTTGTTTTTCTCTTTCTGACTTACTTCACTCTGTATGACAGCCTCTAGGTCCATCCACCTCACTACAAATAACTCAGTTTCGTTTCTTTTTATGGCTGAGTAATATTCCATTGTATATATGTGCCACATCTTCTTTATCCATTCATCTGTTGATGGACACTTAGGTTGCTTCCATTGTCCTGGCTATTGTAAATAGAGCTGCAGTGAACACTGTGGTATATGACTTCTTTTGAATTATGGTTTTCTCAGGGTATATGCCCAGTAGTGGGATTCAGAGCTTTGTTCTTTATACAAAGCTTCAGAGAGAACAGCCTGAATTCTTAGCATATGGGTTCAAGGGCCTACCTATAAAGGTCCATAAATCTTATTGTTACATGCATAAATTTAAAATGAGCTAAATATATTTTTCCAGAAAAGAATCCTTAGCTTCAAATTATAAATTGGCCCTTGACCCTCAATGTTAAGAATATTTTATTATGAAATGAATTCCTCATTTCTGAAAACACTCTCAGTTAAGACAATAGTAAAATCCCTCAGTTAAAAAAAAATAAGTTTATTACTTCAAACAGATACCCTGAACCCCAAATTTGCTTTTGTAAGGTAGTTTTTCACATAACTAGTTCACATTAAATGGACTAAATTATAATAACTCTATATCCATTCGTCTAAAAATGCATTTATTCATTCACCAACTATTTGAGTGTCTATTATATATCATGAATGTTATCTTCAAAATCTTAGGTAAAATAGTGAATATTTGTTAAAATATTACTTTAAAATTCTAGTTTCTATCTAACAACAAAATATCTCAAATCGGGAAAAAATGGAGAGGATGTTAAGACACATGTGGCAATAGAGGAATTATTTTTCTCATTTGAACTGGTTAGCTAAGACTGCAAAAGGAAATTATCAGGTGAGAAAAAGGTACAAGACAAAATTATGCCATTTTATAGACTCAGTTTCTTGTTAGCTTAAATACAACAAGCGTGAAAGTCAGAGAGTGATTCCTGTAACATCTGTCTCTATAAGACATCCAGAAATTGGCAAGCTTTATTTAAAAACTAGATTTAGAATCACTAGCAGTACACGTGTACTACAGCTGTAAGACCTCCACATATACCCCACCGTGGTTTCACTCTTCTAATGAGTAGAACAAAATTGTTTCACAGCTTTTCAAATTCAAGGGACAAGATTTGCATGGTGAAGTCTTAGGACTACATCGTGCTGGGCTTACCACAAGACAACCAACACCCGTGGTTCTCCTTGGACTCAGAACTCCCTCCCTCAGGATGGTCTCTGCCCCTCGGGGCCCCTCTGACAGCCTTCAGAGGCTCTAGAAAAGCAGAAGAAAATGAATTCGCAAGGAAACACATTAGTGCCAAATGAAAAATCCTGCTCTCGTATACTACAAACACAAACCACATTTTGAAACTATCAACTCTTTCTTTTCTTTTTTTTTTTTAATTTATTTTTGGCTGTGTTGGGTCTTCGTTGCTGTGCGCAGGCTTTCTGTAGTTGCAGTGAGTGGAGCTTCTCATTGCAGTGGCTTCTCTTGCTGCGGAGCACGGGCTCTAGGCATGCAGGCTTCAGTAGTTGTGGCTCACGGGCCCTAGAGTGCAGGCTCAGTAGTTGTGGCAGACGGGCTTAGCTGCTCCGCGGCATGTGGGATCTTCCCGGAGCAGGGCTGAAACCTGTGTCTCCTGCATTGGTAGGCGGATTCTTAACCACTGCGCCACCAGGGAAGCCCTGAAACTATCAACTCTTAAGTGCGCTTGTGTACGTAAACTTTCCAAAATTTCAGTTAAAAAATAAACACAAAAATACCAAGTGCTAATGTGTATTTTTTAAAGAGATTTAAACATAAAAAACGTTTTCAATGTTGGACATGGAAGAATCATACAGAAAAAAGGTAAGTGGTAAACAATGGGGAAAGGGTTGAGGGGAGCCAGAATAAAAAGGAGGGGCCTCAACCCCAAAAGTGTGCAGAGGGTTCAGAGAGATTAATTGTTGATGTGAGGGGCAGGGGAGACAAACCAAACTGGCAAAAATTGATCAAGGAACAAAATATAATACTATCTGTCATGACAAATGGTTATATATATTTTTAGAACTTCAGAAAGATCGTAGAGTTGGCTGTCTCATAGTAAAGAATTAAGCCTCTCAGTGCATGTGCTTTTAAACTGTTTAAACAGCTCGGACTACACAAGAGGGACCGATGAAACCGAGCTGTGGTGCTGACTCAGTCCTTCCTTCTGGATAGCACAGGGTATATCTGCCTCACAAACTCGTTCTTCTATTTCAATTAGAACACAAACAAACAAACCAAAAAAAAAAATTAGCCTAGCTCATCCATGATGAATATACATTTTTAAGAAAGGGACTTCCCAGCATCAAGGAAACTGTTTGCCTCTTCCTCACTATGGGGAAATTTGTGGTTACTTAAAAAAAAAAAAAAAAAAAAAAAAAAAGAGCTATTAGGTCAATGAAATTCGTAATAACAATAATATGAGTAGTAATTCTTGCTTTTTCATGGGATAAAATTACAAACTGTTAAGAATCAAGGCCTTTGGTATATCTTTTTGAGGGGAGGTGTGTGTGTGTATACATGTGCACACTTGCTTTCTGTCATTAAAGGAATTTCTATCAGAATAGAGACTTTTTAAAAAAGCAGAATTGCTGTATTCCAATCCTTTTTTATAAGTCAAGCACTTTTTTTTGAGGAAAATTAGGTATTTTGTGATACTTCCCACAAAACCCAGCAAACTCTTTCATACTAAAATAATTATTAAGAGTAAACCACAAGGCTCAGTCAATAGCCAAGGAAGATTCTTTCTTTTCCAAGCATTAACCTCATTTCAGGAGTCATCTGAAACACAGACCAATATAGCTCCTGTTTCTAAAAAGATTTTTACTGGTAATGAGAATGATAAAACTGCAATTTCTTTCTGAAGGCTATATAAGGATTTATGCAAAGTTCAACAGAAGACAGATTTCCTTGAGTATACAGTACCAGGACCTAACACATTTCCCAGCAAGAGGATACCATGCATACATACATTTGAGCAGTCAATGAATAAACGAACAAAGATTAATGTGAGGATTCAAATGAGACAACTTCATAAACTGGATTTTCTTATAGTGAATCTTTTTTTTTTTTTCCACTTCTTATGCTACATTTCAGAAATGTTCTCTTCCATTTCTGAGAGTTGTCTGGCTACAGGAATAGAAGTTTCATGAGAATACAGACCATTAGCACAGAGTCGGTGCTCACTAAGTGTGTGGAGAATTTAATGATCAACACATGAATTAAAACATGAAGAGCAAATCAATACATGAATGAATGAATGATGAAAGAAAAAATCACCTCAGTTTCTCTGGACTTGGTTTGTCACCCTCTCCATGAAGCCATATTTGAGTCCTAAGCCACAAGACTATCTTAAAGGGACTTGTCAAAACTTACTTTATTTCACTCCTTGGAGTCTCATGAAGAAATGAAGTGGTTTCAAGGGGGAAAATATAAACATATGATTGAGAAAAGTTGGTTCAAATCCTACTCCTCTTCCTAGAAGGTCCATGACTCTTGGCCAGGGTTTCTTAACCTTGGCACTACTGACCTTTTGGTCTGGATAATTCGTCATACAGGCTGTCCTGTGCATTGCAGAATGTTCTGCAGCATCCTCGGCCTCTACTCACTAGATGTCAGTATCAACGTGTACCCCAGATGCGACAACTAAAGCCATCTCTCTAGATGTTGCCAAATGTCTCTTGGGGGGTCAAAATCATCCCCAGGTGAGAACCATTGCTATAGGCAAATTTCTTGATTATTTAAGCCTCATCTTCTCATTTAAAAATGTATGTAGGGCTTCCCTGGTGGCGCAGTGGTTGAGAGTCCGCCTGCTGATGCAGGGGACACGGGTTCGTGCTGCGGTCCGGGAAGATCCCACATGCCGCGGAGCGGCTGCGCCCATGAGCCATGGCCGCTGAGCCTGCGCGTCCAGAGCCTGTGCTCCACAACGGGAGAGGCCACAGCAGTGAGAGGCCCACGTACCGCAAAAAAAAAAAAGAAAAAAAAAAGTATGTAATACCACTTTTCATAAGTAATGGTTGTAATAAGTAAATTTAAAATAACTGTAATTACAAAAAATTCTGACAACAACAAGTCTATAAACATTATTTGAGTGCCCATTATGTGCCAGGCACTGAATAGAGGAGTCATTTAACTTGATTCCTTCCAATCCTTACAACACCCTTATGGATTGTGGGCACTCACCCCCATTTTCACAATAATCACACAAATGAGAGTTGTCACAGCCAAGATTCAAACTGAAGCTATCTGATTTCAAGAGCCCGAGCTCTCACCCACCATACTGTACATAATCAATCTCCAAACACAGCTTGTCGTTCAGTAGGTCGTCAACAAATATTTGTCTCCTTCCAACATTTTTCCTAATTTTCTTTCCCTGGAAGAATCAGAGTTCAGTGTGTTTCCCTACTGCATGAAATCTGGAAATGATATCTTAAAATCCCCATGTCAATTATATCATAGTTGCCTCTTCCATCAAAGAGGAAATGCTTTACATCCATAATATCTACTGGCATCAACGTTCTCTGTATTCAACTGTAAGTTCCTAAAGATCAGAGATCAGGTTCCACACATAATAGAAGTGCTCATGACGTGTTTATGGGTGATAGTGTTCATCTTATACTAGAGAGTAACAAAAATATATTGATGTTGATTTGACATGTTCAGGGTTTACAATGAAAAGCTATATAGAGAATATTAGAAAGGGTTATGACAGCTAAACTTCAACTGAAATTGAGCAATTTTATTTTTTTAAATACTAAAGTATATCTAATGAACGGGAAGATAGAGTCTATAATTGTTCAAGCTTCTTAATGCTGGGCCCTTAGCCATGATGTTTCCACTTGAAACAACAGAATAAAAATGGGGTTGGCTAATGTTAACAGAGCTTTTTCTACAGGATTTAAAAGATCTTACAAGATTAGTCTATAAATGAATTTATTAATCATCATGGAAATAGCATATGACGGCCGAAAAAGTATTTAAAGTTTAAAAAAAAAAAAAGGAAAAGGAAAGAAAGGAAAGCAAAGGAAAAGAAACCAAACCATAGAGGGACACAAATTTTTATTACCAAATTTCTTTTTTAACTTTTTTTGTATAATGATAGGTTTCTATAATTTATACATGAGAATATTTACTTGAGGCTTAGTTTGGTAGAATAAGTCCTAATTTGTAGGCCATAACTTCTATTTTCTGGTCCAGTTACTTTCTCGAAGCATGTTGTTTCCCAACCATAAAGTAGTATTTCAAATACTATTCAAGATTCCCTCAGTCTTAGCAAAGGCTCATTTCAAAATCTAATAAAAATGACAAGAACAATATCCATTTTTTAAAATGAAAGAGGCAGTGGTGGAGGTGGGGGGAAGGATCGAGTCCCACCATTTAAAAAGGCAGACATAAAGACCCTTCACACACTCTAAAATGACTATAATTTTAAAAAACTGAAAATAATAAGTGTTGGCAAGAATATGGAGAAACTGGGAACTAGAACCTTAGTACATTGCTAGTGGGAATGTAAAATGGTATAGCTGCTATGGAAAACAGTCTAAAAGTTCTTCAAAAGGTTTAACATCGAGTTACAATATGACCCAGCAATTCCACTTGTAGGTAACTACCTGAGAAAAATGAAAATATATTACAACACAAAAACTTACACACAAATGTTCAGAGCAGCGTTACTCGTAACAGCCAAAAAGTGGAAGCAACTCAAATGTCCATCGACTGAGGAATGAATAAACAAAATGTGGAATAGCACGACAATGGAATATTACTGGGCCATAGAAAGGAATGAAGTACTGACACACGCTACAACAAAGATGAACCTTGACAACTTCATGCTAAGTGAAAGAAGCCAAACCAAAAAAAGGTCATATGTTGCATAATGCCATTTATATGAAATGTCCAGTAAGGAAATCCATAAAGACAGAAAGTAGATTAACGGTTGCCAGGGGACAGGAGAAAGGAGAGTTGGAACTAACTACTGAAAGGTACAGGGCTTCTTTTGGAGATAATGGAAGTGTTCTGGAATTAGATAATAGTGATGACTGAACAAGAAAGTCAAACTAAAAACCACTGAAGTATATACTTCAAAATGGTGAATTTGATGTTCTGTGAGTTACATCTTAATTTAACATAACGCTAGAAGAAAAGGTTAGAGACTAAAAAAGAAAAACACTCAACTTAGAGATGTGCGGTTAGTTCTTCACCCCCTGCAACCACCCAGCACCTGACAGTGGTCTCAAAGAGCTTTCTGCCCTGAAAAATCCACCACCCCCCTTCATTATAGTGACATGAACAGCTGAAATGAGATGCCGATGTTGAATCTTTAAACATTATAAATGGTAAGGGGAGCAGGGGAAGGAGATTTAAATCCATTTCAGAGTAGAGGACCACAAGAAAATAAAAGAACTTTTGACAGAAGAACTACTAAGACAGGGAAAGAAACGGACAAAGGGGAGGAAGAGTTTGTCCTAGGAAGAGAAAACAATGTGGAAGCTACATTGCCATTGTCTGTTTGCTTATTTTTGGTGTATCAGCTTGTGTAAATAAATGGACATGGCATCCTAGGAGGGAAAAAAAGAGAATACTACAAATCAGACTCAAAAAAAAAAAAGAATACCGAAGGTGTCAAATGTGTACACCAGAAAAATAAGAGCTACAGCAAAGGAAATAAATGCACAATTTTCTATCAAGTCACTTCTCAGTTATTTCCTCTTTCCAATCCTCCACAACTATTTCCTGCTAAGCTTCTTCCTTCCTCCCTGCATTTCTTCATTTGCACAGTTTCTCCTCCTGCGCAAACACACCATTCTTCCTCTGCGGCATGCCAGACCATGAGCTAATATGCCTGTTTCTGCATTCCCCAGCGATGAGCCTCACACCCCACTACCTCGTCTATTTCCTCAACTGTTACCCAGTTATTTTCTATTCCCATCTCAGTCATGCATCCAGTCATTCCCTCCCTCCCATAACAAACGAGTGTGGAGGGGAAGTAAATGAAGGCCCAGTGGTGATCCGAATCTGACAGTACCTCTACTCTTTCAGAACCTATAGTCTGGGGGGTGGGGGGGCATGGAATTCATTAAGTGAGCACAAAAAAATTTAACATGACAAGTGACTTAAAGAATTAAGCACAAGGACCTATGAGGGTATTTAATAAGGGGACAGGGAGGGAAGTGAAGAAGTAGAAGGGAAAGGAAAAAGACGTCAGGCCTATTTCATGGAGTAAAAAAACAGCATATGCAAAGGCCCTGTGCAAAGAAGTAGCATAACATACTGGAAGAAATGAACAAAGTCCATGGTGGCCAAAGCACAGAAAGATTTACGGGAAAGCAATGTGAGAAAATGGGGGCGGGAGGTAGGGGGGTAGGCAAAGGACAGATCATGATCTAGGGTCTTTATCCCAACATTGAGAGAAGGGTTAAAGGACTATTACAATAATCCAGAGAGAGATAACAGTAGCTGGGCTATGGAAATGGCAGCAGAAATTTTGCGATGTAGACACATCATCAAATAATAATAAAAATGATAATACCAAAAACCGTAATGACAACAGCAACCATCATTTGCTAAAAGCTTATGACGTGCCAAGACCTAAGCTATGCACTACAAATATACTATCATTTTTCTTCACAACTGTGAATGGTAAATATTAGGATTCCCATTTTACAATCGAGGAAACTGAGACTCAGAGTCAGTTAAGTGACCTGGCCGAGATCCCATGCAGCTGATACGTGATACAACAGGAACTGAATAAAGTCTGCCTAGCTTCCACTAATACAACACAGTGTTCTTAGCATAAAAATAATAAAAGTATCAACTATTATGGAGCCAGGAACTGGGCTAGTATGTTGAAAATCAGTTGGGCTTTTAATCTTCCCAACAACTGGGTCATATGGGCAGCAGTATCCCCACTTTACAGATGGGGAAACTGAGGCAGAGCCAGGTCAGCTAGAGGCATAAACTGGGCCCATTAACAGTTCCCGACTCAGTAAGTCATAGAACTGGGATTCGAATGCAATGAAGACAATAAAGTTCTGGAAGGTCTTTCCTTTTCAATCAAGATACAGATCGATTAAAAACTAAAACTATGAGTCAACACTTTACCTATAATCTGTTTAACGCCTTCTGGAAAATCTAAAATGCATGTTGCTTCTGAAATTCACTTTTGTATTTTTATTGTAATCTCTAACCCACAGCATTGGGAGTCCCAGATTTGCATCACTACATATGTCACCACACCACTGACAGCTCAGAAAGATAAAGATAACCCTGGTTATAGATGAAAAAATACTAAGTATTTCCACCAAGATGGGCAGAAGAAATGACTTTGACAATCAAGTCATCTATGGGGAATTATATTATTTTTCACAATATATATAATTAAAGTAACAGCATTTCAAAATCAAGACTGAAAATAAATGTCACTTACAGCCAGAGAGGATGTTAGATCATGAGAATTCATGGAAACAGAAAAGGATGAAAGAGGCTCACTGAATTCCTAATTTCTCAACTATCATGACCTGTACCCCTTCAAATACATAAATCTGCAACAGGATTTTTTTTTCCTCCCACTGAGTCCAACAAAATAGAAAATCCTTCCTGTTTGGCCAAAAGAATTCTTTTCTTTTTTCCTATAACCTATTCACTCCCCAAAATTATGTAATGAATGATCCTTAGTATAATAGCAGATGCTATAACAAATATTCCTTTATATGATTTGTAGATATCACCACCCAGACAACAAATACCTCTGTGAATATGAGGGACTTCCCTGGTGGTCCAGTGGTAAAGAATCCGCCTTCCAATGCAGGGGACGTGGGTTCGATCCCTGGTTGGGGAACTAAGATCCCACATGCCGCGGGGCAACTAAGCCCGCATGCCACAACTACTGAGCTCGGGCCCCTCAATGAGAGAGCCCGTGTGCTGCAAACTACCGAGCCCACACACTCTGGAGCCCGCGCATCACAACTAGAGAGAGAAAACCCGCGTGCCACAACTAGAGAGAAGCTCACGCACTCCAACGAAGAGCCCACGAGCCGCCAACAAAAGATCCCGCATGCCTCAGCGAAGATCCTGTGTTCCGCAACTAAGAGCCGACACAGCCAAAAACTTAAATAAATAAAGGGGGAAAACATCGATGTGTTATGTATGTTATACATTAAAAAAACCAACTAAAGCCCTCTTACCATTAGTAAGAGGAAAAGCAGTAAAAATTAATGTCAAAAAAAAAAAAGAATGTGAGAACATAGGTTAAAAAAAAAACTTAGGCACAAAGATTGGCATTTTATGTTTCCCTGTGTCACCCTACCCTTCAGCTACTACGACAGATCTAACCCAGTTTTCATTCACATGTGGCACTAAATTGCTTTGATGAAAGCCAAATAATAAGGGGTATACCCTTTAGACCAAAATACAATGCAAATTGCTGAATACTGCAAGTAAAAATAATTTCTAAACTTAGAGTACAAGACTTTCTTTTTGCTAATGCATTTACCATATATTAGACTCAGAAAACCTACAATAAAAATCTCCTCCTAAGTGGATATTGTTTCTGCAACCTTTATCATCTAAATGTGGTCTTGGTGCTTCTGCTTTCATAGCGTAATCCCCAGGCATCAATTGCTTGTGGCATTTGCCCAAGTATTTTGAAATGTTTAGTTTTTGTCTAGGCAACAGATGTGAACTAAGTAACAAGTCAATCTGTCCCAGGATTTGTTTCACAACCACTCCAAAGAGATGTTGCTTGTCAGCTTCACAAACTACAGTGCATCCAAACGGCATTAAACGTTTTACTACCTGGAAAACTATTTCAAAAGATTCTTTACAGGCACTGAAAGAAAAAATCCTGTCAGATCATATCCCCTTTTTCCATCAAAAAGAATTACTGCCATACTCCTTGAAGGAATACCAACTAAACCCAGCCTTCAAAAATAACAACAGAAAATTAAAATTGTGTTTCAAAACAAAGGATTTTATGTGATTTATGATGTAAGGGACCCCTGTTCTATATAATTTGGTATGGTATGCACATGAGCAAAAATAAAGAGAAATCACTTCTCCAAAGAAGACGTACAGATGGCCAACAGCACATGAAAATATGCTCAACGTCGTTAATTATTAGAGACATGCAAATCAAAACTACAATGAGGTATCACCTCACACCAGTCAGAATAGCCATCATTAAAAAGTCTACAAACAATAAATGCTGGGGAGGGTATGGAGAAAAGGGAACACTCCTAATCTGTTGGTGGGAATGTATATTGATACAGCCACTATGGAAAACAGTATGGAAGTTCCTTAAAAAACTAAAAATAGAGCTACCATTTGATCCAGCAATCCCACTCCTGGGCATATATCCGCAAAAAACCATAATTCGAAAAGACACACGCACCCCAATGTTCACTGCAGCACTATTTACAATAAGCAAGACTTGGAAGCAACCTAAATGTCCACTGACAGATGAATGGATAAAGAAGATGTGGTACATATACAGTGCAATATTATTCAGCCATAAGAAAGAATGAAATAATGCCATTTGCAGCAACATGGATGGACCAGAGATTGTCATACTAAGTGAAGTAAGTCAGACAGAGAAAGACAAATATCATCTGATATCACTTCTATGTGGAATCTAAAAACTGATACAAATGAACTTATTTACAAAACAGAAGTAGACTCACAGACTTAGAAAACAAACTATGGTTACCAGGGAGAAAGGTGGTGGGGAGGATAAATTAGGAGGTTGGGATTAACAGATACACACTACTTTATATAAAATAGATAATCAACAACCTACTGTACAGCACAGGGAACTATACCCAATACTCTGTAATAACATATATGGGAAAAGAATCTGAAAAAGAATAGATATATGAATATGTATAACTAAATCACTTTGCTGTATCCCTGAAACTGACACAACACTGTAAATCAACTATACCCCAATATGAAATTTAAAATTTTTTAATAAATATAAAAAGCATACTTGATATTAAGAGAAATCACAGATAACCTAAAAATGTGTATCATATCCTTATAATTTTATGTGTATCTGAAATATGTAAGATTGATTTAACATACTTGCTATGTACATACATTTGAATTTTATGAAGATTGATTTTTTAAACAAGAAAGGAAAATTCATTATTTTTTTAAAACCAAAGGTGATCTTTTTATAATATGAAGAGTGATTACAGAGTATTTTTTTTTAATTGAAGTGTTCTATATCAGGCTTTCTTAAGAAGAGGCAAAGGAACAAATACAAATGATTCCATTTACATGAAGTTCAAGAATAGGTAAAACTAAGTCAGAGAGACAGAGGTCAGACTGATGGTTTTTCTTCTGGGGGGTGGTTATTGGCTGAGAAGGACACGGGAGAACCTTCCACAGTTCTGGAATCGTTCTAATTCTTGATCTGGGTAACAGCCACAAGGGTGTGTGTGGGTGTGGGCAGTTATAGGTGTGTGTATAAATAAATCACGATGCAAAGCAGTCTGGATGACATTACAACTTCTTAAAATGCACATAAATTTTAATGTTTGTCTATTACCTTGACCAAAAAAAGCTAGCACAACTAAAATGCCAACCAAGGACGAGAGAATCAAATCTCAGTCATCTTAGCTCATTACTAAGGCAAAAGAAGGGAGACGCACATGGCTTATTCTCCAGTGCACAGAAACATCAGTAATCCTCATAATCACCTATCTGAAAAAGGCACTAAGTCAAACTAACACAGGCCATCTGACTTTTTGTAAAAAAAAAAAACAAGCACACGAAAAACAATACTTCACACTAAGGGGCCACATTTCTGATTAAGGGCCTGATGCCCAGCCTTGTTCAGGTATAGTAACAGACACCCTGTTAATTAAATAAATCATCCATAAATAGTCACTTGTAAAATGGGAAGCTACTTAGAGCACTACACAATGCATCTCTTTGCAGAGAAAAATTATAGAATATGTGGGAAATAGGGAGCTCCCCCATGATCCTCCCAATTGGGGCTATTTTGCCCAAGGTCAGAAGTTAGGGAGACTCTGTAGAAGATGGACAAGGAGGGGGCAGCTCGTGGTTGGCTCCGTGGGTGCCACTGCCTCCTACACACTTAAAATATCTGGAGGGCCATGGGCAGGACCTTGTGCACCACAAGAAGTACCTAAATCCTACTGGAATAAAATGATGTAAGACTCAAATGGCATTCCCGTCTCGTTCCCATGCTTCCCTAATTTGAGTAGGTGTCACCCCAAGCGCAGCCAAGAAATACTCAAACTATCTGATTAAGATAGCGTGGCTCATATATGCAGTGGAATATTACTCAGCCGTAAAAAGAAACGAAATTGAGTTATTTGTAGTGAGGTGGATGGACCTACAGTCTGTCATACAGACTGAAGTAAGTCAAAAGAGAAAAACAAATACCGTATGCTAACATATATATATGGAATCTTCAAAGAAAAAAAAAAAACGCTTCTGAAGAACCTAGGGGCAGAACAGGAATAAAGATGCAGATGTAGAGAACGGACTTGAGGACACAGGGCGGGGGAAGGGTAAGCTGGGACGAAGTGAGAGAGTGGCATGGACATATATACACTACCAAATGCAAGGTAGATAGCTAGTGGGAAGCAGCCGCATAGCACAGGGAGATCAGCTCTGTGCTTTGTGACCACCTAGAGGGGTGGGATAGGGAGGGTGGGAGGGAGACACAAGAGGGAGGGGATGTGGGGTTATATGTATATGTATAGCTGATTCACTTTATTATACAGCAGAAACTAACACACCATAGTAAAGCAATTATACCGCAATAAAGATGTTAAAAAAAAAAAATAGCGTGGCTTACAAGCGAGGGCCCTATGTCAACGCACCACAGTATGACACCAAAATGGCATAAGCTAAAGAAGAGTCCAAGGCTGTCTTGTATACATGAGCCAACTGAGGTTCATTCCAAATTACTTGGAACCCAAGATAGAAATTAATTTCCCCTTTTTTTTTGTCCACGCCACACAGCATACGGGATCTTCCCTGACTGGGAATCGAACCCATGGCCCCTGCATTGGGAGCGCAGAGACTTAACCACTGGACCCCCCACCCCCACCCCGGGAAGTCCTGAAAGTAATTTCTAACAATACTATGTAACACGAGACTCATGTTGTCAAGTACAGATGAACCTATAAGGAAAATAAAGCTCTGCCACATACTTTATATACACTCTACATTACAGCAGTGGTTCTCACCCTGTTGCCACTTGGGGAACATTTAGCAGTGCCTGGAGGCATTTTTCACAACTTGAGAGGGGTTTGGCATGCTACTGGAATCTGAGGGGTCGAGGCCAGAGATGCTGTTAAATAGCCTATGGTGCACAGGATGGCACCCCCAACAAAGAACTACGTGGCCCCAAATGACAAGAGTGCTGAGGGTGAGAAACTCAGCACTGTAACACAGGTAACCAAAATGCAAAGATTCTGAGAGGTAAATTAGCAAATTAGAAAAGCTGAAGACTTAAACTCATAAAACCAGATGAAGCTGTACAGAAAATAAATAGATGCACAATGAAAAATAAAAAGCCCTTTAAGCTTCCTCTTCAAATATCACACAGCGTAAAGGCTTTTCAAAAAAAATATGCAGTTAAAATAAGCAAAACTATTTGTTTTAGTGGGGGCGTGGGGAGGAATCTGTAAACAGAATCAATCAACAGGGGATTATGTGAAGAAATGATAAAATCATACTATGAAATATCTCCTCATTAAAAATAACGATTTTTAGCTTAATGTATTGATTTGGAGAGATGGCCAGAAAATAGTGTCAGGGGAATAAAGAAAGTAACAGTATACAACATGAGTCCATTTTTGTAAAAATTCGAACAAATAAATTTCTCTGTCTATAGATCTTGTTTGCGTGAGCAAGGGAGTGATTGTTGATCCAAAACAAATTATTAATATTGATTTCTTTAATAGGGCAGGACTCGGGATGGCGAGGAGAAAAATTAACAAGTTTTTCTTTATGTTATTATTCCTTTGGAATTAAAAAAATTTTTATAAAGAAAATTGAACTTAGGAAGGGAGGGAGGGCGAGAAGGATCAAAGAAAGGAAGGAGGAGGAGAAGAGAGGGGCAAGATAAAAGAGAGAATGTCACTGTAACAGCTGACAGCAAAACTTGAGTCTGTTGTTCCTGGTTTTACCAGTGAGTGCTGCTGTTGACCAATTTAATGGATAAAAGCAGTGAAACCAAATTTGGGAAAGCAACTCCAAGTGTCTGTCACTTTGTTCACTTTCAGGTCCCTTCAGCTAGCAAAGCACAGTTCAGTTCAAATGGCTTGTTTTGTTTGATTTCTCTGATCCGCTGCTCATCTTGAAAAATTCTGCACCAGATAGTGATGGGATCAACTACAGTCATATCTCATTTCAGACACCAACTTCGCTAGATGACAGCCTCAACTTCTGGCAAGTGAAGATAAGGACTCAGAGCATCAGGCTTCCCTTTAAGGAGTAACTCTCAGGGCACAGCAACTTAATTACCCAAGTCTCATTACCAGAAACTTCTCCAATACCTCTACTCGACCAGTACTGGAAACTAAGCCCTCCTCTACTGTTGGTCACTATTATTCAATGCATGAAAATGCATTTTCCAAGTTCTACTACACAAATGAAATAGACCCATCATGAAACATACAGGCATTTCTAATAACGCCTCATACATACACACTCACATATGAATGTCATGCACTGTGTAGCTTTGAAAATTTTTTGAAACTGCTGCTTCTCCAGTATGTTGCCGCTACTTACAATGGACAGCACTAGCCCTACCTGGAAAGAGTAAATAATTAGATTTAAAAGATACAAGATAAAACATTGGGCCAGTCTGAACTTTCAAATAGCCAAGATTTTTACATTTTGCACAAGTAACTATTTTTAACTTCATATGAAGAGGCAGGCCCTGGGGTCTCCGGATTTCTTTCTATAGACAGGCATTTACTTACTGATGGCACATAAAAAAACTCAGAAAAAAATGGTTTGTTTTTGCTTGCAAAAATGATTTATCACTGTACTGTTAATCCAGCGTTAGTAAAATGAACTAAGGAACATATATTTTTCTTTTCTAAGTTATGACATTCAACAAACCACCACACTGTTAAGAAGAAAAACAACTTAGGGAACTGTTCAGGGGTCAAGGAGCTTCTTTCCACCCCAGAGCTGAATCACAGTATCCAGGGTGGATTTCACAATACCCCCAGGGTCTGTAAACACTGGCGCCAATCATAGCATTTGCCCTAATTAGCAAACTGGCTTCAGACCCATCAAAAACTTTCACATTTGAAATTTAACACATCTATATTTAGAACATGACTTGTAGGACATTTGCTGCAAGTGAAACAGCAAAAGAAAAAAAGAAAAAAAAGCACTGAGTCTATATTGTTCCTACAGATCAGAACTCTCAGACCTAAAAGACAATAGGCTACTTAGAGATGATAGACCCTAATTAGTTAGTATAGGACCAGCAGAGCACCCACAGGGCAATATCAGTACTAATAAGGCATTAGGAATTAAGGCGTTTAATATTTGAAACCTACAAAGAGGCCAGGAAGTTAGTATATGTACAGTTGACCTTTGAACAACATGGGTTTGAACTGTATGGGTTCAGTTATACGCAGATTTTTTTTCAACAGTAAATACTACTGTACTACACCATCTGTGGTTGGATGAATCCACAGATGCAGAGAGGCAGTTATATGTGGATATTCCATGGATTGAGAAGCGTGGGTTCCCCTAATCCCTGTAGTGTTCAAGGATCAACTGTACATGAGGGCCTTGGACCTGATATAAGAAAATAGGGGATGAGAGAAATGTAGTCTGTTTCATGCCCTGTCTAAAAAGAGGTTGGCTACTCCTCAGTTCCAGTCATTTGTTGACTGGACAAGGCCCAGTTTTCCAAGAGAAGCTAGAAGTAGAGATTTTTATGTGAAATTTCCTATTTTTTTAAAAATGTTGACCACTAATTCATATTTTGTCAAAAAAAGATTATGAATCCATCTGAATATGTCTGTGGTCCATATTCAGCCTGTAGGCTCATGGTTTACAACTTGAAGTAAGATGTTCAAATAACTCAATTAAGTAGTTAAATTAGTACCAGGAGACAAACACAATTTTTTTTCAATTCTGGTTAAAAAAACATATGATAAAATTTACCATCTTTTAAGTGTTCAGTTCAGTGGTGTTAATTACATTCACATTGCTATGCAATCTCCAAAGCTTTTTCATCTTGCAAAACTGAAACCCAATAACCACTAAAAAATTCCCCTTCCCCCGCCCCCCAGCCCCTGGCAACCACCCTTCTACTTTCTGTTTCTATGAATTTGACTACTCTAGGGACCTCATATAAGTGGAACCATATGATATTTGCCTTTTTCTGACTGGCTCACTTCACATACCATAATGTCCATTAAGGTTGTAGCATGCAACAGACTTCCTTCAGTTTTAAGGCTAAATAATATTCCATTCTATGTTTATCCATTCATCCATTAATAGATATTTGTGAGTTGCTTCCACCTCTTGGCTGTTGTTAATAATGGGTGTGAAAATACCTCTTCGAGACCTTGCTTTCAGTTATTTTGGATACGTACCCAGAAGTGGAACTGCTGAATCATATGGTAGTTCTATTTTTAATTTTTTGAGGAACCACCATATTGTTTTCCACAGCACTTGCACCATATTACAATCCCTTCTAACAGTGCACAAGGTTTCCAATTTCTTCACATCCTTGCCAACACTCATTATTTTCTGAGGTTTTTTTTTTTTTGGCCGGGTTGGCTGGTTGGTTGGTTGGTGTTGTTTAATAATAGCCATCCTAATAGGTGAGAGGTGATATCTCATTGTGGCTTTCATTTGCATTTCTCTTATGATGAGTGATGCTGAACATCTGTTCCCATCCTTGCTGGTCATTTGTATGTCATCTTCGGAGAAATGTCTATTCAAGTCCTTTGCCCATTTTTTAAAAATATTTATTAATTAATTAATTTATTTATTTGGCTACACCGGGTCTTAGTTGCAGCATGTGGGATCTTCATTGCTGTTTGCGGGATCTTTGTTGCGGCACACAGGATCTTTAGTCGCGGCATGCAGGATCTAGTTCTTTGATCAGGGATCGAACCCAGGCCCCCTGCATTGGGAGGGCAGAGTCTTAACCACTGGACCACCAGGGAAGCCCCTGCCCATTTTTTAACTAGGTTGATTTTTTGTTGTTGAGGCGTTCTTTATGTATTCTGGATTAACCCCTATCAGATATATGATTTGCTAATATTTTCTATTATTCCACAGCTTACCTTTTCACTCTATTGATTAAGTCCTTTGATGCACAGAAGTTTTTAGGTTTGATGTAGTCCCACTAGTCTATCATTCCTTTTCTTACCTGTGCTTTTGGTGTCATATTCAAGAAATCATTGCCAAGTCCAATGTCATGAAGCTTTTCCACCATGTTCCTTTAGGAGTTTTATAGTTTTGGATCTTATATTTTGATCTTAATCCATTTTGAGTTAATTTCTGTATATGGTGTAAGATAAGGGCCCAATTCATTCTTTTGTATATGGATATCTCCCAACACCATTGGTTAAAGAGACTGTCCTTTCCCCATTTTGTGGTTTTGGCACCCCTGTCAAAGATCATCTGACCATATATGTGAGGATTTACTTCTGAGCTCTCTATTCTATTCCACTGGTCTATTTCTGTGTCTTAATGTCAGTACCATACTGTTTAAATTACTGTAGCTTTGTAATAAGCTTTGAAATCAGAAGTGTGAGTCCTCCAACTCTGTCCTTTTTCAAAACTGTTCTGGCTATCAGGGAAAATGCACATTTTTCATGAAAGACTCTTAGGTCAGGTTTTTCCAAGATCCATGCTAGTAAATGCTCTTTTCCAATCCTCTACCAGTACTAGAATATAGAAGCACTAACTTCAGAAGGATTTAAAGACATGATGCAACTTCCCAGGAATTCCAAACTTAACATTAGATGGAGCAGATACATCTAAATATCCTGGTTTTGATAGTGGAGGGAATAGTGATTAAGAGGACAAGACTCAAAGGGATCTGTTTTTGGTTCCACAATTTCCTGTTTATGTGACCTTGTGTGTATTATTTAATCTCAGTTTCCCCATCTATAAAATGGAAGTAATGACAGCACCTCCCAGGGCTGTTGTGATGAAAAAACAGAACAATGCAGATAAAGCACTTAGCACAGTGCTTTCCTGTCACACAGTCAGCACTCAATCCATTTCTGACTAACATCAATCTTGGAATTTATGCCTCTCAACATTAATGATTTTCTTTTTATCAGTGGCATAATTTTTACGGAATAAAATGTAACGCCAGGCATCTAGGACACCAATGTGGAAACAGATATCCTTTACTTAGTAAAACAGGAGTTCAATGTCAGAAGGGAGGAGCAGTCATGCTGAGATTAATACAAAGAAGAGAGTAATAAAGCTAGGGTAATTTATATTTCCTTAATGAAACCTCAGATTCACTCATCCAAATTGCATCTGGTATAGAAAACCACTGGCCAGACAGAAACTGAATTTAATGCCATTTAATAAACAAATTCAAAACTAAAACACCAACACTTTCCAACAAGCTAAAAGGAAGAAAATCCGTCAGTTTGGTCTGGTGTAGCCTGTGCTACTAAGAAAGAGAGGAGCTTGAAACTAAATCCTTTAGAAGTTAAATCTTGATCTAGGTCTTTTATTCATTAACTGGCCAGTTTTACATGTAACTGCTCACATGAGTGTATAAGAGAAAACAGTCAGGTAAATTGTGCCATGAGTCTCAAAAGTTTAAATCTGTATCCATTCTCACTTACTCTGGAAACCATCTGATTTTCCATACCTCCTTGGCAAAGCTCACGTCACCTTAGAATCTAGGAGTAGAATATGGCGCCATTGTCTACACCAATCAGCCTAAACCCATTCCCTCATCAGAGGCACTGGCTCATGAACGGGAACATGATTTAAGTCTGGCTAATAAGAAAGGTTTGATCTTCTTCCTTGCTGTTCTGAAAGAGCCTCCAGAAATATATCTAATCTCTCCATCTCTCTCACTCTCTCTCTCTGGATGTGGAAGGGACAAGTAGCCTCAGGAATATCTGGTAGACATCTGGACATGAGGTAGAACCAAAAACAGACTAAAGGTGACATGTCACCGTAAAGGCACAGTGGACGGTATCAGAAACAAGACCCACGATACTAACACCAGGCCTCTCAGTCAAAACAATCCTGAAGTTCAAACCAACCCTGAAAGGACCTGCATTCTTCATATCAAGGAACCAGTAAATCTCCTTTCTTGCTCAAGCTGGATTTTATGTCATTTACACCTGAAAGGATTTTTACCTGATATACCGATCAAACTCTAATGCTAAAGCAAAACTTTTAAAATAGTGTACACTTCCAAGCATGTATGCCCAGATGTATGCATTTGGGTCTCTGGCCTCAGATATTTGTACCTCAAAAGAGTAAGACAACACAAACAATTCTATGGCTCCCACAGTCTTACAGGGAACTCAACATCAATGTTACTCAAGTGTCGTGAGCAATCATCTCCGTGCCGCCTATAAGAGCCTGAACATTGACTCCAGGGAGCAGTAAACATTTTCCGGATATATCTCCTTCCCTCCCCTGAGTAAGCTAACACTACTTAATCTGTGCTGCTAGGACATACATTCATTTTTCCATGTTAACCAAAATGAAGGAACCCTGGATATTTGATATGACATTACAAAGACCTTGGACTTCAATAGCTTCTTTCTTCTAAAGAGCTCAAAGAGCTTCACAGTCATTTACTGTCAACATTCCCATAAAGTAGACAGAAGCAGGTATTCATGCCCCGGGGTCAGCAAGATGGAGCCCTGATGAAGGTCACCAGACACTGGGCAGTTATAGAATGAGGCCAGACTCTCAGGGAGTCTGCTCTGTTTTGAAAATAAATCATGTCTCAAACCTGCGTTTGGGGGGAAGCAAAGTCAGAATAAAATGATTCTCTCGTTCATCATTTCCCCAAGTGCACATAGGCAGATATTCTCCTGTCACTCCTCCTCCCCTCCAAAGACAGGAGAATTCTGTAGTCAAGTAAATCTGAGAAAAACAGGACAAAGATAAACAAGTATGTTTGCTGGACATTTCAGAACCTTTAATATGTTGATGCACACCATGATGCTTGAGAAGGTTGAAAAGTAAGCATAAATAAGAACTAAGACTGGGGCCTGGCACATATATACATGCTCAGTAGATGTCACGAAAGAGGCACTAGTAGGTAGGAGTCCAGTATCTGAGGCCATACTGCCTTGTTAGGATCCCAGCTCTGCCACACAATAGCAGGATAACCTTTCTTCATCTGTGAAACTGGGATCAAAATAATACCTACCTTATAGCATTGGTATATATAAAGTGCTTAAGGTGCACACAGGAGCACTCAATAAGTGTTAGGTGCTATGGGTGCTTTGGTGGTTGACGCCCTCCAATTGGATGTTAGAAGGTAGTTTACCAAATTTACTTGATTACACAACTTTTTTTTTTACATAAAGCATCCTACGGCATTATTACCTGGCTGACCTCTGAACTCTAGTTCTTAAACTGTATTTAATATCCCTCTTGCTCCTCTAAGAAGATAAAAATCACCCTGGATGGGTCCACCTATCTCTTTCTCTCTTACCCAACCCTCCCAACCCTTACCCCCCCTCAAAAAAAAAACTCCTTTTATCCCAGCATTCAGTAAATGGACATGGTCTCAGGTTGAATGTCCATGCTCAAGCTCAGTTTCCCAAGGTTGACCTTTCTCACTCACTCAAAACCTCAACTCATGAAAAATAAGGAAAGAGAGTCTTCAGGTTCCTAGATTACTAAGTACGAATTACTTAGTAAAAACTATGATGTGATTCAAGGCGAGGAAAAAAAAAAAGCCGGTAACAATGTGTACTTCAGTCAGAGAGAATGTAATGTGGTTGTTAAATGCACACATGTGGGCACGCAAGAGATCAGAGTTCAAGTTCCATTTCTACTTCTTAGTAGTCTCCTGTCTTTGAGATGATTATCTGTAAAATGGAGATTAAAGATGGTGCCTAGCTGATGGGACTACTGCCAATTTAAATACGATAATGCATGGAAGGCACTTACAGTGCCTGGCACCGTGGAAGCATCAATAAATGATCAGCCAGCTACTGCTATTAAATTGTTGCTGCTGCCACTGCTGTTATTTCAGGACACAAGTGTCCCAGCACATTACCGCCACTCAGCCAGCCAGCCTCAGTCCTCATGAAGAAGGCTCAAGCCCCTCTCAGAGTAACCCGAATTATACTCAGTGCCACGTCTGTCTGCCCAGCTCTGCAGCCAGGGGTTCTCTGCCAGTGCAAAGCTTTCATGGAAGAGACACAGTGGGAAGATAAGAGATTTGTACCACTCAGGGGGAAAAAAAAAAATCCAACCACAGCACGTAGGCAAAAGTAACAGACTCTGACTTGTATTAACCAATCCAAATGAACAAAAAACAGTTAGCTGCTGGAGCCCACAATCCAGGCCAACCTTTCCAGATTGGAATATAGGACGCTTGAGATTGACCTGAGGGTCTCCAAGAGAAAACATACCTTGGATCTGACACTTCAGAAGAAATCACCACCACATTTTCTTAACTTTATAATACTTAAGTTATGATTGTCCTAGGCTAAAAAAATCCTTTTATAAAGAAGAATCTGTCTCTAAAATCATTGTCTGGACTAATATACCTTTGGAAGCATCCATCCAAGTCACCTGGAAAATTCCTAATCTCTTGAAATCCAACTAGTTATTTACCATGGATTAAAGTGGAGACAATCTTGCAAGTTCAGCTTCTCAACAAAGGAATTTCTCTAATATGGGGGAGGAAGGGAGGCAATTCACCTGTCAGGAATACTTTTGGTTAAAAACTTCCTATTTCTAAAAATCCATTAAAACCTCTAGTTTTATGACTGTTTCCTATACTTAGAGACCTCAAAGTCCTCGACACTATACACTGAGGGAGTCTTCACTGCCTATTCCGAGATCCCAGAAAATCCTCGAAATGATTGCTCAAACGATTCTGATTCCCTTCACTCGCCCCAAAAAGTAGCCTCTAGAAACTTTTTAAATATCTGCACTAAATTCTGGGATTTATAAAAAGGAAGGATCGTAAGTTGCTGAAAAGCACTGATGACAATACCCACTTTTGCAAAGAAAGCCATGGTTCATCCTGAGAAAAGAACAAACAGCATGTTGTTCCTTCCTGGAGATTTGCTATGAAGAATAGTGGGTATTTAAACACACACACAACACACACACACACACACACACACACACACACACACACACACACACACACACACACACACACACACACACACACACACACACACACTCTTCCCCAATGGCTCCTTTTATATAGACCACAAAGGAAAAGATGTAATTGTGATATTGCTAAAATTAACAAAAGGCTTTCATGAACAATAAAAAATATATGCCATTAGAATAACTCTTGAAACAGTTTTAATATATTTGAGGGAAGGGGAGGAGGAGAAAAGACAGACAAGAGGAAAGTAAACCAAAAAGGAGAAAATTAAATTGAATCTTTATTCTCCTGTTGATACATATCAGACCATCATTCTCAAAGGATGGTGTGGCAAAGAATCACAAAGGAGATGAGCAAAATGCAGTTTCCTGGAAACCTCGAGATCAGTAGGGCTGGAGTCCCAGGACCCAGAAATTCATATCTAATGTGCTCCCAGATGATTCTGACACAGGTGACCCTCGGACTACACTTTGCGATACACTGCTTTTAGACACATGGGGAGACAAAACATGTTCTGGATTATTTAGAATATCCTTTATAGAACCTTACAAGTAAGTATAATAAACTATCCCATAGCCCCTGGCAAATACTTCAATTAGAGTAGGGAAATCCTCAATTTTTATTGTGCTGAAAGCAACATAAGCTGACACGCCATTTTAACAACGGCTCTATGTGGATGTATGTGTGTGTATATGTGCGCACATGTGTGTGTCTGTATACACATATATGTATGTGTTTCTGTATACATATTTGACTAAGTATACTTCAGTCAAATAAAGCACCTTATCTTTCTTTTTTCTACCTGCCCAAAATAAACGAATAGTCAAGAATAACCAGGATTCTTAAAAAGATGACTCTAGGGGCTTCCCTGGTGGCGCAGTGGTTGGGAGTCCGTCTGCCGATGCGGGTGGCGCGGGTTCGTGCCCCGGTCCGGGAGGATCCCGCGTGCTGCGGGGCGGCTGTGCCCATGGGCCGTGGCCGCTGGGCCTGCACGTCCCGAGCCTGTGCTCTGCGGTGGGAGAGGCCGCAGCAGTGGGAGGCCCACGTACCACACACAAAAAAAACCCAAAAAACTTAAAAAGATGACTCTATCATACTGTCTGCAATTTAATACTGTACAGATGGGCAAGAGAGACAAGACGCATCCAAGCAAAATATAATTTCTGGCAGGTGAACTTACCCATAATCCGTCAGAGGATACCCAGTCTCTGCTTCCAAACCAGCATTGTTCACACACCTGCAAAAGAATCTATCTATTCACCTGCATGAATTTAATTGGACTATCACTCTGATGGAGAAAGAGAATTCTAGTCGCTACCTGGGCAAGAAGGAACAAAGCAAAAAGGTGTTTTTCGAGAGAATTGGTCTCCTCACTCTTCTCATATAGCACACTATACTGAAAGCAGTATACATTAGATGCGAGTAAACTTCCTTATCACTACTAGGAAATTCTCTGGCGATGCTTAAGGCTCTATTCTTACCTGTGTCAAGGAAATTAGTTAATTTCTATGTTCTCTTAAGGATCTGTAAAACACACAACTTGAACATAATCCCATTTACCATTTGTAATTTCAATTAATTCAGATGAACATTCCTAGATTTATTGAAGTAGATAGCAATAAAACCTATGGAAAGCCTGGTGGCTACTTTGAAAAAGGTTAAGAATCCTGAGAGAAATAAATATAGGTGGAGAATATTTAATCAGGGAATGATATAGAAAAAATGAAAAGGTCCATGATAAAACAGGCTTTGAATGGTGAACCGTCATATGCAAACATTCCTCTAAAAATACAGGGCACATCCAATGTAATGTTGCTTGGGTTTGAAAATCAAACAGAACTGGATTTGAATCTCAGCTTGCCACTTTATCAGCTATGTGACTATGGGCATATCATACAACCATACGTGATCTCAGTGTCCGCACCTGTTAAATGGAAGATAAACAGCAACTATATAATAGCACTGTTGTGAAGATAAAATTAGATAATGCATGCAGAGTTCTTAGCACATAATAAGCATTCAATAATTGTTAGCTTATTATTATTCTATTATAAGTGTCAGGCATGTAGGCGTGACAGTAATTTGACCTTGGCATCTACTGACTGACAGGGATGATTAAAAAAATAATTTAAGAGCTTATGATGCTACGGGTCAAGGGTCCAAACAAGTAATTCAAAGTGGCTCATGTATTATTAAAATACCAGCTCCAGGGGCTTCCCTGGTGGCACAGTGGTTAAGAATCCACCTGCCAATGCAGGGGACACAGGTTTGTGCCCTGGTCTGGGAAGATCCCACACGCCGCGGAGCAACTAAGCCCATGTGCCACAACTACTGAGCCTGCGCTCTAGAGCCCGCGAGCCACAGCTACTGAAGCCCACGTGCCTAGAGCCCGTGCTCCGCAACAGGAGAAGCCCCCGCAATGAGAAGCCCGCCCACCACAATGAAGAGTAGCCCCCGCTCGCCGCAACTAGAGAAAGCCCACGTGCAGCAACGAAGACCTAACGCAGCCAAAAATAAATAAATAAATAAATAACCAGCTCCACAAACGCCTCTCTAAATTATTATAGCAGGCTGAGGTCCTTACAGGGCAAGTCCTCTGTGTAGGGCCACTTGGGCTGAGCAGTACACAATGCCAGGACCTGCCATTCCTAAACCACGATCTGAAAATACCCCTTATATGGGTTGAATTGTGTGCCCCCCAAATTTTTATGTTGAAGTCTCAACCCCCAATACCTCAGAATGGGACCTTATTTGGAAATAGGATCATTACAGATACAATTAGTTAAGGTGAAGACATACTGGAGTAGAACAGGCCCCTAATCCAATATGACTGGTGTCCTTATAAAAAGGGGAAATTTGAACAGAGAGAAGCCGTGTGAAGACTGGAGTTATGTCGCCACAGGCTAAGGAACCACCAGAAGACAGGAGGGAGGCCTGGAATAGATCCCTCCCTAGATCTTTCAGAGGAAGCACAGCCCTACTGACACCTTGATTCCAGACTTACAGCCTCTAGAACTGTAAGACAATACATTTCTGTTGTTCAAGCCACTCCATTTGTGGTACTTTGTTTTGGCAGCCTTCACAAACTAATAAACCCTGTGAAGTCGGGCAATGCGGCAGACCTTTCTGAAGTCCACCAACTGCCTTCCAGAAATGTTGATTCCCAAATCTCCAGCATAACGAACAGTGCTACTGTCTGTTCCAAATGAACTTAAATGCCCATCAACTGGACAGGCAATCTATTCTGTATGTTTCAGAAACAGAGCTCAGTAAAAAGGGAGCAAGTACATTCCGGAGACGACCCATCAAACATTCAGCAACATATACCATCCCTTCTGTGTTGCTGCCGCTGGAATTCAGGAGGATAAACAGCAGAATGCACAGCCTAATGTGTGCCAAGACCAGTTGCTGTGGCCAAGAGGTATACTGCTTGCTTGGGAGCAGAGGACTGTTCAGACACAAAGCTTCCACCTTTTCTGATTTGTCTAAGCCGTGCTTCTAAAACTTTTCTGGGTGTCAAAATCGAATGAGAATTCGATTAGAGCCAATGGCCCTCAACTGGAAAAACATACTTTACCCCAACATGTGCACACATGTTCAAGGGTCTAAACGGGGCCAGCGTGGTGGGCGTGTGACATGCAGTGCATTGGGCCTGGGCTTGGTTTCATGCTCTGCTGTCAGCATCTTGAAATTCTTACTTTTTAAATAAGGGGTCCCACATTTTCGTTTTGTACTGGGCCCTGAAAATTATGTAGCTGGTTCTAGGAATACTCAGGAACACAAAAGTGCCATAATAATGGACAGCTGCACCTATGTGGGGCCAGTAAAGACTTGGGATTCTTATTCGACAGACTTTATTTGAGGGCTTCCTTCTTGAAAGGATACATGATTAGGGATCCAGCATTAATTAATAACCCGGTCACATATTTGAAAAACACACACTCACCAAAACCAGAATCAATCTGTCTCATCACTTAATAGTAGTATTATTTTTAAAGGACTAGAAAGCAAATAACTACAAATGAGTTATGTTTCCAAAGGACATCATTGTACTGAAAATTAAATTCTCTCCAGAATCACAGACAGCATAAAAAAACTTAGCATCAGACACTTCTCAAAAACTTCAGAGTAACATGGGCTGGTAAGAATTTGCCCTGCCTTCCCAACCTATCTTGATCAACAATGTCACCAATATCTGGACACCTAGACTTCAGTTGTAGGTAGTCTCCAAAGATCGTGGTCAATGAAACAAACAGGCCTCCCAGTACTCATGCCCTTGCGTAGTTTTCTCCCACAATGAATCTGGGCTGGCCTGTGACTTGCATTAACCAACAGAAGGTGGCAAGAGTGATGCTTTGGCAATTCTGGACCCAGTTTCAAGGAGACTGTTAGCTTCCTTCCACCTACTTCCTCCTGGAACATTCACTCTGGAGATCTCTGAGCCACCATATAAGAAGCCAAGTTAGCCTGCTAGAGAGACCACAGGGAGATGCCATCAGAGCCCTGAAACTACATGGAGGAAGACAAAATCCCAGTTGTATCAGGGCCCACGACAGATCTCCAGAGTTCTCCAGCCCTGGCCATCATCTACCTACAACTCTACCTTTATGAGGGACCCCAAGCAAGACCAGCAGAAGAACTGCCCAGGTGAGCCCAGTCAACCCTGAGAACAGAGAGAATTAATAAAACAGTTATTTTTTTTTAACTTTTTATTTTATATTGGGGTATAGCCAATGAACAATGTTGTGCTAATTTCAGGTACACAGCAAAGCAACTCAGCCATAAATATACATGTAAAAACAGTTATGGTTTTAAGCTACTAAGTTTGGGGTGATTTTGTTACACAGCAGTGGATAACTGAAATAAACCCTAAACATTCCTGAAATAAGCTCTAAACATTCCACTGAGAAAAGAGAGCCTAGAAACTGGCAATAATGAAGTGAACCAAGCCCACAGATGAGTGCTAATTAGCGTGCATCTTTTTTTTTTTTTAAGTTGTACTACGTAACGTTTAAAAATTGGCAGATCTCACATAAAAATCTAGATTGCTGGCTTCTGAGAAACCAGAACACGGACCACACTGGATCTACATTCCCACATGGTCATAACCAGCAGCAACAGAATAGCACTTACCCCCTCTTAAAAGGGCTCACTGTCCTGTCCAGGGCAACACAGCTTCACCGGGCCCACCTCCCCTCAATCACAGTGCCTGGTCTGTGTCAGATCATCTTTTAACCTGAGGTTTAACAGAGTGATAGACACACAACTGGTGCTCAATACCTATTTACTGAGCAATTGCACCAAGCATCAAATGCTCTTATCACTTCCACATGATTGCCAAATCCTGTATTGACTACCTTGACTATCCTTTCCCATCCAATCCTATCACCATGGTCTTCATGTCCTCTCTTAGATCATTGCAAGAAGCTCCAAAGGGTCTCCTAGCCTCCAGGTTGTACCTCCAATCCATTCCAGTCCATCCCCACTAGGATCACCCATGTAAAACACAGATTCGGGCATATTGTGGACTCCTCTCAAAACTCTTCAGTGGATTTCTGGCTATGATATTGTACTAGATGGTACCATTGGGGAAAACGGGGCAAGTACTTGGGATCTCTGGGTATTATTTCTTAAAACCATGTGTTTTAGGAATCTACCATTATCTCAAATACAAAGTTTAATTTTTAAAATCTATGAAAGTTTTAAATGTACATATTCGTTGACCCATAATTATATCCACTTCTATCAAAATTGAATTTGTACAAATTTTTTAAGTGTCTTCAGTTGCTCCCCGTCACCTATGAAACAAAGTCCACACTCAGCCAGACTTTCAAGGCTCTCCTCATTTGGTCCTCTATTAAAAACAATAAATCTCTGAAATCCTCAAACATACCCTGGCATGTGCTCAGCCTGGGGCCATCCTCCATCACCCTAAACCCTCATGGGTTTACAGCATTCTCCAACATGGGGTTCAAACCCTCTCTTCCCAAAAGCCTTCTTAAAGTCTCCCAGCAGAAATTAATCTCTCCTTATCCTACACCCCCTTGGATTTTACTTGCATCTTCAGTGTGCCCCAGCCACCCTTGTTGCAGAGGTATTTTCCTGTATGTATGTGATAGGGACCATAAAACTATCGCCTGCTCTCATCCCAATTTCATAGAATCAACCAGTTCAGAGAGGTTAAATTATATTCCCAAGATCGCAAAGCATAGTGGTAGGCCTGAGATGCCTCTTTCCAAAATCTCTGCTCCTCTGCTCTACCTCAGGGGCTGAAAAATTATTTATCTTCAGAACCACTCTTAGCTAAAACAGTCACTGAGAGAATTCTGCATATATTAAGTGGGGAGACTCTCTTGAATTAAACTGGAATAGAGGACAAATATTTGCATTTTACGATGCCCTGAATAACATTACCTTCAAAAACAGTGAACAAATATTTCCTCTCTCCAGTTTTAAACACAGAATAATTATATCCTTCACAGATACAAAAGTCATAGTAAAGGGGATGACATTTTCCATCCCTGCTTTTACGTGCATATCAGTAAGTGAACACCAAATCGAATTCTCCTCATTTGCTCTAATCCCAAAGGGATCCACTGAGAGAAAGCTTATGGATATGGAAGATTTGGAATGAATTTGAAAAAAATGTCTTCTGCAGGTTGAGAATTTTAATCAGACGGGGGAAACGCTGGGTTTAATATATTTTAAAGACAATTCAGAGTTATATGTGTTTGAAGGTAACAAACAAAAATACAGTTGAAGTTTAAACACACCTCATAATTTACATGTTAATAGGAAATGATAGCTTGGGGCTGACTACAGAGTTAAGAGAAAACATATCCATTGAAAGCTCTCATCCATGTGATTAAACACCTCTATGCCCTCAAACATTTCATATCCCTTCATCCCTTACCAGAAACCTGGCTGAGGCAAACCAGGCGACTACTTGCATACACAAGTTCCACTTCCTTTGCTTCCCACTAACAGAACCATAATTTGCTCAGGACAGCAACGTGCCCAGTGAAGAGCTGCCATCTGACACAGTTCTAGCCAATGAGATGCAAGGAGACACCTACAGGGGGTTTCTAGAAAGACTTTGTGTTTTCCTGCTACAGGTCTTACCCTCTAATTTTTCCCCTCCTCTTAAAGCAGATGTAATGCCTGGAGGAGCAGCAGCCGCCTTGCAGCCACAAGGTAAAAAGCATCAGAAATAAGCCAAGACAAATCACTGCAAGGACGGTTCTGACATCACGGAACCACTAAGAGAATGCCAGTGGTCACGTAGCCCTGTGCTTCTTGTATGGGAGACAAATGGATCCCCATCTATTTAGGCAACTGTTAGCTGGCTATTGAGTTTCATGCGTGAAAATGTAAACCTGACTGAAACACAAACTCTACCCCCAGAATCGTGCCTGCCCTAAAGCTCTCTCAGGTGACAGCTGTTCCACCTCACACCACCATGTACAAAGAAGAACTAATATCCACCATCTCCAACCTGTTTCCCTCCCAAGCGCTCCATCTCTGTGAACAGCACTATTGTTCTACCACCTGCCCACGTGAGAAATCTAAAAGCCATCCTTCCCGCCTCACTATCTCTCCACTTTAAGTCCAACCAATCACCCAGGGCTGTGCTTCCTCATCCCCAGTATTTCTCAGTCCCATCCATCTCTACAACCACTGTGCAGTCCAGGAGGGCATCACCTCCTACCTGCACTGCTCCTCATTGGTCTTCTTTGCCACCACCTTCTGCAATCCATTTTCCGTGCCCCTGCCACAGTGATCTTTCAGAAACACAAACAGGATCCTCTGGCTCCTATTTAAAACTTTTCCATCCTTCTTATTGGCCTTTGAATAAAGCCCACCTTCCTAATCATGGCTGAAAAGGTCCTCCATTGACACTGAGCTCAAATTAACCTTCTCTCCAAGCTCCAGCCTTCAAACCAACCCACATCTCAGCAGATATCTGCACATGCCTGGAGGAAGTTCTCCCACATATTTTTGATTGAATAGCTTTACTCATCCTTCCAGAACATATAATCTAGGAATTCCATCAGCACTTCCATATTTTGAATTGTGAGTTTCTACAACCTAGGTACGACCATTTGCAGTTCTCTACACACCCAGTGGCTCAGTGCAAGTTCCCACCTTCCATTAAAACACAGGGGATTCCCGGGTCAATCACAAGACAAAACCCTGCTTTTCTCAAACGCCATTTATAGCTCTGGATTACAATCGCTGTTGTTGCTTCCCTAACCTTTTCGGGTTTTTTCTCTTTTTAAAAAAGGGAAGTTGAACTTAAAGATATATTGCAAAACAACATAAAGGTTTAAATAGGGATACTGTAGACCCAGTGACCCAGATGACTGAAGTGGAAAATGTTACTAACACTGGAATCAGTGCTTATCCATTTCCGGTGATGTGTGCTTATGATGCATGGTTGTTAGTCCTAAATGAGATTTAACAGCAGAAATTCAAACAATGTCAAAACTTCATGAACACAATGCCAGTTAAGATATGAAATAGACACAGACTTGATTTAAACATGTTCATGTGACGGCTTTTTATTTTTTTATTTTGGAAAGTTTAGCTCCTGACGTTTCCTATGAGTCATTTTCCATGAATATAAAACTGTCCACCTAACATTGACCCTGACTAACTTTGATCTTTTGTAACACAGAAAATTGTAAATGCATGATTATAAGGCTTTTACTGAGTATTTTCAATTTGCTGAAATAGCTCCATTTATATAAATATATCAACTGTAACAACGGACCTCAACATCAATTTCCACACATTAATCATGTTGATTTCCAAAGAGGGTTTGTGGAATCCATCTTAGAATATACATTCTATATAAGACAGAGACATATTATCAGTAAAATTTTTTAAATGGAAACAATCCTAGTGATGGTAATAACAATGACAACAAGTCTTTGCTGTAGCTATGACTTACTGAGTATTTTCCATGGTCCAGGCCCTATGCTAAGCCCTACACATATGCATTATCTCACTGAACTCTCACAGAACCTGGCACGACAACTAGAATCATCCCCATATTACAAAAAGAAGAAACTGAGGCTAAAAGAAGTTAGCAATTTCTTCATGGTCATACATCTCGTACATGATGGAAACTGATTTATGATCACAGACCATCCCTCTGCAGAACCCAGGCTTCTTAATCACAAGTGCAAACATCCACACAGCATTTATCATGTACCAGGATCTGACAAACACTCAGTTAATCTTCACAACAACCCTACATAGCAGGTATTATTACTATTCTTATTTTACATATGAGGAAACTCCAACATGGAAAAGTCAAGTTACTAGATCAAAATGGTCCAGAGGATAAGCAGCAGATCCAGGATGTACCCCCAGGCCAGCACCTCCAGAGTATGTACCTTTAAACTACCGTCCTATCCACTGTACTATCCCCCAAGTAATAACGTCTCTAGGGCATTTATCATGTGCTGGGCATTGTGAAACTTTCCATACATTACCTCATGAAATCCTCCAATAACTCTGAGGTAGGTGGTATTTTTATCTCCACTTTACAGATGAAGGGTCTGTGGCTCAGAGAAGTTAAGTCAGTTGCCCAGGGTCACACAGCCAAGTGCCACATTGGAAAATATAAAGAGCAACAGTTGGGTTTCGCTCCCTACCTCCCCAATTCTTTTCCTGAGGCATGAGTGGCTGGGAAACAATATGCATCAGACTTTCCACCTCTGTAAAACCACTCAGTTCGTGTAATTTAGGGTGTGACTATTCATAGATACCTTTCAGCTAATCTACTGGGAGCCAGTGCAACCACAATGCACACTTCAGAACAATGTATGCTTTCTCTATAAGAAACACACCAACCCATCTATGCAATATGAACACTTAGGACAATTTAGTTTTAAAAAGAAAGTCCACTGTTGTTGCTTTTCTTTTTCATACACAGTATGGAACTTTACTCTTTCTTCTAGAGAAAGTACCTCTCAGTTTTCTACTCCTATCCACTTAAAAGTCCCATTATTTAAACCCAAACAAATCTCTCCAAAAAGGCATTATGAATCTTGTTAAGAAAAAGCAATTGTTTCTTTATTCATTTTTAATAAAAAGAAAGGAGTACGATCTAAAAAAGAATTAAAGCTCATTTCTGGAAACAGTATTAAGAAATGAAAAATGCAACTACAGCAAAATAAATTGATAAATCAAAGCCTAACATGTCAGGCCCACACCAACTAAAGAATGCTGATTGGTGTGTGTCACTGGGTTTTGGTTTTTGCAGAGACAACTTTAATAGAATTCCACAAGGCCACAGAGTCACATGGAGACAAAAATCACATCTTCAGTATCCACAATAATATACAAAGTCAGTAACAGTTGTTACCCTTGGCCAGGATAGGCACAGACATTTAATATAAATAGACAATAGAAAATGTAGAGTCTGCCTTTTAATCATTCTTTCATTGACAGACTCATTTAATCAACAAATATTTATACAGTGTCTATCCATAGGCTAATCTCTGGGAACACAATGATGAAAGAAAGAGCCACACTCTCTGACCTCATGGAGCTGGGAGACAGACAGTGAAGACATAGATGCATATAGGATAATTATGTAAGTAATTGAGTATGTAAGTAACTAGTATGAAGGAAAAGATCAGGAAACCATAAAAGAATAGCACAGCAAGCTAATTCAGATGAGGGGGCAAGGAGCAACCTTTAAATTGAGACTGAAAGATGGAGTAGATAGTAGACAAAAGAGTGCTCAGAAAGCGTCCAAGATGGCAGAAAGAATGTGTGCAAAGGCCTGAGGTAGAAAAGAATTAAAAGGAGGCAATGCCATGGGAGTCAAGAACTCCTGGCTCTACTTCCAGCTCAACCACTAACCTGGGAATGTCCTTCACCTTTCTAGGCCTCAGTTTCCCCTCCAGCTCCAACAGCGTTCACTGGCACAGTCAATGGCCTCCTACGTGTTGCCACAAGGACAGCTTAGGTGCTAAAGGGCTGGCCTCATTCTTCTCAGAGTCGTGGGAGCGGGAACCATAGTAACTCCCACTAGCAGCAGTGCCTCCAGCACCCCACTCCCCACAACATGCCAGGAGACTCAGTGGAAGGGCCAGTCTAGCCAAGGGACAGCCCTGCTACCTCCTGGGAAGCTGTGTCCAGAATCATCAACCTGGAAACTCACGACATCTCTAGGCTGCCCAAGACAAGGTCAGTTAATAGAACATGAAGAATACATTATGTCAGTGGGTAAAATGACTGGAGCTCTTACTGACACCTGACAAAAGAGTTCACATGGAAGGCCTGAGATAAGGCAAAGGTAGGGCAATACTTCTCCACAAGTGAGACAGAGGAACTGACCAGCCGTGCACCTCCCAGGGGCACCAGTCTGTGTGGGGCACTGAAACATCAAAAGAAGCAGAAGAAATATTCTGATGGAAGGGAGAGGATTGAGATGCCCAAAGGACATTCTCAAGTAATAAAAGATGGTCCCTACACTGCCTCGTAAAGAGGGTTAATTGCAGGACCTTGATGTACTAAACAGTGTGATGCAAGTTTGGGGCAGAGCCCAATTGCTCGGGGCTGTAGAAGAGAGGCTGCCACGCTCCTGACACCTCACACCTTGCATAGCACTAGGTCTAAATGGATGGTGCAAACATACTTAAAGAATACTGGTGTGAAAGTTCACCTGATTAATCTGCCTAGGACTCCCATGGGCCTCAGGCTGGCCATGACTTCCTGCTCTATTTCCTGCCATGAACACTGCCTTGTGTGGTACTTTCTTAACCAGACCTGTCTCCTCCTACTCAACTCCTTGAGGGCAGAAGCTGTTTCTTGTTTACCACTCTACCCCAGTTGATAGCTCACTGTAGCAGTGAGCTATCGATAAATTAGCTCTATGTTATATAATCAAAAACTAGTATTAAGGCTATAAGACAAAAGCTTTATAATCTGTGTTGATCTAGACCAATAAATCTGTGAGCAACCTTTAACATCAATACATAAAATTACTTCATCGTTCACAAGGTTTTCAGTGTGAGATGTTTATGGAAAATTACAAAAAATTAAAGTGCAGTATGAGACTTCATACACCTGAGGTCCTGCTCTGAATACACACAAATGAAATCAGCCCCAAATATGAAATACTCAAACACATTGAGATTTGGTGGGGGGGAAATCAGTGAATGCGGAGAGGCCGTATCAAACCCTGGAAGGTCATTTAAAATTATCTACTCCACTAGCTTTGCTTTATAAGGTGGAAAAAAATTGAAGCTCAGAATGCTGAACTAATATGCCTCTACCTGGTGACAAAACCATGACTTAAATGATCTCCAAGTTTTAGATCATTGTTTTCCCCACCACACTGGGCTGCCACCTGAATTAATCACATCATGTTACTCCTGTAATTGGAAATCCGCAAAGGCTCTCCATTTTTCAAGGGTAAACGGCAAAGTGTGTACAAACCCCTACAGGGTTTTCCTCCACTTGGATCCCATTTCTTTTCACGCCTTTTCTACCACTTATCCCTTTGCTCAGCCTGTCCCAGCCGCTGTGGCAATTGTGCTGTTCTTGAATCAGGCACACTCCTGCCCAGGGCCTATGTCCTAATCCTTCCCTCTGTCTGCTGAGCCCTTCCCCCCAATACTGGCATGATCCACTCTCTCATCTCCTTCAGATTTTTCCTCCAATGTCATTTTCTCAGTGAGGCCTTCCTTGTCCACTCAATTTTAAGTTACATGTCACCCCAAACCCATCCATGCTTTATTTCCTCTATAGCACGCATTGCCATTTAACATACTGTATATTTTACTTATTTATATATTTCTACAACTCTCTCCTTCCCCACCATGTAAGCCCCATGAATACAAGGATTTTCAACCATCTGGCTCACTGCTCTGTTCTTCGAACCTAGATGAATGCCTGGCCCACAGTAAAACCTTGTAAATATAAGTTGAATAACTGGTTATATGGATTGATGGATGGAGTTCAAAAGTGGCTCAAATCCAGAGAATTTAAGAGCTGTGAAATGTCTGACAGAGTCTGGCAGCCCCTGGGAAACAGCCTGTGGCCTGGGTGTCATCTACCATCACTATGTGCCCACTCCAGAACTGGCACTCACTGACACTCTGGGTGAAAGACAGTAAACTAAGGAATGAAGTGACATGAAGACTTGTCAAAGCAATCCTGTTTGAGGCTTCATGACTCTCGGTTAGAGAGGCAACTAGCAAGCCAATATTTTTTATCAGCAACAAGATGCCTCTTACATGTCCAGATGCAGAATCACTTCTGAATTGCTTCCCTGTGCCCTTCAGCTTAAGTAGAAGGGGAGGGTTTGCTCAGATTGGACATCCCAAAAAAGAGACAAGATTTCAGAAACTTTTCAAAAACTGGCATGAACCCACATTTGCTATGAAGCCTGAATGGCTGGCACAGCTGAACCTCCATGCATCATTCTAAACATAAAACACCAAGCTTCAATTATATCTTAATGACAGATACATAAAGGAAGATACTAAGAATAGCCAAAGACAAGGCAGTAGGAACCAAGGGCAGATATTAAAACTATGTAATATTTGGCCCAGTCATCAAGGAAAAAAAAACAACAACAACATTCAGACAGATCCAAACTAACATAAGCAGTTTATGGTCTTTCAGGTCTAAGAACCCAATGAAGGTTTGCAGCCAGGTTATATCTCACCCCACCAGCACCTGAAATAGCAAAAACATCCACAAAGAGCTACCTGTCTGAACTTGAAAGACACAAGCTAGTCCTAATTTACAAACACGAAATACCAGGGACCTCTAAATGCCTTGCTAATTTCTAGTCTAATTTAGACCTTGACAGCCCAACAAATAGACAAATTGAAAACTAGAGTTTTCCATTCCCACTATCAGTGGTCCCTCCCATGCAATGGACATGCTACTCAATCCAGTGCTCCTCATGACACACCTCATTATCCGTTGACCAATGTGAACTCCCTGTTACATTTTAATTCATTTCCTGGAGAATTTGGGGTGATCTCTACAAGTTCCAAATGCTGGAGCCAAACGCTGTTGAAAAATATTCTAGCATTTACTGCAATGGCAACTTATTTTCCAGTACTCCACATTTCCATAGCTAAATCTAAGATGGGGATAGCTGTTCTCTTAAACCTACAACGGCTGAAGCAGATGTTTGTGTATTATATGCCATCTGTAGGAACCTCCCCACTTGCTAATAGCACCCAGCTGGAGAATCATTTGGGACCATTCAAAACTATTAAGGCTATAAACTCTGACTTGGGTCAAGTCTAATAAACAAGTGTCATCCCAAAAGGAAATGAGTTAAGCTAGCCTTCAAAGTCATTTAAGCAAATATTCCCATGGTCTGAGTACCTCACAAAAAGCCTCTCATTAAATTCTTCTGCTGTTGATTTTGCCCAATTTAAATCAGAGATCACTGGAAATGTTCATTTCAGGAAAAACCCACATTTCAATGGAGTGGCTTTCAGTGGGTTTGAAGTGACTAAGGAAGAGTCTCTGAAGGTTGCCCACGTCTCTCGGGCTGCCTCACACATAGCAACAGCAGGTGCATGAAAAAATATTTAGGAAGCCAGCATGGCATGAGCCCAGCTCCTCCTATATAAAGTCAAGTTCCTGATCTGGAAATTCCGGACCATGAACAGGCACACAGGAGAGAAGAGGTCACAGCCAGTGATGGTGCTATGTATATTTTTGTCAGGTCTAAATAACACATTCATTTCAAAATGTGGCCACCTTCAGGCTAAGACTACACCTAGAACACTTCATTTCCCCAATGAAATCATTCTCATCTTTGAAAAATTCTCTCCAATACGACCCTCCAAGAAGCCCTTCTTAACAGTTTTTTTTTTTTTTTGCAGTACGCGGGCCTCTCACTGTTGTGGCCTCTCCCGTTGCAGAGCACAGGCTCCGGACGCGCAGGCTCAGCGGCCATGGCTCACGGGCCCAGCCGCTGCGCGGCATGTGGGATCTTCCCGGACCTGGGCACGAACCCGTGTCCCCTGCATCGGCAGGCGGACTCCCAACCACCGCACCACCAGGGAAACCCAAGAAGCCCTTCTTAATACAGTGTAATCCATTCCTACTCCATCTGTTCTTCAGACTTAATCACTTCCTACACTCAGCCATCTGGGACCTGGCTTTACTTGCCTTAGACCCTGACTTATTTATTTTGTCTTGTGTCATAATGGTTTCTTGCTTTACTGTTCCACTTAACACTAAGGATGTGGGGGACCAGAACTATCCTCTCAATTCCTCTCTACCTCTATGCAGTTGCTTCACACCCAAGAGATACTCTAAATAAATACTGGTTGAATGGAAAGAATCTCAGTCTTGGATTTAATTCTCTCAACGTCTACAACTAGTCTAACAGCTTAAGAACCAAACCTACTTATAAATTAACTTAAGTTTTAAGTACAGTGAAATCACTCTAAGTAATTAACCTAACCACTGGATATGTTTATTTTCCTAGTTTGGAAAAACAGGCCAGCCACTGGGTATGACCATCCCTAGATAGGCAACTCTAAGAATAATGAGGTAATTTCCTTCAAAGATGATGAGATTTTCAGGATTCTCTGGAATGCACACCTCCCCATTAATGTGTCATTATTAATACCCAGTTCACTTTGGGTAGAAATGAGACTAGAGCACTTCAGAATTTTCAAGCAACTCCTCCTTACATAGTACTCAAGTGTCAACATAATCTCAGTGTGATGGTCCCACTGCTCACAATGAATTAGGAGACATATTTACTAGAGATACTAGGAAATGTCCCATCAAATCTGTGTAACTATGTCTATGCTCATGTTCCAAGGGTTTCATTCACTGTGTTTGCATAAGCATCCACATACCTCTCAGTGAGTAAAAAAAAAAAAAAAAGGATCAGAGGGTAAAGGGGTATTACCCCAAAACTAGGATTGCCAGATCTAACAAATAAAAATATAGAATGCCCAGTTAAATGTAAATTCAGATGATCAAAGAATAATTTTTTTAGTATAAGCACCCCCATGAAATATTCGAGACATGTATTTTCTAGTATAACTAAAAAATTATTCTTTGTGTGCAATTCAAACTTATCTGGACATCCAGTATTTTATCTGGCAACCCTACTCCAAACCCAGAAATTGTATTTAAAAAAAAAAAAAAAAGAAAGCACAGAGCAATGAATGCATTTTGTGAAGGTTTAATTTTCAGAAAGAATACAATAAGTCATCTATAGCATTATAGAACATTTCAGAAAGCTCGATATAATGACTGCAAGAAAAACAGAAAGTGAAGTCCACTGAGTACTAAACTAACTATGTGCTGGGTACTATTCCAAACCCTTATCTCATTTAATTCTTACTCCATCCTCATGAGGTAGGAACTATTATTATTACTATTACTATTATTATTATTATCAAAGATACAAGGTGAACAAGTTGTGCAATGTCACACACTAGTAGAGTAGGGAGTCAAACCCTGGCAGCTTTAACAAAAGGGCTTAACATGCTTAACGGCTACCACATTTTACAGGTGAAGAAATTGAGAATCTTAGCATTTTTGCCCAGACAGACAGCTGCTCATCAGTGCAGCTGGGATTCAAACCTAGGACAGTCTGAATCCAGAGTCTTGGTCCCAACAATACACCACCTCTCCAAGTCATGCAAAATGGGGAGAGTCCCTTTCCCACCTAAACCAGCTGCGATTACCATGGTCATAAGTCAGAATGCTTCATCTTCAAAGAACAGTGCTTGAACCTAGAATGGCCTCCTCGGAATTCTTATCAGATCCATCCAGCTGAATTTTGACTCCTTGTAATCTAAAGGTTATCCTGAGTTAGATGGGGAATGTGGAGAAGAGTTCTATTTGGGGGAAGAATTTGTTGTTGCTGTCATTTCTGTACCAAAACATCTCTTTCAAACAAGTCACTTATCTGATGCCTACCAGTCTTGCTGCCTGGAGACAAATTCTTCTTCCTGCACATGAATCCCAAACACTGGCTATAACCTGGAACACAGACAGGAAGGCCAATTTGAACCAGCCACCAAAGCCACCTTCAAGATCCAATTATGTGTGAAAAGATCACAAGAGCTAAGATTTTTCTGCTTGGATCTGGAACTAAACAACCAGCATTACTGCATGTAAAACATCAGAGTTCAGAAAATATCAGAAGCTATCCAGAACTTTACCTGGAGCAGACTTGCCTATGGGAACCCTCATGTGCGTTATTTTAGGTGTTTGTCTACCTCTGGAATGAAGACAGATGCCTTTAATCAGAGAGTGAGAGAGAGTGAGAGAGAGAGAGAGAGAGAGAGAAAGAATGAGAGGGAGTGTGTGTTTAAGCATGTGCAATACAAGGCATATACAATATAATGCTTACCTAACTTTCCCCTCAAAATTTCCTATAGGGAGCAGAGAGCATGTTGCTCAGAACATGAGTTAGCTGCAAGAAAAGGAGGGGGTTGTCTGTGGATAGAATGGACACGAAGAATTTTTCTCATGTAACTTATAACTATGTAGTAATCTATAATTGTCTGAATACTTGACTGTGTCTCCCATGAGAATATAGGCTTCTTGAGAGCAGGGGCCGTATCTGTTGTATTCACCATTGTGCTTCCCAGGTGTATGGTACAAAACAGGCACCCAGTGATAGGATGAATGAATGAATGAGCAAACACTACTGCCACCAGTAAGCAGTGTGCACACAATCTTACTTTTGGCCTCACTGCCCTTAAAATCTGTAACCAAGACTTGTACCCTCTTGCAATCCCAACCTCCCTTCAGGGCTGAATAGTGCATGTGTATCATCATTTCTCACAAAGACTATTAAGCTGGCACCCTCCTAACTGGCCTCTGTGACACTAGACCTTGGCCATCTTCCAACCTGTTCTTCATTTGGCAGCCAGAGTACTATTCCTCTGCTTAAATCCAGCCACACTCCCTGGTGCTCCAGCCACATTCAAAAGCTTACACTGTCCCAAAGGCACCATACTTGTGCTGTACTTCCAAGGCTCCCGTCTACCCCGAAGGCTCTCCTCTCATTTGCTTGGCAATCATCTTTCGATAATGAACTCAAACAGTATTTTTCTATGAGACTTTACTCTTACCTTCTCCCCTCAGAGGAACCAACCCCTCCATCTTTTGTCCCTAAAGGTATAACTACAGACCTAGCATCACATTCATGTCACTGTGAGTTACAAGAAGGCAGAGCCCATGTATTATGGACTGGCCATTTTATCACTAGCACAGTGTCTGGCATGTAGTAGGTGTTGAATAATCCCTTCCTTGATGGACAAGTGGGTTTTGGAAAATAAAAGTGGAAAACTTTGGTAAGCTAATCATTTCTGGATCTCTTACTGTGCTAGAGGAATATTGTCTATATTTATCTGCTAAGTCTACCAGAAAAATTAATGAAAGAAGGGACAATGGTGTGACCTGTTGTTGTTGCTATTGTGAACACCTACTGAGCAACAGACTTCATAGAATATTGCCTACTTGTAATTGGGATTGAGGTATCAAAAACAAAAGGACCCAAAATCAAGGAACCATGGTAAGGGACCTCAGAAAGAAGATACTTCTGAGATAGCAAATAAGTTTTGCCTCTATTGTCCGTGGTGAGACGTGGAAGCCTGGAGCAATGAATTCAGAAGGGCCCAAGGCTCCTCCCGGGTTTACACAACAAAGGGAGATGACTGTAGACAATATCTACAGTGGTGTAGCTGGGGGAAGAAGCAGTAGATACTACCACACAGTCACCTTGATCTAGTCCTTCCCCTTCACTGGACGTAAGAGGAGACAGAGACCTCAGAGATGTCTAGCTGAGGGTCACATGATTAGTGAGCGGCAGAGCTGGCCAATACGTGCATTCATTCAACATTTACTGAGTGAGTATTAGGTCCTGCATGGTGCCATCTGTTGAGATAAAATGATGAACAAAAATATTCATGGTCATCAACCTAGTGAAATTCAGTTTCCTCGATGCCTAACGCATAGCTCCTCCTACTACCTCAATAACGTCTCCAACTCCCACCTCCCCACTATAAAACTCCCATTTTATTATATGTAGTGACATTGCCCAGAAAAATATAAAAACTCTTTTTAAAAAAATACATAATTCCAGGCTTCCCTTGTGGCGCAGTGGTTGCGAGTCCACCTGCCAATGCAGGGGACACGGGTTTGTGCCCTGGTCCGGGAAGATCCCACATGCCGCGGAGCGGCTGGGCCCGTGAGCCATGGCCACTGAGCCTGCGCGTCCAGAGCCTTTGCTCCGCAACAGCAGAGGCCACAACAGTGAGAGGCCCACATACCGCAAAAAAAAAAAAAAACCTAATGCCAAACAATTCAACCAATTCATAACTATTCTTTCTCCCCCCATTCTATTTATCCAAACTTGTAAAAACTCACATTTAAGCAATAACTCCACAGTGATATTTGAAATTTTTTTCAGATAGCTATATCATTCCCAAATCTTATCATCAAAGAATTTATCACAATGTTAGAAGGAAGTGTTAGCTAAGCTTATGGAGACCCTATATTTCACATTTTCCAGAGGTTGAACAATCATCTTTATACTGAGAAACTCAAACGAGTGCTTAATAGTTCTTACAGCAAGGAAATTCTATTTTTAAACCTAATCCGAATCTTACCACTAAAAGTTAAACTAAATCCACTGTATCATCAAAGACAACAGAAAAGAATCAGTCACCATCTTACATCAAATAATGGAGTACATATGCGTTTGGTCTGCAATTCTTCAGTTTCATCTTTTTCTCTTTAAAATTGAGAAAAAGGTTTTCTGTGGTGGCACAGGGGTTGGGAGTCCGCCTGCGGATGCAGGGGACACAGGTTCGAGCCCTGGTCAGGGAAGATCCCACATGCCGCGGAGCAACTAAGCCCGTGCGCCACAGCTGCTGAGCCTCCGCTCTAGAGCCCGTGCTCCACAACAGGAAAGGCCACCGCAGTGAGCACCACAGCGAAGAGAAGCCCCTGCTCGCCTCAACTAGAGAAAAGCCCGGGTGCAGCAACAAAGACCCAGTGCAGCCAAAAATAAAATAAATAATTTTTTTAAATGAGAAAAAATAATTTGTGGGAAAAGTTAGCAGGAAAAGGGACTGCTCTGAAATCTTAAATAATTTAGCCAAAAAGAATTTTTTTTTCAAAGAAAGTAACTGACCCAAAAAGATATATTTATGTACCTATAATTTTCACTAAGGAGTTTCCACTTTGACTCTGGAGTAAACACATGATTTTTCAAATTCATGGTCTGCAAAATCCCGAGGCACCAAGGAACACTTATTTCCATAGAGTAAAAAGACACATTCTGGCCTTATTCTAAAGAGGACACCAGAAAACAAAACTAATACTGTGAACAAACAAATCTTAGCTAAAACTCATTGAAATAATCCAAATGGTTTCCATTCCAGGGAAAATAGTAAGTCAGCAGTTTGCATACGGCTGCCTTTTCCAAATACACAAAATAAGCAAAAACACCACCAGAGGAAAGTGCAAATGCTGAACCCTTTCTATTTCTGTTTCCACGGACTGCAATTCAATCAATACCGCCGCCTGCAGTGCTCTGCCGCCATTTATGCACACTTCCAGGTGGCCGCCAATGTCCCACCCAGAGAGTCCAGAGGACTCCCAGACAAGGTTCAGGGAGCCATCAATCAAGCCACACAGAGAATGACAAGAAAGTCTGGACCCGAGACTCCAACTGCTAGCACAGCACTGGAAATCCAGAAAAATTAATCTTTGAAGGTGTCGAGCAACCAGAACTCTCGGCAAGAACATTCAGATTCTAAACAAGAAAACAATGGGGACGGAGGTAGGCATTCCTTAGAGAACAAAAGGCTCTGGAGAAAAACGTAAATGAATCACAACCCTTCACCTACTACCATTAACAGCCTGGAGCTGGCAAAGGGCTGTTGAGTAAAAATATTCTACATAAGGAAACTTAAGGGAAGTATTCAAAACCGTTCACCCAGGATAGAAGACAACTCCATGTGCAAAATCCTACGTGGGGAAAGTATATCCGAGGTTATTAAACAGCATTAGTAACTCTTAATGATTAGGGTAGCATTGTAAAAACCAAATTATTTTTGAAGAATAACATGAACAGAAAAGTGCTGTTTTAACTTCAAGACAGAGAACTTACTTCCAAACCCCCATCCTCCTACAGACCTTGAAAGGACAATAATTAGTCAAGAAAACAGCAAAATGAGGAAGTGGTATTCTCTTACAATTTCTGTTAATCCCCACCAGCTGTAATTTAAGAAATTCAGTGACATCAGCGTTTATACTGGATCCAGCAAGAATGACAGAACTACGAATGCAGAATCATATGAGGGGGGGGAAAAGAAACTTGGGGGCAACTGGAAAATACATCTGAAGACGTGGAAAATTAATTCACTTTGCAGTGAATCACTTCAACAGCTTCCAACACCAACACTGCCAAAAAAAAAAAAAAAAAACAGAAAAAGTGGAAAAGGAAGGATAAGCACCCCAAACCTAATCAAATGATCCAGTGGAACATCTGAAAAAAAGAATGTCACTGAAATAAGTGAAGTAAACATTTCTGAAAACAGACAGAAAGCAATCTAACCATTTGTAAATGACAAGAACCAAAGATTCAATATTATACAAAGATTGTCACTCTTCAAAAAAACATATGCTATACGAGAACCTGTAAAAACTGAGTTACTTTGGTTATTACTTGCATTACCTTCTTGAAGACAGAGTCAATTCCATGGTCTCCTTTTCCCCAGAGAGAGAAAACAGCTCGTGAAAAAACCATTGCAGTAATTTCAAGGTGTCCCACCTGAGTTCACAGATGGACCTGGAACAGGTCTAACTCCCAATATAAAGGCCAACCATTACCTTTTACTCACGTCAGAGTCCGAGGGAGAAGAAAACCACACCAAACCTGACTGACCAAACAACCGATAGAGGAGTTGAAAAGACTCACCATGGCTGCCTCAGCCCTTTGGCTGAACATTGAGTCCACTGAACCGTCTCAGAAAGGAGATGATTACAAAGATGCGATTGTAGCTGCTCTGCCACACGCGTACATGCACCTTCTCTCAACACTAGGAAGACTAAATGAGAGATGGAGTGATAATTAATAGGATTCTTGGCAGCAGGAGCCAGCTTCTTGAACAAACCAGTAATTGCTGCCTACTTAAAATGACAGAGAATCCAGCCAGCAAAGAGGGAGGTGCTAACAATGGGAATCATAAAACGTAAAAAAGACTTACATCAACAGGTTACTTGGCTCCCATTCAAAACTACCTCCTTATCTACACATTCAGTTAATAATGAGAGCAAATAAATTGAAAATCACAAACAGGAGGACTAGAGATCAATAATCCTTCCAGAAGTATTACCACAGATTTCCCTTCCACACACTCTCCAACACCCAAAATGTCATACATTGATCATGAAGATAACTATCAACTTGTACATGATGTCATACTAGAAAAGAACATTTTTCCCATAAGTGATATATTTGACTTGGACATCCTTTGAAAATAACCAGGCTGTTAAGAAACTTTTAACAGCAGCCACAGACACAGTTTACACTCTCTAGTCTGAAATTAAAACAATTTCTTGGTTGTAACCTCTCTAGGAAAGAAAAGGTATTTAGCTCAGAAGTTTTTTACCGGTATGACTGAAGATTTCTAGCAAGGTAGAGGACAGTTAGCACCCAGTATCTCCAGTTTAGACCTCCCAACCCCAAGAAATAATAGTACTGATTGCCAAACACTCAACTAGACAATATTCCCTCAGAGAAGACCAGTATCTACTGAACACTCCCTAGCAAGAAATAGACCAATGAACCTCTAACATCTTTAGATGCCCAGAGACATGGAGAGACGAGGATTCCATCTTCTGCCATGGAGAGATGTCTAGAGAGATAAACCAGGCCAGCAGGCACATAGTTTCGTAACGACTAATGCTGACCAAAACTCTTCATAAAATCAACTCCACAAGTAAAGACCCATCTCGTTCATTCCCTCAGGAGATCCCTGGCTCTCTGATGGTATTGCAGAGGATGACCTGATGCTCTACAAAAAACAGATCATTGAAAGACTAAGGGCTTCCTGACAAGATGCAGCCCAGGAGTCCCTATTGATAATATCTCATGGAAATCTCCAACTTTTCTCGTGGCAGTTAAAGATGCATGTGAGGTAGTACATCAGGAGCAGAAGCACTGAAAACTCAAATGGTTTACATTTTTCTTAGTATGCATGAGAATTAAGTGGTTGTTTTTTTTCAGTGTTGGTCTTTCTCCTTTCCCACTAATAAAAAATAAGAATGCCTTTACATTCATTCGGTGAATGTCTAACCTATCACTGCTGGAACCCACTGAGTATATATACGGCTCATCGTTAAAGCCACCATCTAGTATTTTTATAACTTCTCCCTCTCTATTAGATCATTATATCCTATTATTGAAAATATTTAACTCAATATTTTGCGATGACTAATGCTCTTAACGCCCAAATGTCAAGGCAGAAGTTATGTTTATTACACAACATTATGATGTTTCAAGACCTTTGGCATTCAAAGATAAACAGTCCAGAATGTAATAGACTGGCTACGACTTCATAAAGACATACAGGAAAAGCAATTAACAACTCAGGTTAGAGGGGAAAAATAGAGAGATGAATGGAAAACATCAAGATGTTAGGAGCTACATGTTCAATGGTAGCCCACAAGGATGGGTATGTAGACAAGACTTGATGTCACCAACTAGGGCCATTCAAAGATCTATAATGAGGAATGAGGAAAATCTATAACTTAATACCACACGCTTGTGAATGATTAAGCATCCACCGTCCCACCTTTTGCTACCTCTCTTAAAGTCTTCACAGTCTATCTCCTTTAAATCATCAGAAACAGCTTTGAAAACAAAGGACTATTCAGCCAAGCACTCTGTGGGCACCTTTAATAGATCTATTTATCTTGGATTAAGATGTTCAACCGTACCCAGAGTCTCCCTTTACTTCATCAGACACCTAGTCCTCTTTCTATTCCAAAATCAACATGAGCTGTTGCCCCTGATCTCTTCCTATCCTGCCTCCCCACTTCATGCCCCAATATATACAGTAACCACTTCAGTAGGGCAGATAAGAGGGTAAGCTTTGAAGTTAGACAGTCCTCCAGTTTAAGTCTTGGTTCCACCCTTATTTGAATGACCTTCGGCAAGTGACTTATGATGGCGCAGCCTCAGTTTCTTTTAAAATGGGATCCTACCTACCTCACAGAATTAAATATACAAAGCATTTGAAATGTACCTAGTACGCATCTTAATATGTTTGTAATTCAACTAGATCTGGTTATTCATTCCTGCTGTTTCAGCTTCTTGACTTTTCTAACAGGAAAAATCTGAAAAAAAAAATTACATAGGTACCCTCCTTATCCCAGGACTAAGACAGATGGACAGACAGACACACACACACACACACACATACACAAACACACGCACGCATATATACATATACATACAAAGAAGCCATTCTTTTTATTTTTTTTAACTTTTTATTTTATATTGGAGTATAGCTGATTAACAACATTGTGATAGTTTCAGGTGCACAGCAAAGCGACTCAGCCATACATATACATGTATCCATTCTCCCCCAGACTTCCCTCCCATCCAGGCTGCCACATAACATTAAGCAGAGTTCCCCATGCCATACAGTAGGTCCTTGTTGGTTATCCTTTTTAAATATAATAGTGTGTACATGTCAATCCCAAACTCCATAACTATCCCTTCCGTCTACCCTTCCCCACTGGTAACCATAAATTTGTTCTCTAAGTCTGTGAGTCTGTTTCTGTTTTGTAAATACGTTCATTTGTATCATTTCTTTTTAGATTCCACATATAAGAGATATCATACAATATTTCTCCTTTCTCTGTCTGACTTACATCATTCAGTATGACAATCTCTAGGGTACATCCATGTTGCTTCAAATGAAGAAGCCATTCTTTTTATAATACACAAGGATACGTTATGAAAATGCAAAAGGTACAGATGCAAGGCAGAAAAAGACGCAACTTTCAATACTTTAACTCCAATGTTCTGTAATTTTCATCACTTTAACCCCAGTGGGTTTCGGTTTCCAAACTGCAGAAGAAATTAAAGCACTAACACAAGACACAGCCTGTAGAAAGGACTCTGAAATGCTAGGTGTTGCTGTTATTACTGTTGCTGTTTGTGTTTCTTTGTTGTTATTAAATTGTAGGATGTATCTGCTATGTCACTCGAAACTACTGGACCTACTGAAAACAATTCTTTTCTTCCTTCCTTCCTAAAAGAATTCCAAGCACTCTAAACAAGTACTCAGTTAATGTTTACAATAATGACTAGGCTTATAATTATAATATGCTAATTTTCAATACACTGAGAAGTCAAAAACATCACCTTTATCTTCTAGGCCATGAGTAAGTTGAGCCTGGTTACTTCAGAAACTCCCTGCACCAGAATTCCTAAGCCATTTTACTGCTTTCTGCTGGATTCTTCAGCAGTGATCCCCACAATTTCTCTGTGCTCTTTTCCCAGGTCCCCATTCTCACTCTCCACCTTCTAAAGAACAGTAGAAATTATGCCAAAATAAAGAGTAACATATCTGAACAGCCCCATTCAACTTTAAAGATCTGGAAATGATGGGCCTTTTTTTTTTTTGATGGGTCATTTTTATTGGCAAATAAACTCGTAAAAATAGAAGATTGGGTATCTGGAAAAGCTTGATTATTGTGGCTTCATGTATAATCCACAACAATGTTGACGCAGACAATGCTTAAAAATGTTTTCCCGGGCTTCCCTGGTGGCGCAGTGGTTGGGAGTCCGCCTGCCGATGCAGGGGACACGAGTTCATGCCGCGGGGCGGCTGGGCCCGTGAGCCATGGCCGCTGAGCCTGCGCGTCCGGAGCCTGTGCTCCGCAACGGGAGAGGAAATGTTTTCCCCAGTGAGCATGTTTTTTAGCTCAGACAAATAACTGCCAGAGAAAGACAGGCACAAGAAAACAATTTTGAAGACAGTCAACCCTCATTATTCGTGGATTCCCTATTTTCAAATTTACCTATCACCAAAATTTATTTGTAACCCCAAAATTAATATATGCAGCATTTTTACAGTCATTTGTGGACAGAGAAGTGAGAAATCTGAGCCACCCACAATATGCATTCCCAACTGAGGTCAAACAAGGCTATGCTCTGTCTCCTTGTTTCAGTTTTCACATGGCAAACAAGTGTCCTTTGTGGGAGGGGGGGTCTATTTCGTGCTATGCGTTTTGCATTTTTGTATTTTTTTGTTGGTGACTTTATTGATGACCTCCAAGCCTACCTAGTGCAGATGTGCAGTCTAGTGTTGCTGAGCATGAGACGGCTGTGAGGTGCCTTACGGGGAAAAGCGCACGTGCCAGATAAGCTCCCTCAGACATGACTTACAGTGCTGTTGGCCATGAGTTCAATGTTAATGAGTCAATAAAGTGTCTTTAAACAGAAACACACATAAAACAAGGTTATGTATCAATCGGGTGACAAATACGCTGTGACCACAGGCTCGCAGGAACCTAACCCTGTTCCAAATTAAATGTTCATCGTGACTGCATAGAACAGAACTACTACCACAAACAACAGAAATTGACTGTATGCTTATTTCATCTCCTAGCACCAATAGTAGTAACAACAATTAGTGCCCCTACTAACTTACTGTACTGAGCATTTTATATTTACCAGGCGTACGCACATGATCTTCCATCATCTTCACGGCTATTCCAAGAAGAAAATACTATTACCCTCATATTTCAGGTGAGAAAACTGAGGTTCAAAAAACCTGTACAAGGGTCCACAGTTAGTAAGAAAAAAGGTCAAGATATTTTCATACACATTTTCCTGACACAGTTTAACAGAATTCCCCAAAGTTATTGATCCCTTCTGGCACACCAGAAACACTTCATTCATTTTGGCCTCTCTTTATTCAAGAAACATATATAGACACTATACTGGATCCTAGAGATGCCCAGGGAACTAACAACTTCCCTGTTCTCGTAGGGCCTCTTTCAAGTGAGGAATGACAGACAATCAAATAAATATTACCTATCAAACTATGTATTGGGCTGGCCAAAAAGTTCATTCGGGCCTTTCCGTAAGATGTTATGGAACGTTTTGGCCAACCCAATATAAGTAAAAGATGCTTGATTTCTTAAAATATACATTATTTTTTAAATAAGTCTTCAAACAAGGTAAGAGCTAAAGGCTGTATTCAGTGAATATCAGTTTAAAATATATTCTCCCTTATACTATACATGATCTCTTACATTATATACGATCGCACTTATACGTGGAATCTAAAAAAAAAAAGGAGCTCATAGATTCATAGATACTGAAAACAGAATGGTGATTGCCAGAGGCAGGGATTGGGGGTGGGCAAAAGACTGAAGGCACTCAAATGATACAAAATTCCAGTTATAAGATAAATAAGTCATGAGAATGTAATCAGCATGGTGACTATAGTTAATAACAGTGTATTGCAGTAAGCAACAAGGATATACTGCATAGCACAGGGAATTATAGGCATTTTCTTGCAGTAACTTTTAATGGAGTATAATCTGTAGAAATACTGAATCTCAATACTATACACCTGAAATTAATATAATATTGTAAATCACCTATACTTCAATTTTTTTAAATAATTTTTTAAATAAAAATCAGAAGAAAACAAAAAATCCTGTTTTGCATATTTGAAAGGTGCCAAGAGAATAAATCTTTAAAAAGTTCTCATCACAAGAAGAAAAAATTTTGTAACTATGTATGGTGATAGATATTAACTAGATTTATTGTAGTGATCATCTCCCAACATACATGACAATATATACAGTATACAAATACAGTATACAAATATTGAATCACTATATTGTGTACCTGAAACTAATATAATGTTATAAGTCAATTACACCTCCATAAAAATAATAATTTTTATATTGATTACATTTTGACTTGGAATTATTTTGGATGTATTGGATTAAATAACATACTACTCTTATTTAATAAATAAATAAATAAATCACTTAATGTATTTCTTTCACTGATGTGACAACCAAGTGGGCTCTTTTCTTCCCCCAGAAAGAGCTCCTCTAGCCCTTGATGACCTGATCTGGGTTCCGTGCCAGCCCTTGGGCAGCCACCCATCTGCCAAAAGCAATGGCAGTTTATGGTTGACCCTTTTCGTTCACCGTTATCTCCTGACTCCACAGTAGACTCAATAAATATTTACTGAATATTTTACCTCATAGGCAAGGAAAATTTACCGAAAGATCTTCCAAATAGTTCCCAAACCATGACTCTGAAAAAATAAGAGGGAGAGTTAGGGGCTTCCCTGGTGGCGCAGTGATTGAGAGTCCGCCTGCCGATGCAGGGGACACGGGTTCGTGCCCCGGTCCGGGAAGATCCCACATGCCGCGGAGCGGCTGGGCCCGTGAGCCATGGCCGCTGAGCCTGCGCATCCGGAGCCTGTGCTCCACAACGGGAGAGGCCACAACAGTGAGAGACCCGCGTACCGCAAAAAAAAAAGAGGGAGAGTTAGATCTCTTCACGTCCACCTCTTGAGACATCCAAGAAATAAATCTACTCTGAAAACTCCCCAAACTGCCTTGTCCATTTCCTCTTCCCTGAGCTATGAGTATCTTCAGTCTAACTCCAGCCTGCACAGCTGATTGATCCTCTTCTCTCACAAAAACACGGAGCTCACAAACCCATCCCACTGGGTGGTGTGAAGCCTGAGAAGGATGGTCAGTCAGAAGACTTCATTCTGTCCTGTGCTCCTGAGTTCCCCAAGCACACTGGATCTCACCCTAAAGAATCTAACTCTATGCGTCTTTCACCTCTGTGTGTGGGGCGGGGGGGGCCGTTACGCGGGTGTGGAGGAGGCAGGGGTGTTTCAATTACATGGAAAGAGGGAAACTGTCATTTTCCCTGTTTTGTTATAAAACTCAGGAAAGGAACTGTTTAGCCAAGAACCAAATTTCAATTAGTCAGGACAATACCAGAGAAAAGCTGAAGATACTCTGAAAAACACCCTTTTGAGAATCCTGTATGTGCTTGTATGAATATATGTATGGTTTCTGGTAGAAAATGTCTCCCATTAATTGGTAATCAAACTAGTTCCCACCCCTCTGCACACAACAGCTGAGAGGTGGCGGAAGTGGTCCAGAAGAATGCTGGGTGACAGCCAAGTCCAACTCCAGGTTTGAAAACTCACTGCATAAATCCCAAACGTGTGAGAACTGACTATATGGTTGGTTGTGACAACTGACTATATGTACTTAACAGTGACAAAACAATGGTAGAGTCAGCAGCACCTACACAGATGAACCACTTCTTTCATTCTTATGTAAACCCCTGAATTCTAATGGCAATGACACCAGGAGTAGCCCTTGGGTACAGTAGCAGGCAGAGAGCAGCAGTAATGCAGGTACAGCAGCAGGTGGAGCGGTAATTGGGGCAGCAGCATCTACTGCGCCCTTACTACAGGTAGTACTCTCACTACCTTACTGAATCTTCCCAGCCAGCCAATGAGGGAGGGACCCTCGTTACCCAGGTAATGCGTCTTAAGCTGTAACTGATGAAGACATCCACTTATGTGTGCAAGACAATGGGAATTTTCCTTCTAAGAAAGATGGTGGCTCTTCAAACTAACCCCCTTTCTGCTTTCTAGGGATCAGTTTAGCCACAGGTTTGGGGGAGAAATTTTGTGAGGCTCAAGCAAAGCATGTCATCTGATTGCGGTGATCGTTTCACAATGTATATGTATACCAAAGCATCAAGTTATACACCTGAAATATACACAGCTCTTATCTGTCAATCATACCTCAATAAAGCTGGAAAAAAGAAAAGAAAAGCAAGCTATCATGTTGGTGTGGGTACCTAGCCTCGCTACGCAGTGCTACTAGGAGGGATAAATCCTAGAAGAGTGAAAGATTTTGCGATTCAAGAATACAGGGGGGCTTCCCTGGTGGCGCAGTGGTTGAGAGTCCGCCTGCTCATGCAGGGGACACGGGTTTGTGCCCCGGTCCGGGAGGATCCCACATGCCGCGGAGCGGCTGGGCCCGTGAGCCATGGCCGCTGGGCCTGCACGTCCGGAGCCTGTGCTCCGCAACGGGAGAGGCCACAACGGTGAGAGGCCCGCGTACCGCAAAAAAAAAAAAAAAAAAGAATACAGGGTATTATGGCTTATACTGGATAGAGATAACTGTATAATGAGGCTGTCTTGTGAAATGTGAAAAGATAAAGCAGGAACTCACTACAGGCCAAGTTTAAATGTGAGAGGAATGACAGATACACGTGTGGACACAGCCGTGGAGCCCGGCTTCTACCCTGCATGGTGTTGCGAAACCCCAATTCGTGCATCTTATTATTTATTCCTCTACCTAGCTATAGTCTATCATTACGATGAAAGGAAACATGTTGATAAAGACAAAGACTGTTCTGGCAACAAAAGTAATGCCCTACCTGTAAATAGCATGTGCTGTCTTTAAATACCTCCCTGTTAGGCATCCCAAAGTTCACCACTATCTGATCTGCATCCACTCCCAAAGGTCCTGATGCTGATCATCCAACCGAGGGATGACCTGGCCCTACTTCCCTTCTCTTCTATGGACCCTCTTATTTCCTGCTGATTGCCTTTGAGTCGTTTTCTCTTAATGACAGCGTCTGAAACTAAAAAGTCATTTCAAGTCAAAAAACCTTGTTGGTGCTGTGGGCAAAGATGGAACCAGAATGAGGGCCCGGTTACGAGCACAAGAACCAAGGCTTCGGCCTGAGGATTTTACTCAAGTATTTCTTTTAATCCGCACAATTAACTACAACTTAGATCATACTATTATCCACTCACCCCACTTAGTCCTCTGTTGAAATAGAGGCTACAAGAATCACTTGCCCAAAGAGAGAAAAGCTAGTAAGTGGTCCAATTGAAATTTAAGTTAAAAATCCTTCTTCTCTCTGAAGGTTAAACCCAAAACTCTAGACTTCTTCGACTGGTTAGAGCTCTTAACCCGTTTACAATAAGAGCAGATTCTTTGCCAAAAAGCATCAGGGCTTTTTGTCTGGAGAAGGTCAGCATGCAGCAAAAGGAAAAAAATAAAAATAAAAATGCTTGGGTTTTAGTGGATTAAAAATAAGAGTAGGCTGAATCCCCTGGTAAGTAAGGAGTCCAGAACTGCCTTATAGGTCCTACTTGTCTGATACAACATTGACCCTGCCCTTCCCTCTCCGCCTGAAATGAGGATGGCCTGGTGAGATTCAGGATGAGGGAGACGATCTGTTATGTCAGGACACCCTAACATGTGACAAAACAGAGGCTGCCTGGTCGCAGTCACCCCGCCCCTCTGTTTTGGAAGCTCCCACACTCTACAAACTGTCTGGAATTCATTAAGAAGGGAAAACAGGCTGACAGTCGTATTTCAAATTTTATTCAGCAGAAATTTTGTGAAAAACAATTTGGTCATGTGGGCACACTCATAACCACCATTACCCTGTTTCTCCACCAAATCATTCAGTCAAGTGACTGCCGTGTGCTTCAAGTTTCACACTTTGTGAGTCTCCATTAAACTACAACCCTCCAAGATCTGGGCCAGGGCTCCTTATGGTAGTACAGCTAGCTTAACTCCAAGTCTCTTATTTAGAGATCACATCTGGACAACCAAGCATCCTACCTGGTTTCATTAACCTAAATCTGATAGCTAACTTTCTAGAGGGGATTTTCCTTTTTTTTTTTTTTTTTTAATCAGTGAGTGATTATTATCAATGATCATCTCTAGCCTGACCATAACAAGCAACATGGCGTTTTTTACGAAATGCACTCCAATCCAGGATATTTTTCATTCCAAAACAGGAACAATTTAATGTGGAGACAAAGGATTTATGGTAAAAGCATTAGGGAAGTAGTTTGCAAACTTGAGTGTGCATCAGCATCTCCTGGAGGACTTGCTAAAAGACACAGACTGCTGGGACTCCCCACCAACAGTTTCCGATTCAGGAGGCATAGGGTCCGAGAACGTGCATTTCAAACAAGTTTTTAAGTGACGCTGAAGCTGCTGGTCTGCGGGCCACATTTTGAAAACCATTGCTCTAAGGTGGTGGTGGTAGTGACGGATGTATTGTTGCTGTTGGAAAGTGGGGCAGTGATTTAATCCATGAACTTGGAATAGGAAGCACTGCATAGAGGTGGGATTCTGAGAACGGATCAGCTCGGGCAGCCCCCACTCAGGTGGCAGGAAATCCAAATTAACCGTCTTTACTCAGAAAAAGAAGTTATTGATAAAATAACAGAAAATTCCAAGGATAAACCTAACCAAAGATAGGCACAACTTGATCCAGAAGCTAAAACCCTACTACTAGGGCCATGGCAATGAAGGTTAGCTATCCATGGGAAGGGTGTTCTCTTTTCTAGGACAGTGCTGTTGACACCCAGCTGGGGTCTCTATTCCCCAGTTCCCACCCCTGCATCCAGATCTCGGTATGAACCTGGTCCTTGCCAAAAGAATATGAGCAAGAGTGATGCCTGTCACTTTGGGACCCTAGTTGTGCCTTCTCCTCTTCCTTTCCACCACCAGACACAAAAGATGCCAGGGTTCTAGGCAATGGCAGAACCAGAAGATAGACGGAGACTGGGTTCTTGATTTGTCATACGGAGGAAAGCTGTCTGCCAACCAGGAACTACTACCTATGTGACTATCGCCTGCCACTTCCTTATAGCAACTAACGTTAACCGAATACAAGGGCTTTGTTTTTCTCTGCCTCCAAGATAAGGCTTTATTCTCGAGCACAACACCTTCCCAAGTTCAAGATCAACGGAAATAAAGGGAGACTCTCTTTCTGTTAGCACCCAAGCAAATCCCTGGGATGCGTGACATCAGTCAACGTGTAACTCCCTGAAAGCAATCCCTGTGATACAGAAGAGTGGCTAAGTCTGTGTCGAATTCTCCACCCCAAAGCCATGACACTCAAGCACGTGGGCTAAGCATGTGGGAAGGGGTTGTTATAAAAATTTGGAAAAGTGACTACAGGCAGGCAAAATACATTTCCTCTACTGTCCACTAGGGGAAATGCATAAGCAAAGGGAAGCTGGCTGCCAGTGAGATCTGATCAGAAAGATGTCAGGTATATGAACCCAAGAGCAAGCAAGAGGGATACCCTAAGCCAGCAGTGACCTGTGCATCGCTGACCCCAGAAACAAATCCCAATTAATTGTACTTGCCACTCAGCCCCCTACCATTAAAGCATGCATCTTAGTGACTATGATACTATGACCAAGCAAGCACCATCAGATCCTCTCTCTCATTCATTTCTGAATCAACAAGGATTTAAAACATCCACACACAATCAGTATCATTAGAACTGCATTCCAAGACCCCATCGTTTAGCATTTATACATCTAGCCTTTATCTAGATAACACATGATTAGTGTTTATCTACCTAAAGACCAGTGGATTAATGACCATGCCAAGGTGATGCAAGATGTGGTTCCAAAAAGTCTACCCACCGATTGTCAATACACCACAAGCCAGTGGCCAACCTCTCCAAGTTACTCTCCAAGCACACTTCTTTGCAGCAAACGGGCCAACTTTTATTTGGAATGTCACCAGGAATAGTGCCAATTGCTTATATTTTTAGAGACTGTTTTACATAAGCTACTGTAAACTCTACCTTGAAAAATAAATAGAATTTTCAAGAATGCATAGTTGATGTCATCCTTTTCCCTTGAAAGTAAATGACCCTAACTGGCCAATACTATTTTAATGTTTATTCATAGTCATTCTCTGCCCCAAGTATTATAAATTTGTTGCAAAGTGTTCTATTGGCTGAGGTGCCAATATTCTAAATTTAGGTGGTGTGATTATGCAGGCTTAGTAATACCACAGAGCAAAGCTGACCCTGAAATAATACCTTTTCATCATTGGTGAAAAACTTCAAATGCAAAAAAATAGAACAAAAATATACCCAGTCCTTTTGATGGAGAAGGGATTGTTACAGTATTGGTGTGTCTGTGAATACTATCTCCAGCTCTTTGGGACAGACTCACTCAAGAGGAACAAGGTGGCCACATCTCACTGAGGTGCCCAGGTAGACTATATGGGGACTGTACTAGATTCCAAATTAAACAGGAAAATCATCTTTAGGATTTCTGTGTGCTCTTCCCTACACCAAGTTTCAAATCACCAGTTATAAAAATAAAATGTATGTTTTGAAAAACATGCTTTTTAGAACCAGTTAATATTTAGGAACATATCACAATAAAGGTACCGAAGTAAATATAGCATTCCTGTCTGTCTATTTTATCCTAATCTCACATACAACCTTAACCACCGGGCTAAATAAATCTTCTCTGCCTCAAATCTTCTTCCCATGGAAGCAAGTTAAGCTTCCCAGAAGGAAAACCTATCCTACAAGCAACAGCTACACATGCTCCCACCAGTGGGGACAACACCTTTCCCATCTGCCCTTGACCATGTGGGAAAATAGGGGAATGTGTGTGAATGAGTCAGCAAGTTACCCCACTCTGGGGAGGGGGCGGGGAGGGCCCAGGCCACAGATGCCTTCCTGAAATTGCTCAATAACCCACAATTTTCTTATAGAAAGACATGATTCTACCAGTGCCTTCCCTAAACCTACAGCTCACTATGGTTGGATTTAAAATATTTGTTCCCACACGACCCAGGATTTTTTCCTTTTGAAAGTTACCACTCCGTGGGCACTTCAATTAAAGAACACAGCTACTGAAATTCGAATGCTTTGAAGATTTCTTTCATAAAGGGTCAAATTAAAAACACACCATTGCCTGTGGATGTCAATGTTAATGAAAGGTCGAAGTGGTGTGTGGGAGAAGAGGCTTCTTTTCCTTTCTGCACCAACGCTGACATTTTCACATCAGTGTAGACAGGAAGCGTGTGATCTAGGGGCTGAAACACAGGACTGGGAGTCAGGAGTTCTACATGGGTCATTTGTTTGTGGTGTGCGTCTTTGGTGAAATCAATCTCAGGTTTTACTGTTTAATCCTAGATGACTTGGACCTCTCCTTTGTGCCAAAAAGTAATTCAAAATGCAGCCAAAAATCATTCCTAAACTAAACATAAGGGAAGTATGCTCAGACCTCAATGATCTCAGTGCAACAACAGTGAGATGAGCAAGGGGACAATTCGAGTAAGATGATCCTGGAGGAAAGAAAGGATAACAAAAATAACAAGGCCCATCTCCACGTTTAGTCCAGGGGTAGATTTATGAAGACAAGTATACATCTCTGACTCACTTGACATTAGGAAAACACTTAAGACCAAGTTATAAACACTTATGGGGAAGATTAATGTCTGCATTTCTTCTTCTACTATTCATATATTACCTTACAATTACCTTAAACCAGTCCTATGTGTCTTCCTGAGCAACTATAAAGGTCAAGCCTACTGTTAACTCTTTACACACATTACCTTTCACCTTCACAGCACCCTTCCAAGGTAGCTATTGCTCCATTTTACAGAGGAGGGAACCCAGGTTCAGAGAGGTTGGCGAACTTGTCCAAAGTCACACAGCTAATGAGTGACAGCACCAAGATCTGCACATTTAACTCACACATTCAGTGCCTCAAAATCACTTCTTCCATGAGGTCATTCCTAAAGACCCACCCAATAAAGCCCCTTCTTTCCCAGTCACACTCTATCAATAACATTCTATTTAGTTTTCATAGCACCAAAACTTATCTTGTTCATCTATTTAGTTCATTATTAGCTATGCCCCCACCTCCAAGACAGGAGCACCATACTAGCAGGAACCTAGTCTGTCTGGTTCTACTTTTGATTCCCTACAGCTGGCGAAAAGCTGTCACACGATAGGCACTTAATAAATAAGTGTTGTAAGGAAGGAAAGGAGGAAGGGAAGGAAGAGAAGAAAAACAAACAAATCCAGGTCCTTCTGACCCCAAAGTGATACTGCCTTTGCTGAAAGTGACTGAGGGATGTTTTAGAAATGACTTAGGGAAGACAACAGGAGCTCACGACTTTGAGATACCATTTATATCTTTGTGTGCCTTTCTCTCACCGGTATCACCACTCTCCAAAGCACTGCATCCCTCTCAGCCTGCCCTGGTTCAACTTCTGTGTAAACACTCCAAAGGTGTACGTCTTTATTCTTCATGATGTGCAAGAAAGGTCACGGAAAGAAAGACGCAGCAAAGAAAGAAGGAGGCCATGTTTAAGACCCAACCTAGGGCTTCCCTGGTGGCGCAGTGGTTGGGAGTCCGCCTGCCGATGCAGGGGACACGGGTTCGTGCCCCAGTCCGGGAAGATCCCACATGCCGCGGAGCGGCTGGGCCCGTGAGCCATGGCCGCTGAGCCTGCGCGTCCGGAGCCTGTGCTCTGCAACGGGAGAGGCCACAACAGTGAGAGGCCCGCGTACCACCAAAAAAAAAAAAAAAAGACCCAACCTAGAGAAACGAGGAGCATGGTCCTCCTCCCCAAGTCCTCAGGAACAGAAAGAGGTGTGCGAGTTTCAACAGAGATCCCAGACCTGCCTGCAGGTCCTCTCACCCTCAGCCCTCAGCTGCCTCAGGAAAGATGCAGACTTCATGGCTTGCTTTAATTCCTTGCCCTCAAGTACACAGTGTTCACCAGACTCACAAAATCCTCCTTATAAACTTCACATTTGTCTTTACAATTTCAAAAGCCTGTGGTGACTCCATTAACTATCTTTGACCCATCTTCTGGACTATTTTCTTCAAATAATGCATATTTGGAGATGAGTCAAACATATTTTTATAATTTAGTTCGATGAGATGGACCTAACAGCAAAGTACGTTTCATACTTAAAACACACACACAAAATAAATGAAACTCTTGCTTACTGTCCTTGAAAAATGACAAAAAAACATTTAGCCAGAGTTTTTTCCCCCCCTATTATTTATCCTAATACTGCCAGTTCTGAAACAAAGCAGTTGGAAGCAGAAATTTAGTAACTTTGATTTGTCCCAAGATACATTTTTTTACACTGAGGTCCTATTCCTGACAGTAAGCACATGTGACCTGTTCTAAAAAAAGGATATTTTCCACTTCTTGCACAACTGGAGCAGATATAAACATCAGCCTGTGCAAACTGCCCTGCAGAACTCAAAAGGGAATTAAAAACACACACACATACATACACTTAAATAATTCTATAAATAGCAGTACTCAGGAAAAGGAAATCTCCAATAACACACAAAACCAACACTTAGAATTCCACTTTAATCAAGTTTTCCATCTAATCATATCACACAAGCAATCTGCATAATAAGATCTGAACACCTGCCAGGTTAAGGCACCCCAATCTTGTCTCTTTTGCTTCAGGTACGTAATTCTGTACGTGCTTTATTGTTGTTATAAGGAGGGGGAAAATTGCAATCATGGTAAAGTAGAAGAGAAGGAACTGATATTACCTACTAACATGTGCTAGGCACCCTGCAAAGCACTTTTACATGTGTTTTCTCACTTTTAAAACTTCACCAACCCTAAGAGGACGGTTCTACTGATCCCACTTTACAGGTAAAGAAATCGAGACTCCAAGAGGCTAAGCATCTTGTCTTGAACGCAGACACGGGTGTTAAGTGGCAAAGCCATGGGCACAGCACTTAAGCACAGCTACTTCTGAACCTGTCCACATGCATCCAGTCTCTGCCACCCCAGGTGCCCAAAGACCACAAGGAAGAGCTGGGATTCTGGTTAGAAATATAAAAGGCAATCAGAAATCCTAAAAGTCTGTTTTAAGCTTATGCCTTCCAAGGCGTCTAACATTTTATTTAATGTTATAAAGAAATATATTTGAGTATTGCTTGACCTTCAAGGCCAAATTGAATACGCTTATTCACTGACAAAATTGAGCCTCAATTTCCCTTCCTCTATTAAATTCCCATTGCTGATGCCCACGCCCCACGGTGATCACACTCCATCCTGTTTGTCTGGCTGGATCTACATGTTCTCTTTCCCTCACCCCACTGAGGCAAGTTTTGGAGAAGGTGCAGCATGATTTCCCATGGGCAGGCCCCGCGTCTTGCACATGGCAGCACAGACCAGCGCATGAGAGCACGGGCCCAGAGCCAGATCCAAGCCCATCTACTTACTACGCCTTAGTTTTCTTCTCTGTAAAATGAGAATAATAAAAATAAATACACCAAAGGTTGAAGTGAGAATTAACTGCATTAATTCAAGTAAAATATTCAGAATCATTCCTGGCATGTAGTAAGCACTGCATAAGTTTTACCTGTTTTCAAAATTATAATTAACACTATTTTTCTCATTTATTATTATCATTTTATGTGGGTTTTGCAAGATAAAGTTAACACACATAAAAACACTTAGAACAGAGGCTGGCACACAGTGTGGCCTCAGTTAACGTTAGTTGGGTTTATTGGTATTAATTTGCATGTACTCAACAGATATATATTGAATATGAATTTGTATGTATGTGCTGACACCACAACTGTTTTTTTTTTAAACCAGCATAAAGAAACTGTTAAGGACCAGATCAAAATTATAAAATGTGAAAGATTTATCTGCAGCACCTCATTAGGAGGAAAGCAAAAAGGGTTTTACCAAACTTGGGGTAATTTTATGGCATAAAAACACTGGCCTTAGAGAAGAAAGCCAGAGTCAACCAAACGCGAACCCTTTCTGGAAGGTCAGGACTCTCTGCTAAGTAATAAAGAAATAACAACAAGAACAACATCTGCTAACATTTACGGAGCACTTACCATGTGCCCAGCACCATGCTAATACTTTTCCATAGCCAATATCACAGTTAATGTCCTTAAGACTCCTACTAGGAGGCAGGCCCCCCCACTTGCCAGATGAAGAAACTGAGGTTAAAGGTCACCCAGCCTCCCCAAGGTCACCCAGCTTGTTAGGGACAGACAGAAATGCCAGAACAATGCTCTTAATCTCCACGCAAAGTAGTTCCCTGCGGATTGGACAGATAAAAAAATCAAGAAAACTTTCAGAAATCAATAAAAGATGGACAGTTCTGTCTTGCCAAGAATGGATTATCATTTCATAAACGAAAGGGTATGTTCAGTAGGAAGACAGGAGGGAAAAATCTCAGAATAAGTCCAAGAAATGACAGTAGCCTTGCATAGAAATACGTGTGTGTGAGTGTGCATGTGACACAACAGCTTTTTTCTTTATCATTTCGACACAAACCTGTGACTGCTTCACACACACCTCTTTGAATCAGCATTTGAGAAACACTGCTGTATCTCGTCCTGCCATTATAAACCTAATACTTTCATTCCCATTTCTTATTTGTGGGAAGTTAAATAACCATTATCTAAACCATTATTAAAACTTTGAGTAGAGGAGAAACTGGAATTAGATTAAGCCAATTCTGAAGTCTGCCCAGGAAAAGGGCATTAGCAGCTACAAAATCACAGAATTTAGCACCGCGTAAAGGAAACAAAAGAACCATGAACCTGAAAGATGCTACCATAGTTTTTAATGTTTTTTTTTCAGGACCCAAAGCCCTACAGAGTCCCTTCCCTGCTAGGAGCCCATTCAACAGTTCCACATCTGACCCTGACCCGACTGTGCCAACGTGTGAACTCTGGGTTCACCCCCTCATATTCGGCACTCTTCCTCTGCCACCCACCATTCAGGGCTCATTCCCAGGAGAACACACAAATGTTTCAAAAACCTTTGGGGAGGAACCAAACTGCAAACAGTTCTTCATGAGAACCTTTTCTCATAGTGTGTGTCTTCCACCGTACGACACAGCTTTGCCCGTCCCTGTGAACAAAACGGGGTTCCCATCATGTAAATCCATCAGCTTCACACTCCTAAAGGCCAGGAGGTCTGGGTTAGGAATGAAACTGTCTCTCCTCATCAAATACCTGCACATCTGAGCTTAGCCCAAATGAAGAATATAAAACTCCTCTTTGGACAGACCCTGGTGGATACCTATTTTAAAAGAAACCAGAACCAAACCCCCCCATCCTGAGTGGGATGCAAAGGGATAAAGCAACACATATTCAAACGACAAAACACTATTGGGCCGGGCATTGTCCTAGGCCAGTCAGCCTGCAACAGGGGTGAGTCTGTCCCCCGTGGACATTGGTGGTGTCTGCAGACAAATTTGGTTGTCACAGCTGAGGGAGGGGAGCTACTGGCCTCTAGCAGGTGGAGGCCTGGGATGCTGTTAAATATCCTGCAATGCCCAGGATAGCCCCACATCAAAGAGCTATCCGGTCCAAAGTGTCAACAGCACTGAGGTTGAGAAACTCTGTTCTAGGCTCTGGGGACACCACAGTAAACAAGGAAGAGACAGAAGTCCCTGCCCCCTTGGACCCTGCAGTCTAGTGTGGAGAAACATATCATAAATGGAACACATTAGAAAAGTATAGACTATGTTATAATGTAAGTACTATGGAAAAAAACAGAGCAGGGCGAGGAAGACTGAGAGTTTGGAGGGAGAGCCACTGCATAGAGCGTGGTCAAGTAGGCTCGGTGGGAATGACATTTAAAGGAAGATGTGAAGTTGGTTGGGGAAGGAACGAATGCTATTGCTCTCCGGACAAAGAGAGAAAGAGGGGTCAGCAAGTGCAACATACAAAGGCCCAGAGGTGGAAGGGTCTGGAGTATTCCGGGAATGGTGAGGACACTGGCTGGAGCAGAGGGAGCCAGGAGAGTGGCAGCAGGAGATACAGTGAGAGCAGACAGGAAGCTTTCCCATACAATCTGCCTGGTACCATTTTAAGGGTCTCGAGTTTTACTGATATTAGGAGCTACTGGAGTGTTTTGAGGGTTCTGAGGAGAGAATGACATGATGTAACACATTTTAACACGGGGTTTCTCAACCTCAGCAGTGACAATTTGGGGTCAGATAATTCTTCATTGTGGGGCTGTCCTGTGTACTCGAGAATGTTTAGCAGCATCTCTGGCCTCTACTTAGTAGAGGCCAGTAGCAACCCCCATCCATTGTGGCAACCAAAAATGTCTCCAGACATTGCCAAATGACACCTGGGGGGCAAATCACTCCTAGGTTGAACACCAGTTTTAACAGGAACATTTTGGCTCCTGTGTGAAAAAACCACTGAAAGCGGGTAAGGACGAAGGCAGGAGACCAGGTAAGGGACAGTCACCCAGGTGAGGGCGGGTGGCAGTTTGAACCAAAGTGGAGGCAGAGGAGTTGGTGACAAGTGGGCAGATTCTAGACATATTTTCAACTCCAAGAGACAATCCAGAAAATAAAACTGAGAGACAAAATAGTTGCAGCAGTCTTCACCTTCCAATTTCAACTTTTTCTAAGCAAAATTAAAAAAAGGGAGGTGCCCCGGCAAAGACTTAACGACAAAAAGCCACGAGGAGGCCCTGAACGTGCAACCCTTGTAGAGTCATACAACAGATGTTGATGACAGTACATTAGACAACTGTGGAAAACAGTACTATACGGAAATTTTGCCAACCCCATATATTTATTCACAGATTTTATTTCACTGGTTTATTTCAAAGAGCATGTGTCTGCTCCACAGACAAGTTTTACAGCGTTTTTAATTTAGCCTTCCTCTGCACACCAGTTCTGTCCCGCACCTGTTTCCAGCTTCAACGTGTGAAGCCAGAGCTTCCCACATCCCCGAATTTTTCTTTACACGTGCAAGCTAGCTCCTGAGCACGTTCAACCCTTGCAAGCCTTTTTCTTCTTCTTTTTTTTTTTTTTTGCCGACTCTGAAAAAGAACAGGCCCCAAATCCTCCAACGTGAGTTTCATGACATTCACTTGGGTTTTTCCAGATGGTATTTTCCTCGCTCTCTCAAACTCATTTATATTATTTATCAGCTACCATCAAAAAGGTTCCAAACAGTCCGGTTATTTCTTTCAGGACCACACACACACACACACACACACACACACACACACACTCTCTCTCTCATTCTGGCCATGTAAGCATTTGCTTATAGAAGCAAAAGCAGAGACTGCTCGGTAAAACACTGGTCCCTTCAGCCGAATGCAGATAAAGCCCCAATGAGCATAACCAACAATACCCTTTACACACTATTACTCCACACCCCCAACCCCCAATGCACACAATCTAGGCTCACACACAAAACAGCCATTATGAAGAGAAACCATCAACTAAAGGCTGGTTTTAGGCAACTAACTGCACAGGAGGTTTCCTTCCAATCTCTGTTAAGCATCTGCCAAGAGGCTGCTTCAGCCACCCAGTCAGTGGGTGCGCTGTTCCCACATTTTCTTCCCCGAAGTGGATTCAGACTCTCACACAGCCCCGAAAGAAGCAAACCTGGCTACACTTTCCACTAGATCAAGTACCAGAGCCATGTGCCCCAGCAGCTAAGATCACACCACCTCACTCCTGATTCAGCTGTCTCTCTTGATTCACCCTGATTTCTGGACCCTCCTCCCCTCGGCCAGCCAGGGCCCTTCACCCAGGCCCTACCCACCGAGAGGGGCGGGAAGGAAGGTCTGAGAAGGGTGCAGAAGCACTGCAGAACCTTCCAGTTTCAGCCTCATCTTACCTCACACTGAGAGAGGTGGAACTAAACCCTCTCTACTCACGGCCTCAAATGACCATCTCCCTCTTAGTAAACATTGGAAATGTCCTGAGTAGCCACAGGGCAGAGAGAAAGGAAGACACCCAACCCGTTCCGATGGACGAGTGGGAACGGAGCCAGCATAGGAAGTGGGCACTAGGGGTGGTGGGGCGCCAGAACAGCAGATGTCTTCATTCCTCTCCCAAAAAGTTTTTTAAATCCCCAGAGAATTAAACACTTGTCGCTGCCCAACAGGGGACACTCCCCAAACCCTCCATCTGAAAGCTTCTTCCCCTCCAGGGAAGGCCTGCATTTGAACGGAACCCTATAGCCCGAGGAGTTCAAGCTGGACGAGGAGACACGCCCCCCCGCTCCCGCCACCCCCCTCCGGCTGCTCGCCACCCCCCGCCCCTCCCGCGCTGGGGTGCAGCGGCCGGGAAGGTGAGGGGCGGGCCTTGGGAAACCTCACCTGGAGGCCGCCTGGGGCGGGTTTTCCCAGAGGGGTGGTCGGACTCCTAAGAGGCAACAACACAGGAACTAATTGCTTCCCTCTAACATCGCGCTCGATCCACCCCAAGCTCTCCCTCTCCAAGTGTTCAGCCCGCTGGGATATTCAGGAAAAGGATTCACTCGAAACTCTTTTTCCTCCTTCCCATCCGGACAGCGTCCGGGCCCGGCGCTCCTCCTCCCCCACCTCCGCGCCGCGGCACTCCCCAGCCCCCAACAGCTCTCAGCAGCTGGTATCCCCAACCGAGGGTCCCCTCGTCCGCGCGGCCCGTCCCGGGCTGCCCGCCGCGCCCCCAAAGTGCGCCTGGGCGGAGAACCCCGTTAGCGCACCGGCCCAGCGGTCACGGCCCCCAACTGCGGGGGATCAGTTCGCCCTCTGCCCCGGGGCAAGGGCACGGGGTCCTTGTCCCAGAGCCCCGGCGAGCGGCTTTCCTCGCCCCAGGGTGGGAGGCGCGGGGTTCCCTAGCCGCCGGCCGCGCCTCCCTCCAGCTGTCACCACTCACCTGCTCTTCAGAGGTTGACTCTTGAGTTCGTAATAGGTTTTGGGCTCTTCGTGAAACTCCTCCCCGACTTCGAAATCCGGCACGATCCCCGATTCCGACTGCATGGCTCCCGCTTCCCGTCCTCCCACTGCTCCAAAGTGAGAAGCGAGCCTGGGGCCGGAGGGGAGGTGGCGGGGCCTGGGTCCCCCGAGCGGTGCGCCCCCGCGCAGTGCAGAGCTCAGCCCGCTGGCCCGCGGCGGCCGCCAACCCAGGCGCCCGGAGTTTACACTCGCACCCAGGCGGGAGGGGCGGCTGCCCGGCGCCGCCTGGGATCTGTAGTCCCTGCCGGGCGGGGTACTCCCGGCTTGCCAGGAAAGCCGCTGCCCCTAAAACTACAATTCCCAGAAGGCCAAGCGAGGGCAGAGGCAACGTGGTAGACACCGCTAGTGCAACTCCTGTTTGGATTCATTGTCAATGTCAGCAGCTCCTGTCCCTCCTCTCTCGCCACTTGCTTCAACGGTACAGACGTGGCTATTTAATATTAATAAGAACGGACTCAGCCCTGCTCTCCTACCATCACTCCTCCTCCCAGCTCACACATTCGCGAGGGCACGCCAAGTCCTTATTTTTTTAAAAAAAGGGTTTTGACACTGAAAAGTTTCAGCCTTCAAGCCTCCCTTAAAATAAGACTTTCTGTCAGGCTACATGCTTCCCAGCGCTGCTGCGACAAATCCACTTGTCCTCGGTTTGGAACTGAGTGAAGGAACTTTCCTTCACTTTGTAAGTAAAACAGTACTGTAGCAAGTGTTCTTGTGCGTTCCTTTTCCGTAACTAACTCAATCTGGGCTTTTACAATACTGTTCAGCCATCTGGATGACTCTCCCCTTTATCCAATTAGCCACTTCTAATCTAAAGCGGTACTTGAAAGGTGCGGTTAATTTTAAAACGCACGAAGTTACAAAACAGCGTCGTCACTGTCTGCTTTTAATTTCTCAGTTGGCTGGGAGTTCAAATGAGATTGTCCTGACATTTCAGACGTGCAGTTGTGGGGATCGTGAAATGTACAAGCGTCAACCCCCCACCCCCACCCCACCTTCCCGGCACTCATTTAGGTAACAGATTAACAGGCTCTGTTATGGCTCGTTTGAACTTCCAGTCTTTCCCTCTGATCAGTTTCAGTAGAGTGTTTTCCTCCTTTTAAAAGTGTTTTGAGGCATCAGGGAGGAAGTAGAGAGTTACAGGGTGGCTTTTAAAGTTCTAAGACCCACAGTTGAAATCCCGAGTCCTTCTCTAAAGTGCTGTGTAATCGTCAGCTTGTCACTTGATTCCTAGAAGCCTTAATTTCTTCATCTGTAAAGGAGGAGATTGGCAAACTTGTTTTTTGAAGCTGTTGCAAGGTCAAATGCAAGAGAGTGATTTGTAATCTATAAAAATGCTGCTCAATGGTCAGTTTTATTTATTAGATCTTGAAGATATACCTTTCAGACTAACACTTCATCTGTGAGTTTGTCCTTTCAAAAGTAATAAATTAAATGATCACCCTGGGAGAAAACTCTAAGGAGGCTAGACTAATAAATGGGCACCTCCCAGGAGTTGGCTGTTTGCTAGTTTGCCTCACATGAGGCATTTTTAAGTTCACATTAGGTCCATACCATTAAAATATGACAGAACATGAACCTTCCTAAGAAAAATATGCTTTTTGTGCTCATGAATATGGGATCCCAGATTCCATGATAGAGACTGCTGGAAATTAGATGTTAAAAGTTTAAAAAAAAAAGTGTTATTCTCTGCCAGAAGGGAGAGGAAATGTAAAACATGCAGGAAACATTGAGTCTAGACTCCTAGTCTCATCTTGTTTCTCAACTGTAGGTGGTTGGAATGTGGTAGAAGGGGTTGATTATCATAATAAGTTTGGGGTATTACAGGCATTTAAGGGGTATGGGCCAGAGATGCTATACATCTTGCACAATGACAAACTGTCTTGTCCAAATATCATTGGTACCCGCGTTGAGAAACACTGGAGTCTTCTTAATCTTCTAGTTCACCAGAAGCCTTTTAATGTGAGGAAAGCTATGGACCCTCTCCCCAGAAAATGTAGATGAAAACAAGATTCTTGTGCATAATTTTGGTCTGTTGACCTTTAAAGGCTATCAAGGACTTCAGTTAGAACTGTAGTTTATAACCTCTTTAGAACTATAATGAAACAGTCCATTTTGTCATTATATCCAATAGTGACCTGCTAGACCTAAGGGACCACACCCAAAGGGGAAAAAACTGTCAGAAAAGCTAACACACCTGAACTTAGCTCCAACTAAGTAAGCTTGCCCATAGGTACACAGAGAAAGCTGTTATTTTTTCCCCTACACCTTTTCTTCTGATCTCATCCTACTCTTGGTTCGTCCTACTCTTCCATTACCTATAGTAGGGTTACTGATGGCAGTGCCATCGCTACCCAGTGGGAATGGATATGTGACTAGTCCTGAGCCACCAGTGGGTCCATTTTCCTAGCATGGTGATTCCTTTAGGGATGGACACAGTACCCTAACATGACTAGAAGTCCTCCTTGGGACTTTTCTTCTAGGGCAACTGGGGAAGACTGTCTGATTCTTGGAAGCACAGTGCTGGATGGAAGGAACACTAGAGCTTATTACTTATGGCCCCAAAGGGAAGCTGATCAAAAACGAGAGAGAATGAGACAAGATCAACAATCAAAGAGAAGCGGAAACAAGCAAAACTGAGAAATAGAAGACAACGATAACATTGTTTCAGCTCCCTGTTCCAACCATACCTGAAACCAGATATCCTTGGACTTTTCAGATATATGAACCAAAAATTTTTTTTCTTTTTAGTGGAACTGTTTTGGTTTACGCTTCTGTCACTTGCAACCAAAAGAGCTTTGAGTAATTACCTTAAAAACCTTTTACTCCATTTAATGGACAGTTTTCTGTGGACTTCCATACCATTAATTCATGTAACAAAAAGTTGGGGATGGCCCCCTGGCAGATGACCCCTGTAATCCCTCTTCATTAGTGAATTAAACCCTAGGAGTAGATGCCTCTTCTTTTAAAAAGGTGATAAAGATTAATAGCTCCATACATTTCAACCAAGGACCATGCCTGTTAAAAGCACCAAGGCAATGGCTAGAGACTGTAATTATTGTCATTAATAATATGACCTATATTTATGTAATACTTTACTTTTTATACACATTTGTCACATGGACCTCTTATTGGAGCACTTAAAAATCCAGCAAGGGGAAAGAAATCATAAAGATCAGAGCAGAAATAAATGAAATAGAAACAAAGAAAACTATAGCAAAGATCAATACAACTAAAAGCTGGTTCTTTGAGAAGATAAACAAAGTTGATAAACCTTTAGCCAGACTCATCAAGAAAAAGAGAGAGAGGACTCAAATCAATAAAATTAGAAATGAAACAGGAGAAGTTGCAACGGACACCACAGAAATACAAAGCATCATAAGAGACTACTACAAGCAACTCTATGCCAATAAAATGGACAACCTGGAAGAAATGGACAAATTCTTAGAAAGGTATAACCTTCCAAGACTGATCCAGGAAGAAACAGAAATATGAAAAGACCGATCACAAGCACTGAAATTGAAACTGTGATTAAAAATCTTCCAACAAACAAAAGTCCAGGACCAGATGGCTTCACAGATGAATTCCATCAAACATTCAGAGAAGAACTAACACCCATCCTTCTCGAACTCTTCCAAAAAATTGCAGAGGAAGGAACACTCCCAAACTCATTCTACAAGGCCACAATCACCCTCCTACCAAAACCAGACAAAGATACTACAAAAAAAGAAAATTACAGACCAATATCACTGATGAATATAGAGCAAAAATCTTCAACAAAATACTAGCAAACAGAATCCAACAACACATTAAAAGGATACCATGATCAAGTGGGATTTATCCCAGGTTTGCAATGATTCTTCAATATATGCAACTCAATCAATGGGATACACCATATTAACAAACTGAAGAATAAAAACCATATGATCATCTCAATAGATGCAGAAAAACTTTTGACAAAATACAATACCCATTTATGATAAAAACTCTCCAGAAAGTGGGCATAGAGGGAATCTACCTCAACATAATAAAGGCCATATACAACAAACCCACAGCAAATATTCTCAATGGTGAAAAACTGAAAGCATTTCCTCTAAGATCAGGAACAAGACAAGGATGTCCACTCTTGCCACTATTATTCAACATAGTTTTGGAAATCCTAGCCACAGCAATCAGAGAAGAAAAAGAAATAAACAGAACACAAACTGGGAAAGAAGAAGTAAAACTAACAATGTTTGCAGATGACATGGTACTATACATACAGAATCCTAAAGATGCCACCAGAAAACTACTAGAGCTAATCAATGAATTTGGTAAAGCTGCAGGATACAAAATTAATGCATAGAAATCTCTTGCATTTCTATACACTAACAATGAAAGATCAGAAAGAGAAATTAAGGAAACCATCCCATTCACCATTGCAACAAAAAGAATAAAATACCTATAAGTAAACCTACCTAAGGAGGTAAAAGAACTGTACTCAGAAAACTATAAGACACTGATGAAAGAAATCAAAGATGACACAAACAGATGGAGAAATATACCATGTTCTTGGATTGACAGAATCAATATTGTGAAAATGACTATACTACCCAAAGCGATCTACAGATTCAATGAAATCCCTATCAAATTACCAGTAGCATTTTTACAGAACTAGAACAAAAAAATCTTAAAATCTGTATGGAGACACAAAAGACTCTGAAGAGCCAAAGCAGTCTTGAGGGAAAAAAATGGAGCTGGAGGAATCAGACTCCCGTACTTCAGATTCTACTACAAAGCTACAGTAATCAAGACAATATGGTACTGGCACAAAAACAGAAATATAGATCAATGGAACAGGATCGAAAGCTCAGAGATAAACCCTCGCACCTATGGTCAACTAATCTATAACAAAGGAAGCAAGGATATACAATGGAGAAAAGACAGTCTCTTCAATAAGTGGTGCTGGGAAAACTGAACAGCTACATGTAAAAGAATGAAATTAGAACACTCCCTAACACCATATACAAAAATAAACTCAAAATGTATTAAAGATCTAAATGTAAGACAGGACACTATAAAACTCTTAGAGGAAGACATAGGAAGAACACTCTTTGACATAAATCACAGCAAGATCTTTTTTGATCCACTTCCTAGAGTAATGGAAATAAAAACAAAAATAAACAAATGGGACCTAATGAAACTTAAAATCTTTTGCACACCACAGGAAACTACAAACAAGACGAAAAGACAACCCTCAGAATGGGAGAAAATATTTGCAAACAAATCAACGGACAAAGGATTAATCTCCAAAATATGTAAACAGCTCATGTAGCTCAATTAAAAAAACAAACAACCCAATCCAAAAATGGGCAGAAGACCTAAATAGACATTTCTCCAAAGAAGACATACCAGATGGCCAAGAAGCACGTGAAAAGCTGCTCAGCATCACTAATTATTAGAGAAATGCAAATTAAAACTACAATGAGGTATCACCTCACACCGGTTAGAATGGCCATCATCAAAAAGTCTACAAACAATAAATGCTGGAGAGGGTGTGGAGAAAAGGGAACCCTCTTGCACTGTTGGTAGGAATGTAAATTGATACAGCCACTATGCAGAACAGTATGGAGGTTCCTTAAAAACTAAAAATAGAATTACCATATGACCCAGCAATCCCACTACTGGGCATATACCCAGAGAAAACCATAATTCAAAACGATACATGCACCCCAATGTTCATTGCAGCACTATTTACAATAGCCAGGTCATGGAAGCAACCTAAATGCCCATCAATAGACAAATGGATAAAGAAGAAGTGGTACATATATACAATGGAATGTTACTCAGCCATAGAAAGGAACGAAACTGGGTCATTTTTAGAGACATGGATGGATCTAGAGACTGTCATACAGAGGAAGTAAATCAGAAAGAGAAAAACAAATGTCATACATTAACGCATAGATGTGGAATCTAGAAAAATGGTACAGATGAACCAGTTTGCAAGGCAGAAATAGAGACACAGATGTAGAGAACAAATATATGGACACCAAGGGGGGAAAGTGGCAGGGGTTGGTGGTGGTGGGATGAATTGGGAGATTGGGATTGACATATATACACTAATATGTATAAAACAGATAACTATTAAAAACCTGCTGTATAATAAATTAATTTAATTAAATTTTTTTAAAAATCCAGCAAAGATAAATAGGCAAGGGTCCCCATTTTAATATGCATTGAACATGCACTGCTTATGAACATGGCATTGTGTTGGGTACCCAGACTACAAGAATGTGTTTGACTTCCTTCCTGCCCTCAAGTGGCTTGAAGTCCAGGAGTTGAGTCAAGGTTTGCAACACAATGAGAAACCATACCCAAGGCAGCAAATGCTGGGCAGTGATAACCGGTGTGTGATTTATACTTTTATATTCATTTATCTTAACAACTATTTATGGAGCACCTATTCTGTGCCAGCCACATTATGTGCTAGATACAGGGGAAATAGCAATGATGAGCCACCTGTATTCCCTGTACTCAGGACGTGGTCCCTGCCTTTTTAGGAATAGGAATGAAAATGATTTCATGGATAAATAAAGTGATAGACAGGTAAATACTACAAGTGTCTGAAAAAGGAGCAACCACTGAGGGCAAGAAAGAGATGAGTTCTTGGAGGAGAAAAGAAAAGAAGAAAGAAAGAAAGTGGAAGGAAGGAAGGGAGGCAGGAAGGGAGGGAGGGAGGAAGGAAGAGAGAGAAAGAAAAAGAAGGAAAGAGAAAGGAAGGAAGAAAGAAAGGAAAGAAGAAATCTAAGGTATAAAATATGAAAACTACCACCAATTCACAGAAAAAAAATGAGAGAGAAATATGTTAATAATACCACAAGGATTCAGTAAGACAAACCCAGATATTGAGAAATTCTACAAGACATTGAGAAATCTTCAAAAAACAAATAGCATGAAATAAAGGGGAAGGAGGAACTGGTACAGGCTTTTAAAGATTTAAAAGACAGATATGTGAATTACATCTTGATTTTAAAAATGATCTGGAAAAAAAAAGAGACATATCACTGAAATACATTTTGCAGACTTTATCTGAGTTCTGATTTGAGCAAAATAATGAAAATATTTATTATTAATAATAAATTTTATTATTATTTAATTTTTATTTTATTTATTTATTTAATTTAATTTAATTTATTTATTTAATTTTAATTTTATTTATTTAATATTTATTTTATTATTATTTAATATTTATTATTAATAAATAATCCAATGCAAAATTTGTGAAGCTTGGATATGAAGCTGATTGCAATGGAGCAACTGAAGAGTCACCAGGGTTAAGAGCTGGGCAATGGGTCTGGGGAGAGTTTTACCTTGTTAAGAACTGTTAAAGAAAAGATTATTCTGACACTTATTGAAGAACAGTAAGCCCAACTTTATTCAGGGGGACTATCGCCATAGGTGTAGGAACTATTGCAATGGGTGGGGTTTTGCAGTAGAGGAAAGATATTGGGCTCCACTTCAAATACAACAAGGAAAGGTGGGGGTTTATATCCAAGAAACAGAATCTGTATTGGGGTGCGGAATGTGGTCAGTGGGTAGAAGATTACTAAAAGTGTAGTGTAATTCTTGGCTTAAACTGACCTAACAGGATTCTTGCTGAAGGCAGGCTCGGGTAATCAGATATTTCCTGGGGGATGGCGGGGATGAAAAAGGTGATCAGATATTGAGGGTGGGAGGTGCTGGTTAAACTGACTTGACAGGATTCTTGCTAAAACTGGTCAATGCAAGTGGAAGTCCAAAAGTCAAGGCCTGGCTGGGAAGAGGATTCAGAGGAGACTGACTAAAATTTCGTCAAGGAGAGATTCAAAGCAAAGAAGTGGCTTTTATAGGCAATACAGCCAACATTTTGTAACAACTTTAAATGGAATATAATCTATAAAATATCGAATCACTACGTTGTACTTTTAAAATTAATACTGTATAAATCTACTTCAATTTTTAAAATTAGAAAAAAATTTTAAAAATTTTTTAAGAAGAAGTGTCTTTTATAGCTCATGAGGCCCAAAGCCAGGCTGTGGCAGCAGGTGACTGTCACCCCACAGTTATCAAGGCAATGGAGGAAGAGTGGTTTGACCCTCGTCTGGACTTTGACTCTAAACCCAATGCAGAGCTATCAGTGAAAGTCATGCTTTCATTCTTGTTCCAAGTTATCTTCGGCCACAGGAACTGAAGTAAGAAGGAGAACACCAAACATTCCATAAGATAATATAGCAGAAAGAGGAGATATACACTCCAAAGTGGGCATTCCTGCTTCTCTGAATTCCTATAAACAGCTACCAAAGTGAGGTTACTGGCTTGTATGTAAAATATTTAAAACATATTTTTCTTATAGAAAAGTAATAATTTTTTTCATTAGAAAATACAGATAAGTAACAGGGAAAGAATTTTAAACACCCATAATACCACTATCCAGAGATATTTGTACCTAGGTATATATATATATATGATATATAAATATATATATCATATATATAATTTCAATAAATATTCAGAAGGAGATCATACTAAATATACCACTTCATCACCTACTTTTCCCTTTCATGTAGTATTTTAAGTGGCTTTCCTTGTCTATAACATCATGTTAATGTTTTTAAAATATACTTTCCATTCAGTAAATTTACTAGAACTTATTTTTCTAATTTCTGTATTGCTGGACCTTTAGATTGTTTTCCATTTTTCACTATTACAGGTAATTTCGCTCCTAACCTAGTAACTAAATCTTTGCTCCCATCCACAATAATCGCCTAGAAATTGAATTGCTAGGCCAAAAAGCAGGCATGCTTTTGAAATTTTTTCAAGAGGGCTCTTTCTAGAATACAAATCTCATCTTGTCCTTTCCCTAGTTTAAAATTTTAGGATCCCCATTGCTCCAGAATAAAGACCAGGCCCTTTAACGTTGGATACCCAGCTCTCCGTGTCCTGGATCTTCCTACCCCTCTGGACCTCCTCTGAGATCACTCACTGACTTCCATATTAAGTAGCTCCAGTGACCCCAAACTGCTGAAGCTCCTGGAATATGCCAGTCCATTTCTCTCTGTCTGGAGCACCTTTCTCTCCTCTTTTGCCTACACACTTCTTTAGCCTTTAAGACTGAGCTCAGACGTTATCTCCAGGAAGCCTTGCTCTACCCTGCCAACCTTCATTAAGTTCCCTGTTGGTTTAAGGGCCCCATCCCTAAGTTTCCTAGATACACTATCTCCAGTACCCTGTATTGTAATTTTCTGCTTAACCTTCTGTACACAGCTCCCACCACCCCACAACCCTACTCCCATCACCACCACACACACACAGCCAACGCACCCCTCTCCCTGCCCAGACTGTGAGCTCCCAGAGGGCTGCAACCATGCCCACAACGGATGTTTAAGAACTGTCTATTGAATAAATGAATGGGTTAGCCATCAAGTAAAAGAAAGTATGTTTTTTTAGCAAACTCACATTGTTTCTTTTTGTAATGAGAGCAAGGATATTCCAAGTGAAAATAGAATTTTTAGAATGTTTTCCACAGTGTCCATTTGTACATGGGAAAATACTGATGGAACAAAAGAACTAATTTCTTCTCCATCACTAATGCTCTATCCTAGTCTGAACTGATTTATCAGAGCAGAATTTAGCCTGTATCCCAGTAGCATTCCTGATAAGGAAGCTGAGATCTCTTCATTAGAGCAACAAGTGGACACATTCAGACTTGCTAGTGGGAGATCTGGAAAAATATCATGTTGGAAAATAACCGAATGAATCATTTAGCACTTATTAAAGGAACTAAAACCAAAATAAGCCAAGATACATGCACATTTCCTGTTGTGAAGGTGGCTGGGGTAAACCTCAAGGGATTTGACGTTCCCAACCATGTTAGCACAAAATAGTGTCAGAAAGTTTTAAAAGACAAGGACTCATTTGTCAGGTTGCAGATGAAAATATATTCATCTTTATTTCCCCCTAGAACCCAGTGAGGAGTAAAGACTCAATGCACTGCTGTTGAATTGGTTTGCCAAGGTAGTATGCTAAAATATCAAGCCCCAGGGATCGAAGTCAAGTAGCTGGAAAAATAGAAAACTTCTGGCCTAGGAGCAAAAAGAAGGGGCGGTCCCCAGGGACTTGTTTCTTAGCGATGAACTAGAGTGGACCACAAAGGAATTAATACTTGTAAAACACATAGACCAGTGAATGGCATATGACACACTCCACACAAGACTTTTGTGAAATAAGTAAAATAAATAAATCTTTATTTCTTTATTCATTTAAAAAATATCTGTGTAGTACTTACTCTGTGCCACTCACATACTGAGAAAGACTAGTTGACTGATTCACTAAAGGTTTCCAGAGTTTGTTCAATTTAAGCAAAAATAGGTTTAAAGGTATAGTAATAGTCTGACCTCCTTTTCTGCATCAGAAGGGCCTACTGGCTGGCTCTATTCTCTAACTCCACCACTAACCAGCTGTGTGACCTTAAGTAAGATACCTAAATCACGCAAATCTCAATTTCCTTTTATGTAAAAATGGGGTGATAGAACCAAATTGGTGTTAGTGAGAATTAAATAAGGAAATCAGTATAATGCACTTTGCTTTACATTGTCTGGAACTCATAAGAAGTCTTGGCTAATTTTATATTATTATTACTGTGGATTGTTGCTATCCTTGTTTCTGTTCCTCTTTTGACCACACCTTAAATTAGCCTTTAGGAATCCACTGATCTATGTTTGAGGCACAAAAGAGAACAGAACACTGTTTCCAATGTCAATTCTCTCTCTTTTTTTTTAAAGATCTTTTCTTGCAATTATGTAATAAGTTACAGTTTGGAAAAGTGCACAAAACATAAATGTATTCTTTTTTCTTTTTTTTTTTTTTCTTTTATTTTTTTTTTTGCGGTACGCGGGCCTCTCACTGTTGTGGCCTCTCCCGTTGCGGAGCACAGGCTCCGGACGCGCAGGCTCAGCGGCCATGGCTCACGGGCCCAGCCGCTCCGCGGCATGTGGGATCTTCCCGGACCGGGGCACGAACCCGTGTCCCCTACATCGACAGACGGACTCTCAACCACTGCACCACCAGGGAAGCCCATAAATGTATTCTTTTATAAATAATAATCTTTGTCCACTTACAACTTCTTCCCTCAAAGACGTAACTTTTACAGTAATCATTTCTTCTTTTCTTCTTCTATAGTTTTAACATCTAAATATGCCACCCTAAGCAATATAGTTTATTCTTGCCTATTTGGGAGCTTTAGATAAATGAAATTATGCTAACCAGCTTCCAAGATGGCCCCCAGTGATCCTGGTCTCCTGGTGATCTCTCCCTACATTGAATCAGGACTGGTTTGTGTGACCAAACTCTAAGGCTATCAAAAAAGTTTACTGCAACTTCTGCGTACTTTCAGATTGTTCAATCTGAGGGGACCATGAGGAAACTAGAAGAGGCCCATGTGGACAGGAACTGAGGTCTCCCACCAACAGCCAGCACCAACTAGCCAGCCTTATGATTGAACCGCCTTAGAAATGGATCCCCCAGCCCAAGCCAAGCCTTCAGGTGACTGTAGCCCCAAAGGGCATTTGGCTACAACTTCATGAACACCCCTGAGCCAGAAACACTCCAATCCACTCCCAAATCTCTGACCCACAAAAACCATGAGCAATGATAAATAATTTCTGTTGTATTAAACCAAAAAGCTTTGGAGTAATTTGTTATGCAGCAATAGATAAATAATCAGAAATTACACAACGTGAATTCCCTTGTATCTTGATTCTTCTACTCAAAATTCTTTTAAAGATACATCTGTATGATACTGTGTTTCTATTACTGTATGGATACGTTTTGCTTTGACTTCTATAAACATTTTTGCCTGGGTCGGGGGTCAGGGGGAGGTTGGGGGGAGGATTCTTAAACTGCAGGGCTTGAGAAGGGATACCTTTTGATTTGGAGGCAGTTTTCTGCCGGTATGGGAGGGGAGGATAAATAGCATTTGACACCTTTGAGACCAAGTTTACCATTAGTATTTTAGTAATCCAGATATCTTGAATAACCAAAAAACAAGAAGTTTTTGGAATGATCCTTATCTCTTTTCACTGTAAACATAGTCATCCCGAGTGACGGCCTTACTTGTCCTTCATATCACCAGAGAAGTAGACAGTAGACTTCTCTGCCTCTCAAATAGACTAGAGGAAAGGATGCGGTGGAGACATACACCCTCCTGGGATATATTTCCCTCTGACTGACAATTAAAGCAAACACACTTTCAACCTGCTACAGACTCAGAAAATCATGTTTTCTTAATATTTAAGCTGTTTGATCAAGCAGGAATCTTGAGTACCTTCAATCCACAGCCACCTGGGATGGCTCAGCCCTTTGTACTCTGCTACCATTTCAGTAGGACACACAAACTAACTAAGAAATGGGGACTGCAAATCAGTTACCTGGGAAAAAAGTAAGAATACGAATTCTATTTCTAGGAATCTATACTACAGAAATACTCTCACAAAGATGTGAAGATGTATATACAAGAATTTTTTTGCAACGTTTTTCATTATTCTGGAAAACTGGGTCTATGGCACAGAGGCTATAGTTAAATTATTATGCATTCTTACAGCTGAATTCTATGCAAGTGAGACAGTGAGAATGAGCTCTATGGGCAGACATAGAAAGATGTACAAAATAAATTTTACATGAAAAAAAGCACATTGCAAACAATATATGTCAATTCTATTTTCATTTAAGGAACAAACTTTGCATGTGTCTGTGTGTGTGTGTCTGTGTGTGTGTGTGTGTGTGTGTGTGTGTGTGTGTGATGGTGTATATAAATTAAACCATTAACGGCTATTATTGGGGCCGAAGGATGAATTATAAAGAAATTTCACTCTCAAAATCACACATTTTGTAATGTCTTATTTTGTAACAACATACATACATGGCTTTTGAAAGTAAAGGGGAAAATGGTTATTTTAAAATTTGCCATTTGGGTCAGTAACAAGAATGGCAATGATTACGATGAGAAAAAGTGATAAATTATAGATTTAACCCTTAGGACTCGCTTTAGTGCTTGACATAGGACCTTCTTGTATCCACACTTCCCAATTATTTCTACAATTAATCAAAGAGCTGTGAAAACCAGACAGCATAAAAAATCTGAGCCGTAAATGACTAAAGTATGTATTTCCTTTATCATACTCCCTTTTTAAAATTTTCACGAGCAATATATATTCATTTTAGAAGACTTGGAAAAGACTACAATAAACAAAAAGAAAAAATTATCTGTAATTGAACCACCAGAGAGAAATACACTTAGTATTTTCCTGGACAGCTGTCCAAATTTATTACTAATGTTACTACACACACACAAACACACACACACACACGCACACACACTATGCTCTTCTTTTGTAACCAATTTTTCTTTACATAGTATATTTTGAACAGCCTTTTATATTAAAAATATACTCATCATAATTATTAAGCCTACACAGTATTCCATTACATCAAGAGTATATAAAGTGGTTTTCATAACAACTCCTGGATTTAGAGGTAAATTTTTACTGAGTTTGCAAATACCCAAAACATTTAAGAGAAATTGTATGGACAGTGCATGCACATTTTTCTAGAGAGGGAGGCCACATTTCTTCTCAGATTCTCCAAGGATTAACTAATAATTAAAGAAGGGAAAAAAAAGAGTTGAGTCACCCTATGATATAGCTGTACAAGAGATGTTATGACTATCTAATCAATGCCTTCTTGATCGTTTTGTTTGTATCCAGTTTTCACTGTTATAAACAGTGCCGTAAGTAAATTTAGGAGTTTTCAATTCCGATGCTCAGGAAAACATGAAAGGTATGGAGTACTGCGATATTATTGAGACTCTTTGTGTTGAAAAACAGGTGAATGTGCTGCAGTTCAAACATCTATGCAGAAGACATTTTCTTAGAGTCATCAAAGTAGAGATTAGAAACTCCCAGACACTGGAACCCGACAAGCTCAATTACACAAAGTCTGTCACTGGCTGCCGAACCTAAGACAGTGATCGGCAGAATAAAAGCAGAAAATTCAGAATAGGAAATGAGAGAGAAGAAGACAGGAACAGCTCAGCCATAAAAGAAAAAAGAATGAAATAATGCCATTTGTAGCAACATGGAGGGACCTAGGGATTATCATACTAAGTGAAGTAAGTCAGAAAAAGAAAGACAAATATATGATATTGCTTATATATGGAATCTTAAAAAAGAACACATATGAATTCATTTACAAAACAGAAATAGATTCACAGAGAGAGAAAACAAACTTATGGTTACCAAAGTGGAAAGGGAGGGGGGATAAACTAGGAGTTTGGGATTAACATATACATACTAATATATAAAAGAGATAACCAACAAGGACCTACTATATTCCACAGGGAAATATACTCAATATCATATCTTGTAATAAGCTATAAGGGAAAAGAATCTGAATCACTTTTCTGTATACCTGAAACTAATACAACACTGTAAACCAACTATACTTCAAAAAACAAAAAAAAAAAGGAAGAAAAGAAAAGAAAATGGGAAAAAAAGATAGGAACAGGATGGGGAAAAAGAATGACATTAGTGTAGTGAACATCAGTTTTTTGATTGAGTCAGCCTTCCTTCCTTTTTTCCTTCTTCTCTTAAGAGCACCTCCCTTCCCCTTTGGGGAACTGCCCCACCTCCATCACATGTGGTATTGGTACATCTGTCAATCAACAGTACCCAACTCCCTCTGGTCAAAGGAGTGAACTGCTGACCCAAGCTACACCAAAAAGCTTCTCTCATCCAGAAAGCTGAATCTCCTACAGAAACCCCAGGAGGGAAGACCACTGGAGCTGAGTCATCTGATAGCAGTACCCTACAAAATCAACCCATGGGTTCCTGCTACAGAGATCTCCCAAGGACCCCTGGTTCCTGCCCTTCCCCAGACATGATTGTTCAACTCTTCCTTCTGGTCTCCAAGTCCCACAATATTATTCCAGTTAGTTCCTTCTTTTTGCTTTACTTGGTGAGAGTCAGTGTCTATTGCTGGCAACAACAAAAACACAAGTCCTAATACAGTTAGAACTAGACTCATAGGTAGAATGAGAACATACGGCCCACCCCTTGATTTTTGTTGTTGTTTAAAACACACACACACACACACACACACACACACACACACAAACACACCAGGTCCAATAATGCCAAGATATCTGGCTAAGGTCTCACAACTGCTGGTGACAGAGGCAGGACCAGGCACAGATCTGTGCTCAATAGAATATAAAAATCTTAAGAACAGAAACAGGATCTTGTTTCATGGTGAGAACCCCATCCTTAAAACAGTGGTGTGCACAACCTAGGTATTCAACAAATGATTGCTGTTACCGTTGTGTAGTCATTTTTTTTTGTTTCCTGGCTTAAAAATAAGGAAACGTGTCCAGGATACACTGTTAAATAAAAAAGGCACTTCACAAAATGCTATGTATTGTGTGATCTTACTTTCATAAACTTAAAATGTACTTTAATATTTATAATTGCATTGTGTAAAAAAAATGATCTGGAATTAGGTTCCCCATCCTAACTGTTAAGAGTGGTCATCACTGGCAGAAGAAAAGAAGTAAGCAATTTTTTTATGTTTCAGTGTAATGTGAATTTTTTTGCAGTTTAAATATATCACTTTTGTGATAAGAAAATAATTGTTTAAATTAAGGAAAGGGAATGAAGGGAAAGAAAGAGAGAAAAAAGGATGAAAAAGATATAAAGGAGGGAAGTAAAAAGGAGGAAGCAGAAGGGGATGAGAAGGCAGAAGGACAGTGACACTCCCTGTGGCACTCTTCCATGGATTCCTTGGTGATCCTCAGGACAGTTCACCAGTATTCCATTTTCCTTCTTCCAGGCACATGGTAAGACTGAACTTCCCATACCCTTGAAGTTAGACTTGGCCATGTGTCTTGGTTTGGCCAAAAAAATGTGAATGAAAGCAAGTCATGTCACATCCCGGCAGAAGCCTTTAATGGTCAGTGATCTGTCACATTTTCTTCCCTTATCTACAGTAATCACTGATGGTAGAGACTCCTTATGGCCTGGGTCCCCGAGTGAGGATGACAAGAAACACAGCCTCCCGCCAGCTCCGACCCATGATGGACATGGAGCATAAGTGAGAAATAAAGTTTTATTTAAGCCACTGAGATTTAGGGATATGTATTTTTATAACCTCAGCATATCATGGGGTATATCTATCCCAGAGCTAGATACCACTGTCTCAAAAGATCTCTGTTATGGACTGAATGTTTGTGTCCCTCCCCTACCTCAAATTCATATGTTGATGCCCTAATCCTATCAGATGTATATTTGAGATGGGGCATTTGGGAAGTAATTAGGTTTATATGAGGTTATGAGGGTGGGGACCTTATGATGGGATTAGTGCCCTTCTGAGAAGAGACACCAGAGAGCCCTCTCTCCACCTCTCTCCACTATATGAGGATGCAGCGAGAAGGCGGCCATCTGCAAGTCAGGAAGAGAGTCCTGGTCGAAACCCAACCAGGCTGGCACCCTGATCCTGGACTACCCAAGTCTCCAGAATTGTGAGAAATAAATTTCTGTTGTATAAACCACCTAGTCTATGGTATTTTGTTATGGCATCCCAAGCTGACTATTACAATCTCCTACAGAAAGTCAATGCTGTGTCAGTGTTAACCATAGAGCCCGGGACTATTTCTCTAGCATTGTTTATGTGATTCTCTCTCTCACCCCATGCATCACCACCATGACCACCCCATTCTGCTGAGCTTATACAATTCTATTAGAAGTTATCTGAGTATTTCATGATGCTACAGCTATATTTTTCGCTCTCTTTTGTATGCCACCAGCCCCTTTTTTCTCTAAGAAGCTTTCTTGGACTATTCCATCCACCCACATACAAGTCTAACCTAGATCTCTTTCCTAAAAGTTCTCGTCCCACCCAGGGCTTTTCATTTTGCACATTTTTTGTTTGTTTGGTTAGTTGTTTGGTTTTCGAGGATTTTTTTTAGTTAAAAAAAAATTTTTTTTAACTTTTGGGATAATTTTACATTTACAGAAAAGTTGCAAAGATAGTACCGAGGGTTTCCACATCACATTCACACAGCTTTCCCTTATGTTAACATAGCCATGGTACATTTGTCAAAACTAAGAAATTAATACTATTAATTAAACTATAGTCTTCATTCAGATTTTCCCAGTTTTCCTACTAGTGTTCTTTTTCTGTTCCAGCACCTAATCCAGGATACCACATTGAATTTATTCATCAAATATCCTTAATCTCCTAAAGTCTGTGACAGTTTCTCAGCCTTTTTTTTTTTAAGACCTTATAACTTTTGAGGCGTACTGGACAGGTTTCTTGTAGAATGTCTCTCAATTTGGGTTTGTCTGCTGTCTTCTCAGAGCTAGTCTGGGATTATGGATGTGGGGAAGAATACCACAAGGTGAGGTAAGCTTCTCATCATATCATATCAGGAGTATATAATATCAACATGACTTATCATTAGTGATGTCAACCTTGATTGTTTGGTTAAGCTGATGTCTACCATATTTCTCCACTGTATAGTTACTATTTTTCCCTTTCCATATGTTTTTCTTTGGAAGAGGCACCAAGTCCAGCACACACTCTAGAGGAGGAGAATCAAGGTCCACCACCATCTCGGGTGCTCTCTCTCTCTCTCTCTCTCTCTCTCTCTGTCTCTCAGCTCTTGGGGGAGTCAGCTGCCACGTCAAGTAAGCAACAAAATGGAGAGGATCATATGGCAAGGAAATGAAACCTCCTGCCAACAGCTACACGAGTGAGTTTGGAAGTGCATTCTCCAGCCCCAGCTGACATCTTGACTGCACACTCATGAGAGATCCTGAGTCACAAATATCCAGCTAAATCAGTCTCAGATTCCTGAACCTAGAAACTATGTGAGCTATTAAATGTTGGTCATTTGGGGGTGATTTGTTGTACAATAAGAGATAATGAATTCACCAGGCAATACTTTCACCTCTTTTTCTTTGGCTTTTCTCTATATATCTTCTTTGTTCTTTGTTCTTTGTTCTTCCTCTCTTTTCACGTAATTCCTCAACTTCATGCCCTTGGCTGAAATAGCCACTTATATCTTCCTAGGTAATATCTTCTTGGTTCAGGGCATCAGACCGCCCTGAAAAGCAGTCTGTCAGTTGTAAATTCTAGGGATAGAGAAACCCACTGGCCCTAAATGGGTCATGTGACTGACCACTCTGGTCCAATTAATGTGGATGAAGTCAAGTTGTAGAAACACAGCTACCTGGGGTCCAATCCTCTGCATGTACGGAGAGGGGCAATTGTCAGAGGAAGAGGGTTAAAATGGGCCTGGCAGACACACCACCAGTATCCAACTCTAAATGCCTCACACACTCAAAGGAGTGAAAGACGTAAGTGTTCTGCTGGACCCCATATTCAGGAACTGATGGTGAGATGGAAATGTGGAGAGTTGGGGAACCTCCTCAGGATCTTCCAAAACAGGCTACACCTACATTCATATGGCTGGACTGATTCCACCTAGAAATGGCAGGAAGGATAATATTTTTTTAAACAAGGGGTAACCTTAGAGACAATGTGTGAAATGTAGCATGTTATGTTATAAACCATGGAGTTCATGGCTATGTAATCCCAGTCTCCATGAACATCCAGGGATATTTTCAGCCCAAAACTCAGTGAGTCTTTGATTTGTTTGTCAGTAAGGTGATAACTCTTACAAGGATTGGTTTAATAATAAATACACCATGGGTGAACTCAAGGCAAAGCGTGAACAAAGGAACAAGTGTCAGAATGAGTTAATACTATGCTTGGACGGAGTTTCCTCAGGGTTTCCAGATGTTGAAGACGTCTAGCTCACTTTACTAGTTTGTGTCTAGCAATAGCAGAATGTTAATGGCCAGTACTGTTGATATCTACCTCTCTGCCATGAGGCAATGGAAGTGGCAAAAGCTGTGTCACAAAGTAACAGTCTACAAGTAGATATAATTTCTGACACTGCATAGATGAACTAAAATTAGCTTTTACAATGTAAAAACTGCCTGGGATTTTCAATCGCTTTGATATTTTAATCTAGATGTGATTAATACACACACACACACACACACACACACATCGAAGTAACTGGGAAAGTAATTACATATGCAAAATTCAGAAACCATCATCAACACAGGTTGTGTGCATTTATTTCAATGCTATTTAAAATATCCTTGAGATTAAGGATGCAAAGTGAATCCCTTTCGAGTGCAAAGTTATCTTGTTCAGTTCACAGCTAGCCTCCTGCTTAATCATTCCCTCCAGATTCGGTAGAAAGGGCTGATCACGTCAATAATCAAGATTTGCTCAAACAAACCCCCCGCCCCCCAAAATCTTCTCAGTCATCAGGTTGTCGCTGGAAAACATGAGACATGAGCTGCAGAGTTCTATGAGTTTAAAAATATCTCTTTTACTTTTTTTAAGCCCGTTCTCTTGAATTTGACTATGGAATTTCAGTGCTCTTCTTCTCATAGCTCTTATCTTTAGAGAGAGAATCACACCTCAAACAGAGGCAATAATACACATCTACCACAAGGATAAAGCTTTACAGAGAGGGAACACCTAGGAGACACCAGAGATGACATTGCGCAGCTTATACGGTTGGGCCCTTGTTGGTCCTGTGCCTTTTTGCTCTCAGCTCCATTCCTTAGGGAATGACATTCCTCAGACTCGCTCTGTTGACTGCCTCTGGCTTTCAGGCAGTTTGGCCAATGGCAGGCATTGATGCAAGACTGAAGGACAAGAAGAGGGCAGAAGCTGCTTACTTCCTCTTTACTCTCTGCTTCACAGGGTACCTCTGAGATGGTTGTATCTGCTTTGTAGCTTCCTTTCTGCAGGCTAGCCCGTCTCTTCCCGACCCCAGTTCCTGCCCAGCAGCTTCCAGCATATGGGCCCAAACACTGGGCTTTGCTAACATATCAAATAACTCATTTGGAAACTTCCTCTCTCCAGTCCTAGGGCTGGGACTAGCTTCCCACTATTTCTAATCTCATGTCCCCTGTATCACTTTTCAGCTTTTTCATCACCTGTGTAACCAACCCTTTATATTAATTCCTCCGTTTGAGACACCTAGAGTAATTGCAGTTTTCTTGTCTGGACCCTAAATGACACACAAAACCAACACACACGCATTCAAAAGTCAAAAGTAACAAAACTGTATGATTAGATGAGTAAATTGAATAGTCCAAAAAGTGTTCACAGAAGGCAGAAATCAGAGAAGCCTAGAGATTAAGTTTTTCTATGGTTCATCACAGTTCCCAGTGTGACCTTTCTTCTACATCCTGACCTTACAGCTTTAGTGTCTACAAAGAGTAGCTTTTCCTCTTAGTATCATCCAGCCGAAGTTCTGAGGACTTATCAAGTTATGTCATCCTTGACATAGGATGCTGGTTTCCCTTACGGTCCAGTCAGCCCTGGCCCCAAAGGACTGAACACAACAATAATGCTAGCTGATATGCACTGAACATTAATTCTGCGTAAGGAAACTTTTATCAGTTATCTCATTTATTTTACAACACAACTTCATAAGGTAGGTGCTATTATTATTTCCCTTTTTAAGATGGGAACTTTCAGGCTTAGAAATTAAACATGCTGTCTCTGAACATGGTTGCCTACTGCTGCATCTTCTGTGAGGATTGCATCTTCACTGGCCCTGTTCCTCCTAGAAGGCCCAAGGAGGAAAGGTTCTAGTAGATACTGAGAACAGTGGAGGATCCAGAGGAGGGAGCGTGGCTGTGGATAATCTTGCAAATCAGGTCCAGGAGGAACATTTAAACATTCATTAGATACTCTGTTAAGGGAATGATATTAATATAAAGCGTAACCTTTGTAGTTAGTGGCAACTGATTCAGTTTGGACTTTTTTAAAGAAAGGCCTTGGCCTGCTTCTAGAGGGATCTGAACACCTTCTCTTACTTAAAATGAACAGTATCGATATTGTGTTCAGAATCTCTACATGATCACAATTTTTTGAAGCCCATTGATAATTCCTATCATTAAAAAAAAAAAGGCAGAGTTAACAAATTTAGAAATTGAATAATCACACCCTCCCAAAGTAAACTCATTACCATCTACCTCCACCTCCATATAAAAGGTATAGAAAAACAATTTGAGTTATTTTTACTGGATGCCTAACCACAGCCCAATGCATTCCAGTGATCTTTCCTGCATATCATGTTGAAAAGAGTAAATATGCAATTTTCACACAGAGTGATGGATAATATCATCTTCCTGTACAGATATCTGCTAAGGTTTTTTAAAAAATTTAATTACACCTGTTCAAAGTTAGGACCTCTGGGCTTTTCACTGAGTCAGCAAAAAGCAAAATTGAGCCCACAATCCACAATCCCCTAGACACAGATGCACACACACACACACACACACACACATACACACACATCCATTTACACAGGTGTATGCATTGATTTGACTCCCTTGTTGGAAGGGAGAAAGTGTAAACCTGTACATCTACCCAAGGATGAGGATCTGATCTGCAGAATGAAGGATGAAATGAAGAATTTAAAAATACGCCCATGGGCTTCCCTGGTGGCGCAGTGGTTGAGAGTCTGCCTGCCGATGCAGGGGACACGGGTTCGTGCCCCGGTCCGGGAAGATCACACATGCCACGGAGCGGCCAGGCCTGTAAGCCATGACCACTGAGACTGTGCGTCCGGAGCCTGTGCTCCGCAACGGGAGAGGCCCGCGTACCGCAAAAAAAAAAATAATAATAATAAATAAGTAGATAAAAATAAAAATACGCCTAATGAGAACAGCAACCTCTTATCAACCTTGGCTGTGCAGAGCTACAGATCGTCCAATGAAGTAGATTAAGGAGGAAGTCACGTGGCCACCACTGACATTAAGCCTCTAGAGACCTGCCAGCTCCAGGGAGCAGAGCATTCTTGCAGAAGGATGGAATTCCAGGTTGGAAAATAGGGAAACACACTTTAATACTTGGTGTATATAAAAAAAGAAAGGAAAAAGTACCTTTTCTCACCCCTGTAAACAGGAAGTCTAACTAAAGTGTCAGGCGTCAATTTGAGCACCTTTGGTTTAGAATTTGAATGCAATAATGTGCCATTTTATACCATGAGGAGGAATTCTGAGAAAGGTAGAAGGTGCATCTGAATCTGGTTTACTTTCAAAATTCAAATTAATTTCCTTAATTTCCAAATTTTATGGTGTTGTGAACAGAACACTATTGGAAAATCTAGGCTTACCTCTAACTCTGCAGCCTTGGGCACATTATTTGATTTCAATTTATAAAATGGGCATATTAACCCTTGCCTTATAGACAGGGAAAGTGCTCAGTCGTTATGTTCTGGTATACACCAGTGTGGCTATACCAAATGTTAAAATATTTAGATATTTTTTCAGTGACTGGTACAGAACTACATCCCTTGACTCATGCCTGATAACTGTCCCCAAACTGCTGTCCTAGACACCCAGATTTATTTCTCAGAATAAATGGACTGGACCTAGACCTGGACTGGACCTAGACCTCTTCAGCAGCTAAGGAGTTGAAGCCTGACCCTGCAGAGAATCCCTGAGGCCCTGCTCCACTGCCAAGGCCAGTGTGGGCCTTGATTGGTCAGTGGTGCTCATAACAATACTGGTTATCAAGTATTTTGAACACGACCTTCACAGGGTGGCGTGGAAATGGAATGGCATCATGCATCAGGATATGCATTAGAAATCATTCAACTCTCTGCACGTGTTACTGTCCTAGAGAAAAGCTACTTGTTGCACAAGCTCACACTCATGAGTATCTGCTACATTAGAAGAATAACTTGGACTTTTAACTTCCAACCCAGTGACATCTACAGATAAGGCATTATTCATTTCGTAAAGTCATATAAGACACAATCATAACCTTCAAGAAGGTTATGATTAGTCTAGTCCCGAGACTAATTTGAAGACAGGACATAGGAGCCGATCTGAAAGAGCTCCCAATGGCCAAAGTTAAAACAACTGAGCAACAAGATAAGTAACAACAGCACTGGATTATAACCCAAAGAGTAACATAAATATTTATCTGTCCATAATGATATGAAAAAAATGAGAAATAAATAATTAGGGAGAAGAAATACATCTTCCTTACAGAAGAATCCTAAGTAATATATATTAATATCCCCTTCTCAACTAATACCGCTCCCCTAGATTGTCCACTTTGGAGACTATTTTACTCTAGGATGATGGTTATTTGGGTGCTGTTGAGTATTCAATCTCTCCCTCTTTTACTTAATCACTCACACTTTCTGAGTAGTATTTTTACCTCTCCTGTGGAGGGATTCTCCATTATTTGTAATTGTGGGGCTGGTAGAAAAGGATGGCTATTCCCAGAAGCTACCTCTCACTGCTGTTTCCTAAAACAGAAACAGAAGAGATCAAACGTTGCCCTCCCCACCACATATACACGACCTATCTCACACTTTGAATCTCACACGCATGATGCAAAGATGGTGGAAACCATTGGAGGTTGAAAATCTGGTGGTGTCTTGACCAGACCTAAGCTACAGCTCCTGCTGCCAAGCCTCTGAAATTTCCTTGCTTTCTGTTTTCCAAGCCTGTTTTTCTAGTCTGCTTTTAATTCTGTAAGCCCTTGATCTCCTTCCAATTGATTCATTCCCTATTTACTTAAGATAGCTGCTGTCTATGTCTGTTGTCTGCAAGCAAGAAGCTGACAAACAAAGTTCTTTTATTTGTGTTTATGCATCCAGCTAGCACAGTTGTTCTAAACTTCAGTGTGTCTCAGAATCACTAGGAGTGCTCATTAAAAATGCTCCACTCCCAGAGAGCTCATCTGGTAGGTCTGAAGCGGTGCCCAGATCTGATTTGAGTAAGCATTGAAAGCCCAATGTTTTTACTTGCTGGTCTCTGCTGCAGTGTTTTGAGCACTGTATATGGGATTCACTGACCTACCCTCTTGCCTAATACAGAGCCTGGCTGGCACAGAGTAGGATCACAGGAAAGTACTTTTAGACACAACATTCATCCTTAGTCCCACCAGCACTCCCAGGTGAATGCAAAACCACCTTCACTTTTAACTGCTCCCTCATCTTAATGGTAGACAGTATAATCTCAGAATTTAAAGCCTACTGTGTAATTTTTAGGTTATGATAGCCACATAAAATAAGGTAAAATGAAACAGGTGAAATTAAATTTAATGATCTATTTGTTTAATCCAATATATCTAAATTATTACCATGTCAAGATGTAATCAATAGAAAACCTTTATTAACGAGATACTTTACTTTCTCTTCTCTACGAAAGTGTGTGTTTTCCACTTTCAGCATATCTCAACACAGATCTCAACTCAGGTCTCAATAGCCATGTGACAAATGGCTGCCAGTTGGACAGCACAGCCCTATATACAGTATACCTCTCTTAGGTATACGTAGAACACATTAGTTCATTAAAAGCTCTGAGAAATTCTATCTTAAGATTCTATCCTAAGAAGACCTACTTAACTTTCCTTATCTCATTATTTCTCAAACCCATCTGACCATGGAGCACACTCACACACACACACACTGATTCTGGAACACCTATGTAAATCCTACAAAATTAGTCCTTCCGAAAACATTTGTTATAAAAAATAATATATGCGTATGTATAACTGAATCACTTTGCTGTATACCTGAAACACAACATTGTAAATCAACTAGTGCAATATAAAATAATTTTTTTAAAAACTTAAAAACACACTTTCTTTTGACCATTCCAAAAGGAAATCACTACTTAGATATAAACCTATGCAGTAGAATCTAGATAACATGGTGGGGGTGTGCATATGAGGAAATGTATGTATGAGGGTGTACGTGTGGTGTCTAATAAGAGTATTTGTGAGTTTATATGGGTGAGAGTGTGCATGTTGTATTGTGAGAGTGTGTATGCTTGCTGGAAATTGTCAAAAGAATTTTTTAAGAGTAAAACTGAAATGCGTTATTTTTTCTGTCATGATAGTTTCTAAGGTAAAATGTTATTTAATCTCTTTATTTCCTCATGAAAATTACATTCTTTAGATGAATATTTTAAATTTTTAGTATATTTTTTCTTAACTCTTAAAGATGAACCAAAGAACAACTGCTTGGGGGAAGGAGGAATTGTAGCATGACTTTCTTTCTGCTTTTTGTAGTTGGAGTAAAATTAATATAGTTAAGGTTAGCTGGAGAAATTTCAGGAGTTACACATTTGACAAAAATAATAGTTAAGAAGCATATACTGAAATTCCTTATATTTCATGGTTAGAATGATACAGTATCTTTAAGAACTGGGTTTCAGTCAAATGTTCCTTCTTATTTTTAATATTTAAACAGAAAAAACCCAAAGCGCTACCACTTCTCAGACAAATCCTGAATCATCTTCCCAAATGCAGAACGTTATAAACTCAACTGTTTTTTTATTACATAGAGTTAGGAATATACTCCCCCCCAACCCCCGCCAAATATGATGAAGCAACTCCCAGGGGAAGGAAGGACTTTGAGTATCCCGTGTGGAGTACGTCCTTAGCTCAGTACATACGATGGGAATGAAGGTCCCTGAGATATTCATTAGTGCTAATGGGAGGGTTGTGGCCAAGGCACATAAAAAGTGTGCAGCTTTGGAAGTGTCAGATTATTCGGAGAGGACAACTAGCATCTGAGTGATCAACACCCTTAGCATTTGTCGTTTGGGGACCTCTTCTTTTTCAGAGAGTGTCTTCCTGTCGTTTTCAGTTGGTCTTCACATCACTTTTTTAAAGCAGAATACTTTTCCAGAGATGGATAAAATGGTAGATTATTTTACTATAATTACCAGACTGGCCAAAAGAACTGAAAGTTCTTGAGTCTTTTCCTTATTCCTTTCAGATTCAGAAGGTAGGTTTGGAAACAATATGTGGTGTCATTAAGGAACCAATAGCAGAATCATTTGGACTTTGCTTTAGAAAGTCGATGACAAAGATGACTCTCTGCCAAGTACCTTGATTGATCTCTAGAGTCTAGATTTGGTGGAGACCGCTGCTGGCAACACAAGGTTGGACCAGATGACACATATGATGGGACACAAAAGTACACATTAAGCCAAGTGTTCATGTTCCGATACTGCCTCATGACTCATGATGTGACCTTGAATAACTTCTCTAACACAGCTGCCCTAATGGGTAACATGGTAACAAATTCATCCTTCACAGAGTATTGAAGCTCTGTGAATTAGTATATATAAGCCAAACCTAGAATTGTCCTGGTGCTGTTTATTACTCAGATATTCAGATTTGGAAGCAGGGAAAGACACTCCATCCCACCACATATTTAATAACACAACAGAGACTCTTAAGCACTTTGTAAGTACCTCCAACCACGATGACTGTTTAGAGTCTTATGTGTTTTGACAGTTGTGTCAATGACCTTAGCCTTTAATGAGAATCAACTACAACAGATATGACTAAATGACCAATGGTTGGCCCTCGATGGAACAAAGGATGCTTTTCAATAACCTAAGTGATTTGGCCTGTGTAGTTCTGTACACATGATGACACAAATGAATTCAAAATAGGAAGATTCTTACATCGTGAGTTTGAGGAAAAAAGCAGCTAGAGACTGAAACTGTATTATCTAACATTGGAAATAAGTCTGTTTCTTTGATGGCATAGCAGATGAAGCAACTAACTTTTAGGGGCTCTTTTGTGCAAACATCTTTCTTTGAAGTAAAGGGAACTGCTCATTTTTTGTTTGTTGGGTGGATGTGTGTGTGTCTGTGTGTGTGTGTGTGTGTCTGTATGTGTGTCTGTGTTTGCAGCGTACACTGATTGAGTTTGCTTATGCTACAACTCTGCTATAAAAACCTGGAGGTCAAGAACTGTGTTTTTACTACCCACGACATAGGAATAAGTATTTAGAGGGTGCTTTTTCTTTTTTTCAAACATAGACTTTTTTTAATTTATTTTTTTATACAGCAGGTTCTTATTAGTTATCCATTTTATACATATTAGTGTATATATGTGCTTATTAATTGTTTTGTTGTTAGTGCGGTAACTAATTGTAGCTTTTAATGTAATTACTGATTAGAAAGCTTTGAGCCATTGAACAGAAATATGTTGGATCAGTGCTCTGGAGTCCTGGACAAATATTTAGAAGGGTTCCTATCACGGTCTTCCTAGATCTTGATTCTGAGTTCTTCCTCTCATCTCACTGCCCAAATTCAGGCTAACGAAGTTCCTATCCCTCTCTCCCCATCCAGCCCTGGCCAGTGGCCATGATGAGTCTGTTGGGAGGCAGACACCAGCAACCTCGTCTGTCTGCTACTGCCTAAAGTCTGGTCTGGTCCACACTGCAATTCCTCACTCTTCCTTTGTGACTCCATGGTCACACCTGTGATTTCAGGTATCTAGTTCCACAGGTCATTGTGAAACCTACTCAGCTCTCTTCATTTGCCAAGGTGGGGTGTGCTGACCATGGGAATGTGAACCACAGACCTCCAAGAGCAGAGAGGACTATTCACTAAGCCTCAGCTGCTAGGTCTCACGTGCATCACTGTGCTTGGGCTGAGGCCACGCTTCCACTGGCCAGGGACTGACTGTCGACAGGTACTGAGGTAGGCCCATTCCTGGAGGGCACAGAGCTCCTCTGATGGGTGACTTCAGCTTGAGAACTCTTGATGGCCTTGCCAAAGTTTCCTTAGAACTGCACTTAGAACTTTTCTCTCTTTTTCATTGGGAACAGATTTGCAATGAGGTAGGGGAGAGGGTCACCCAGCCTCTCCATTTTCTCTCACAGCCATTTCCCCTAATCAGTTTTGTACAGTTAATCCTGTGTTAGCATTTGTTTCTGCAAGGACCCAAACTAACATATTGAAGCTGGACTTTTATACTAGGAATGGCAAATTGTATACAGGGATATCAACCCTATGAGGAATTCTGAAACTGGAACAGCCCTTCAGAGTTGTCCCACTGCCCCAGTGGTATGGCTCTTAGAGCCCTGTGTTGAGAAGGATTCTGAAGTAACAGGGTTTAGGCAAATGTGCTGCCACTCCTCCTTTCTGTGCCCATGACAGACATTGCTAATTGATCATACCTATGTATGGAATAGAGCAGTGCTGAGTTAGCAATCAGCCATCAGCACAAGCGCTTACAGATGCCAGGCACTTGTCATTATGTTTCAGACCTGCCTGCAGAACCTAAGTGTGAAAGTGTTGTATCATGATGGTTTGATTTTAGGAAGTTCAGTCTTTTATCAGGATTCCTTTGTCAAGGTTTTCTAGCAACTCCCAGGGAATGCTTGCATGTTCTATGAGTCTGTGCTGGTTGATGCATGCCATCTCCATCAGTCATCCAGCTCTGCATCTTTGCACTCCCCACTTGTCACTATCACAGTGGAGCAGGCCATTTTCTACCACTTCTAACTTTTTTATTAAATAACTTAAAAAAACTTTTTTATTATTATAAATGCTTTATTTATTTAACATAGAGGAAGCTTGGTGGTGAATATGTAGCCATTTGATGTTTTTATGACTAAGAGTTAAAGCTCAGGCTCTCTTTCTTATAGAATGTAAATGTGCACCAACACATGTATATGTAATTGTTATCAAAACTATACTTAGTCACTAAAAGAAGATTCGCTATCTGAACTTTCTTCTGTATTTTTTTCACCTTCACCATCAGGCACTGGACCATCTGGCCTCTGAAGAAAACCTGGGTCTAGTCCTTCCGATATCATTTTGTTTCTTATTGCTGTCACTGGAACACCCACTTGAACCATTTTGAGGTATCTGGCATATCTTGGATCCTTGACTACAGTTAAGATATTTTCTGGTGTTACTTCACTTTCCTGTGTCCAGAGTCTTGTAAACTGCTGTGATTGCTCTGAAGTAGTTTCACAATGTGTTTCATTTGTGATCCTAGTTACACTTATAAGAGATACTTCAAATGTGACATCATCTAGCCCTGGGATAGACATCAACTTTGCATCTAAAATATTGAGAGTTGTTTCAATTTTCTGGATACGAAGAGAAAGGTCTGCCAGTTTCTCCTCACAAACTGTAGAGAAGTGGTTGAGGAACCATACAATATGCACCACAAATTGGTTTAGAAATGCCACCATTCACCGTTCTTCTTTTTTTTTTTTTTTTTTTTTGTGGTACGCAGGCCTCTCACTATTGCGGCCTCTCCCATTGCGGAGCACAGGCTCCGGACGCACAGGCTCAGCCGCCATGGCTCACGGGCCCAGCTTCTCCACGGCATGTGGGATCTTCCCGGACCTAGGCACGAACCCGTGTCCCCTGCATCAGCAGGCAGACTCTCAACCACTGCGCCACCAGGGAAGCCCCGCCACCATTCTTTTTATGCCTGACCCCATGAGAGGAAGCCCATCTTCATCCATCTCCTCAGCAGGCGGGGGCCCCATAAATTTTGTATTTAGTGAACACATGCACATAACCTTAAAAGTCTAACATAAGCAGTCCTTAAAGGTTTATAATTTTAAAAGTTATTCCTTGCACTGACCTTCATTCCTGTCCCCCAGAAGCAATGCCTCCTTAACTCTTCTAGCTACCTCCCCCAGTATTGACTTCCTTATTTCTAAAATTTTGCATATACTAAGGTATCCACTGACTTCTTTACATGCTGCATAAGGACTTAGACCATCACCATGTCCCACCATTTTCCTTTTTCTCCATAACACTCCAACATAGTCATATGTTTTACTAAATCAATACTCCATGTTTACATTTTTATGATTTTGCAAATACTATTCAATTCACTAGAACTATGCTTCCTTTTGTGTCCAAACATATATTTCTGCTGGAGTTAATACTTTATTAATAATGAGTATTAATTTTCTTGGTTCCTAGAGCCCTCCCTCCAGGAGCCTTCTGTCCTCCTCGTCCTGCCTGGGCTGATTTCTCTCTTAGCTTGCTGAAAGACAGCATTCCTAGGGCCGGCCCTTGGCCAATCTTCAGGATAACATGCCATATTTTCCTACACCTCATATCTCCCTCTTTCTTGGTTTACCCCTTTGTTCTGGTCTACTATCAATACTCAGTTTGCTGCTATTCCTCCTTGCATCATTTTACTCCAGTCTTTTCTAAAGAAAGATTGAGAAAGATACTGATGTATTGAGTACTTGTGCACATGAAACATTCTTTATGCCATCCTTGCACTTATTTTGATAGTTATATATTTCTAGGATAAAATCTAGAGTCTAGGAGTAAATCTAAATCTAGGACAAAAATATTTAAAAGGTGCTTTTTAAGATTTCAATACTGCTGTTGTGTTGAGAAAACTAATGTCATTTTGCTTCCAGTTCTGTTATAGTTGATCTACTGTTTTTCCTCCCTGGAAGATTTTACGATCATGTTTTTTTCCTTTGAGTTATGAAACGTTACCACAATACGCCTTGGTATGGTCTCAGCTTGGGTCCAGAGACGGAGATTAATGTGCAGGAAGCTTACTGGGGACTGCTCTTGAAAACAGCGCTGTGAGGGAGAGGGCTGGCAGGACTGGGCAGAGGCAGAAGCTGAGCTGCCACAGAGACTCCAGCCAGTTCTATGAAGAGACTTCAAAGCTATCCCACCTTAGGCAGGTAGGCTGAGCCTTTATGCACCCTTCTCCTGTTGAGTAGTCAGGGATTTGAGCCATTCCCAAGAAGGGACTGATCGTGGATGAGGCAACGCCCTTGAGACAGTGTTAAACACCCAAGAGGAAATCACCTGAGAATTGTCAACTATCAACAAAGCTGGGTCATGTGGAAATGAGTGCTTCAGTCCTGTAGGGAAATCTGGGTGGCACACAACATTATCCACTATAATATGGGTCTTATTGTAATAATTGTGTTGAGCTCTTGCTGGACTTATTCAGTCTGAACACCTAAGTCCTTCAATTTGGGGAAAATTTTCTTGTGTTTATTATTTGATAGTTTCCTCTCTTCCTTTTTCTTGTTATCTTCTTTTTTTTCCTATGAGTCATATTTTGCTTCTGTAGAACTGACCTTCTAATCCTTGTCTTTCTTTTTCTATTGACTGTCTCTGATCTTTTCATCCCAAGATGTTTCTTCAACTTTATTTTCCAATATGCTTGTTGCGGTCATCTAATAGCATGATGAATTCGAGAGATATGAATAGGGCACCAATAGCACCTACTATATGGATTAATAACTTACTTATCGCTTTGGTGGCATTTTGTGGAATTTTGGGAGGGGGAATACATAAACCCAGGTGGTCTATCTGACATTTTGAACCAGGAAGCATCAGTTACACACTGTCTTTACTCAGTCTGCTACTGTTCCTCTTCGAATCACCTCACTTCAAGCGTAATCAAAGAGAATCTACTCAACTCAATGGGAGGCTGAGATAAGGCTATAATGTTCAGCAAGACTTTACCAAAGACCTCAGACCAATTGAAGTTCATTACCACACAGGAAAATTTTAAATTAGCCATTAAATATGTCTTCTCTCAGAGTCCATAGGTCCAATTCATTTCAAGAGGCATCAGTTGCGTGTGTAATTAATCCAAACTTTGCCCCATGTTTCAGGAAACAGCTCACATCTCCTCTTTGGGACACCTTGAGTACACCTCTTCTGCCTGTGTCTGTAAAAACCAAACAGATGAAGGAGGTCTCCTTTTACCCCTGAAGTCTTAGGCTTTCCAATGAAGTCCTTATTTTGGGGTCAGGACTGGCCTCTTTCCAGGATGACTTGTGGTGGGAACTACCATTCTCTCCATAGCTCTAAGGCTTTCAACAGGGCCATGTTTTTCCCAAGAGTGATCTCAGGGCTTCCAAAGAAGTGCTGTCAGACATCAAGAGTTTAGGGAAAGCACAGATGACCAAGGAATTCCTCTGGTTCATTTTGATAATCAGGTCTACACATCCTCCTGCTATTTTATTTTCTTGGCTCTCTTTCTCCAGCATACAACTGTTTAAATACACACACACACACACACACACACACACACACACACAAACACTTACACACACTCCACTCCAAAACCAAGCAATAATATATAGGCATTGTAGGAACCATAGTCTGCAGAGATGGAGACTTTCATGGACTAAAATAGTTTTATGTGCTCCCCTGCAGAGCATTTAAACTCCTCAAGCCACAGTTCCTCCAGCAAGAATCTTCTGTCACATTTGTATAATCATTGCTTTCCCCTAACCAAGGGACATTTAGCCCCAGAATAATGGCAAGTGTCCATCTCCTGCAAACAGAAAATTGCTCCATTGGGGAGATTTGTAATTACAGAATTTGTTTTTCCATGTACTAGAGCCTAATATTTACAGCCTATGACTGTGAAGTCAGTCAGTAATGGGTTCAAATTCCAGCTCTGTAACTTCCAAACAATGAGTCCTTGAGACAGTTATTTCATTTCTTGTGCTTCAGCTTTCTCATCTGCAAAATGGAATAGTTAAGAGAACCCACCTCACAGAGGTGTTGCTTAAGTTGGGTGAGGAGATTCATATCAAAGATCTTCAAGCAGTGCTTAGTGAAAAAAAATTCAATAAATATTAACTGCCATTATTATTAATTAAGAGTGTGGCTCCTTTTTCTGCTTCACAGTTACAATATGTTGAGTGATTTGTTAGGTATTAAGACAGGACACAAGTGATGTAAACTGGAAAATCCAGGCTGTTATATGGAGACTACCAATTAAAAAACCATGGATGTCAGAGGTCAGAGTAGATGTTTAGCCTCAGCTAGTAAGATGACCCCCTTATGTGGCTTGAATCCCATTTCAGAGAATTCAAGAAAGGGGCCCCAAACTCTGCAGCTTTTTTTCCTTCTCCTCCTGACATGAGGGAGAGGCTTCAGAAATCCTTGGCCAATTTAAGGCTTGACCAATTTAAAGCTGACAATTGCCTGCCAGTCTGTACTGTTCAAAAGATGAGTGATAATGAGGAGTTTCCTAATTACAGGGTTTCAGGCTTCTCTCATTATAAATCTCCTCGTGGGGTGTAGCTAATTGGTACTGTCAAGGAGAGAAATTTAGGAAGACTTAGATAATAAGCAGATATTGAATTCAGTTAGGATGACTATTTTCTACTATTTCTGTTCATAGCCCTCTTATATAATAAATCTCCCATCTCTCTGCTCACTTGTTGGAAAAAACGGGGTTCTGTCCCTCTTTCTACCTCAGTGGTGCACTGGTAAGAAGAGAAGTTTGTGGAATATTACTCCTACTCGTCACTGGAGGGTTTAAAAAATCTAAACCTGAAATCATTAGATAGCATCTCACTAGATTAGTTTTTAAGGCTCAAGTACCATGTCTTGTGAAAGGAACTTGGACTTCTAAAAATGGACGACAAAGTTCCAAATCTCATCTTGCTACTTTATAACACATGGAACAGCAGTGGTTTACGCCACTACTCAGAGACTCGGCTTCCTCATCTGTAAGACAAAGAAAAGAACATCCACTTCACAGAAGTTTCAGTAAGGTAAATTAGATAAAAACGTAAGCATAGTGGCTGCCCATAGAAGATAGTTGGTAACTTTTTAAATTAAATAAGTAGGACTCTTATTAGATAGATTTTTTAAAAATACAATTTTCAGGCACTTCTTCTTACCTATGCCTGATTGCCACTTCAAACCCAAACAAGTAAACTTGAAAACAACAAGATATTTAAAGAGAATGTTTCATTCAAATTCTTATCACTATCATAAGAAATTAATGTGACGCTCTCTGAAATGCACCCCTTAGATTTACATGTCAGCAAACATGTAAGTCCAAGTGTGTGTGTGCATGTGTGTGTGGGAGACACACACACACACGTACATACACATAATATTACTGATTAGTAGCCCAACCATCCTTCAATAGGATATAATACTGTGAAGAAGTAGTGTGCAGGAATAATAATACTATGCACACAATAAAACTAATTAGATAATTCTGTATTTCAGGTGTCATATATGATCTCAAATATAATATTGTTAAGTGAAAAATAGCAAGTGTGTATGGTTTTCTAGTTTTGATATAAAAAGGAAAAGGGTAGATGGGCACAAATACTTGTATATGCTATCTCTGGAAGGATGTACCCAAAATTAGCATCTCTGAACTCCAGTGGAGAGGCAAATGGTGGACTTTGGGTCACGAGCCAGAGGGAAACTTTCTTCTGTAAAGTTTGAATTTTAACAGATGCGCGCATATTTTATTGCAAAGAGAAAGAAGGACATGAAGAGTGCTGAGATAATTTGTAATCACCTGCAACAGGAACTCTAATCCTAGCAATTTAGGAGAATCACCTATAGAGCTTATTAAGCATACAGATTCTGGGGCCGCATCCCAGAGCTTCTGATAGAGAATTGAGGTGTGTGGCAGCAAATGAGGAATTCACATTTAAGTGTAATATCCTTTCTTTCTGACAAGCAGACAGGTTTGAAAATCACTGGCCGAGGGCAAAAATCTCTCTGTGCTTTTCAAACTAAGCAATTCAAACTGTCTTCAGGTATCAAGGCAGTGTCTGGGGCCTATGGTTGGAACTGGTAGGGGTGGCAGTGGCTGGGGGAGAATGGAAGTGAGGCCAAGGGCAGTGGTTAGTAGACAAGGATGGAGACACACACATACAAAAGCCCTGCTTTCAACTACTACATATTCTGGGAGATTAGCAGAAATTTCTTTTGAGAAAGGGATTCTGCTGCTAAAAATATTCCAAAATTATTGTTCCATCTGAAGGAAATTATTCCTATGGCATCACTTCCAAGCAATGGGTCATCCCCAAGTGGAAAAAGAGCCGATTTGTTTTCCTCCTTTTCTTATTCTCCAAAATACATGTATGCATAAATACATGTGCACTTGTATTCACATACACAACATACAATATGTGCACATGTAGATCTCTTGCCATAGGAACAAAGACTTCTTCATGTGTATATCCTCCACCACAAAGGACAGTAAGCTTTTTCCATAAAGGACAAAGGAGTAAATAATTTAAGCTTTGCAGATCATATAGTCTCTGTGTAATCGACTCAGCTCTGTCGTTGACATGTGAAAACAGCCATAGACAATACATAAATGAATGGGTATGGCTGTGTGCCAATAAAACTTTATTTATGGACACTGAAATCTGAACTTAATATAATTGTTTTAAAGACAATTTTTCAGAGCAAAATTGAGAGGAGGGTACAGAGACTTCCCACATACCCCCTTTTCCCACACATGCAGATCTTCCTCCCCCATTATCAACATCCCCCACCAGAAAGGTCCATCTTTCACCAAGGGTGAACCTGCATCGACACATCATAATCACCCAAACTCCGTAGTTTGCCTTAGGGTTCACTCTTTTTTTTTTAGGGTTCAGTCTCGGACAAATGCATTACACGTATAATGATTATCCATCATTACCATCTTAAACAAAGGATCTTCCCTAAAAATCCTCTGTGCCCTGGCTATTCATCTCAGCCACCACCCCTCCACACACACACTCCACCCCGGCAAGCACTGATCTTTTTATTGTCTCCATAATTTTGCGTTTTCCAGAACGTCACAGAGTTGGAATCATACAGTATGTAGCATTTTCAGATTGGCTTCTTTCACTTAGTAGTATGCTTTTAAGTTTCCTCCATGTCTTTACATGGCTTATAAGCTCATTTTTCTTTTTAGTGCTGCATGATATTCCATTGTCTGGATGTACACAGTTATTATTTTTCCATTCACCTACTGAAAGACATCTTGGTTGCTTCCAAGTTTTGGCAATTATGAATCAACAGCTGTAAACAGCTGTGTGCAGCTTTTCAAGTAGAAATAAGTTTTCATCTCCTTTGGGTAAATACCAAGGAGCATGACTGCTGGATCATATGGTAAGGGTATGTGTACTTTTACAAGAAACTACCAAACTGTCTTCCAAAGTAGCAACTTCATATAATGTTCACGTATCATGAAATCATGGTCACCTTTTAATTTCTTTTCTACCATTTAAAATATAAAAACCATTCCTAACTTGTGTAACATACAAAAACAAGTGGTGGGCTGGATTTGGCCATCCTATAGTAATTGGTTGACTGTTCCTTTGTCATCCAATTTTTTTTTTTTTTTTCTGTACACAGGCCTCTCACTGTTGTGGCCTCTCCCGTTGCGGAGCACAGGCTCCGGACATGCAGGCTCAGCGGCCATGGCTCACGGGCCCAGCCGCTCCACGGCATGTGGGATCTTCCCGGACCGGGGCACGAACCCGTGTCCCCTGCATCGGCAGGCGGACTCTCAACCACTGCGCCACCAGGGAAGCCCTGTCATCCAATTTAAATGACATTTTTTCCCCTTCTTTGGCATTCGACAAACTTATTCATCTCTCTTAGCATCAGAGTTCTCATCTTTAAAATGGAGTGGTTAGTGGGCCGAATATAACAGAACTACTTGAGAATTATGTTGAAACATCTATGTCTGGTACCCTTCCATCTCCATACACTAATGCATTCACATTTTCTTGGTGTTTTATTTGTCAGGATTCTTTCAAATGCAAATAATAAAAATCCAATTCGCACTGGCTTCAACAGTAAAGGATATTTTTTTAGCTTATACATAACAAAAAGCTGAGATATAGCTGCATCCAGAGGGTTAGGCAATGTCACTGGGGACAGATCCCTCTCCATTCCTCCATGCTGTTTTCTACCTTGTTGACCATACTGTCAAACAACTTCTCTTCCAAGGATGGTATCTGGCAGCTCCAGGCTTACATCATCCCAAGTTTATGGTCAGTCGAAAAGGAGCATATCTCTTTTTCAGGTGCTCAAGCAAAACATCAGAATTAGCTTAGATTGAACCAGATTGGCTTGGCTTAGGGTAAATATCCATCTTTGAATATATCGCATGGTTTCATGAATGTGATATTCTGCTGATTGGGTCTTTGTCACACATCTACTCCTGCAGCAGAGGGTGAAGGGGAGGTGAAAGCCATGCCATTCAAAGATATGAACTAAGGGACTTCCCCAGTGGTCCAGTGGTTAAGAATCCATCCTGCAATGCCGGGGATGCCAGTTCAATCCCTGGTCGGGGAACTAAGATCCCACATGATGCAGGGAAACTAAGTGCACGCGCCACAACAAGAGAGAAGCCTGCGCACCTCAACGAAAGATCCCACGTGCTGCAACTAAGGCCTGATGCAGCCGAAAATAAATAAATATATTTTTAAAAAGAAACCAAAAAAATTACATTATTAAAAAAAACAAAAAGATATGAACTAAGAGTGGGAGAAAGATGTTCCTCCAAAACAAAATCCCCACGCTGTTATCTGATTAAAAAAGGACAGAGTTGGGCAGCAAAACTCACAAATGTAAACTTCAGAGTTCTTACTCACAGAATCTGATATCATTGAGAGTCTGGCCTAATTTCTTGCCAACTCCATGGCAATGGAATGAGAGATATTTGCATAACTGATGATTTTGTTTTTGCAGTTGTTGATTTTATTGGATGTTTTACAATGTTTCAAAGAACTGTGCCTTTTCAGTCTTTATGTTGTTTGTCTCTCCAGAGAGAAATGACTTCAGAGAATTAGATCACTAAGGTTTAATCTCTCCCAAGAGGCCTAATGTGGATAGCACTCTCCTTTCTTGTACCATTTAGTTATTCTCAACAAATTCCTTCCTTCCAATGATTCTACTAGATGCTGAAAACCCAACCACAGAAAGTTTAAGCTTTCTTATCAACCACCAGGCATTCAGTGGGCGTACCTCAGAATTCTGTCTTATCCACTGCTTTTAGTAAAGACACAGATCATTCAAGACAGCCTAATCTTTTTCTTCAGAGATTTCACTAGTGACAGTCCAGGAGCAGTGTCTGAGTTTTAATAAAAACATAAAAATATACTCCATAAACTATAACTATTCATTGTAGTAGGGCTGACTTGCCCTTTTATGGCCATTAAAATGCACCCTACCTTTGTTCTTTTCCTGTCATTCCAATTGGTCTGGCTCTTCTCTGATCCTCTCATTCCTGCTTTCTATCTCTCTGTGAATCATTTTCTTTCTTCTAGTCCCCACTTGTCTTCTCCAGGCTCAGAGCTCTTCTCTTTCTATACCTACTCCTTTATTTATTTCATTTGTTCTCACATTTCAATGATCACTTTATCCTGAGTAGTACCAGCTACTGTTTGTTGAGTGTCTTCTGTATATTTGCTGCTCTCAATGGCTCTGAGAGGTAGCTGGCATTACTTACATCTCACAGTAAGGATCAGTGACTTACTAAAGGTCACACAGATAGTAATTGGGAGAGTTGGAGTTCAAGACTGGTCTATCTGACTTCAGAGTCCACTCCCTTTCCACTACACTTCACTATATTGTCTTGTTCTATTATTCAGCCCAGATCTCTTGAGCACCTGCTGTGAACACAAAAGACCCAGTCCCTGTCTTCAAAGAGCTCACAGTCTAGCAAGGGAGATAAGCAGTCAATTTAATTACAATATAACTGCTATGACAGAAGCATGCCAACTTTGCAAAATTACATCTACATCCCAGACCTCTTGCCTGAGTTCCATGCCCATATCACCAAGGACCTGTTGAACATTTTCATTTGGATATTGTTTTTATTATGTATTGCTGCCTAACAAAAACCCAAAGCGTACTGGCTTAAAATAACAATGATTTATTATTTCTCATCAATTTGCAGATTGACTGAGCTCAGCTGAGTAGTTCTTCTGCTGCAGTTACTTCCCTGCCTACACTCAGCTAGTAGCTTGGCTGAGGCTGGAACATGCAAGATGTACTCTCAATAGCCCTGTGTCTCTCTGCCCAAGTCCTCTCCACATTCTGTGGTTTAGCCTGAGCTTCCTTATATCATGGTGGCTGGTTCCAAGAGGACAAGACTCAATGCACAGACACTCATGAAGCCTCTTCCTGCACTATGTTAATGTCTCATCAGCCAAATAAGTCACATGGCTAAACAGAGTCAATGTGGGAGGGATCTATACAACAGCATGACTACTAGAGCCATAGATCACTAGGGACCACCAAAAAGACGGTCCACCATAGGGGTCCATTTTTCACTTCCATATCTTAAACTGAAATCACCATGTGCCTTCAAAACAAACTCACATTGCAATTTTTACTTCTGGTATCACCATTCTCAAAATTTAGGAGTTATTGTTGACTCCAAAATCTATCCTAACTACATCTAATTCTTTTCCACTTTTTTCTGTAAAATATCTCACATTCTTTCCTTTCTTTGTCACATACACCACCACTACTTATTTTGTTCAGGACAGTCTACTAACTTAGGGGATTCCAGCTGTGCGCTGGTACTCACGACCATGCTATGAAAAGGTTATAAGGTATGAGGATAGGGTGATCATCATTTGAAGATCTTGGGGTGAACGCCTAGGGCAGCTGGTCTCTGGACTGGTCACTCCCGACCAGGAGCTGTATTGTCTAATTGCCACAGTGAGCAATACATTTATCTTTTTTCATATGTGCCATAAAATGAAAATTTTGGAAAACACTGTTGTAATTGAATCTTCTGCTTTCTATCCATTGTTCTTACCATCACCAGGCTAATCTTTTTCACTATCACAAAGCTAATGGTTTCCCACTTAGGAAACCACTTCATATTTTACTCTTCTCTCAATATCGTAAGTTGCCCATTGCACACAGTCCAAAAATTCCCGCCATCTGACTTAAATCTGCTTTTCAGTTTTCTGTCCAGTCCTCTCCAAAAAATACATTTCTGCCTAACTGATCTGCTTAGCATCTCCCAAGAATGTCTTATTATTTTCTGCCTCCTTGTCTCAGGGCAAGTCCACCCTCTTAGAAAACTTCCAGACCCCAATTATTCTTCAAATCCATGTCAAGTTCCTCATCCTCCATGAAGGCTACCAGATTATCCTGGCCCACAGCTATGTCTCTGTTGCCTCTCACCTCCAAGAAGACACTGTTTATAATTCTACCCTGTCCAGTAGAGTAGATGCTAGCCTCATGTACCTATTTAAATTTATATAAAACTAAAATTCAGTTTCTCATTCACACCGGCCTCATTTCTAGTGCTCAGTAACCACAGTGACTAGTGGCCACTATATTGGACAGCACAGACATAGAGCACTTCCATCACTGCAGAAAATTCTTTTGGAAAGCTAAGTCTATGCCAGTTATTTGGCATTTAATCACTATTTTTGACTTTGGGTTGGCTTTTCCATAGCCAATTTCCAACTCCCTTACTGCTTTGTTGCCTATTACAGACCCTGAAAAACTCAGATACTTCTATTTCCAGACTCCCTTGCAAGTAAGCTTGTCCAGATCTGGCCAATGCAATATAAGAGTATGCTTGTCGGGAGGGCTAAAGTTCTTTTGTATGATCAAAGAGAGAAGTCTTCAAGGAGATCTCTCATTGGATACAGCATTCATTGCCTTTGGACACAGCCATGTGCAGATTCTAAACGTGTAGCAGGTGTCTCATGATCCTAAGGAAAATACCAGGACTATCTCAGAAATTCCTATCCCTGAAATGGTTAAATCACTCAATCAATCCTAAGAATACTAACCCCCCAAAATCTTGGTATGTAGTCAATTACATTATTTTACTGTTTAAGCCTCTAGTAGTTATAATACTAGTCACGAGTCTTAATTCTTAGGCACTAGCTGCACCCTTAGTAAATGTGCCTATATTTAGGCCCTGCCTCTTCAATGACACTGAAAATACATTAAGACAAGAACATCTTTATAACGTCTCTCTGACTCATCCACAGCACAAAGTAGGTAGTAAACTCAGGGGAACTGAATGATTTCTTCCTTCTCCTGGGCTGGACCATGGGCTTACAAATTTCTCTTCTGAAACTCTCTAATCTTAGCCCATGTGAAAAAGTGTGTCATTTTAACAACAACAACTCTTCAATTTATATTTGTACCTGAAAGTTACACTAGAAAGGTGAGAAAGGAAGAAATATAGTTCTTCATTTTTACCTCTAAGATACACCCAAGACACATCAATTTAAAAAAATTAATCTGATAGCATGATGTCAGCAACAATTTAAAAGGAAGCTTTTGAATCTCATTGAAAGCTTTGCCAGGTAATTTAGTCACGCATAGCTTCAAGAATCATTTGCAGTGTATGGTGTATGTAGTGTGATGTGTGTGTGTGTGTGTGTGTGAGTTTTGTATGTGTTCACCTCAGTGGCTTATTATCAAAGACATGTGAACTAAAATAGGATATTATTGAGTCCACTTTATCTGTTTCTTTAAGCCTTTTGTTTTCTAACCCATGTTAAAGTTCTAGGTCGTGACCCAACAGGAATTCTCATTTCAATCATTCATTTAACATCCATCACTGAGTACCCAACAGACACCAATGATCCAAAAATGCAAAAGACACAAACTCTGGCTCATTAACATTTTTATAGTGCTTCCACTTAGAAATTTACCTCCTTTGATGGATTCTTCAACCCCAGGAGGAGGGATCCTTCATGCCCTCAGGTATGGAGCTAGCTCTATGGCCAGCTCTAAGGCTGGAAGTGACTGGACAACAAGGCTGCCAGAGTGAGTCCCAGCACTGAGACTGAGCTTCATTTTCCAAGCCCTGGTTTTTCCTCCCTTCCATGCTGGGAGTCATTATGGGAAAAGGTTTTAGGACACTGGCTTTGGTATCAGAGTCAAATTCCTACATCCGCCTTTTGCTAAGCGTGATGATGCATTACACGACTGCTCTAGGCCTCCATTTCTTTCTCTACAACATGGAGATCATAATAGTACCTATAATAGTACCTATCCCACAGAGTTAGTGGGATTATATAGGTATACTCTTTTTGATTAGCATGTATTAAGTGCTCAGTAAATGCTAGATTGTATAGCAAACCATTTAAAATCATCAGTTAATGTGAACCAAATGTGTGGTGCAATGAGCAAAAATGTCTGGAGGTGATTGTGTGTATTCACTCCAGATTAAGTGGACAACAGGCTAGCTGGGATCACATCAGAGGTGCGCCTGTCTTCTACAAGGAGGGGCTGCACTCAAGCTCAGCTTCCCATGGAACCAGGGGCTCCCTTTCCCTTCTGGGAAAGGTTGCAACATCGCATAGGCTCCAAGGTCTCCAGGTGCTGAGCACCTGGTATTGCCAGAAAACTCCTTCTGAAGAGCTGATCCCCAAATTGAGGCCACCTAGTACCAAGAAACCTGTGACTTCCAACCCACTCCTCCCATACCACCACAGGAGAGAATGCAGTGGAATACCCTGATCTGGTGTGGACTTCTGTGGAATAATGAGAGAATGGGGACTCAGGCCTTCTCTTCTCTTGCTGATATTGACCTGTGTAAGTTTCTCCCTTCTCCAAGAAAGGCTATTCCTTAAACCACAGAGTTTGTCTTGAACTCGAGTGCATGACAGGTGGAGGCTCAGAGGGGACCCAGCTTGTCTAATAAGTAGGTACAAAATAGATGCTAACTGACTGGATGGTAGCTAGTCTCTAAAGTCTCGTATATCTGAAGGAAAAGAACCAAATAAGCTTTGAGAGAAAGAACATCCAGAGAAGCTGAGCATACCCTAAATGAAACATAATTTGAGTCCTAAATTCCCCTTTTCTCATTCCGTGCATATATTCCCTTTCATGCGCAATATTCGTATTTGTGATTTTGTACTCTTTTGCTTAAAGGGGTACCCCCAGTTGTACAAGTTTCAGGCCCCCCAGACCTTGGCTGTGATGGATCAGCAATGGTGTTTCGCAGCAAGAGGAAAGAGAGTAGCTGCACACATGTCACAAATGTGGCACCCTGTTACACCCAACCTCTTTGCTTCACATATGAAGAAACAGAATCAGAGAGGTGACATGATCTTTTTTGGCCCCACGACCGGGGATGAAAATGGGAACTTTAATCTCCCATCCTCATGCTTGTATTAGCCACAGTAATGAAGTAACACATCCAGCCTTTCTTCCCTCCTCCCCAAGAAACAGGTAACATTTCTGAAGCACTTTTGGGGAATGGGTAAGTGTGAGGGCTCTGGAGCCAGACAGAGCTCAAAGTTCAAGTTCATCACTTGCCAGCAAAGTAGGTAATCTCTCTGCACCTTAGTTTCTTCAGCTGTAAGAATGGAGGTGGTAATAATAATACATTCAGCCACTACAAGGATTCAATGAATTAACTCATGAAAGCATTGAGAAAGTTGGCCAGCACACAGAAAGCACTCAACAAATGTTGGGAGAAGGAACGGAGCAGCATGATTCTTTTTTAAACATCTTTATTGGAGTATAATTGCTTTACAATGGTGTGTTAGTTTCTGCCCTATAACAGAGAAAATCAGCTATATGTATACACATGTCCCCATATCCCCTCCCTCTTGCGTCTCCCCCCCACCCTCCCTATCCCACCTCTCTAGGTGGTCACAGAGCACCGAACAGCATGATTCTTGACTCTCTTTTTTCTTCTGGTTCTGGATCAACATGCACTTGGGATGAAATGAGTGTTTTACGCTCTGCTCCTACTACCAGATAGTAGGGATGTAAGAGCTGACCCCAGGACTTCCTTCAAGAATCAGGTTCAGAAGTTCATCTTTCTTTCTCTGTTCCAGGAAGAGGGTAAAGTAGTAATTCCATGAATACAAATTCTTGCTTGGGACATGCATAAAGGTCTACATTTGGGCAGAATACTTATGAGGTCCAGAAGTGGCTGCAGATCAGGCTACTTTCTTCAACTGACTTTTACCAACAACAACAACAAATATGTACTTAGATCTACTTCTTTCTCATGTTAAGTCCATCTTTTCCTTGCTTATGAACTGGGGAGGCGGGTAGGAAGGTAGTGCTATTCATTGGTCTCCTTCAAACACCAATGAAGTCAACTCTGTAATTTAGGACAAACCAACTCCAAATGTAGCGCTCTCTTGATGGTTGAAGTCAGAGACTTTCTGTTTCCCTGCCACGTTGCAGGGCAGAGGAATCATTGCTGTGGCCAGAGGTCCAGGGTACAGCCTCCCTGGTGCCCCGCTAGAGCCATTCCCTTCTGAGGTCTTGCCAGCCCCAGACTCCCTACCCAGGGCATGGCCAGCCAGTGGGCACGGGTCCTCGTGGTACTGGTGGGACACAGAGACCTCTGGCCCTTTCCTAATGTTGAAAATACTATTCCTTCTCTCTTTTCACTTTTTTAATACTCCTAGCACCTAGCATCATCAATTAGTCATAACCTAACTGTTTTTCCCTGCTGTGTCTGGCTGCTTTTACCCCCCATGTGATTTTATCACACACCTTTTGCTTCTGTCCCAATCGAACCTTCTTCTTCTTTCCCAGAGCATGAATTCGGCAGTTAGACAGCCTAAGTTAAAATCTGAGATCTATCCCTTACTGACAGTGTGACATAGGCAAGTTACTTAACCTCTCTGTGCCTCAGTATCCTGACCTATAAAGATAACAATAGTACCTACCTAATAGGGTGCTTGTAAGGATAGTAAGTTAATATATACGAAGTGCTGGGGACACCCTGGTATGTAACCATTTGCTGATTACCATCACTCAGCCTTCACCAAAACCCCAAGAGGCTGGGTTTCCCTGGTGGCACAGTGGTTGAGAGTCCGCCTGCCGATACAGGGGGCACGGGTTCGTGCCCCGGTCCGGGAGGATCCCACATGCCGCGGAGCGGCTGGGCCCGTGAGCCATGGCCGCTGAGCCTGCACGTCCAGAGCCTGTGCTCCGCAACCCGAGAGGCCACAGCGGTGAGAGGCCTGCGTACCGCCAAAAAAAAAAAAAACCCAAGAGGTAAAATTAAAATACTAATTTTATAGACTGGGGTGAGGCTACACTGCTACTCTGGGAATTGTGTAGACATTGATTTCATTTATATTAGGTACCATATTCCCATAGGGGTTTTTAAAAAAGGACTGACTTAGGCAATATCCAAGTTTATTTTTAAAGCTGGAGCAAATTATTCTCTAAGTATAATTAAGTCCTTTTGAGAGTCCAGTAGGAAATGATTATTCACTACTAAATGGTAATCTCTGTAATTCAAGATAATTAAAAAAATCTCCCTCTGACTGATCCTCAGGGAGAGACAGCTTTTTCAAGCAGTTGGGAGATATTCTAGAAATCTCAGGTAATGTTATTCCTGTAATTCATTATTTATTTACACATAGGCAGTTGCTAACTCAACTGGCAGGAGATGGGTCATTACTTCATTAATGTCTCATTATTAATCTCATTATTCCCAATACCTCTATATTGGTGAGAGGTCCCCAGATCTTCTGGGACAGCTCTAATTTTAAAGATCCTATTGTGTTCCGCCTCAAATCATCAAAATCTGTCTCAGGGAAGTGCCATTATTAGAGCATCTCAAGTCATCTCCCAGATCGACAGTGGCATACACAAGCAGAATCGTCTTTTCATAGTGTGTGTGCATGTATTTCAACTTGGAAAAAATATCGCCCGCAAGCCCCATAGATTTTTTTTCCCCATAGATTATTGAGGCAGTAAATTTCAGAGTACAACCATGAAAAATGTCCCAGTGTTAGCAGAGTCTGGATTATGGAAGCTGAGGGTCTAGGGTGAGACCCTCCCTTTGCCACATAGCTGTGGGACCATAGGCAAATTGCTTAATTCAAGTTTTCTACTTGGAAAATAAATGTCTGTAGGCCCCTGTCACTTGCCCTTCTTCTACTTTAAAGCTAAATGTGCAGGTTCATCTATAAACTGGCAACAGAGAACAAAATGCTGTCTTTTCATCTTGGGCTGAGTCAGGAGTTCTTATTTAAGATAGAGCTGATATTTATCTGGTATGCACTGGTAAATAACAGCTGTCTTCCTTTCTGGTTAGGCCAGCAGCTATTCTGTCTGCTCAATCTCACCCTGCACTGAATTTTATATATTTTGGCAACATCCCTTTCCCCCTCCTCCCCTCCCTAATTAAGAGAGTTAAGGTGTGTGTGAGTTCTGGGGTCAGAAAGACCTGGGTCTGAATCCTGACTCTGCCTCCCACCAGCTCTGTGATCTCAGACAAGTTACTTAAGCTCTACTGCCTCAGCTTCTTTAAAACGGGAACAACAGTAGGCACTACTGGATATTAAATGAGCACCAAGCTCAGGGTCTGGCATAATGTACACACCCAATACATGTTTGCTATTATCATTAAAGTAAAAAAAAACCCTGAAAGTCTTCAGCTATAAAATGGTAATTAAAAACCTGTCCAACAGGAGGATTAAAGGAAAATCTGACAATTGTGGAGAAAACCTACAATTATAAAAAGGAAAATTATACCAAAAAGAAGACGAAAAAATGTAACCAAAATTTAAAGTTTGCCTCATCAGTAGATAATATTTAGTTCAGCATATCAAGGTAATTAGAGAATATCAGTTTAACTAAATACATTGTAATAGGTCTATATGGGGAGGGTGAGTGAGGAGAAGGAAAATTTTAAGAGTAAAGTTCACATGTACTATAAGAGGCAGTCATTAAATACCAAATTGATTAATCAAGAAAAAGCAGCAGAGCTTCCCTGGTGGCGCAGTGGTTAAGAATCCGCCTGCCAATGCAGGTGACACAGGTTCAAGCCCTGGTTCGGGAAGATCCCACATGCCACGGAGCAACTAAGTCTGTGCACCACAACTACTGAGCCTGCGCTCTAGAGCCTGTGAGCCACAGCTACTGAGCCCATGTGCCACAACCACTGAGCCCGTGTGCCACAACTACTGAAGCCCACGTGCCTAGAGCCTGTGCTCCACAACAAGAGAAGCCACTGCAATGAGAAGCCTGCGCACCACAACGAAAAGTAGCTCCCACTCACTGCAGCTAGAGAAAGCCTGTGCACAGCAGCAACAAAGACCCAACACAGTCAAAAATAAATTAATTAAATAAATAAATTTAAAAAAAAAAGAAAAAGCAGCAAGAGCAAATGATTTAGAAATGTGGATGGAAACATGGGAAGAAACAGCAGGAAGTGTTGCACATGGCTGGGGAGTTGGACACAGGCCAGGAAACTACTATTTTTTTCATCGTAAGCCTTATAGCACTATATTAGTTAGGGTTGTACTAGGCTGCAAGTAACACCAACAGCAACAAAATGTATGCAAGTAACAATTGCTTAAATATAAGAAAGTCTATTTCTCACTCAGAAGAAATTCCATAGGGTTGTAGTCAGTTCTGGTGTGGGAGCTCCATTCCATGAATAAAACTCAGGAGGACAAAACTCCTCCCAGCTCACAACCCCTAGGAAGTGGCCTTTGCAATCCAAAGCCACCTTCCTCCCAACAAGGTGGGGAAGGGACAAAGAAGAAAGCAAGTCAGGCTGGGATTAGCAGTCTTTCCAGGAAGTCTCCTTGAAGCCACACAACACTCCTGCTTGCATCCTATTGGCCAGAACCTATCCCATGCCCACATTTGGCTGCAAAGGGAGATTAAAGTACAGTGTTTATTTGGGACAGACACATGCCTGGCTACAGATTTCTTGCTGTGGAAGAACAGGAGATTGGATATGGAATACAACTAGTTGTTCCCATAAGCACTTATTGATTACTTTAAATTTCTGAAACTTTAATCAAAATAAAATCTAAAAGCAAACCAAATACAGCACCTTGTGTTATGTGGTAGTTAAGAGTTCAAGCTCTAGGATCAGAGGGCTGGGGATTGAATCCTGTATTGTGCACTTAGCACTACATTTCCTTGTCTGAGTTAACAATTAAAGGAGGCGATCCTAAAAAGTACTTATAATAGTTGCTGGCATATGATAAATATTCATTTAGTGTTTGTTTGTTGATGTCATAAACATTCTACAATTATGAAAATAAACAAGTACCTAAGCCTTGGATATATGAGGAAAACCAATAAATGGAAGAGCCAAGATAAACAAATAAAACAACAGAATCTCCAAGAAACATTTAGAGAATCATAATACTGAATGCATAAAAAATAAATCAATGCATAAAAAGGGGCAACAAGACAGTATAAGATACAACAAATATAACTAAGGTACAGCCTCAGATTCTCCAAGCTTCCCCAGTTTCACAGACGCACAGCGGCATTCTGGGCCTCAGCCCACCTAACATAGCAACGACTGCCAGGCAATTACATCATGTGAGGCCAACCAGTTACACCCCATAGTTTCTGGCTTCTCTCACCATTTCTGGAAATGGTGTGCATTTTGGCTTCCCCCAGAAGGGATGGATGATATAACTAGCATTGAAGGTGAATTAATTCCAGTGGGGCAAACTTTGACCAGTGAGTGATAAGAGATAGGAGGAAGGTGGACCACAAATATGTGAACAATAAGTATGCAATAAATGAGTGCATGAATTTTCTCTTCTTCTGAGTATGAAAAAGTTAGCAAATGTGTTTTAAATTTTATATATTAAAAATGGAAACTTACATGTACTATTAATCAAAGCCCCAAAATTAATCAGTACGAAAAAAAACTGAAAAGGTCGAGTTAACAAAAATTGGGACTTTGTTGGGTAATAACAAGCTAGCAAGGAGAAAATAGCTATGCTGTGAAGAACTAACAGCATAAATACAATATGGAAGTTTAATGGTAAATGCCAGGGAAAAAACCCCAAATATGATTTTGGCGATTCTTTCTAGGTAGTAAGACCAGGAGAGACATAACTTTTCATAATATTATTCTATACTGTTTAATAAAAACTTATAATATTCAGATATTATGTTTATATAGCTTCAGATATAGATAATTACTATTTTAATTATTAAAGACTACATAAGACTCTTACATTGGTTGACATGGCAGGGAGAGGTTTTGTCTTAGTTCTGTTACATTTTATATACCTTTGGTTGTTTGAATATTGATTTTGATCGTGTATGACATTTATGAATAAAGTTATTCTGGGAGGGAAATTGATACGACAATATAGACAATGCCCAGCATGGAGTGAGCAAATAGGTAAGGATTAAATGACATGATATATATAAAGCATTTAGTACAGTGCTTGGCGCCACTCAGTAAACAAGGTTATTACTATTATCTTGATATTGCTGATCTCTGAGTTTCTAGCTTTCAATTAACTGAATTGCATCCCACATGAAACTTCCATAAACAAATCTAAAGATCCCTTCCTTCTATCAACTCAGGGTCCAAAGATTTTCCAAAGACTTTATGGCAAATCCTGGTTCCCACCTTCACTTGTTAGGAGATTCTGAGCCTCAGCATCCCCATCTGAGAAATGGGGACAACAAGATGAAGTTCAGAGACTGTAAATGCAACAATGCAACTAGTACATGGCACAGAGTAAAGTCTCAATATGTGAAAGCTACTGTTGTTGCTGTTGTTACGAAGAGCCAAATCCAGCTAACATCTTGAATACATAAGAAATACCTTGACAAGCACTCAGGTCAAAGACAGATTCCTTGAGATCCTCGTCTGTAATTGGGAAGCACAAGGCCTTCATCGTCCAAATTCCCCAAGGCTGCCATCATCACTAGGATCTGCTGCCTCCCTGTGGAGTTTCATAGACACAGTCAATAGACCGGAGAAGCTTCAGGGCCAGGATTTCATCACCAAGCCAATCAGAAAATGTCCCTGTGGTCCTAACTGTTTTGTTCGTGGATTATTAATATTCAAGTCTTTATACAATTGTCAGCTTCTCAATGAGTCCTACGCAGCCTCCTCTGTTTAAAACAGCAACTCACACCCCCTGCTCCTAATCTTTCACGAGGTTCTAGCGTTTCCCTTTTTCGTTGCCTTTATCACCTTCCAATATATTACCTAATTTATTTATTCTTATGCATGTTATTTATTTTCTGTACTTTCCTTTTACTGCACAAGAGCAGAGGTGTTGGGGGCTTGTTTGGTTGGTCTAATTTGATTCCAAGTGCCTAAAAGAGTGCCTGATGCACAGAGAGAACTCAGTAAGTATTTCTTGATTGAACGAATGAATGAATACTTTCTCCTGGCCCATGACATGAAATGCTTGGGAACCTTGAAGCTATTAAGGGTTTTGATTGCAATGAATATATGTGCATGGAGAGCCACAGTCCCTGGTGCCAGATGTAGCTTTTATTCTAATACAATTCATACTCTATAATGATCAGCAATAGCAATGCAGTGACACATATGCAACTCCAGTTTGTACTCTCCCAAGTAGACTCTGCTCTGTGTGTGTGTGTGTGTGTGTGTGTGTGTCCCACATAGGAAGAATTAATTTCTTCTCTGGTAATTGGTAACTAGAAGGTAAAAAGAGGGAATTTCATAAATCTTCAAGACTTTTGTCTTATACTTTTATCCAATGAGAAAAACATTTGAAATTGGGTTTTAAAAAGCACAATCCGAAAGGGGAGGGGCAGATCTGAGTGAGATGTGTGTCCCCTTCTAGTCTAACATAAGCCCAGTCCAGGATGTGTGTAGCGCAAGGCTTCAAAGGCAGGGCTGGGTTGAAATCTCACCTTTGAGACCTCAGACAATTTACTTTCACTCTCCTGAACTTCAGCCTCCTCATCCGTCAAATGGGCACCACCATTTAACCACCGAGAACTACGTGAGATAACGAATTTACAAGTCAACCACTGGTAAAACCCAAACCCGAAAACACAGCTCTCTGAGTCACTTTCCCTTATTAAAAAAAAAAAAAAAAAACCTGGCTAAATCTATCTTCCCATCTACACTGTGAAATCCAGGGGTCCCTTGATTGTTTTCAAGTTGGAGGAGGTTACTTTTCTGCTACTAGCTTCTTACTCTGGGGTTCCCTGTGTCCTCTGAACTGTGACTGCTCCTTGGCCGCTGCTTTCCTTTCTCTGCCCTGTGTTGAAGGAAATGTGGACTATTTCTTTAACCATTCCCAGCAAGAGTTAATTAGCACAAGGCAATTGTGTGGCCCATGCCCAGTAGCACAGGTGACTTACGTCCCAGCAAAATACAGCGGTCTAGTAAACTTAGCTGCTCTTAAAGCTTTATTAAACATCCCCCATGGAAATCTGTCACTGAATGTGTTTTGTTGGGGATACCACATGACCCCACCACACTTCCAGGCCTCATCCACTTTTTCTTTCTCACAGTCGCCTATAACCTCTTCCTGAATGTTTGCGTTTTTAGCTTTTCGTGACTCCACCTTAAACTGAGCCTACAGCTGCATATCCAAAATTCTTTAAAGGGTTCTGCTCTACAAGAGGCCATCTACTGGAGGGCCTTTAACTTCTCAAATAGCAAAGCAACCACAGAACCTGTGACATACATCCGTTCTTTAACGTGATTACAAAAACCTCAGGTGTGCCTCACCATCCTCTCTGCTCTCAGTATGAGGAAGAAGGGAGACACACTTATCCCCATACTGAAATAACTTAGGCTAGCGCCATTAGAAGAAAACTTTTTTATAGTTATATCTTTTTGCCTCTGCACCTTACCTAGCACATAGTAAACGCTCAGTAAACGGAGCCCTTATGATGATGCTTTCCTTGGGGTGAGATATTTGCAGTTCTGAGAGCAGAAGGCAGAAAGCAAAGCCTAAGACAGAGAAATCAGATGCCGTCTTAGTTGGGTTTTCCCAAAGCAGGACCTGAGACAAGGACTTGGATGCTGGCGGTTTATGTGGGAGCCAGGAAGCAGGGAGCGGCAGGGAGAGGCAGGGAGAAGGAGTGAGACGGGAAAGGGAGAAAAGCTGATAACGGGCGTGGAATAAGTGGGTGAGCACTCGAGGCCAAGGGAGAACCTTGGAGGAACCAGGACAGAGAGAGCAGGGGCCATTTGTCCATTGACTGCTAACCTTCACTGATTGGAGTTTGCCTCTGGGGCATATTAACCCACCCTTCACACTGCACTTACAGGTTTGTCTTGCTGAAGTGGAGTCACTGCCATGGTATTAGAGAAAGTCTTAAGGCACACGGAGAGCAGGGCCATTCCCACACTTAAATTGGGAGCTCTTGTTCTACCCCAGCCACAGGTGAACACAGAGGTGGCCACAGGGAGGTGAAGCAGGCTGAGAACAGCATCCGTGCTGGGGTAAAGGCAAAAGCACTGGAACTCAGTCCTGACGTGGACAGTAAATATTGTTTAACTAAGAACTTAAGTCTTCTGTGCCTTTAACCATTTCTTTCCTACATTTCTTTCCTATTATAGGAAAGGGGAAAGAACGACTTTCATTGTGAGCACATACTGGGTGTAGATGAATCCCCTGGGAATTTCCGAGGGGGATCTGGAACTTTGCAAGTATCAAGACAAGAGATATTTTTCTCTATTGACAGACAAGAAAACTAAGACCAGGAGAACAAAGGTATATATATGCCCAAGGTCACTCGGCTACTAATGAAAAAAATTAAGCTTTCAGGCCAGGCCTTTAAAATTCCCAAACCCTTGCTCTTCCTATCACCCAAGATGAAATGGGGAAACCCATCACAATCCAATCACAACCCAATCATACAGGGCAGCGCTTCTTGTAGAACATTGCAACACTGGGCAAGCAAAAGTCCTGTCAAAATGATGAAGACTTGTTGCTGTGCTCAGTAAAGTGTGTGCCCTTCTTTCTTTCCTTCCTTCCTTCCTTATTAACTACCCTGCTCACAGCCTCAGTTCATCTTTGCTACTTGTGACACCTGCAGCCAGGAAGCAAGTGGTGTGTAAGTCCACGCTGCCCTGAAGCCCTTCACGCTGTGGAGACCCAGGGAGCGCCCGGCAGGAGGTGCGTAAGTCATTTACTAAGTCTTGGGAAGCTCCACATTTGACACACACACACACACACACACACACACACACACACACACACACGCCATCTGCCTAACAATTTCCAACCCAACGAAGTGAGTTGGGCTGCAAGCAGGGCTGGCAATTCTCTCCTGTGTCTGAGACTCGATAGGCCACAAGAAACCTTCTGCTGGACCAGATCCTGAACTAGTAGAATTCATATTATTTGGATGTTTCTCTGTTTTTCTGTTAACTTTCCTTTTCAAGGGATATTTTTATGAGTCATTTGCTGGCTTGTCTTCTCCCAAGTCATCTGATTTCCATTTAGATGCTGCTCCAGCTTCAAGATGCATTTTCTTTTATAGTCGTTTCATGTATTTGAAAGAGCTTTGGATGTCTGACCTGAATTTGAATCCCAGCTTCCTCCCTCCCTAATTGTCCAATCTCCTACAATACTAACACTTTTCTAGCCTTCTTCTGCTACTTGAAAATGCAAATAACAAATTGTCGATCTTTCAGAATTTTGTGAGGATTAAAGATAATATATATACGGAACCAGATAGTGGTGGTGGTTGCACAACATTGTGAATATACTAAATGCCACTGAATTGTAGGCTTTAAAATGGTTGATTTTTATGTCAATTCCACCTCAATAGAAATTTTAATTTTTAAAAAAGATAATGGGGCTTCCCTGGAGGCGCAGTGGTTGAGAGTCCACCTGCCGATGCGGGGGACACGAGTTCGTGCCCCGGTCTGGGAAGATCCCACATGCCACGGAGCGGCTGGGCCCGTGGGCCATGGCCGCTGGGCCTGCGCGTCCGGAGCCTGTGCTCCGCAATGGGAGAGGCCACAGCAGTGAGAGGCCCGTGTACCGCAAAAAAAAAAAAAAAAAAAAAGATAATGTATGTGAAAAGTTCTAATGCATAGCGGGTGCTTAGCAGAAGAAGTTCATGGCCCTTTCTCTGCCATTAGAAAAGGGTCAAGGGCCATTTCTGATAGTTTTCACTGGGGCCTGATCGTCACAGAGCCAGGGTAGCCTTCCCAGGCCGGCCAGTGCACAGCGCCAGAAGCTGATATTTTCATTGCAGAGCAAGTGAATAGCGCCCCCTGTTGCTGTGTGGCAATCCGGCCCACCATTCGTGAATTTGCAGGGTTTGCATCAGAATTCCCTGAGTCAGGGACTTCCCTGGTGAAGCAGCGGTTGGGAATCTGTCTGCCAATGCAGGTTCTATCCCTGGCCCAGGAGGATCCCACATGCCGCGGAGCAGCTGGGGCCGTGCGCCACAACTACTGAGCCTGCACTCTAGAGCCCGAGAGCCACAACTACGCAGCCCGCGCACCACAACTACAGAAGCCCGTGTGCTCTAGGGCCTGCGTGCCACAACTGCTGAGCCCGCATGCTGCAACTACTGACGCCCGAGCTCCTGGAGCCTGTGACCCGCAACAGGACAGGCCACTACAGTGAGAAGCCCGCACACCACAGCGAAGTGTAGCCTCCGCTCGCAGCAACTGGAGAAAGCCCAAGCGCAGCAATGAAGATCCAATGCAGACAAATAATAATAATAATAAAAAATAAATAAATAGAATAAAGTAAAATAAAATAAAATAGAATTCCCTGAGTCAACTCATGAAAATGACAAATATACAGGTTCCCCTCCCGGAAAACCTAATTCAATAATTCTGGGGTGGGGCTCCTGATTTTCATTTTCGAACTCCCTCCCTGGATGAATATTATATGTGTGAGAATTAACAGTTTAGACTCTTTCATCACCCTGTGATCTCTGAACCATAGTTCAGTGAGCACAGTCAAACCTGTCGGCTAGTACTTTAACTAGGATACTAATAAAAATGCCTTGTAATTGTACTTCATACTCACTCAGTCCTCACAGGCCTTCTCTCCAGTTGTCTGGGCAGGACTTGCTGATCCCATTTTGCAGATGTGGAAACTGAGATGAAGCGTTTCATCCACAGTCACACAGCTCTCCAGGGATGGACCCAGGGCTGGATCCCTGACCTCCTGACATTCATCCACTGAGACTTTCCTTCCTCTGAAGATAATACTCTTCTCATTATCTTCCAATGCACGTTTTCTTCTTTGTTTCTTCTTGTTGGGAATTTTTCCCCACATTCCTTCTATCTCTCCTCCTTTCTTTTTTCTTTCTCTCTTTAAAGTGTTGGCTTCCTCCTCAAATATCACCATTATTCCTCTTCATTTATAATACTTTTTTTCTGTAACAGAGCATTCAGAGGGGATGGTTATATGAGTGACCATACAACTTTACAATGAATGCATATGCAATCACTAAAAAGAGAGGGAGGGGAAAGGGCTGCTTAATACATTGAACAGGAAAAAAGCAGGTCACAAAGGAGTGTGTGTGTGTGTGTGTGAACAAAGTTATGGAAGTACATTTATATATCCACGGAAAAGATACAAAACAAACTTATCTGTGATGTGCCTTCTGGGTAGGGTGAACAACCATCCCAGTGTGCTGGTTCCTGGAAAATCAGACTTTTGTTTCAAAACTGGGAAAGTCTCAGGCCAAGAGGGATGAATTGGTCACCTTACCTCTGGGCCATGATAGGATTGGAGGTGGGGTGGGAGAGGGGAAGATGGACACAGAACTGTGGCCCTTCTACTGTTTTCATTAAACAACGTCTACTGTTTTCATTAAACAACGTCTACAGACTTCAGGGAGTTCCATTAGTTGCTGTGCACATAGCTTTGAATCCAGCTGCCTGGGTCCAGCTTAGATGCTGGGTGATCTTACCCAAGGCAACTCCCAACTCAGGGCATCAGTTGCCCCATTTGCTAAAATGGGATTAGTAATGACAACCATTTCCATAGAATTCAGAAAACTGAATAAATTAATATGCTTAGAATATTATCTAATGCATAGGAAGTACTCAAAAAGTGCTAGGTATACCACATATCTTTGCTATTTGAACATTTTATAAATGCCATTTATTAACTGCATCATTTAAATCACAAAGTTGTTGTGTGTTTTTTAACGTCAGGGAAATAAGACTTAAAAAAAGGAAAAACCCTCTGATTATCCTGGCACCATTTTATGGTCTATGCTGCAACTATAGCTATGTGTGTGATTCTCTGTGTATCATCTTCTAAATATTTTCCACAGCTGTTCTTTTTTACTCTGTTATTAAATAAATCTGTTTGACTTCAATCTATTTCAGTTCTCAAAATATAAAGCAGAGACTCTCCTTTGTCAAACGCAGGAATGGGTCCAGTCCTACTTATTTGCTTATCTAAAGAGTGTTTGTTTCCTTCTTTATCCAATAGAATGGGATGGCCAAAACAAGCAAATTTCATTTTATTTAACTGCCAGCTGTGGCACTTTCTTTGTCTGAAAAACTGTTTCTCACCCAGAGGTGCTTTGACCAAGACTCAACAATGGAAGACAATTCACTCATTCATGCCTCAGTGTCCTGTTTATCTTTCCATTGTCCGGAAAAGACCTGTTTGCTTAACTAGAGGTCCTTGGGTTAAGCCTGTTAGTAAAAAAAAAATGCCTGCTTGGAGATCACAAATAAGTAACAATTGTGTGTCTGGGGTTTCCTTAAAGATTCCTGCTTCCAAATCTCTCAAGATTTTTGGTAGGACGGAGGGATTTAAACTTAGGAAAGTACAACTACTTATTCAAGCTGACAAACATTTTTTCCTCATGACGGGACTGCAAACAGAACTTGATTTCAAGAGTTTGCTGCTCCTTCCAACGTTGCCTTGAAGGCAGAACCTGTTACATACTCGTACTCTTAAAAAAGCAAGTTCTTTTTTTTAGCCAATACAAATGCCACCTGTGCAAATTGCCCAACTTCTTTCTTATCTTTTCATTACTTGTTTTTAATGACCATTAAGCGGAAGGCAACAGAGCTGAATGGTTGAGAATTCAGGCTTTGGAGACATGCTGCCTGAACTCGTATACTGGCCTGGCAACACCAGGCAAGTTCTTTCACCTGCCTCATTTGTAAAGATAGTAATACTTTAATCATACAGGGTCTTTGGAGGAACAAATGACATAATAAACACAAGTGACTTAAAACTGGGTTTGGCACTTAGTGAATAAATAAGTGCTGATTTCCGCTGTACACATGGATGCATTTATACCAGATGGAGTAGGGATTTTGAAACTATCTGAAGCAGAGGTAGGCTACTGGGTAGCCAACAGGTGTTTATGTCTGCTCTGCTCCTCCTCTGGTAACAACTTCATTCTTTGTGAGAATTGCTTCTGGTGGGCCTGCCCACTCCAGCATCCTGGGCCTGGCAGAGTTCACTGGCCCACACTTGGCCAATCAAGTCCTTCCTCTGGATTTAACAAATAGACACTATGATCATGATAATGATGATGACAGCAATGATTAAAATAGCAAACCTTATAAAAAAGCACTTACTGTGTGTCAGGCTCAGCTCTAAGCGCTTTACATATATTAACCATCATGACAACCCAAGGAGGTAGACACTACTGAGATAGGCTGGGACCTGGGACCCTTTACCAGGGTGCTTGCACCTGGACAAATGTCTCCTCCAGCAACAGAATACAAAGAAACTATAAGGGACTAAAAATAACTGCACACATGCAACAGTTGGGGCAGTTATGAACAGTAAGATACAAAAAGGCCACAAACCAGCTGCCACTTCTGAGGTGCTGGGAGCAAAAGCAGGGTACCATGCACATCCCTGCACACAGCACCACCAAGGGGGTGGGCAGACCACCTAAGCCACGCCTCCTATCCAACCCATGGACCCGCCCCTATTGTTACCCCTTTTTAGGACCCAGTCGGCTCCTCTCTGGGAGGGAGCAAGGGCACTTGTTGCTTGTTTTCGCTCCCTCATGCTGCAGCAGGAGCCCCAGTAAAGCCTTGCCTGGAATTCTTATCTGGACTCTTATCAATTTCTATTGATTAAAGAGCCCAAGGGTCTAGGTCGGTAACACTATGATTATTCCTATTCTACAGATGAGGAAACAGAAGTTCAAAGAGCTTAAGTAGCTTGTGCAAGATCACACAGCTGATAGAAGTAGGGGTGCTAGGAGGTCTTTTTCTTACTGCTACCCAGTACTATCTGGCCAGTTGAAGAGATTCTCTCTTTCGCCTGGGGTCCCTCAGTTGGTGACGGAAGACTGGATCTCTGTCAGGCTGCGTGCTACCCTCTTTTTCTGCCACATAGTGGAAGACAACCTGTAATAGGAGAGAATCAGGCCAATATTCCAAGGAGAGCAAAGATGAAAGCGGGAGGGAGGGGAGCAAGCAGAGAGACAGAGAGAATGAGGATGCACCCTGACAGCACTGTCTGAGTCCTCTACCTTTGGGCTTCCCAGTTTTGTCAGGTAATGAATTCACTCCCGCACAAAGTTCCCTTTTTAAAACCAATTTGATTTGCCACAGTCCCTTGCAAAAAAAAAGAATCCTGACTAATTCAGGTAACAAACATGGGTTTGGTTTATGTTTTCTACTGTGGTAAAATACACATAACATAAAATTTTCCATTAGCAACATTCAGTACACTCGCAGTATTGTGCAACCATCACACTATTTCATACCAGAACATTTTCACCACCCCAAAAGGAAACTCTGTATCCATTAAACAACAAACCCCCATTCCTCCCTCACCCCAGCCGCTGGCAACCACTAATCTACCTTATGTCTCTATGGATTTGCCTACTCCGGGTATTTCATATAAATAGAATCCCATAATAAAAAGACTATGAAATCATCGGCTTCATGCAAAGAAAGGCTTCGGGGTACTCACAGCACACACATACATGCATGAGGCAGAGTTTAATGTTTGAGCATCTTCCTCTACAAAGCTGTCACCCAAGCTTGGCAGGTGATATAAAAGAGGAATAATATTCACCTTCAGACTTCGAAAAGCACGTGATATAATACAGGCTGTAATTAAATTGCCACATTTGGGTCACAATTTGTGTATATATAGACCATTGTATATACAGACCATTGTATATATAGACCATTTCGTATGGTACAACCTAATACATAAGCAATGATAAAAGTTCACTTGTGATTTGAAGTCTCAGGTGGTGTGTTATTTTCATGGAATTTTATTGCTTAATACATGTATTTAATGAACACTTATTAATTAGTTAATAAAGAAATGCCCTCAAAATGTGCCAAGTATGGTGTAAGATGCTAAGAATACAGGTCCTGATGAGCTTACTGAGCCTAGGACAAACCTGGAGCAGCACCCCAGCCCCAGGAATATTCATTTAGTGAGAAGAAGGGAAATATGCTAAAATGTTGAGCATCTCTTTCTAGGTTATTGGATTATGGGTCACTTTCATTACTCTCTTTTTTTTTTACTGTCATATTTTCTAAGTTTTTCTATAATGAACTTGCATTGCTTTGATAGTTAGAAAAACAAACTTATAAATAAATCTATTCTTAGGCAAGCTATAGAGAGAGCAAAAATCCAAATGATTTGTGGTGTAGATAAATGGACATTTTTATCATTAAGATGCTCTTTCATAAATAAGGGTGAACGTTTTAAGTTTTTGTTTTGTTTTGTTCAGCCTAAATCTAACTGCTACCTTTTTTAACAGTTAAAACTCTTTGTAAGTGTCCCCAAGCTATGGCAGTGATATGTCTCAATTTCAAACATGTTTTATCGTCCCCATATATTCACATTTTGCCCTCTTCTAATTGTGATTCTTACGAGATTATTGCTTTGAGGAATATGATTACTCCAATTAAAACCCCTGGAAAAAGTTAGACTGCGTAGTTCAAGTTTCAAGTTAAAATAAACAACATTAATAAAAAAAATTTGCTCTGGGAAATGTGTGCTTTATGTAGTTTCACAGATTTCTGTTCCTTGAGGGGGAAAGCAATTAAGAAGTTAAAGAAGTACATTTTGGGTAGTATATTTCAGCATAAATGCATTCAAACATATGTGCTTTCTTCATACATCCAGTTACTATTTATTGAGGGGTTCCTGTGTGCCAGGCACAGTACATTGGTTAATTTGTGCAACGCTCATAACAATGCAACAAACCAGGATTTAGTTCCCGACATTTCAGAGGAGAAACTGAAGTCTTCAGCAAGCTGTTAATTCCCTAAGATCATACAGCTGGTATGAAGAAGTGAGGTTTAAAATCAACTCTTTTGGGTTTCCAAGCCCATGCTTTTTCCTCTATATTGTACTTTCTTTCATGGAGTAATGAATAAAAAATATATTTAAAACCAGATCAGGATTTCTTGATTGACACTATTGACATTTTGAACCAGACAATTCTTTGTTGAAGGAGCTGTCCTGTGTATTGTAGGATGTTTTGCAGCTTCTCTGGCCTCCCTCTACTAGATGCCGGTATCATCCCGCAGTTATAATAACCAAAAATGTTTCCAGATATTGTTAAAGTCCCCTGGGGTGCAAAATAATTCCTGGCTAAGAATCGTGTTCTAAATCATATTCACATTATTCAGAGGGAAAATGATCACTTTTCAGAAAGATAGAATGTAAAGGAATTCCCAAAGTCTGCTTGAAGGAGTCCATGATTATGTCAACATGAAACAAATAGAAGCAGATACTGGAGATCTGACAATAACTGGTCTGGTGCAGACAGCTCAGGGAGGTAACTGACACTCCAGAGCAGCCACCTGCCAACTTCCCCCTTCATTCACCACCTGTCTCTGGGATAACAGCACTAAACAGTAAGGGTTATGTCATATTTATGCAAGGAAAGAAGGCTTTTTATTATAACACAAAGGAGAGCATAGTCCTTCAGAAACATTAAATCAAGTGAGATAAAAACCCAGAAAAGCAGTCAGGCAATTAACAACTGTTTTAGAAATGCCAACTCCATGATGGTCATTGTTCTAGACCCCAGGGATTCCTCAGGAAAAAAAAAATAGACAACAGACTCCTTCATGGAGTTTGCAGTCTAGTAAGGAAGACAGACATTAGGCAAAACATGTCACTCATAATTAATTAAATAATCACATAGATGCATGGGCTGCAAAGGATGAATCCTTGCTCTTTTTTGATGCCAGGCCAAAAAAGTACATGGTCACCATTTATGCTAGGTATCAAGCTGTTATAGGAGCTCCAGATCCATTTCTTTACATTCTGCCTTCTGCTTATGCACAAACTACATTTCCCAGATGCCTCTATCAGGTGCCTTCCTGTTGGATTCTCTTAAAAAGAAGCATGGAGGGAACTCTGAAGGCAGGAAGAAGTGAAAAGGAAGTAGGCGGAACTGGAGAAGGGACTCCCTTCTCCCTATTTGCTTAGTGTTTCTGTCAAAGTTGCCCCACCAGTGGCCCTTCAGCCCAGAGCAGCAGCTGGTTCCAGCCTCCAGTTCCTTCTGGCATCCCCAGGACAACTTCATGCCCTCCAGAGAAGCCAACAGTAGATGGGATGTGTCCTTCCTCAGAGCTCTCCAGGGCTCCTCCTCCAAGCTCCTCAATTCTGATAACCCCAAACTTTTCCCTTTTGTTTCACCAGCTCTAGGGGAAAATTCACTGGATTAGCTCAGTGCATACTTTTTCCCTCTTCTTTAATCCCTCCAACCTCTATGTACCACTACCCTCTACTAAATCTCCTCTGCTAAAATACCTCGTGTGTTTTCTGTTTTCCTGACAAGTCAAGCTTCATCCACAAAACAGAAGCATAGCTGTTCTTCCTGTGAACCAAGGCAAGGAGAAGACAATGGCTTCGAGTCTTCTCTATTCAGCAGGGCAACTTCGTAAGACAGTGGGAAATGGCACTGGCACCGAGCAGTGAATGGGACAAAGTCCCTGCCCCCATGGAGTTTGTGATCTAGCAGAAAGAGCTAGACAGCAGATAAGTTACAAATGAGTCACATGATTTGGCAGGAATATTAGTTTCCTGGGGCTGCTGTAAAGAAGTTCCACAAGCCAGGTGGTTTACAGCAATAGAAATCTGTTCTCTCACAGTTCTGGAAGCCAGAATTCCAAAATCAAGGCTCTGGGAGGGCCATGCTCCCTGCGAAGGCTCTAGGAGAGGCTACTTCCTTGTCTCTTCCAGCTTCTGGTGGTGCCAGGCATCCCTTGGCTTGTGGTCGTATAACTCCTATCTCTGCCTCCATCTCCACATCACATTTTCTCCTCTGTGTCTTTTATAAGGACACTTGTCATTGGATTTACGGTCCACCTGCATAAGCCAGGATGATCTTATCTCAAGATCCTTACCTTAATTACATCTGCAAAAACTCTTTTTCCAAGGTTAGTCACATTCATAAGTTCCAGAGCCACCATTCAACCCACTACATGGGTAAAGGAAGTAGAGGGGGATGGGGCCAGAGAAAGGGAGGGAGTTTTAGATAACATCAGGATAAGACCTCAGTTGGCACAAGGAACGGCCGTGGAAAGCTGAGGGAAGAGCTTTCCAGACAAAGGAAAGAACAGGTGGGAAGTGTGGGGTCCTCCACCTCTCCCTTCCTTTCTTTCCCACTGTACCCTAAACACATAATTTGTTTCTGCTTCATGACCTTTTAATGTTCCGCATGTTTGGAACTCTTTCCCCAGGATCTGCCCCCATGTAGCAGAAACCTATTGTACCATGCTCCGCTTCCCATCCCCTCGGCCCCCCGTGCCTTCAGCCTCCGCTGCAGTAGACACTTCTGTGAGCTCAGATTCACCTTGTGTTCACAGCGTCATGCCCCAAGCTCCCAGTCTCTCCTTCCTCTTTGTGCTTCTGCACACCTCTGACTCTATAGGAGCTTCTTAGCCAGCATCCAAGCAGAGACCAGAAGTGTGAGGAGTTAATGCCCCCGGAGTCTGGAGCCGGCTGATAAATGCTCCATATCCTCTAAGTGGACGTTCTGGCAGGTATTTTATATTCCTCTGTCTCCTCCCACAGAAATGTAAGCACCGGGAGGGCAGGGACTTTCTGACTCCACATATCCAATTACCATCTATTGAGTGATTTCTGTGTGCACTGGTGATTTCAACGAGTCTTCATAACTTAGGGATTAAAATCCCCATTTTGGGCTTCCCTGGTGGCGCAGTGGTTGAGAGTCCGCCTGCCGATGCAGGGGACATGGGTTTGTGCCCCGGTTCGGGAAGATCCCACGTGCTGTGGAGCGGCTGGGCCCGTGAGCCATGGCCGCTGAGCCTGCCCGTCTGGAGCCTGTGCTCCGCGACAGGAGAGGCCACAGCAGTGAGAGGCGTACCGCTAAAAAAAAAAAAAAAAGAAGAGTTTTCCAAATCAATACCTTTTTCACGATATTACGCTTGCTTTCCCTGAGTAATGAAACAGAACTTTGGACAACAATGGTCATCAGGTAAAACCTCATTAGTTCAGTGGGGGCTGAATTCCCTTTATTAAACTGTGTTTTTCCTAGATTAAATAGGGATGGGAACTAATGTTTATTAAGCATCTACCTCAGGATTATTTGATTTCCTCATTAATCACATAATGGAAGATGTACTCTATAAACCCTTAGAGTAATCTGGAAGCCCTCGATTTGACATAGAAGCACTTCCTTCTGCTAGAAAGCTGGGATTGCTGGTAAAAAAAAAAAAAAAAAAAAACCTCATCAAAGGTCACAGCTCAGTTGCTTTCAGTCAAATCAGGCCCAGTTATGATAATGGCAGTAACATCGTCAGACCAATTACAGGAGGTACCATGTGGCCAGATGAGAAAAATGCTGCCAGTCATTAGGCAACTCAAAAAAGTCCACTAATACAAATTACATTTACTCTGGCTTTTATTTTTAATAATAATGTTAATCCCCGTTCTGATCTCCTCATCCAAAGTAGTATTTACAGGCACCTGGCATTCTGTCCATGATATTTACCTACTGTAATCTATCCCCACAGCAACCTCGAAGGTGTGTACCATAAATCCTCATTTAACAGCAGGATCACATAAAGTCTTAACTATTTGGGGGATAGGAAAATTTATAGGCTACTCTGAAAATCTGATGAAAGCTTAGGGACACTTTGGGAACAAAAATGTATATAATCAGATGACACGCACTCACACACACACACACATACAACATATATACTTTTAAGGGTGTACATGGAACCCCATAGGTCCAAATATAAAGTTACACAAGAACTTGAAGTTAAGAAATTCTGAGTAGGAGACTCAGGCTCAGAGAGCCCCCGGCAGCAGTAACTTGCATGAAGTCACTGAAACATGAAAGCGCTAGGCATGTGGAGACACATATCTGTTTAAACCCAGAGACTGCTTCAAAGCCAACACCATGTAATTTCCCAAGAAGTGTTACTCAATTCAAACCCAAGCACATTTAGATTAAACTAGAAAGCATAAGGAAGAGCATCACAAATATTAGTAACTTCATTAACCTCGGGCAAAGGGCATTTGCCTCCTAACTCAGGGAAGATCTGAAAGTGCAAGCCCATTTGGCTGGGCGCATCCCACAGCAGGACAGTCCACTTGGCCATCGGGCACGTCCTGGTTTTGCCTCACCACTGCTGGTCTGCGGACCCTACCCAGGAGCAGCCAGCTTCCTTTGCTGTTGATCAACTCAATTCCCGTGGCCCGAACATCCGCAAAGTGCTGGGCTGCTGTGGATTGTGTCTGAAGGAGATGCAAAATAGGACATGCTAAAGATAACAGTTACCAATGGGCTTTTGATTAAGCTGAGCAAAGGCAAGTCTTTTATGTTAGACTTGTCGGTTTTTACCATCTCCACATGAAACGAAGAGGGAGCGCTCTGATGGGCACTTGACTGAGAAAGTTAAACTAATTTAGCCCTAATCTGGGAAACTGCAGAGAGCCTGGGGCTCTGGGCTCTTTCATTTGCTGATTTAGCCCTGTGAAGATGATGAAATGATAATGATCTTTCCTTAAATGAGAAATTAAAAAAAACATAAAAACACTGAGATTGGCATTTCTTCACTTTTATAGGGAAATCACTCACTCAGTTCTTTTGGTAGCTTGACATTTTATTTATATTACCTTATTATTCAAACATAACTCTAATTTGGATCCCAGGTTTTACTTGAATTTGAATAGCAAGAATTTTGAGCCCTGAATTAGTTTTGAGTCGTCCAAAGTTGCATTTTAGAAAATTACCAGCAGATGGCAGTATCTGACAACGTTTTGATATTTTCTCCCCTCTACCCTCCCAAACCTCCAAGTACAAAAAGTTGCTTTCAAAAGCCATGGCAAATAGATGCAAAAATGTAGGCAATGCCTTACAAATGCACACTGCAGCTGAAACTAGTTTTTCAACCCTTTGCAAAAGTAAAAAAAATAATTATTTGAATCTTTTTCTCTAAATATCCCAAATAATGGGTTCACTACCATTAACTGTGAGATTAATTTATGGTAATATAAATGAATTTGCATCAATAAGAATGATTTTTTTAAAAAAAATACTGCTTTAATGGAGATGTTTCATCTTTTTTGGCTTCATGAATTTCTAATAACAATATCATTAGATTTTGCTATTATTCCAATTCAATTTATTATTAATGTGTGCCAAGCACTAAATTACAATCAAGCTGCTAGATATCTCCCTTTCCTGTAAGCACCAAGAAATAATAAACAAAATAATAATAATCAAACGTTAGGAGAAAGGAATTTGGAATTTAGAGTCGGCCAGTTCTGGTTAGAACCCCAGTTTTACTTAACCTGAAAATAGCATTTTACTATTACAACTTTTTTTTCACAGTATTCTCCCTTTCTGTCTGTCTGTTTGAAACTGTATCTCAGGAACTGTGCTTTACAATGAAAATGACACTATTTTATTCAACAACTAGGCCAGAAATTGAGGATACAGTGGTAAGTAAGCCAAGTCCTTCCTATACGAAGCTTGCATTCTGGTGAGCAGAGACAAAGAGTAAAGATGTATACAGGGACTTCCCTGGTGGTCCAGTGGTAAAGAATCCGCCTTCCAATGCAGGGGACGTGGGTTCAATCCCTAGTCGGGGAACTAAGATCCCACATGCCGTGGGGCAACTAAGCCCACGCGCCACAGCTACTGAGCTCATGCACCTCAGCTAGAGAGCCTGCATGCTGCAAACTACAGAGCCCTTGCACTCTGGAGTCCATGCCACAACTAGAAAAGAGAAAACCTGCACGCCACAACTAGAGAGAAGCCCACATGCCGCAACGAGCACCTCAATGAAAGATCCCACGTGCTGCAATAAAGATCCCACGTGCCACGACAAAGACCTGATACAGCCAAATAAATAAATAAATATTTTTTAAGAAAGATGTATACTAATAATGTATACTAATAATGTATGAGTTTTAGAAGTGATAATTGGTACCAAGAAAATTAAGCAGGGTAAGGAAATGCAGAGTGGAAATGGAGGTGGTCTGGCAGGACCTTTAAGAGTTGTCAACTTTTAAACGTAAGGTAGATAGCTAGTGGGAAGCAGCCGCATGGCACAGGGATATTGGCTCGGTGCTTTGTGACAGCCTGGAGGGGTGGCATAGGGAGGGTGGGAGGGAGGGAGTCGCAAGAGGGAAGACATATGGGAACATATGTATATGTATAACTGATTCACTTTGTTATAAAGCAGAAACTAACATACCATTGTAAAGCAATTATACCCCAATAAAGATGTTAAAAAAAAAAAGTTGTCAACTTTTAAGGTGAGTCCTGAATAATGAAAGTGGTGAAACAATCTGGGGGAAGAACATTCTAGGCTGAGGAACAGCAAATGCAAGGGCACTGAGGCAGGAAGGAACTGAGTATAATTAAGCAACTGTAAGGAAGCCCATGTGACTCAGCAAACTGAGTGGGAGAGAGTGACAGGAAATGGAGCTAGAGAGCGAGGCTGAGGTCAGATCATGAAGCACCTGGAGACCTAGGGTCAAGGAATCTGAATCTAATTCTAAGTGTATGGGTTGTCACTGAACGTTTAAAGCAGGGGGGTGATAGGATCTGAGTTACCTTTTTATAAAAGGATCTGAGTTACCTTTTTATAAGATTTCTCCAGGAGCTATCATTATTCTTACTTTATAGTTAAAGAGATTGAGGTATAGAATTATTAAGCAATTTGCTAAAGATCACCTAGCTAGGAAGGAACGGCTTAACATGGCCAAGAGCTTCACTCATACATGCAACAAGCACTTACTAAAAGCCAGTTTTGAGATCTGTATTGATAGTTATGAAGAATACTAAGAGATGCTACCCTTGCCTTTTAGTTTGAAATCTAACTGAAGAAATGAGAGAGATTTAGAAAGAGGGCACAATTTGAATAAAAACTATTATATATCAGTTGATAGGAATAACATAAAGAAATAACTGGATTAACCAGGATGCAACCATCAATTAATCAGATTTGGACTCTACCAAAGAAAACAAAGGCACACCTAGAAATTTAGAAGTGTACTCTGGTGGACTCACCCCAAGATGATCCCCAGAAATGCATGCTTTGTATAATTCCCTCTCCTTGAGCAAGTCCAGGACCTGTGACTTGCTTCTAATCAAGAGAGTATGGTAAATGTGATGGGGTGTCACACCTGTGATTACATTTCTTTATAAAAGAGTCTATCTTAGCAAAAAGGGTAGAGCCTCTCCCTTGAGCTGGCCTTGAAGAAGCAAGCTGCCATGATTTCTACAGCTGCAAGGAAATGAACTCAACATTGTGAATAAGCTTGGAAGAGAATTCTTCCCCAATTGAGCCTCTGATGAGACCTCAGCCCCAGCCAACCCCTCGACTGCACTAAGGCAAAGAACCCAGTTAAGCCATGCCCAGGGTTGTGACACACAAATGATGAGATAATAAAGTAGGTTATTTTAAGCCATTAAATTTGTGGTAATTTGTTACACAGCATAGAAAACTAATACATGCACCAATGTTCAGGAAACATCCTAGGGTTCTTGTAGCTTTATCCCAGCCTTGTCTGCATCTCTTGATGCTTGACTCTAACCCAACAATCCTCAAGACAGGAAGACCCAGATGTCACCCAACAAATATAAAACTCACTGGTATTCGAGGGAGGAGAGCAATACCGTTGGAAAAGATTATCCAAAAACAAATATGGAAACAAATGAACTGAAAGGTTTTCTGCTTAAGCCTGAGCTCACCAGGACTTCAGATAACATGAGCTCTCTATTTTCAAAGCATTATGCAATGGAGATTGTTATTCAAAGTACAGAAGAGCATTTCCCAAATCGTGTTGGGCAGAGAAATGTCCCCAAAGATCTGAGTAAAGAAGGCAAAAATGCTTCATGTTATAGTCTTTGTCGAAGATTCCCAATGCATGTAAGCATGTTAAAGTCCTGACAAAATTTACCTCATAACATGGGTTTAATCAAGAATTTCCCAAATCAAATGTGGAATATCCACCTCCTCCCTCTTCAGTATTTCCTCTTAATATTCAACAGAACTAGTGTTACTTGGAACATATCTTGGGAAATGCTGGTAATAGGTATGGGTATGGCCTGCCTGACTGCACATAGAAGAAGTTTAGGTAACAGGAGCAAGAGAAAGCGTTCAGTAATATTTAGTTTGAAGCAAACATCCCCATGAAGTAGGAGATGACATAAAATGTGCTGAGATTATTCTTTGTACCTTCCTTAAAGGGTCAAATAGTTGAGCATTAGGCTATGCATGCTATGATGATAAGTTGGTTTGTAGCAAGGTAGATTCAGCTCCACAAAGAACTAATTTTGTGATTACGTATCACTACATAGAGCTTACCACGTGCCAGATGCTACTCAAAGTATACTACAAACATTTATTTTCCTATCTTACAGATCAAAAAACAGCAGCAACACACTAGCTGAGGTATGTGTGTCAATTTCCCATGCTTATGTATCTGGAAGGCAGCAAAACTGGGATTTGAACCTGTGTAGTGCAGATATAGAATCCAGCCCTGAAGCTCCTTTGTGAAACTGCCTCTGCCATGCTGCTGTCTCCTAAGAAGCTGTTAAGATGATGCTGGATTTGCAGAAAGTGCCAACTTCCAGGTACCAAGAAAGAATAAAGTGAAAAAAAATTAGAATGAAACACTGTATATTTTATTTTTAAAAGATACATATATATAAAATATATATCTGAGACACTGACTCTTTTTCTTTTGATTTACTTACATTTTCCAAATTTGTCTTTAATGAGGATATACTGATTTTAAAAACATTCTAATTTTTGTACCAGAGAAAAAAATTTTAGTTTATGTACAGTGAACACTGCAGTAAACACCCAGTCTAGTCATCATTCAGAACTAATGTCATCCCCATCGTCATATTTGTTACAGATTCTTTGATAGAATTAACATCTATTACAGCTCCATTATATTGGGTTGGCCAAAAGGTTCGTTCAGTTTTTTCTGTAAGATGGCTCTAGTAGCACTTAGTTGTCTTTAACGTCATTCAAAACAAACTTGCTAGATTGTATGAGACAGCTGTCATACCAGTGTGCATTTTAAAAAAGCCTTACAAAAATTGGTGCATTTTTGTGTAGCCATTTTAATATTGAAGATGGAAGAGAAAAAGCAACATTTCCAGCATATTGTGTCTTATTATTTCAAGAAAGGTAAAAATGCACCTGAAAGGCAAAAAAAGATTTGTGCAGTGTATGGAGAAGGTGCTGTGACTGATTACACATGTCAAAAGTGGTTTGCAAAGTTTCGTGCTAGAGATTTCTTGCTGGACGATGCTCCACGGTCGGGTAGACCAGTGGAAGTTGATAGCGATCAAATGGAGACATTAATTGAGAACAATCAACATTATACCTCGCGAGAGATAGCGGACATACTCAAAATATCCAAATCAAGTGTTGAAAATCATTTGTACCGGCTTGGTTATGTGAATCGCTTTGATGTTTGGGTTCCACATAAGTTAAGCAAAAAAAATCTTCGTATTTCGGCAGGTGATTCTCTACTTAAACGTAAAAACGTTCCATTTTTAAAACAAATTGTGACGATGAAACGTGGATACTGTACAATAATGTGGAACGGAAGAGATCGTGGGGCAAGTGAAATGAACCACCGCCAACCACACCGAAGGCTGGTCTTCATCCAAAGAAGGTGATGTTGTGTATATGATGAGATTGGAAGGGAGTCCTCTATTACGAGCTCCTTCCGGAAAACCAAACGATTAATTCCAACAAGTACTACTCCCAAGGAGACCAACTGAAAGCAGTACTCCACGAAAAGCGTCCAGAATTAGTCAACAAAAAACGCATAATCTTCCATCAGGGTAACCCAAGACTGCATGTTTCTCTGATGAACAGGCAAAAGTTGTTACAGATTGTCTGGGAAGTTCTGATTCATCCACCTTATTCACCAGACATTGCACCGTCAGTTTTCCATTAATTTAGGTCCTTACAAAATTCTCTTAATGGAAAAAAATTTCAGTTCCCTGGAAGACTGTAAAAGACACCTGGAACCGTTCTTTGCTCAAAAAGATAAAAAGTTTTGGGAAGATGGAATTATGAAGTTGCCTGAAAAATGGCAGAAGGTAGTAGAACAAAAGGGTGAATACATTGTTCAATAAAGTTCCTGGTGAAAATGAAAAATGTGTCTTTTACTTTTACTTAAAAACTGAAGGCACTTTTTGGCCAACCCAATACAAATAATACATTAATTACAGAAAAAAAGAAAATATAGGAAATCAAGAACAAAAATTAAAAGGAAAATATCTATTTTAATCAAACTTCTCATAGGTAACCATTGTTTTTATTTTGGCACGTTACTTTCCCAATCTTTTTCTATGCATATATCCACGTATTAAAAAAGCAAAAGGTAAATACTGTTATGTCAATTATTTAAAAAGTCTTATTATATTTTGAAATCTTTCCTCTTTGATACTAAAGGACAAATACAAGTTTCTGAAGTAACAAATAAAAATAACAAGTTGCTTTTAACTCTTAGACCTGCACTGTCCATGGCAGTCACTAGCCATATGTAGCTCTTGAGCACTTGAAATGTGGATAGTGTGAACTGAGTTGTGCTGTGTCAAATACACTCTGTATTTCAAAGACTCAGTACAAAAACAAAATGTAAAATATCTCATTAATAGTTTTTCATGTCGATTACATGATGAAATAATATTTTTTATATATTGGGTTAAATAGTACACTATTAAAATTATTAATTTCACCCTATTTCTCTGGGTTAAATAACATATTATCATATATTAATATATTACTAATATTATTTTCACCCTCTTCCTTCTTACTTTGTTCAGAGTAGCTGCTAGAACACTTGCAATGCCGTATGTGGCCCACATTCTATTTCTGTTGGATGGCCCTCTGCTTTCTACACCCATGTGCTCTCTCATGCACATGCATGGCACCCTCAGTTCTGGGTCTTCCTCTCAGTTCCTGTTCAGCAGTAAAAAAAAATAATGCAGAAAGAATAACCCCATTTCCTGATTTGGAATCTGCCTATGCTACTTCGGCAGATCTTGACCTTGAGGTGTAGCAGATGTGTGAGAAAATTCTAAATCTGGAACCTTCCAAAAGGTCTAGCAAACTTACAGAAAGCTTTCTGGCATCCTGGCTCCTAACCATGGACCACACGGCACCACAATGAACCCTTCCAGCTCAGCATCTAAGCCCAACCAAATAATACTAGGGTGAGACATGGAATATCAGCTTATATTTGGGTAGCATTTGGGGTCTTACTGCCTCTTTCTGGCTAATCCCCCAGCCCAGGAAGGCAAGTGAAGGCTGTGCCAATGTGCAGGGAAGCCTGGAGCTCATTAACCCACCCTAGCGCATTATCAGGATTTATACTTTCCTGCAATTCACACCATTTCCTCTCCACACCCAACAAACTTCCTACAGTGCCAATGGCAGGTGACAGCCAACCTCACCTCCTTCCTGCAATGTGTCCTCATTTCCCAGGAGCCAGAGGCAAAGAGCCTTGATGTTTGCTGGGAAACTAGCTCCAGGGAGCAGACAGAGGGCCCCAGAGTGTGCTAAATCTTGATTAACATCCCTACAGCAGCCAAGTCGCTCACTGTCTCCCTCAGACATAATACAAATAAGCACTTCATGCACTGAGAGCCCTCACAAAGGCGCACCAGTGGTTTCCAGGCGGCAGTTGGAGCGGATTTCTGTTACCTCTGAATGAATAAGGAAAGAAAAAAAAAAAAAGAACATGATGAATTTTCCCTAAGTCAAAATTTAATCCTTTGAAAGCCTTGTCCTTTATCCCTTTATTTTTAATACTAAGATGTCCTTGCTTTTATGAAATAACGATCATAATAAATAGCATGGATTTGTATGTTTAATGTTTTGATAGCCTCATGTTAGCCCCCCAAATATGGGAAGTGTCATAACTGGTCCAAAGACAAGTGTCTGGGAATCACTGGTCCAGGCTGACATTGAGGGGCAGCTTCCATCCCTAATATGCATAAAATCTGTTTTCTATAATAAAGACAAGTCCTTAGATTTCCATAACAACATTATCAAATTATTGCAAATAGAGATTGCCCTTTCCCTCCGCCCATCTTACACCCACAGGGTGGCTAGAACAGTGCTAGGTACATAAAGGTCCTCAGTAAATGCATATGATCTTGTGTAATGCAGTAAGAATAATTGCTGATGCTTTAAAACTCTATTTGATGCCCTGATTTTCCTCTGATTCTATATAATATTTTTACAGAGATCCCAGAAAAGGAAGATTTAGTGTACAGAAGTAATAACAATTCCTTTTATAGATAACTTTTGAATATCAGTTGCCTTTACTAAGATCCTATGTGTGTGTAAATAACCAAAAACAGATATGAAATATATAAATAACAAAAGCCCTTGAGCAGTTTTCAGTCCGTGTTTTTAATTCTTCACTGACGCTGAAGAGGAGCCACCCAAATCTTCATTAAGGGCCTAACCAGGAAACATTCTAGGCTCCTGGAATGGAGCTGACAAGAGCTCAGCCTTGCGAAGTTGTAAGTCTCTAAGGACGAAGCAAATATTAACCAGGGGATAAAAGTAGTGAGATGGACTAGATCTGAATTCAGAAACTCCTGGACAAAGTTATCTAGTAAAAACAAGGGTGGGGGGATGGGGTTGTTCAAGTAAATATCTAATTAGTTCCCAGGGGCTTCCCTGGTGGCGCAGTGGTTGAGAGTCCGCCTGCCGATGCAGGGGACACGGGTTCGTGCCCCGGTTCGGGAGGGTCCCGCATGCCGCGGGGCGGCTGGGCCCGTGAGCCGTGGCCGCTGGGCCTGCGCGTCCGGAGGCTGTGCTCCGCAGCGGGAGGGGCCACATCAGTGAGAGGCCCGCGTACCGCCAAAAAAAAAAAAAAAAAAAAAAAAAAAAAAAGGCATAATTAGTTCCCAGGTGAGTATAGAGGGGATAAAAAGAAATTTTGAGGTGGGGGAGCAGGGTCTCTAAAAAAGGGGGGGACTAGAGATTAGCGAGGTCTTCATTTGTATCTTATGGCTCTCTTGATTGGAAACTTGCTGGGGGAACACGGGGTTATTTTGAGATTTGTTTTGAAACCCTGAGTGAACGAAGAGGCTGCCCAGATGTGGGTGCATACATCTGTACAAACATTTGGAAGAAAAGGAGACTAGGCCAGACCAGTTGTGGGTAGCGTCCCTCATAGTAAATGGCAATGATGGTCACTTCTTTGCACCCCAGGGAAAGAGACACATGACTTTAAGCCAACTTGAGTCACCAGCTCATTTCCAAGAAAGCATCACTGAGGAGACTTCATTTGGCAAAACTCATTTTAAAAAGACACCAACATATTGGATAACATAAGGATTGTTTTGTCTTGTTTAGGTTAATTCAATTTTCCTGCATTCACACTCAGTAACAATGATGTTTGGGAAATAACAGAATGATATAGGCATAAGGCAACTTCTTGGACCTACTTAGTAACATTCATGAGAAACTTTGATGTCTCCTGGTTTCTATCAGACAGCTGCTGGAGTTTTTTTAATTACTTTTTTTATTCTCATCATAGTGATGGTCTAATGAAAAGAGGAGGAAGAAATAATGGATTCTGCTGTCTTGATCAATGGGTCCCCTGAAAGCCTGCCGTGAAGGTGTTAGGAGTCTAAGCGCTTTAGGGGAGGAGGTCTGTTGTACCCATTTATTTTAAATTGGAGTAAAGTTGACATTATATTACAAAACATCATGTCATTTTCCATGTTCATGGAGCAATTAACCTGGTAAATAAGCCAGAAAAAGTGAAAATGTAAACTGCTGGAGGCTGGCTGGGAAGGAGGGGGTTGGACTTTTGTGAGCTAGTGTGCAACAGTGGACTGAGTTTGGTTCCATGGCTCTACATACTGCCAGCGGTATGATATTGGACAAAGACTCTCTCTGGGCCTCAGTTTGCTCATCTACAACATGGGTATGAAAACCCCATCTCCCTCCCGGGTTACTGTGAGGAGTAAATTTAATAGGTACATGGTGTTCCTAATGGCGCCTAATAATAGTAAGCACTCCATAAATTATTTTTATAGCATCATTATTATTATTATCATCATCATGCAGTTCACTGGCTTTTATCCTGTGTTACCAGGACCTCAGAGACTTCAGAGGGAATGATCACCCCACCCTCCCTGCATACCTCTCTGGTGGGGAAGGGTCACTGCTGTCTTTAATCTTCCCTTTCAAACCATGCAGCTGTGCTTATATCTGTTTTAGATACCAAAGTTCTGTAGAAGAGCTCATTTAAAAAAAGGTATTTTCTGTTACCAAAATTTTTAAAGTTTGAAAAAGCACTGATCTAGCATAACTCTCTCAATTACAAGTGAAGAAACTGCATGAAGGAGTTAGGTCTTTGAGCTCCTCTTAGCCCTGACTTTGCACCTCTCTTTTCTTTTTAACTTTTTGTAATGAAGAATTGTGAATAAATACAAAAGTTGGCAGAATAATGAATGCCCATGTTCCCATCACCTAGCTTCTACAGTATTTTATTTTGTTATAACTTTAAAGTAAATCCCACACAGCATATCACATCATTTCATAAATACTACAGCATCTACCTCTAAAAGATTATGGACTTTTAAATACACAACCAAGGGACTTCCCTGGTGGCACAGTGGATATAACTCCATGCTCTCAATGCAGGGGGCCTGGGTTCGATCCCTGTCAGAGAACTAGATCCCACATGCATGCCGCAACTCAGATTTTGCATGCCACAACTAAGGAGCCTGTGTGCCGCAACTAAGGAGCACACCTGCCACAACTAAGACCCAGTGCCAAATAAGTATATAAATATTAAAAAATAAAAAGTAAATACACAACCAAAACGGCATTACCTCAATAATAAAATGAACAATATTTCCTTAATATCATCAAATATCTAGTCAATGTTTAAACTTCCAGTGGTCCCATTATAGTAATTTTTTTAAAAATTTGAATCAGGATCTAAAGGTAATCTACATATTAAGTTTGGTTAATAAGTCTAAGTTTTTAAAAATCTGTGGTTTCCCCCCATCTCTTTTTCCCCCTCACAATTTATTTATTAAAGAACCATCTCTTTTGACTTGGAGTGCAATGATAATAATTTTTAATGTTTGTTATGATTATAGAACATTTTCATATATTTTAATAATTATAGTGGTGGTTTGCAAATTTCATGCTGTGCCTCAGGGTTAAAAATAGCAGCAACCTAATTTAGCTTTTATTGAACGTTGATTATACGCCAGGCATTTACTTGGATTCATGTAAATCAGTATGAGGAAAATGCTGTTATTATCCTAATTTCACAGATGAGGAAACTAAGGAATAGAATGGTTAAATCACTTGCCCAACAGGTAAGGGAGGGATCCAAGAACAGTGACTTTAGAACTTGGGTCCCTAACACAAAGAGAGACCACCTTTTATATTTCCAGGTGCTCTGGGGGCACAGAAAGACTTCTGGGTGTTTTGGTTTTGTTGCTAGCTTTTGTTTCTGACTTTTCACTGAGGGATCCCTTTCTCCCTCAGTCTGACCCTGAGCAGAATTTATAACCCAGGACTCAGACAGTGAGCACTGGAAACAGAGATCAAAAGTGGGTATGTCATACAGACGGCTAACAGGCACGTGAAAATATGCCTAAAATCGCTAATTATTAGAGAAATGAAAATCGAAACTACAATGAGGTACCACCTCACACCAGTCAGAATGGCCATTAAAAAGTCTACAAAATAACAAATAATAAATGCTGGAGAGGGTGTGGGAATGTAAGCTGGTACAGCCACCATGGAAAAGTATGGAGGTTCCTCAAAAAACTAAAAGCAGAGCTACCATATGATCCAGGAATCCCACTCCTGGGCATATATCCAGATGAAAACTATAACTGAAAAAGATACATGCACCCTATGTTCATAGCAGTGCTATTCACAATAGCCAAGACATAGAAACAACCTAAATGTCCATCGACAGAAGAATGGATAAAGATGTGGTACATATACACAATGGAATACTACTCAGCCATAAAAAAGAATGAAATAATGCCATTTTCAGCAACATGGATGGAACTACAGATTATCATATTAAGTGAAGTAAGTCAGACAGAGAAAGACAAATACCATATAAAACCACTTACATTGTGGAATCTAAAATATGACACAAATGAACCTATCTACAAAACAGAAACAGACTCACAGACATAGAGAACAGACTTGTGGTTGCCAAGGGGGAGGGTAGGTGGGGGAGGGATGGATTGGGAGTTTGGGATTAGCAGATGCAAACTATTATATATAGAATAGATAAACAACAAGTTCCTACTGGAAACTATGTTCAGTATCTTGTGATGGACCATGGTAGAGAGGAATATGAAAAAGAATGTATATGTATAGGTGGGTCACTTTGCTATGCAGCAGAAATTAACACAACACTGTAAATTAACTATACTTCAATTAAAAAAAAAAGTGGGTATGTTACCCAAGCTGGTCCATATGATGAATCCTAAGAATTTTACGGAAATGTTGGGAAAGTCTTTCTTTTCCTCGGCATTTGAAATTACTGTCTTTATTTTGCAATCTCACGTAGGCTGAGAAAGAAAGAAACACACAGAGGACGTTTAAGCCAAGACATGGAGAGAAATTAGATCCTGGTCACTTTGTTTAAGCCCTGAGCAAGCCATGCCTGCAAAAAGGCTGGCCTTGGTCTTTCGAGTTGCATGATTCAGCAACTTCCCTCTTGGCTTAAAACAGTTTGGTTGAAGGAATATAAATAAAATAAAATAAAATGTACTCGACAGAGAACACTGCACAATTAAAAACAGGAAAGTCGTCATCCCTCCTTTCATGTGGCCAGTCTTTCAGTTGCTGGCTAGTAGAATTACGTAAAATTTTGACCTTAACAGGATATGGTTAAATGCAAAGACTAAAAGATCTCTAGGAGAATAGCTCATCACACCAAAAACACAGTCAAAGGACATGTGCCAAATCACAAGTCCATTATTACCTTTATCTTGTTGCTACATTGAGATATGACTTTAATATCTTCTCTCCATGAACTGAATTTTTTTTCACTGTGTGGCTAATCATTCTGAACTTCATGAAGTCAATATAACACAATTTGCCTCTAGCAGTAGGTCTTAATGCAATCTGTCCTGTGTGAACTCAACCACAATTCAGAGTTGTTTGTTTGCTAAGTGTTGCTTGTATGTATCCTGACCAAGGCACATTTTCATTTTGGCTGTTTTTTTAAAAAATACACTTGCTAGGACACATTGTGATTTTCATGGACCCTAGACAATTTTGCTTCATGAGCTGCTTCCTCCATAAAAAATATTAAAAATTCTTTGTTATCACTACATTGGTATTAAGACGAATACAGTCCACACTGGATAACATTCATTTTTAAACCTGATTTTAAAATAAACGATAACATTTTTGTGGACCCCTAAAAATGTATCGTAGGGCATAGGCACTGTACCTAACCAAGTCTGCCCTGAGTAATTATCAAGTACTAATCAAGGTATTTTAGAATTAGCACAGGTGGAAAGCCCAGGGTCTAAACTTGAAACCGGCCCCCTCTATGTCTTTTCCACTATCACTATTCGGCAAAAAATTTCTCTTTTCTTGCTGTAAATGATCAGGAGCTTTAAAGCCAGATGGGACTGGGTTCCAAATACCAGCTCCCATACTTTCCAACTGTGTCAGTCAAACTTGTCTGGGCCTCACTGAATCAAGCGTAAAAATCGAGATCACAAAGTTTGAGAGCTTAGCGGAAAGAATGCATATAAGAGCGCTTATCACAGCGTCCGGCCCATAGAAGTGCTTCATGATAACATTAGTAATGTAATACCCCTTGTGATCATTCCATGCAGAGGCAGCATGGCATGGAGGCTAAGAGTGTGGGCTTAGGAATCAGGTCTCTGGGGCTTGAATTTGGTCTCTGCTCCTAACTAGCAGAGTGACTTTAGGCAAATAACTTAACCTCTCTCAGCCTGTTATCTCCTCTTTAAAGAAGCCACAATAATATCTGTCTAGATGATTCTCCTAAAGATAAGAAATAAGGTACATACAGTGCTTGGTACTTAGTAAGTGGAAAGTAACATTGTTATTTATCTTACCATTTTTTGTACTATTTAAAAACCATTCTGTTTCCCTTATTTATTTGAGCTTTTTAAAAATAACTTTTAAAAAAGATACTTGAAAACTTAAAGTTCCAGAATAGTACAAAAATGTCCTGAATTTCCTTTTCTTGGATTCCCTAATTGTTAATATTTTACATCTACTCCATCACCCATGTTCTTTATACATATTCTCTCTACCATTAGTCATGATAATGATAGACATGATATTCCATTATCCTTGAACAGTCTAGTGTGTCTCCAAAAATAACGACATTCTCTTGCAAAATCAGCATCTAAAGCTCCCAACCAGCACAGCTCAGATCCAATGCACAGATCCCTTTCAAATCTGCCAGCTTCACAATAATGTCTCTTTTCCTTCTGGTCCAGAAATATGTTTTGCATTTAATTATCATTTAGTTGTCACTCAGACTCCTCCAATTTGGAAGTCTTTTCCTGTATTCTACGTCAGTTATACTTAGAAGTGTAAAGGGATTGCAGGCTTTTCATTCTGTAGAATGACTTCCAATCTGGGCCCACCCAACGTTTTCTTATGATCAAACCTTGTTCATGCATTCTCGTCAGGAGTACCCCAGGAATGATGCTCTTTTCTGTGCATCACAAAAGAGAGTGCGTCATGTTGACTCGTCCCCTCACTGATGATGTTAACCTTGATTACCTGATCAAGTTGGTGTCTAAGGTTTTTACACCTTAAATTCACTTGTTTCTCTTTGTTAATAGATTAGTATTTTGTGGGGATGTTTTCAAAAACTATACCCAAATCTTATTTCTTACCAAATCTCCACTCCCATCATTAGCATCCATTAATGACTCCCACCTGAACCTACCACCTCTATTCCCCCATCATTATTTATTTATTTATTTATTTATGTCAGTATTGTGTCATAGTTTCCCAGTCTACTCAATGGATTTGTAATTTGGTAGCATCTTTATTTTTATGCTCAAAATTTCCCCTGTTTGGTAAGTGGGAGCTCCTTCAAGCTGGCTCTTGTATTTTCTTACATTCTGGCACAATAAGATATTTCAGGTTCATCTTGAACGTTTCCTGTCCCAAAACCTTGGAATCGGCCATTTCTCCAAGAAGCCCTGGTTCATTTTAGAAAGGATGATATTTAAAAACCAAGATCTGAGCACTCAGTGTGCTCATTGCTACTGGGGTGTCATTGCTTTTTGGCTCTCAAGAGACAGAGATAGAAAATATATGTATATATACACATACACATATGTATATATACACACACATTTATAAATGTTTATATCCCTCTGTGTATGTATATTATAAAACCATAAGTTTATACTGCTATCTTCTAATTCTAATCCAACACCACTGGGTTCTTTCTAGTCTTCCTTCTTCCGCATTTGTAAATATCTTCTCTGGCAGTGAGAAATTTGGCTACCATTATCCTCAGTATACTTATTTGCTCAGCCACCATGCTGATTCCAAGCCAGAGAGGGAAGGAAAAGGAAAGCAAGAGGAAGGAAAAGAAAAATAGGAAGAGGAAGAATTCTCCTTCTTATTTAAAAATAAATACTGAGGGGCCTCCCTGGTGGCTCAGTGGTTAAGAATCTGCCTTCCAATGCATGGGACACAGGTTTGAGCCCCGGTCCGGGAAGATTCCCACATGCCGTGGAGCAACTAAGCCCATGCACCACAACTACTGAGCCTGTGCTCTAGAGCCCGCAAGCCACAACTACTGAAGCCTGCGTACCTAGAGCCTGTGCTCTGCAACAAGACAAGCCACCGCAATGAGAAGCCCGCACACCACAAAGAAGAGTAGCCCCCGCTCGCCGCAACTAGAGAAAGCCCGCGCACAGCAACAAAGACCCAACGCAGCCAAAAATAAAAATAAATAAATAAATGAATTTATAAAAAAAAAAATACTGAGTTCTGGCTTCTTAAATTCAAACTTAAGTCCTAAAGTTCTACATGAAACTTGAGGGTAATTCTATCCTACCCAGTTTAAAATTCTGCTTTGGAAATTTCTAAGTAAGAGAGGCATTCTTCACAAACATAAGTAATTATCTTAAGCAAAGAAGTGAAAGAATAAGCTGATTCACATCAGCCAACATAGGAAAGACATTTTCATCAGTGTATGTATAATCGGTTTCATATTTCCCAGTAAATACTTTGAGAAAATCTGATTAATTTCAACAGAAATAAACCTGATATACCTAAGAGTACACTAAAGGTTCACTGAAATTTTTTTTTAACAAAGAGAGCTTCTTGTATTTCAGAGAGAAGTCTGAATATCCTTAATTGGTGTTGTTTTTCACCTTCTCTTATATACCTTCACTGTAGATATTACAAAAATTGTTTGGAATATTACACAGCAATGATAGTAATCACCAAGAAATGGACTTGTCCTGAAATGATTATCTCAAGGCCCTTGCTTGAAGTGCTCACTGGCCCCAAGGTACAGATTGGGCACTGTACATCTTTAGGGAAGCATCATTCACAAAAACTCTTATTAAGTCTCTAATGTAAATGGTCCCCTTAACCCCAGAAGAAGTACAGAGTGCAGAAGTACAGAGCTGCACACAGTGGTCCAGATGTTGATCATTATTCTTCCCTCTCAATGCCTTTGATGTTTGTTGAGCATGTATTACGTGTGTGTGTGCGCGCGCGCGTGCGCGCTCTTCTCTCCTTGCCTTTCCATGAAGCCTCCCTAGACACCTCTGGTTCATGTTAATAGTCAGCCCTCCATATCTGCACGACCGCACCATCAGATTCAACCAACCAAGGACAAAAGTATTTTTCCAGAAAGTTCCAAAAAGCAAAACTTGAATTTGCCACAAGTCAACAACTATTTACATAGCATTTACATTGTATTTATAACTATGTACATAGCATTTATGTTGTATTAGATATTATAAGTAAACTAGAGATGATTTAAAGTATATAGGAGGATGTGTGTTGGTTATGTGCAAATATAATACTATGTCATTTTATATAAAGGACTTGAGCATCCTCAGATTTTGGTTTCCATTGGGGTTCTGGAACCAGTCCTCCACAGGTACAGAGGGAGGCCTGTATTTTGTTCTCACACCTCATGTCCTACAGCACTAATGCCCAACTTAGCATACATTACCTTATATTTTTTATTGAACTTTAAACCTATGTGGTAGTGGTTCTCGATCAGGCCAAGGCTGTAATTCAGGTATGTTGGGTCCAAGTCTGAAGACTTTGTAAGACAGACCTAACAGAAACCTACTGATGTGAGTAACTGAGAAATTTTCTCCTAGAAAACTTGTCCTAAGTGGAAAAGGAACAAGAACATCGTTCTCAAGGGTAAGCTTGGGTCTTGCCTTGAAATGAACTATCTTAGTCTTAAGCCAGTCACTTTGGCTTTCCATGAAATGAAGAAGTTGAATCTCATCATTTGAAGATATTTTCAAAATCTAACATTCTTTAAAAATAGTTTCTATAAAAATAATGTATATTATTTAAAAATTCAGAAAACAGAAAAATTTAACAAATTTATATTCATGTAAACCTACTACCCATAGAGAATCACTGTTAACATTATGGCATATAGCCATCCAGACTATTTTATTAATTTTATTCTTCGATTTTAAATGTACATACATCTATTTTGGGTGTTAGGGCATAAATGGAGTAATCACAAATGGGGTCACATTATGTGCACTCTTTCATATATATGTATATGCATACATATGTACAAAATTATATATATATAAATCATACACATACATGTTATATATATGTATAGTACATATATCATTTTTAGGTCTTTTGCATCTTTTAAAAATTAATATATCTTGGAGATCTTGTATAACAGTACATACACTGTTTCATAGCATACTCTCCACCTTAAAGTATTTCATGTTTATCATTCCATATTAATATATATTTCCAAATAATAATTTTTAATTGCATCATAGTATTTCATTGTGTAGGTGGACCTTAATTTATTCAATCAATCCCAATCAATGGACATTAAAATTTTCAATGTTATAATTATCAATGAATGGACATTGTTATGCATAATATATAAAAGCATCATTATATATGTATAATATGTAAATTAACTTTAATGTATAATACATTAACAATATATAATGTAATAACATCTCAATCTTTGTAACCAAAAAACTTTAGCAACTTAAAAGATTATGCGATACATATATGTATTGATTACTTCTGCTCTTATCTTACATTTTCTTTTGTATTAGGTCCTAGAAGTAGAATTGCTGTAGCAACGGCAATTCCATTTTTCTAGTGGACTTTCAATAAACGTTTTCTGAGGATGACAGGCTTTCACAGTAATAGACTTCCCAAGGAACAATACTATTGCATTGTGAAGGTGACCTGTGGTTTGTTAACTAAGGAAGTCGTGTGGAAAAAAAAAGAAAAGCATTTTGGGAAAAACAGAAGAGTTTTGAGTTGTGTCCAATCTCATGTTTTTGATAATCTCTAGAAGATACATTTCTAAAAGAAAAAGAACAAAGAAAAATTAAAAATAAAGGATAGCTAGTGATTTAATTTAAATCTATACATTTTAAAGAACCAGTACTCTCCCATGTGGGTTTACCTGTAAATATAGTTAGTAATAAAACATCAAGATTCAACTGTGTTTATGTTCCAAGAACATGTACCATTAGAACGTAAAACTCCAAACAAATCAACTGTAAAAAGACATTGGTAATATAAAGAGAAAAATTTGAAGAAAAAAGTAAACTGACTAGAAATTAGATGATATTAGGAAATCATTATTACATGTTTTTAGGTGTGAATAATGATATTGTGCTTATATGGGGGGAAGAAGACACTTATTGAAATGATATGACATCAGGATTTACTTTAATATAATCCAGAGAATTGGGAGGGAGACTTGGCAGAAGAAGGAATTAATAAACAAAAAGGCCTATATGTCCTTAATTGTTGAACGGGATAATGGTATATAGGCACTCATTATACTTTTCTCACAACTATTCTGCATGTTTGCAATTTTTCTTATTAAAATTTTGAAAAAATAATGTAAACCCCATAGAGGGAGGGATCCCACCTGCTCTGTTCACTCCCACGTCTAGCACAATGAATAAATGTTTATAATTGGTATGTAAGTACTAGAAATGTTACTCTATTTTTTATTGTGTTTTTATCTTAGTTACATGGTACATAGAAGTTTTAGGTATTCAAACCTGGCAATTACAGCACAATAGTGAGATCCCCATTGGTGGAAGTATTCAAACACAGATAAAACCTCTTAGTTGGGTGTATTTTTATGGGAATCATGGATTAGGTAAAGAGTATGAGTAGCTTGACGTTAAGTTCACTGCCGATTTCGGAAGTCTATGATAAAATGTTTCTCTATCCAGATTTAGATTTACATTTTAGCATTTTTTTAGAACTGAATGGAAGAAAAAAAAATCTATGTTTTTCTCAAGCTGGAAGTCACCTCTCTTTGGCACTGGATTTCTTGCTGGAGTTTCATGTCTGTTCTGATCTTTGAGTGTAAGCACCAGAGACTCACACGTTACTCCAAATAATTGGGTTAACTTGAAAATAAGGAAATAAAGGTAAGCATCAAAAGAGGTAAGAGTCCCAAAGGTGGAATAGGATTTCCTAGAGGGCGAGGTTAGGGTCAAGAGCAGTAGGCTGGACTATCAGCGCTTGGAACTCATGGATTCCCTGCCATTATGCTGAACCCCCCTCTTTTTCCATCACTCCATATCTTCTGCTAACTCATATCTTTGCTTCCCTCACAACCTCATATTTTTTACAGCCTTTCTCTGGACATCTCTGTAGCTGCTACTCCTAAAAGTAACTACCAGCTAGCCCTCTCCACACATCTTAGTACTTTACATCATTTGAACACTGAGAGGGGTCTGGGGCGTGGCTAAAATAAAAAGAATGGGGGCTTCCCTGGTGGCGTAGTGGTTGAGAGTCCACCTGACGATGCAGGGAACATGGGTTCGTGCCCCGGTCTGGGAAGATCCCACATGCCGCGGAGCGGCTGGTCCCGTGAGCCATGGCCGCTGAGCCTGCGCGTCCGGAGCCTGTGCTCCGCAACGGAAGAGGCCACAACAGTGCGAGGCCTGCGTACCGCAAAAAAAAAACAAAAAAAACTGCTAGTCATGTGACATGCGCAAAGTCATTTAAGCTCTGTGAGCTGTACTTTCTTTAACCATATTGTAGGGATGATCACACTTACCTCAAAGGGTTATCTGAGGTAAATGGTACCCGATATAGCACCTGGAACACATTAAAGGCTCATTAAATAGTAACTCAGGTGATGATGACAACATTGATGAAGAGGAAAATGTCAAAAATGATGCTGCTCATGTTGCATAAAAAACAATGGATTTTCATTTCTGGTTCTTTCTATCATGTTCTAGAGATTGCAAGCTCTTGAAGGCAGAAACAATATCAGATTTACTTTCGTTTTGTTCTTTGTACTTAGCAACTAGCATATAATAGGTGCTCTATAAGTATTTATTGAATGAATCAGTGAGCTGATAAATAAATGAATGCTTTGGTGATGCAAAAAGAAATTATTTCACATATCAACAACTCTGGCTTTGGAGTCAGACAAATACGAGTTTGTATCTTGACTTAATCATTTAAGATGTGAATTTAGCTAAGTTACTTATTTCTCTCTGTCTCACATTCCCTACCTGTAAAACAGGAATAACAGAATCTACTGCATAGGGATGTGAGAGTTAAATGAGAAAATGTATGAAGAGCTTAGCACTGTCCCTGAAACATACTCTGCGCTCAAAGAAAGTTAGCCACTATGTGCTGCATGGACGGAGGGCCATTTGACCCGAACTACCCACAAAGGAGGCTCATTTGAAGTCATGCCATGTTTTCCTAATGTGCCAAAATAGTCTCCCAAGTTGGAGGGACACAAATGTTTAGAAAGCCTCATCATCTTCTAATACCCATCAAGATAGCAAAAATAAATGTGGAGGCCAATTACCTTCCATGAAGTTGTTATAACCCCTGCTCAGTAACTTGGTCTCAATGCACCATTACAATTAAACATGCAAATGGCAGGCCTTTTGTTTCTTATCATTTCTGCCAAGGATAAGCATTTTCAATCTGGTGCATTTGCACCCATTTAGATAATGATGACGATGCCAACAGATCCCTTTCCATTCCACTCTGCCTTTCATTCAAAGAGTCAGGCCCAGAGGTGCTTTTAGAGACCACATTTATAGATTAATTCTAACATGATGAAGCTGCAGGAATCCCTGGGGTAGCAAGAAGCACATATTAACTTTTGCCAATGTCACTGCACAAACATCAGATTATGAAACCGAATGGCAAATAACTCACCCCGTTGAAAATGTAAGGAAAATTTATGAGGCCGGAAAGAAAGACAAAGCCACAACCAGTGGCACTGTAATTGAGCTACAGGTTTCAAATAACAAGGAATCCACAAACTAATGTCACTTCCCCAGCACTCTAAATGTCATGGAGGGATTGTTTGAGGGAATGACTCAACAGGAAGGGAAACAAATTCACCTCATTTCTCCCCACCCATACTCCCTGTCATTCCAAAATTCCACAATGAACAAGAGAGTGGATGAACTAAGCTCTGGGCTTGCACTGCATGCTACTTAGGTTCACATCCTTCCAGCCACTGATACTTTGAGCATCCCCCACTCTTAAGATGGAAACAAAACAGTTTGGTTGACTTCATTCTTCAAGGACCCTTGTGCCCACTTGTATATCTCTCAAAAGCCCCCACTGTCCTTGGATTTGTTTTTTTGTTTGTTTGTGTCATGCAGTAGAGAAAAGATGGACCTTAGTTTACTGAAGAGATTGAATTATAGCAGTAACCCTACTGTGACATCACAAATGGGAATATGATGGACCAGCTACTCAGATAAAAGTGCACAAATATCCACACTCAGATTCAATCACAATTTAACATTCATTTTAGACGAAATTCACTGAACCCCTGCAGTTTCTCTGCAGATCCCTGGTCAAAAAACACCTATACCAATTGATTTCTAAGATTGTGTCTCTTTTGTTTATTCATTGATTCATTTATTCGTTCATTCAAGATTTGGGTTTCCCTGGTGGTGCAGTGGTTAAGAATCCACCTGCCAATTCAGGGGACATGGGTTTGAGCCCTGGTCTGGGAAGATCCCGCATACCGCAGAGCAACTAAGCCTGTGCACCACAACTACTGAAGCCCGCACACCTAGAGCCCGTGCAATAAGACAAGCCACCGCAATGAGAAGCCTGTGTACCGCAACAAAGAGTAGCCCCTGCTCGCTGCAACTAGAGCAAGCCCGTGAACAGGAACAAAGACCCTACTCAGCCATAAATAAATTAATTAATTAATTAATTAATTTAGAAAAAAGATTTATAGAGCCACCATGTTCCAAGCACCATGCTAGGTCCTGGAGTTACAAAGGAAAATAAAGTATTGCCTCTGCTTTTGATGCCTTCACAGCCTGAGAGAGGGTGGTAATGTATGATAACTGACTCAATCAAAGTATAAAAATATACTGAGGGAACGTAAGAGGAAGGTGTGACTAAGCATAGTCAGGAAGTCAAAGAAGGCACTACCGAGGAAGTGATATTGGATAGCAGTGTTCAAGATGTAACCCATCGGAGGGTCGGAAACAATGACAGGCATTCCTGGCAGAGACCACAGCAGAGTCAAAGGCTTGGAGTTGTGAAAAAGCCTGGCATGACTAAGTAATGCTAAGAGTTGGGTTGACTAGAACATACAGTATGTAAAGGAGAGAAATGTTGGGAGAAGCTGCCAAGAACATACAGATGTTATAAGTCATGCTTACGTGAAATTTAAACTTCACCCTCTGGGCAACAGGGAGCCCCTGAGGGATTTTAAGGATGCATGAGCAAAAAAAAAAAATCATATTTATGTCACACAAAGATGATTCTACGATCTGTATAGGAAACACAAGCCCAAGCCTTTCTGATGTCAATGAAACTATTATCATCCTCCATTTTCCACTGCTAGTGACACAAAATAAAAGTAGGCATTTAAACCAGTTTTCAGACTACTCAAAAAGCCCAGTGGAAAAGGAAGTATATTTGCAGAGTAATGTCTGGTACCCAGTGGGGATGGACATGCAATATTAACAGATGATGACGGCAGCAACACAAATTCAAACCAAGAAAAAACAGCTGCTACCTTGAACTAGTCATGAATAATATTTAAACACTAGCCGATAGCACTTTGTGGATACCGGGCCACCACTGAAAAGTGTCCAAAGTAATTTGTTATAAACATGTGGAATTTCAGCTTACGATGGTGGTGGTGGGAGGCAGAGGGGAGATGTTGCCTAAAGCAAAAAATGGTTACAGCACAAATTACCCTAGGAATTTCCTTAAATTGCCCATAAAGTACAGTTAAGACACATGCAGTATAGATCTGGAATATTATTTATAAATGCGATCTGTACACAATAAGGTTTCTAAAAGGGCACATATTAAAATGTAATTTTGCAGGAATTTTGCTATACCAATGGATATTTGAATCTGCGTAAGTTAAATGCATGCATAATGTGAATGCTGCTGTAACACTTAAACAGTGAAACTGGCAAAGAAATGTAATTTTAAAATATAAATTAGAAAAGCTTCAAGGTTGTCCCCACAGTAATATAACGGTCCTGCATGCTGATATGCTGTCCTGAGTGGAAAACAGCACAGCCGGAAATTGGAAATACACAGGGAACTTACACTGCTCATAATTCCTTTAGACTGTAATTAGGTTAATAGTTATTATGGAGATCAGAGATTATTGTGGGCTTTTATTTCCCATCAAAATATTTTGGGATTCCATCAAAATTTGGGTAAATCCATTGAGTGGTGCATTGTATTGGAACAACATGTGTCAATTATCCTGAAGACAGCAGCTGAAAACTATTGATAAATTGGGGCTTGGTCTACAGACTTCCACACAGGGCAGGTAGAGTGGGAAATTCTGCAGTTGATACTGGAATCCCAGATAACAGTAGGTCAACACACGTGTTTCCATGTGAAAACTCATGTATGCCGCCCAGATGTCACTCTCTGGAGCCAGCCCCTTCCCTCGGCCCTCCAGCTGCGCGGTGACAGGTGGCTGCTGTCCACCCAATGCCTGGTGGGGGTTGGCGGATCTCCTCCCCGCTGCCAGAACCGTCCGTGGGAGATGTCATTTCAATTTCAGGGTAGAATATCTTTTTCGGAAACTCAGGAGGCTGACCTCAAGGGCTAGTTTTGTATAAATCTGATTTCAGCAGTGACGAGAAGCCAACTTTGAAAGACTGTAATGAAAAGTGTTTTCACCTCTTACTATAATTCCTACTGTTGCTAAGGGCGAAGTGTCAAGCTGCTGAGACCTGTCATAGCCAGGAAGACTGATGCACCCTTAAAACCACATCACTATCTTCCTCCCCTCTCTCTCCTCCTCTCCCCCTCAACTCTTCCCTCTACATTCTTTCTTCGTTCTACATACACACTCACACTGCATAGTGATTAAAAGCCTGAACTTTGGATTCAACACACCTGTATTCTAATCCCAGCTGCATCCTGAATAAGTTGTTTACATTTCACTTTGCTCAGTTGTAAATTGGGACTAATATAACAGTTCCTTCTTCCTAGCGTTGTTTTGGGGAGAGAATAACAAAACACACATACCATACTCAGCACAGTGCCGGTCACACGGGAATTGCTCAACAAATCCTATTAATATTTATTCCTATTATTATTTTTATTGTAATTATACACTTCCTTGTAGCGTGTCAACATTTAATTATAACATACACTGTAAACATTTTCTCATATCAATAATGTTCTTCTAAAGTATGAGATTGAATGGTGGCATGGAAAGCCATTGTACGGATAACGTAATTAACAATATAATTTATGTCTTCTTACTCTTATTTTTCTTAGTAAGCAAGAAGAAATGTTATTAAGGCTCCTAAATGCTTAGCCATATGCACCTAACATATGGATTTGTTTTCCCTTCATTTCAATTAGAGAAAAAAGCAGAAATTATTTTTTGCTAGATTACTTTCCTCTATAGATCAGTATAGATTCAGAATAAAGTATATATTTCTTATACTTCTCATGGAGTTTCAATATCCTAATTATCACATGAAACTTTTAATAAATCATTTCATCTCTGAAGTGGTCCTGCCACAGGCTCTTAGCTTTGTAGTTAAAGGTGGGTACAACTTTGCCATTTCCTTTTTTTAAAAAATAAATTTATTTATTTTTGGCTGCGTTGGGTCTTCGAGGCTGTGCGTGGGCTTTCTGTAGCTGCAGCGAGCGGGGGCTACTCTTCGTTGCAGTGCGTGGCCTTCGCACTGCGATGGCTTCTCTTGTTGCGGAGCATGGCTCTAGGAGTGTGGGCTTCAGTAGTTGTGGCACACCTGCTTAGTTGTTCCGCGGTATGTGGGATCTTTGTGGACCAGGGCTTGAACCCATATTCTCTGCACTGGCAGGTGTATTCTTAACCACTTCACCACCAGGGGAGTCCCAGCTCTGCCATTTCAAAGAGAGCTTCAGTGGATGACTTGAAAAGACAATAATCATCTGAGCCCTGTGAAACTGTTTAAACTGCTTAGTAATGATGATCGAGCTGATAATAAGAGAAAAAAAAACAGCTAATATGATTGAGGATTCATTATATGCCAAGCCCTGTTTCAAGCATTTTACATGTATGAATTTATTTATCTTTCCCAAGAACACTCTGAGGTACATACGATATGTCTTCACAGTTAACAGATGAAGAAACAGATACTATTTCCTCATCTGTAGAAGACAGATGCTACCGTCCACTGGTGAACATCACAGGGCTGAGTGAAAACGAAATGCAGTAACACTTCAGGATATTATTCACATCTCATGACATGAATAAGTCAATAATTACAACCTTCATTTTGTGCACAAAAAAGACTTTTTTTAATAGATCTTTGTTGGAGTGTAATTGCTTCACAATATACTGTTGTGTTAGTTTCTGCTGCACAACAGGGCGAATCAGCCCTATGCATACACATGTCCCCATATCCCCTCCCTCTTGAGCCTCCCTCCCATCCTCCCCATCCCACTCCTCTAGGTCACCGCAAAGCACCAAGCTGATCTCCCTGTGCTATGCTGCTGCTTCCCACCAGCCAACTATTTTACATTCGGTAGTGTATGTATGTTGATGCTACTCTCACTTTGCCCCAGCTTTGCCCTCCCACCCCATGTCATCAAGTCCATTTTCTATGTCTACCTCTTTATTCCTGCCCTGCAACTACGTTCATCAGTACCATTTTTTCTTTCAGATTCCATAAATATGCGTTAGCATACGGTATTTGTTTTTCTTTTTCTTACTTCACTCTGTACGACAGACTCTAGGTCCATCCACCTCACTACAAATAACTCAATTTCATTTCTTTTTATGACTGAGTAATATTCCATTGTATATATGTGCCACATCTTCTGTATCCATTCATCCGTCGATGGACATTTAGGTTGGTTCCATGTCCTGGCTATTGTAAATAGTGCTCCAATGAAAATTGTAATGCATGTCTATTTTTGAATTATGGTTTTCTCAGAGTATGTGCCCAGTAGTGGGATTGCTGGGTCATACGGTAGTTCTATTTTTAGTTTTTTAAGGAACCTCCATACTGTTCCCCACAGTAGTTGTATCAATTTACATTCCCATCAACAGTGTAGGAGGGTTCCCTTTACACCACACCCTTTCCAGCATTGATCGTTTCTAGCTTTTGTGATAATGGCCATTCTGACTGGCATGAGGTGATACCTCATTGTAGTTCTGATTTGCATTTCTCTAAAAATTAGTGATGTTGAGCATATTTTCATGTGCATTTTTGCCATCTGTACGTCTTCCTTGGTGAAATGCCTATTTAGGTTTTCTGCTCATTTTTAAACTGGATTGGTTTTTTTTTGATATTGAGCTCCATGAGCTGTTTGCATATTTTGGAGATTAATCCTTTGTCAGTTGTTTCATTTGCAAATATCTTCTCCCGTTCTGAGGGTTGTCATTTTTTTTTCTTTTTTTTTAAGGAGATATTGGGGGTAGGAGTTTATTTTTGCTGTGTTGGGTCTTCGTTTCTGTGCGAGGGCTTTCTCTAGTTGTGGCAAGCGGGAGCCACTCTTCATCGCAGTGCGCGGGTCTCTATCGCAGCCTTCTCTTGTTCCGGAGCACAGGCTCCAGACACGCAGGCTCAGTAGTTGTGGCTCACGGGCCTAGCTGCTCCACAGCATGTGGGATCCTCCAAGACCAGGTCTCAAACCCATGTCTCCTGCATTAGCGGGCAGATTCTCAACCACTGCGCCACCACAGAAGCCCCTGACGGTTGTCTTTTTGTCTTACGGTTTCTTTGCTGTGTAAAAGCTTTTAAGTTTAATTAGGTCCCATTTGTTTATTTTTGTTTTTATTTGTTACTCTAGGGGGTGGGTCAAAAAATATCTTGCTGGGGCTTCCCTGGTGGCGCAGTGGTTGAGAGTCTGCCTGCTAATGCAGGGGACGCAGATTCGTGCCCCGGTCCAGGAGGACCCTGCGTGCCGCGGAGCGGCTGGGCCCGTGGGCCATGGCTGCTGAGCCTGCGCATCCGGAGCCTGTGCTCCGCAACGGGAGAGGCCACAGTGGTGAGAGGCCTGCATACCGCAAAAAAAAAAATCTTCCTGTGGTTTACGTCAAAGAGTGTTTTTCCTATGTTTTCCTCTAAAAGTTTTATAGTGTCTGGTCTTACATTTAGATCTTTAATCCATTTGGAGTTTATTTTTGTGTATGGTGTTAGGTACTGTTCTAATTTCATTCTTTTACATGTAGCTGTCCAGTTTTCCCAGTACCACTTATTGAAGAGGCTGTCTTTTCTCGATTGTATGTTCTTGCCTCCTTTGTTGTAAATTAGGTGCCCATATGTGCATGCGTTTAACTCTGGGCATTCTATCCTGCACCATTGATCTATATTTCTGTTTTTGTGCCAGTACCATACTGTCTTGGTTACTGTAGCTTTGTGGTATAGTTTGAAGTCAGGGAACCTGATTCCTCCAGCTCCATCTTTCTTTCTCAAGATTGCTTTGGCTATTCAGGATCTTTTATGTTTCCATACGAATTATAAAATTTTTTGTTCTAATTCTGTGAAGAATGCCATTGGTAGTTTGATAGGGATTGCATTGAATCTGTAGATTGCTTTGGGTAGTATAGTCATTTTTACAATATTGATTCTTCCAATCCAAGAACATGGTATATTTCTTCATCTGTTTATGTCATCTTTGATTTCTTTCATCAGTGTTTTATAGTTCTGTTAGTACAAGTCTTTCACCTCCTTAGGTAGGTTTATTCTTAGGTATTTTATTCTTTTTGTTGCAATGGTAAATGGGAGTGTTTCCTTAATTTCTCTTTCTGATTTTTTGTTGTTGGTATATAGGAATGCCAGAGATTTCTGTGCATTAATTTTGTATCCTGCAACCTTACCAAATTCATTGACTAGTTCTAGTAGTTTTCTGGTAGAATCTTTAGGATTTTCTATGTATAGTATAATGTCATCAGCAAATAGTGACAGTTTTACTTCTTTTCCAATTTGTACTCCTTTTCTTTTTCTTCTCTCATTGCTGTGTCTAGGACTTCCAAAACTATGTTGAATAATAGGTGAGAGTTGACATGCTTGTCTTGTTCCTGATCTTAGTGGAAATGCTTTCAGTTTTTCACCAGAGTATGATGCTTGCTGTAGGTTTGTCATATATGGCCTTTGTTATGTTGAGGTAGGTTCCCTCTATGCCCACTTTCTGGAGAGTTTTTATCATAAATGGGTGTTGAGTTTTGTCAAAAGCTTTTTCTGCATCTATTGAGATGATCATATGGTTTTTATTCCTTAATTTGTTAATGTGGTGTATCACACAGATTGATTTGCGTATACTGAATAATCCTTGCATCCCTGGGATAAATCCAACTTGATCATGGTATATGATCCTTTTAATGTGCTGTTGGCCTCTGTTTGCTAGTATTTTGTTGAGGATTTTTGCATCTATGTTCATCAGTGATATTGGTCTATAATTTTCTTTTTTGTGATATCTTTTTCTGGTTTTGGTATCAGGGTAATGGAGGCTTCACAGAATGAATTTGGGAGTGTTTCTCCCTCTGCAATTTTTTGGAAGAGTTTGAGAAGGATCGGTGTTAGCTTTTCTCTAAATGTTTGATAGAATTTGCCTGTGAAGCCATCTGGTCCTGGGCTTTTGTTTGTTGGAAGATTTTTAATTACGGTTTCAATTTCCTAACTTGTGATAGGTCTGTTTATATTTTCTAATTCTTCCTCGTTCAGATTCGAAAATTGTACCTTTCCAAGAATTTGTCCATTTCTTTGTGGTTGTCCATTTTATTGGCATATAGTTGTTTGTAGTAGTCTCTTATAATCCTTTGTATTTCTGCAGTGTCGGTTGTGATTTCTCCTTTTTCATTTCTAATTTTATTGATTTGAGTCCTCTCCCTTTTTTTCTTGATGAGTCTAGCTAAGGGTTTATCAACTTTGTTTATCTTCTCAAAGAACCAGCTTTTAGTTTTACTGACCTTTGCCACTGTTTTCTTCATTTCTACTTCATTTATTTCTGCTCTGATCTTTATGAATTCTTTCCTTCTACTGACTTTGGGTTTTCTTTGTTCTTCTTTCTCTAGTTGTTTTAAGTATAGGGTTAGATTGTTTATTTGAGATTTTTCTTGTTTCTTGAGGTGAGACTGAATCGCTAAAAACTTCCCTCTTAGAACTGTTTTTGCTGCATCGCATAGGTTTTAGGTCGTCTTGTTTTCATTGTCATTTGTTTCTATGTACTTTTTTATTTCTTCTTTGATTTCTTCAGTGATCTCTTGGTTATTTAGTAGCGCACTGTTTAGCCACCATGTATTTGTGTTTTTTACAGTTTTTTTCCTGCAATTGATTTCCAGCCTCACAGTGCTGTGTTCAGAAAAGATGCTTGATATGATTTCAACTTTCTTAAATTTTCCGAGGCTTGATTTGTGACCCAAGATGTGATCTATCCTGGAGAATGTTCCATGAGCACTTGAGAAGAAAGTGTATTCTGCCACTTTTGGGGGGAATGTTCTATAAATATCAATTAGATCTATCTGGTCTATTATGTCATTTAAAGCTTGTATTTCCCTATTTATTTTCTGTTTGGATGATCTGTCCATTGGTGTAAGTGGGCTATTAAAGTCCCCTACTATTATTATGTTACTGTTGATTTCTCCTTTCATGATTGTTAGCATTTGCCTTATGTATTGAGGTGTTCCCACGTTGGGTGCATAAACATTTATAATTGTTATATCTTCTTCCTGGATTGATTCTTTTATCATTATGTAGTGTCCCTCCTTATATCTTTTAACAGTCTTTATTTTAAAGTCTATTTTATCTGATGTATTGCTACTCCAGCTTTCTTTTGATTTCCATTTGCATGGAATATCTTTTCCATCCCTTCACTTTCAGTCTGTTTGTGTCCCTAGGTCTGAAGTGGGTCTCTTGTAGACAGCATATTTATAGGTCTTGTTTTTGTATCCATTCAGTCTGTGTCTTTTGGTTGGGGCATTTAATCCACTTACATTCAAGGTTATTATCAATATGTATGTTCCTATTACTATTTTCTTCATTCTTTTGGGTTTGTTTTTGTGGATGTTTTTCTTCTCTTGTGTTTCCCCCTTAGAGAACTTTCTTTAGCATTTGTTGTAAAACTGGTTTTGTGGTACTGAATTCTCTTAGCTTTTGCTTGTCTGAAAAGCTTTTGACTTCTGCATCAAATCTGAATGAGATCCTTGCTGGGTAGAGTAATCTTGGTTGTACGTTTTTCTCTTTCATCACTTTAAGTATATCCTTCCACTCTCTTCTGGCCTGCAGAGTTTCCACTGAAAAATCAGCTGATAACCTTACGGGGATTCCTTTGTATGTTATTTTTTGTTGTTCCCTTGCTGCTTTTAATATTTTTTGTTTGAATTCATTTTTTGTTAGTTTGATTAATATGTGTCTTGGCGTGATTTTCCTAGGGTTTATCCTGTATGGGTCTCTCTGTGCTTCCTGGACTTGGTGACTATTTCCTTTCCCATGTTAGGGAAGTTTTCCACTATAATCTCTTCAAATATTTTCTCAGACCCTTTCCTTTTCTCTTGTTCTTCGGAGACCCATACAGTTCGAATGTTGGTGCATTTAGTGTTGTCCCAGAGGTATCTGAGATTGTCTTCAATTCTTTTCATTCTTTATTCTGCTCCTCAGCAGTTATTTCCACCATTTTGCCTTCCAGCTCACTTGTCTTCTACCTCAGTTATCCTGTTATTGATTCCTTCTAGTTTTTCATTTCCGTTATTGTTGTTCATCTCTGTTTGTTCTTTAGTACTTCTAGATCTTTGTTAATCATTTCTTGTATTTTCTCAATCCATGCTTCCATTCTATGTCTGAGATTCTGGATCATCTTTGCTATCATTACTGTGAATTCTTTTTCAGGTAGATTGCCTATTTCCTCTTCATTTATTTGGTCTTGTAGGTTTTTACCTTGCTCCTTCATCTGTGACATATTCTTTTGCTGTCTCTTTTTTTTTATGAGTGGGATTGTGTTCCTGTTTTACCGGTTGTTTGGCCTGAGGCTTCCAACATTGTAGTTTGTAGGCTATTGGGTAGATCTGGGTCTTGGTGCTGAGATGAGGAACTCTGTGAGATCTCACTCCAATGAATATTCCCTGGGGTCTGAGGTTCTCTCCTGGTCCAGTGGTTCGGATTCAGACCTCCCACAGCAGGAGCTTCCACCCAACCCCAGGCTCACGAATCAAGATCCCACAAGCTGTGTGGGGTTGCCAGAAACAAAAACAAAACAAAAAAAAGAGAACAATAAAAAGGTAAAAAATAAAATTAGACTAGGAAACTAACAGATATGTTAGAAAGAAGGTAAAAATAAACATGAAGATAAATCAACAACCAGAAGCTACATCAGTACCACAATACTGAAAAAGAGGAGGCGGGAAAAGGGAAAAAAAACAAAACTGGCGGGGCAGAAAGGCCTTGGCTGTGGAGAGCAGGGCCTAAGCAATGGTGAGGCTTGGGAGGTAGGCGGAGCCAATGCTCAGGACCCACAGGGCTGGAAAAAGCCCTGGGGGCTGTGGAGGGTGGGGCTTAGGCTGAAGGAAGAGATGGGACCCAGGCATGCCCCCCACCCCTGGTCTCAGAGGGCCAGGGACTCACCTAGAAGCCCAGCAGGTTTCCTGGGCTTGAGTGGGTGGGTCAAATGCCCTCCTCTCCTCTCCTGCTCCTCCAGTCTGGGATCTGGGAGAGCCCCTCCCACCTTCCCCAGCCTCCATCCTATACCTGCAGGACCAATGTGGCTGGTGGGGGGGTAAAGGGGGGTCTTTGAGGGCAGGGGACCGGCCTGGGAGCTCAGCAGGCTCCCCATGCCCTAGTGGGCAGGGCAATCGCCCTCTGCTCCTCTGCAGCTCCTCCTGAAGGGCCCCTCCCACCTGCCTCTCCTGACTCCCCGGCCTCAGGAGCGCTGATCTTGTCTGGCCGCCACTTCTCCTCCCGCCTCGGCCCCCCTGCGTCTTAGTGGTTCACTCTGGGATTCCTCCCATCTCCTTGGGGGTCAGAGTCCCCCACCAGCGACCGGCTGGTGCCCTAGTTGGGGGGAGATGCTAACTCCACATCTTCCCACACTGCCATCTTGACTCCTCCCCCAGACATGTTTTTGACCTGGTAAAGACCAAGTTGTGGCTTACACTTAAGTGTCTCATGGCTCCCAAGTCCCAGGATGTTTTTGGCAGACACACACTCTCACGTTTCATAGGTTTCTCTCCTTCACAAATCAATAAATCCTTTACCAAGTGGAGGAACTCATGCCCTTATGTCAGCAAATAATTAAGAAATAGTGTGGGTTTTGTAGAAAGAATAAGTTACCTGAATAAAAATGATTTTCAGTGATAAAAATGATACATGAGCTTTACAAAATGTCTAACACAATGATGAAACATAAAGAAGAAAAAAAAAAATCACATCTCTGTAGCCTAGAGGGGACTGTTGATAACATTCTGATGATTAGCCTGTCAATCGTACAGTTACCCACACCCAGCCACACACTGTACTGACACGGAATTCTTCAGTTCTGTAATATGGTTCTCATGCAATAATATTAATTTATTAATTTAATGTTGAGGCTAATTAATATTAATTAAATCAAATGTAAATCTATACCGGTTTTTTTTTTTTATTTTTTATTTTTTGCGGTACGTGGGCCTCTCACTGTTGTGGCCTCTCCCGTTGCGGAGCACAGGCTCAGCGGCCATGGCTCACGGGCCCAGCCGCTCCGTGGCATGTGGGATCTTCCCGGACTGGGGCACGAACCCGTGTCCCCTGCATCGGCAGGCGGACTCTCAACCACTGGGCCACCAGGGAAGCCCCTTTACCTTTAATTAATTTATTTTTGCTGCATCGTGTCTTCGTTGCTGCACGCGGGCTTTCTCTAGTTGCGGCAAGCGGGGGCTACTCTTCATTGAGGTTTGTGGTCTTCTCATTGCAGTGGCTTCTCCTGCTGTAGAGCATGGGCTCTAGGCATGTGGGCTTCAGTACTGTGGCACGCAGGCTCAGTAGTTGTGGCGCAAGGACTTAGTTGCTCCACAGCATGTGGGATCTTCCCAGACCCAGGCTCTAACCTGTGTCCCCTGCATTGGCAGGTGGATTCCTAACCACTGTGCCACCAGGGAAGCCCCTATACCATTGTTTTTAATATCTGTATAGTTCAGTTAACCACAATTTATTTAACCAGCCTCCTAGTTGACGGACATTAAGCAATTTTCCTTTTTTAAAATATCATAAAAAATTTGGTAAACCACTTTGACATAATCCTTTGTATACACTCATCTGATTACCTCCTTAGTGTAAACTCCTAGAAGTGCAGTTGCACAAAGAATATACACATTTTACATTTGAATTCATGATTTGGGTCTTAATATCTACATAACTGGTCTTCCCAAAGATAACTGGTCTTCCCAAAGATAATGTAGGAGAGCTTCCACTTCATCCTGGTTTTTGGTAAACAGCAGAGAGTTAACACAGCTGTAAAACATTTTAGTACAATTTTCCAAGGTAAACAAGGTCAGAGGGCATAAATGCCAACATCTCTGAGGAGTACACTCATTCCTCTCTGTGCCACTCCTCTCCGGCTCATGTCTCCTCTGAGAGAATAACAGTTTGCAGTTTGGATTAATTCAATAGCCTGACTCTGAAATACTGTTTCTAGCACGTGCACAGAGTCATACTGGGATCCCAGGACAATACAATTGACGGATATCATTGCATTCTAGGAAGAAACTACCCCTGCTGATTGATGACACTTAAAACCTAAAAAAAAAAAAAAAAAAAATTCCAGTTTGCTGCTGTGAGGTGTCTTATGTATTAGCACTGTCATCTTTGTTTCTAGGAAGAACCAGTCAGTTATTCTCAGACTATTTACTGTGACATCTAGGATGGAAATAAAATCTCCATGGATCGCCTCAGAAATGTGGCTCTGCAAGTATACAGACAAGTATTATTTCTTATTATAAGCAAAGGAAAAAAAGCACCACACCCCACGGCCTTATGGATGCCTTAAATTTTAGAATGAATCAAATATTACTTCAAAGTCTCTCTCGCTTTATTAACTCAGTATCACTGTATAAAAAGCGAAATTCTCATTGATTCTCCACTCTGGGGTGACACACGGCACAGATGTACTAAGGACACGTGGGTGAAGAACATTTTTTATTTGACACGCACTATCATTGCATTTAAATTACATTCACCCTTTGGTGTCCAGGCATGAGAAGAATATCAATGGCATTTGAAATGTTCCAAAAGCTGAAGAGCTGAAAAATTTTAATCTCCAAATTGTGTGTTTACTTAAGAGATTAATTCAGTGGTTTAGTATCATATAACAAGCCAGTAAATTTTGACAGTGGAAGAAAAATCAGTGACACTATTTTGAAATACAAATATAGCATTTTTATTGTTTACAAATTTTCACTCTGGCACAGTCCTTGGTGGTAAATATCCTTCTCCCTTGACACTCTCTTAGGGGAAGCACAATGGGCTTCTATAAAATTACAAATGATGAGCACACAGAGAAAAGAATAAAGGGGAAGAAAATTCAAACTCTGGGAGGTTGGGAAGCAATAAGCAACCTGTCCCTTTCAATTTCACCAGAAAAATGCATTTTGTCTTCCAAATACAGGTTCACAGCACTTCTGAGTTCACAGGGTGCCCCAGCAAAGGCTTATAGGGAGGAATGAAAACATCCTTCCCTCTGCTTGCTCCCAGGTGGATATTTCAAGAGAAACTAATGACACTGCATTCGTAAAGCACTTTACAATTTTTAAAGTACGTTCACTTATCTCATTTAGCCCTTGCATAGGAGGGGGGCAGGTGGGTGGTTATTAATAGCTCAGTTTTATCAGAAAAGAAAAATTAAGCTCAGAAAACCTGCCCAAAGTATCATGAGAAATATAGCCTAGACAATGCTTGGCACATAGTAAGCCTCCCATTAATTAGAGCTGCTATTATTATTATTATCATTATTATTACTACCACCACAGACGGCCTTAACAAGACTTCAGCCGGTGGTGGACTCTCAAACGTTCCTGTTTCCCCAGCCAGCTTTTTAATGCATATTTCAGAAAGATGCTGAAAAATCAATAGGACCTTCTATTGTATTTATAAGTATATCCTATACCTGATGCTCAAGTCTTATTATAAACAGAATACAATGGAATTATTTAACCCATGATAAACCATAGTCACCACCTAACTCATGCTATTTTGAAGAAAACACAGTGGAAAATTGTCTCAAATTAAATGACTTGACAAGAATTAATACTAAAATATTTTATTGTTTAAAATATCTTTATTTAAAAAACATATCATATTATCAGAGCATTTCCCACAGCTTTATTTTAAAGATTGGGTGTTTATTTATTTATTTATTTGGCCATGCCAAAGGCAAGTGGGATCTTAGTTCCGCGACCAGGGATCCAACTGGTGTCCCTTACATTGGAAGCACAGAGTCTTAACCACTGGACCTCCAGGGAGGTCCCTGGGTGTTTATTCTTGAAAAGTAACACAGTAATAGTTTTCATCTCATTCTAGGGCACATTTATTTCCAATTATTCTAGTATAATAAGTATAATATGTAGAAAATTTTAGGTAATGTTATGTAGAAAATGTGATAAATATTTTTCCATTTTTGCTTATATCCCAGACTTACTGTGAACTTCAAAGAAAATATTTATAAAAATACTTTGAAAAGCCAAAATTGCATCTTAAAAACTGATAATAAAAAGTAATAATACCTATAAGAAGTATTAATTATCTAGTAATAGGTAATGGTAATAATTATCTTTGTAATTACTTTTACAATAATAGGTAAGGGTTAAGTGCATATGTAAAGTACATGTTTTACATGAGTCATCACATCCTCTTTTTATAACAATTCTATGGAATAAGGACTGTTATTAACCTCTTCTTACAGATGGAAAAACCAAAGTTCAGAGAACTGTAATAACTTATCAAGCTAGCTAGTGGCAGAGCTAGGAGGCAGGCTTAACTCCCAAGTCCCTGCTCTTTTTTCCCTAAATTTATTATTAATTTTCACACATTCACCAAAGGTGAAAAAAACACAATGAACACTCATTTGCTAATCACAAAGATTTAACACTTTTCAACTTTATTGTCTTCATTTCCCTCCCATCCTCCCTTTCCTCTCTCTCTCTAGACTGTTTCAAGGTAAATTCTAGGCAGCATACGCTTCACTCACAAATACTCCAGTTGGCATCTTCTAAGAATAAGGACATCCTCCTACACAAACAAAATACCATAATCAAACCTAAGGTGATGATCAATAATTTCCTAGTATCATCTCATACTCAGTTTATATTAAAATCTCCTGAATTATCCCCCAAATGACTATATTTTTCAAACAGAAATCAAGTTTCATACTTTGTCTTTGGTTGTTATGTCTTTTTATTCTAGGCCACTTTCTTCCAACAATGTTTTTAGTGACATTGACTTTTTGAAAGACTGAGTTGTTTTGCTGAAGATCCCCCATTATGCATTTGTGAGATTGTTTCCTTGTAGTTCCTGTAATCTTTTCTTCTATTCTCTAAATTTTCACTAAAGCACCCTTTGTTGGTAAATGTCACAAATTCTTAACTAAAAAGTACAGGTGTAAATAAATAGTGAAACAATCCCTATCTTTAATTCTATTGTGAATGAATAATGTTTGTCCTGATGGTAGAATAGTTATTAGGGGCTCAGTTTAAAGGAGAGAGAGAAGAATGAAGACATTCCACACTTAGAACTCCTTTTGGTGTAAAAAGCTGATGTCTGACATTTTTAGATTTGGCTACGATTTCACCCACATGCACGAATTCTGGGAAGATTTAAGTGCTTGTCTTTTGGGGAACTTTGCCAAACACACTTAAAAATCCTATTGCTTCTGCCAATTATGGCAAGTCTGGCTATATAGAGAAATCGTGAAGTTCAGTCCTACTCAGAAAGACCCAGAAGAGTCTCTGAGCTGCTCTCCACTACTAACCTGCTATTTTTACAAAACTAAACTTCTATTTGGACTTTATTCCATTGGCAACATTTAATTAACTGCAATATCCTCGCCCTACTAAATCTGGACTCTCATGAAACAAGGAAAAAGGTAACACCAACTCGCTTTGTAGCATGTTGCAAAAGTGTAAGAATAAGTATGTGACGAAAAAGATGGCTGGTCTCAGTCTTTAGCTTATAGGAAGGTGAGAACACACGAGGTGGGAGGAATTGGACTCAGCCTTAGAGTCAGGACCTGGGACAAAGCTGGAGACAATGTGTGATACTCACCAGGAGGTGGGTCTTTGAGGGACAAGAGGCCTGAGAAGACAACATAAGCATGGTCTGCGCTAGAAGGACTGGGGCTGTTAGGACATAGGGGCAACTACCCATGCGAAGAAGAGAGAGAGACATCATACACACAAAATCTCCTCTTAAGATATGCCTTGAAGACCAAAATTCCAAAACACAGGAGGAAAAGGAACACTGAGACACCCAACCAAACAATTGCGAGAAGACTTCACTCCATTACAAGTGAAAATGATGAAGAAATCTGTAACCATAGCAACATGGGTGGACCTAAAGATTGTCATACTGAGTGAAGTAAGTCAGAGAGAAAAAGACAAATATGTATCACTTATATGTGGAATCTAAAAAAATGGTACAAATGAACCTACTTACAAAACAGAAATAGAGTCACAGACATAGAAAACAAACTTATGGTTACCGAAGTGGGGGAAGGGGTGGGGCGGGAGGGATAAACTGGGAGAATTGGGATTGACGTATACACATTACTATATATAAAATAGATAACTAGTAAGACCCTACAGTATAGCACAGGGAACTCTACTCAATACTCTGTAATGACCTATATGGGAACAGAATGTAAAAAAGAGTGGGTATGTATACGTATAATTGATTTACTTTGCTGTACAGCAGACACTAACACAACATTGTAAAATCAACTATACTCCAATAAAAATTCATTTAAAAAAAGAAATCTGTAACCAATGTTAAAATAATTGTTGAGGATTTCCTAAGAAAATAACATCCAGAAAAAAGAACAAGAAAGTATGAAACAAAAACAGAGGAATGGGAAATGGAACAATAAAAGGATTTGAAAAGCTAGAAATCCTGCAGGTGAAAAATACAGCATTGAAATAAAAACGAGAACATAAATAAATTGACAGTACTGAAGATTTCACAGAAAATGCAGCACTGGGAGATCAAGAGACAAATACCAGTCCTGGATTGGTGGCATAACAATCTTAAGATTCATAGGTTCTGCCTCTGTTCATTTTGGTTTGGTAGGTTTGGGATGAAGCTTGGAAGTTTGTATCATAAAAAGTTCCTCACTTTTCCTGTTTAACTGCCAATATTGGAAATAAAGGGAAACCACTAAAGAATTTTAACCATAGGGATAACATGGTCAAATATGTATTTTATATAGTTTATTCTGCACCCTGAATGGAAAATGAATTTGTGGGAGTTAAAAGCAGAGGGGACAAACCAATTAGAACACTACTGAAATCACGCAGACAAGAGATACTGAAGATTTACCTTAAACTAAATATAGTATTAGGTCGAGACAAGCCAGCCTTGCATTCAATAAATCGTTCTCAAACTTTAACTCATATCAAAATCACCTGAAGGGCTTGTTAACACACAGATTTCTGGGTCCCACCCCTAGAGTTTCTGATTCTGTAGCTCTGGGATGGGACCCATGAATCTGCATTTCCAATAAATTCCCAGGTGGTACTGACGCTGATGACTGTGGGAATGACACTTCAGAATCAAGTATAGTGAATATCTGCTGTTTTTTCCTGCCTGTTTTTCCAGTTACAACCTCTGATTTTTGGCTCCAACGAACAGTTTATCCACCATTGGATACAGTCATGGAGGGACTGTCAATCAAGGTGTCTCACCCTTCTTTTACCTCAGCTAGGCTCATCAACTATGCTGTTTTATTCTGGGATTTGATTCCAGACTGAAAGCAGCTGATTTTTTTCATCATCTTGGCCACTTCCCACAGAGAATGCCCATTAGTTTCTGCTCTGGTTCCTTCCCCAAGACCAATTCTTCAGCTTTCATTCAAAATCACCCTGTATCTTTCTATTTTTCTTACCTGTTTGTTTAACAAGTTATTAGTTTTGCTTAAGTTGGCCAGAGTTTTACTGTTGCTTGCAACCAAAGACCCCAACTGACACCTAGGGAGTCAGGGAGTGAGGGAAGCTTGGTAGGGTGACTGCATTAGTTTCCTGTGGCTGCTGTATCAAATTACTACAAACTTGGTGGCTTAAAATAACAGAAATTTATTCTCTCACAGTTCTGGAAGCCAGAAGTCCAAGATCAATACCACTGAGAAGAAAGCACGGTTTAAGCAAGGTCATGCTCCTTCTGGAGGCTCTAAGGGAGAGTCCATTCCTTGCCTCTTCCAGCTTCTGGTGGCTGCTGGCATTCCTTGACTTGTGGCCTCATCAGTCTAATCTCTATCACAATGGTAACATTGACTCTTCTGTGTGTGTTATCTCCCCTGCCTCAGTCTTGTAAGGACACTTGCTAGAGCCCACCTGGAAAATCCAGGATAATATTCTCACCTCTAGATCCTTAATTTAATCACTTTGGCAAATATCCTTTTTCTACATAAGGTAAATTTACAGGTTCCAGGGATTAGAATCTAGATATTTTGGGTGGGAGCACCATTTTTCAGCCTACCACTGTGACCAAGGATTATCCTGGTTTTAGCACTGAAAGTCTTGCACTCCAGATCTCCTTCAGTCCCAAACAAACTTGGACTTGTTTGCTCCTGAGACTCTCCTTGTGCTAGCAATGAAGGTAGGGTGACCTAAGTCTCTGTTTACCTGGAATTTTGTGAGTTTTAGTGCTAAAAGTCCCACCTTCCAGGCAACCTCTCAGTTCCAGGCAAACAGGGTTGGTTGGGCACTCTCACTGAGATTCTCAGTTTCAGAGCACCAGCCCAGGAAGAGTTGTCCCCTTTAAACTCTTTCCTAGAGTAGAGACTACTACCAAATATTTGGAACACAGGCCTCAGGCAAACTGAGCCCAGAGAGATTATCAACAGAATAATGAATTGAGTAGATTGCTCTCTACTACCACTGGTAAAACTTGAAAGCAAGATTTATTTCTCAAGAAAGACAAAGGAGAAAGACTTTATAGGATGATTTTCAATAAATGGTAATCAGCTGATTTGAAATATTCCTAAAAAGAAGGCAAAAGAAATGGGTAAACTACTGCATGTACAATTCGAGGCAAGTTTACAGACTTGTTTCTCTAGATGTGGGCTCCTGCCTACCGGAGCCACAGTCAACCATGGGGACTTAATTAGAATGCTGGTTCTTGGGCCTCTGAATTTATGATTCGGACTCTTTGGGGCTGAGGTTCACAAATCTGAATTTTAAATCATCATCATAAGTATGTTTCATGTACACCTGTATGGACAGACAGGTGTCCCCCAATGATTTCCTGCGTTGGGGTGTCCACAGCTTTGTGTAATCTCCTCCTTTTGGGTGCTGGCAGGACCAGTGACTTGCTTCTAACCAGTAGAATAGGGTAAAGCTGATGGTATGTTGCTCCCATGATGATGTTACATTATATACCACATGTTAGAAGGAGGGGGAACTCTCCCTAATGAGAGGCTTTCTGGCAAGAATGATGGCAGTCTCTAGATACTGAGAGGGGTCCCTGACTGACAGCCCCTAAGAAAACCAATTATTTCAATCCTACGCATGCAAGAAGATGAATTCTGCTAACAACCTAAGGAAGCGTGGAAGAAACTCTTTCCCCAGCGAAGCCTCCAGATCAGAATGAAGCCCCAGCTCATGCTGAGATTTTAGACTGCTGAAACTCAGGATTCCTGACCCAGAAACTGTGAGATAATAAACATGTATTGTTTCAGGCTGCTAAATTGGTGGTAGTTTGTTACTCTGCAAAAGATAACCAGCTAATACAACACCTAAAACTTGAGAACAGTGGCACGGTGGTAGAGGCACAGGCTCTGGAAAAGACAGACCTGCTTTAAATCCTAGGTCTGCCACTTCTCAGCCTTGTGACCTTGGACAATAGCAAAACCTCTTTAGGCTTCAGTTTCCTCATTTGTCATTGTGAGGGTCCAGTGAGGTAAGACCCGCCTAGCCTGAGCACAGGGCCAGCCACCCAGTAAGAGTCTAGCACATTCAATTACCTTCTTTATAAAAACTAGTCCAAAGTCTAACCTAGTCTAACAATGTAGACCATCAAAAACAGTTCCTCAGAGTGAAATTGGGAGTCCCTTCAGCAGGTATTTTTAGGATTGTCAAAACAGGCAGAGCAATAAGATCATTTAAGGTGCAACCAGATACCAACTGTCTACCCAACTGAGTGATTAGCAGCCACCACTAGTATCACATCTTAGATCAGATGCTAGGATGGGAACACAATGGATGATTGATTTGATTTGAAGTGGGGAGGATGGAAAGCATTCAAAAGGCAAGTGTGTGAATAGACTAAATATAGGCAGTTCTGTAATTCTTGGCTGTGGTTCTTCCCAAAGGTAAAACAACCAACTCCTGAATGTTTTGAGAATTCCAAGTACCTCAAGTATAGGTCATTGGGCACTGGATGGCCTAGAAGCACAAATTATGCATTGCAGGTTAGGTGTCTAGGGAGACAGATTCTGAAAAGATAGATGTAGGAAGCTTATTAGGGAGTGCTCTCGGGATCAGCTGTGTTCAGGGGGTGAGTGCAACAGAATGGGCAAAGGAGAAATCAAGCTGCAACTGCAATTTAAATCAAAAATCAAAATGTAATTATAGCTAAGACCTCAGCTCTGGACTCAGATGGCCCTTTAAGTGTCCCAAGTTGTGGTGGAGTGTCACAACTTTATCCTCTTGCATCCACCAGTCTTTGGACCCAGGCTGTCCCTGAAAAGGGGCTTGACCTTTGGCAAGGGAAATTCCTCCAACCAAGGGAAATTTCTGGTGTGGGCTGACTATTGAGAGCTGTCAGACAGTAACCCCTAGAGGGAGAGTCAGCGCCACACAGCACACCAACTACTAAAATACACGATGCGTTTCAAACAATGTCTACTACATGGTTGTTGTTATAATTTATTTTTGTTATAGTTCATTTAATGCATGCTGAGCTGCCAAGAGCACACTTTGCACTTAAATGGCAACTGCTGTTATAGTCTAAGGGGAAAAACTTATTGGTTATCTAGTCATCCATTCATTTGTTTTATAAAAAACCCTGAAACCTGTTCATTTTTAAGAATATATAAAATACAAAATGAGGATACTTAAAAATTGAGATGAAAGTAAAAAAGCCAAGGACAGTGGCACAATGTGACAGCCCAATCTAAGTATCCTGCATTTTAAAATTTGTACTACTTAGCACCATTTAGAACTATATATTTATTTGCATGACGATTTATTTAATGCCTGACTCCTCTAGTCCAAAAGTTTCAGAGGATAGAATGCTTTTCTAAGAGGATCTCAAACCTCTAGCATAGTATTTGACATATTAATACTTGAATATTTGTTGAATGAATGCATGCATGAAAAAGGAAACAGAAATGAAGCTAAGAAAAGGTATGTCTTAATAAACTGACATACATGTTATGAGCAGAGTGAAAATTTGAGACCACATTTCCTGACTGCCAATAAAATAAGAGAGGGGTATGACTGATTACACAAATCGGGATCTGTAACATTAAAAGTAAATTGCTGGGCTTCCCTGGTGGTGCAGTGGTTGAGAGTCCGCCTGCCGATGCAGGGGACACGGGTTCATGCCCCGGTCAGGGAAGATCCCACATGCCGCGGAGCGGCTGGGCCCGTGAGCCATGGCCGCCGAGCCTGCGCATCCGGAGCCTGTGCTCCGCAATGGGAGAGGCCACAACAGTGAGAGGCCCGTGTACCACAAAAAAAAAAAAAAAAAGTAAATTGCTAAGAACAACCATTCCTGGGACTGCGAACTGATGAAAATTTTTCAAAGGGATCACCATAAGAAGGATACTACCTAACGTCAGTAGCAAGCATCAAAACAACACCCATCACGTACATACAGTCATGTTCCGTGAGGCTGTTTCTAAGGGCTCTCCCATGATACACACCGATGGCTTCATAGGGAAGGGAAGGGCTGTTAGCGACAGCAGGTAAACAGGTGTCTGCTCTTCTGGCTTGATCCAAACTACAACTTTAGAATGTTTGGAAGAACAATTGGTCATATTCTCTGGCAACTACCTACAGCCCTCTCAGCCAATGTGTCATACACACTCATATGCTGAAAAGATTTCATAGATGTGCTGTAAAATCGTGTGCCCAATGTCTAGAATGATATTGAGTGTGGTTACGGCAATTGAATGCTGAGCCCAGTGGGTCATAGGACGCCATGTAGAAGGAGGTACAATCTACTGCCAGACCAGAAGAAAGAGAGTGGCTTATGCTCCTCTCTTTCCAAGTTCATAGTCAGTGACTTCATGCTGGTCACTTAAAATCAGCCCTGGTGGGAGTATTTACACCGTGGCAATCAGCAAACCTACAAATAAGGCTTTTATTTTTCCTTCAAAGAGTCAATTTACCTGTACACCACTGCATGTCACTTAAAGTGAAGCCTGGGATGAATCAAGACGGAGTGATAAACGTGTTTCCTCAGTATATAAGGGAGCATACTTAGACCTGACGACAGTTCTACCCAAATTGCAATATAGCACAAAGAAATAAGGCAAGTAGCGTTCTAGACGCTGTAAGATGAGGTTTGCTGTAGTGGCGACAGTGGTGTAACCGTCCATAATTTGTGTAGTGCCATTTTCAGGCTTCTAATTCCCTTTAAGTAGGCTGCCAAAATTGCTCTGCCAGTGAAGTCTCACAGCTCCACTGGACTAAAGAAAGACACAGAGAGAAAACAGTTTAAAAATAGTGAGTAATTCACTAAATGGACATGCCCTCCATGACCAGTCGAAGGTGGGAGACACTAATCCGTGTCCTTCAGTTGGTTCCCCATCCCTCGAGTTCCTCACGAGTGAGAATCATCTTGTCCGGAGGTGTGATTCTGGCATATAAAATGATGTATTTCTCAAACAACATGGCTCCTCAGTGCAAGCCAACTGCTTCATCTGGTGTCGACCACAGAACCAGCCATCTGTTCCAGGGCTGGAAGAAAAACTGCCTGTTGGTCTTAATGATGGATAGAATAACACTGTACCTTATGGTTAACTTAAGGGATTTTTTTTCAAGGGGATTTTGACTTTACACAAATTTTTTTAACCCCTGCAGAAGATGTGATTCCATGTACTAGAAAGCATACAGAGAATACTGAATGGGATCTTAACTGCTGGTCTGGGTGAACTCAGACCTGAATGACTCAGGGGAAACCTAACTGGAGTCTGGGGTCCTTTTAGCATCCTCTTGTTAAAGTTGAGAAAACTCTAGAGGATGTATGGAATGGAAGACAATCCCATCACCACAGAGAAGAGCAGGCGGAATAATCCTCTTAGGCAATCAAAACTGAGGGACCTACTGTGCAGGGTGCCACCCTGATCATCACCAAAACACTGGCATTTCATTACGTAACTGTCAGAGTAAACGTCAAAACACCGTCTCATAGAAAGCAAAGTCAATTTCCTTTAATTTAGCTCCCTGATTGCTTTGCATATGAAGATGCAATATGCAGACATAATCCTGACAGTAGTCTACATTTTCTATCATATACTCATTACACTGGTCTAAATGGAACTTCAAAGTATAGTTGTCAAACAGGCCCATCTACACAAGAGGATTCTGTATCAGTGAAGACAGAAAGTGCTGGCTACAGCCTTTTGGGTACATGGAATAGGAGATACCAAGATTGAGGAGAATTATTTATGTCATAATTTTTACCTTTCACATCTCTTCCTATCTTTTCCACTTGGTTGGCACTATTTAACAGAGAGTAAATGGACAAAATTATGTGCCCAAAATGGCTCTTCACTACCTATCAATTACAACATTGATTTTAATGACTCCTCAGAGTATACATGACTTGATATAAATTTTAGTTACAGAGCTCCCAGACTGATTAACACATTTAAGTCACCAGAGGCTTAATGAGAAAAATACCTAAAAACTTCAATTCAATTTAAAAGTCCATCTCCCCAGCCAATACACTGTCTTTTTGGTGTGGAGTTACCCTGCCTGGTTGTGGATTTGACTGGGTCTGTTGGAGAATATTCATTTAGTATAAAGGAATCTCCTGGGTTCACACAGGGACAGGATTTCCTGTCCCCTTAGAGGAGAAAAAGCAGGCTCAGACGGTGCCATCTGAAATATGACAGCTCTAAAGAAGCTATGAGAACACCACCACCTGTGTTCTAGGGAGGTCAGGAAACTGTTCTTTAAGAACCAGTGGTGAGTGGGCGGGGAGAGGAATAAAAACAAACTTGGCACAAACAATATTTAGCTAATTAATAGCATTTAGAAATAACAATAGGAATGGCTAACATTTACTGCAGTGGCTTTCAAGCTTTTTGACTATGATTCACAGTGAGAAGTACATTTTACAAGGCAGCTCAGGATGTACAAACATTAATGTGAATACATATAAAACAAACTTACGTTTCATGAAACAATACCTGATACTTTCTATTCAATTCTGTTTTTAGTGCTGGTTATGACCCAATCAGTTGATTTCATGACCCACCAGTGAATCACGGCCTGCAGTCTGAATTACTGATTTATAGCATGCATATGATGAGCAGAGTCATAAAGACCAAGATTAAGGCACGGTGATAAAGTGTGCTCTGGAGTCAGACTCCCTCTATTTGAGTCCTGGCTCTTATGCATACAAGCAAGTTTCTTAACTTCAGTTTTTTCATCTGCAAAGTAAAATTACTACTATGTCAGGAAGTCGTTGTGGAGATTTAATGATACAATACATGAAAAGCTCCTAGAACAGTAGCCAGCACAGAGTAAGCATTCCGTAAGTGTTAGCCCTTTTGTTGATTATCTATGGCCACAATAGTTCTACATAAATTATCCCCAAACTCTAAGGCTAATTAATTTAGTTCATGAGTCTGTGGGGTTCAGATGACTATTGGCTGATCAGCTCTGCTCCCTGGGTTTCACCTACCAACAGAATAGCTTAGTCATGTTCTTATGAAGAAAGAGAGAGAGCCAGAGCAAGTTCAGTCGCCCAAGCATCATGTCTGCTAACATCCATTGGCCAAAGAAGTGAGAAGTCAGAGTGGGAGGTCACTAGAATTGCATGGTAAAGGGCATAGATATAAGGAGGGTTAATAAGTCAGGGCTACTTTTGCCATTAGCCAGAGCTATGATTATAATACTGGAACCTCTCTCTCTCACTGTGCTAGGTGCTTTGCATTAATCAGGTTAAATCTTGACAACAATCACTGCTATGACAATAAAGGTTCTTGACCGCAAATGACAGAGTGCCCATATTAAATTTCAAGGAAAAGTCTATTTATCTGGGAAATAAACCAGTCAAAGTTATTTAATACGTCTGAGTTATGGTAAGGTTAGCTATGGGGACCCAAAAGTGATCTTCGATGCTCTGTCTCCCTCCATTTCTCAGCTCTTTCCCCCTGTGCATTGGATCCACTGTGGAGACAACTTTTCCATGAAACCTCTTGTAGCAATGCCAGGTTTAAATCACTCTTACAGCTTGTGATTTAGATGACCAGCCATCCTGGTGTGTCTAGGATTAGGAGGTTTCCAGGGATGTGGGATATTCACTGCTATAACTGAGTAAGCCCCGGGCAAATACAGATGAATTGGTCCTCCTACTTGCAACCCCAGAGAAGAGAGGGCATTTTCCTAAATGGATTTGGCAGAAAAGTCCCTTGGTGGACTCCCATTGGCCTGCCGTGGATCATATGATATTCCTGAACTAATGCCAATGGTCAAGAAGATGAAGTCTCTGGCCAAGATTAGGTCATTTTCCAAACCTAAAATGTCGTGGAGTTAACTCTTTCTGAATCTTACGAAAAATCGGTGGACAAGATAGATACCCAAAGGAAAGGATCCAGGATGTACAAACAGTGTAAGTCACTGGAGTACTGTTGTTACCATTTTATAGATGAAGAAATAAAATCTCCAAAAAATAGAGTCTCTGAGAGGTTTAGTGACTTTCCAAAGTCACATAACAAAGAGAGTAGCTGAGCCAGGATTTGAACCACGATATTTCTGGCTTTAAAGTCTGCACTCTTTCCACTGCCCAGGCTGTTTGCCTACAGCAATAATAATACAAGTTTTCTGAAAGCCTAATGCAGCACTTAAAAAACAAAACTATACTTATGAAAATAGTGAGAAGCTATAAATACCCTACTTTGCAATTCACTGGGGAAAAACACAGAAACAGAGGCCACTTGCAAGGAATTTCTCCTCGGGAATACTTTTTGCCAAAATATGAACAATTAAATTGTACAAAAAAATAAAAATTGTACAACTTAATTCTTTTTGCTGAAACATGAATAAATGGTTGGAAAATATAAAGGGTTTTTAGGTTGTTTCCTATTTGTACAGAGGTATCAGGAAAATTTTCTCTCCCCGCCCACCGCCATACAGCACTGAGGGAGACTGAGAAAAATTACCATTGGATACACCTGAGCCACCTTCAAGTTCCCATTGGCTCTTGACACTAGAAACCATCTCCTGCCATCCCCTGCCCCCACTCTCCCCTACCTCAGTCCCCAGCAGAGCCGTTGGCCACATCCAGCCTCAGTCAATCCCCTCTGAGCACTGAGATACTACGGATCATCCCTATTTGGGGAGCACACAGAAGGAAGGTTCTGTTGCTTAGACTACTTGGAACTAGGACTCTCCACCTCCATTCTTCACGGACATTTCTAGCCTCTCTGCCTGAAATGACTCTCTTGGCCCTTCTGAGAGACGAGCAGCAGCCAGAGCCGACAGCTGGTGGTTTGTGCACCAAAGAGGCTGGCCGCGCTGGAGAAGCACCACGTGGCTTATCCTAACCATGCAGCATTTTGCCAGAATGAAAAATCACCAGGGCTCTACAAAACAACACGAAGAAAAGAATAAATGCCCTTCATGTCCTCTGCGGATCCTAAAACCACCACTGCTCTGCCCAGCAAAGACTTGAAAGCAGCAGTTGGAGTTAGTGGTCAAAAGACAGAGGGGCCTCCTAAGCTGGATGAAAGGAGTGACAGGTTCCTTTCAGTCTCCACTGCCCTGTACAAAGCCCATCACCCCACTGGCAGCAAAGGAGAAGATAAACAGCTGTGGCTTGAGTGTCTGTCTACTTAAAAGAGCAGAGAATGGTGAGAGAGAGGAGAAATAATTGTCATGGTTATAATGTTAAAAATGATAAAGCAAAGCACGTAAACATTTCACTTCAATGTTTTACCCCTGTGCTTTTATTTAAAAAAAGCCTTTAGTTATTAAAGGCATTGAAAAAATTATAAAAAGTTGGTGAGTCCACAAAAATTCCCCTTAACATGAAAGTTCTATAAAGTGATACAGATCCAAGAGAAAGGAGAAAAACATCTATTGAACACCAGCTTGGTGCCAATCACATTATATTTAGTATGTAATTTAACCTTTAAAACAGCACCATAAAGTAAGTATCTCTAGCATAATTTTATAGATGAGAAACTCAGCTTATACAGGTTAAAAATCCTGCCTAAGAGCACACAGTCAGTAAATTGGGAACTAGAACTTGAACCCATGTCTGTTTGACCATGAAGCCCATGCTCTTGCCTCCAAGCAGACAGCCTCCCAGACAAAAAAACCATTGGGGAAATTATAACAGAAAATGCAACTCAAGAGTCAAGATGATTTGTTATTGCAATGGATGGTTTTCTTTCCTACAGCTTATTTATATTCCTGTTCCTCTGACTGCTAAACAGAACTACGGAGATAAACACAGCGGGCTCAGTTGAGAACATTCTAGAAGGATTTTTATTATGTTTGTTCACTCTTTTGCAATGAGTTTCTTCAAGACCTTTGCAAAAGTGAGATAACACATGCTGTGGTACAACCATGACTGGTGAGGTAAAAACTACATCATGACCTGAGTCACCAGGACAGACTCTGGGGAACAGGAACTTCCTTCCAACACAATTAGCTTGACCAGTCAGCATTGCAACTGTCAAATATGGGCTACTATTTTTTCTTTGCCAAATCAACGAGTGAGGATCCAAAATATTATTAACACTGTAGAAATCACCCACCACATGTTATTGCACAAGTAGCGTGAAGACTACCACGGGGATTCCTTCTGTTTGTGACTCGAAGCTGGGAGACATGTCAAAACAGAGGGATAAAAGCTGTCAGAACTCAAGAGCTGATGTTAACCCATCCAGTTACACACCTGCTACAGAGGATAATGGGTCTCATTTCAGGCAAGTAAACATGTCATATTCTCATTAGAGGAAGTAGCAATGGATAATTTGTACCTATAAAGGTAACTGAATGTGTGCATACAATTTCCTTCAGAGCCTGTGCCATGAGTATGCAAAGTCTTAGAATAGAAAGCTATTGCGAATGTTAAAAGGGTCAGATAATTTGGGTCAGATAATTCCCTAATATTAATTCCACTGGGTCACCTTCATTGCTTAGCGGTAATAACATATAACATGCCCTTGAAAACTTACCTAAGACCAGGGATATCCCTTTTACAAAAAATAGAGAGTTTTAAGCATTTTGAGTTTGGACTCTATGGTGTCTGGGGACATGGTGAAAATTTTATAATTCTTGGTTTCCCTAGGACCTGGTATAATGCATGACCAAGGTAGGCTCATAATAAATGTTTCTTGAATGAATGAAACATTTGTGACTGTTTGGTTTGTGTTTCAAAGTTAGCTCAATAAGTGCTGCTTATTTCTGTTTAAATTATTACATCATATTTTGTGTAGCTGCCTCTAAGTGATTTGTAAAATACACCTCTTTCAATGATGTTTCTTATATGTATCTCATATATAAAAGACAACTGCTTTTTTAGTTCGATCTTGAAGGCAAAAACAAGCAAGTTAAGAATGGCACACATACACCATGCCTCCCTTCTGTACTCAGGCATGGCAGACTCTGCCAACACTGATTCCTGCCTGGTTTCAGATCCTTCACAAGTTGGTGAATCCAGGTAGCTACCACCAGTTGGCTGGATTTGGCATAAAAGCTGAACCTATTGATCCTCCTTAATTTAGAATTTCCTTTTGGGATAGATAAATTAGAGATTATCTAAGTGTACATAATAAAACCAATTGGTGAATTTAGATTTCCTACACAAAATGTAATTCTACCAGTGGCACTACAGTTCTATTCCAAGATGGATCTTTTAATTTTGCTGTTTCTTGTACGAACATAAGGTTAGAAGAACTGTGGACTCTGCTTTGACCAGTTTCCTACCTTAGCCTGCTTCCAAGTGGTGCTGGATTCTTAAGCGCCCTTATCCCAGCTCCCTGTGAGTGGGGCATTTCATGAGATATGATAAAGTCTACTGTACAATTTGTTTTTCTAATGGGATTTTAGCAGGCATCATGCAAGAAAAACCTTAAAATGGTCTTGGGCTACTGAACTTGCTCTCACTCTGCTATCACCATGAGATGACAAGAAGTAGTTTCTCAGAGATTAGTTTCAATGTGGAATCTGAAACTACATCAATGAACTTTTTTGTTTCATTAAACTAAGCATTCTGTTTCCTTCCAATCCAGTGGTCTAACTTGAACTTTGAATGGATCTTTTAACCATGTGTGATTTCATAATACCATGGATCAATCATGGAACATACTGGTTCACTGAGTTGCGTAGATCTCCCCAATATTGCACATTTCATTAAAATACCAAAAACCACACGTGTAAATATTACTACCAATCTCATTAGAAAAACTTATGGTATCAAGCTCACAGTGGTGCTTATAAATTTTTTCCAAAATTCTCATTTTCACTTGAAACCTTGAATTTTATCATTGGCAACAAACACTGTTGTTTTCCTTGGAGTGACAGTCTAACTATGTTCATTTTCAAAAAAATGTCTGCCAAATATCCAAGTCTGGATAATCATAGTTTGTCTGTCAGTAGTTTTTCAATCAGCGATCCTGTTCCATGAAGAAAGAAGCTAGTTCAGCTTGTAACTCACACAACTGCAGGAGTGCTTTTCCTCAAGACAACCATAGTACTTCATCAAGGACACTCTTAGGTGAAACTGACATTTATTGTTTTTATTTTTAAATTATTGCTATTTATTTCTCTGATTGCATGGTAGCAAAGAATGTAATGATTGCTAGAGGTCTGGGGCCACTGCCTTGATTCATGCTACGGCCCATTGCTTTTGCACTGGATATGCAAACGTCAAAACTATTGTTCCAGGACTAAACCATGTAATCCAAAAACTTACTTAAAGTTTGAATATTTTAGCAAATTTTTGTATTTGTTGCTGAGCATTCATCAAATAGATATTATGTAATGATGAGTCGACGCTGATAACACACAAAAGTTAAGCCCAGCTTATCTTTAGATTCATCCATTTACAAGATTTAATGCAATTCTGAAGATGATATATTAATGCAATCTTTATGTTTGCAGCTAAATTTGGTAATCAGTGAGTTAACTGTATCATTGGAAAATGGCACTGCTGCTATTCTTTTTACTGACTTTTCAGGCAGCTGGCATTCAGCAATGTCAACTGCAGAGGATTTATTCATTTACCAGCTGTTGTTTGTACTTCTCTAACCAATGAAATACTTACCCTATAAGATGCTTCAATAGCTGTTTCATTTCTAGTTTAAAAATCTGTAACAAACAACTTTTGACTTTTAAAGAACTCATCACATCTATGCTTAAAATTTTCAATTCCTTTTTCTTCAAACTTTTAATGATTGCTCTCAAAGTGATGTCTCAACTGGCAGCAAAATACTATTTGAAAATGTTCTGTTGTACAATCCACAATAAGGTAAACTGTTAACATCTATAAATATGGCTCCCCTCATCCTCATCCTTCTTCTTGTCCCACCATCCCATTTAATTAAAAGTTCCACAAAGGTGGAAAACTTCATATTTATCTGTGTATATCCCAGCATTTAGTAACCAGAGCAAACTGATACTCAGTAACAGATCTGTTGCATTGGATTCAAGATTTGGTGATAAAGGATTGCTTCTATACACTGATGTGAAAATTAAGCCTCAATTAAAGTGACAATATTTTGCTGCAGATTGTGTGAAATAACTTGAGTTCACCCAGTTTAATCTTTGGCCATAACACACAGTCTTTCTGTTTTGTTTTTAGTAAAAATAATTCCAGTTACCGATGAGAGAATCCTGGTTCAATGTCGCTTAAGACACAAGTGAGTTCACTGGGCCATGTAACTAACTCTAAGTCCAGTGGTGGGTTTGGCCTCAGGAACAGGTGGATCCAGAAGATTAAAAATGTTGCCAGACACTGCTTCTGTTCGGGTCTCATTTCTCTTCTTGTGGTATTTTGGCTTCATTACCAGAAAGATTACTTCCACAATTAGGGAAAGAAAACGTCTCACAGACCAAATCTATATCCCTATGGCTCACAATTCAAAAGGGAGAGACCTACTTTCTCTCTTCCAGCAATCACTTGTCAAGCCACATGGAAGGACTTGTATTGGTGTTTTTCAGGGTTCACATGCCTACCTCTGGGTGAATCACTAAGTTAAGGAGGAAGTGGTTCTGTGACTGGCCGAGACTTGAATGTGTGCTCACCTCTAAAGGCAGAGGTAGAACAGACCACACTAGTGACTACCCTACTAGTTTTACATGGAGTGGAAAAGGATATTAAGGGAAAAAAATGTCTGCTGCATTTTAGTTCATACTATACTCTTCCTGATTATAAATCTAATACATATACTGGATAATACAGAAAAATAATAAGGAAAAAAACCTGTAATGCTATCACACAGAGAGATTGCAGAAGAAAATTTTTGTGTGTATCTTCCCAGTTTTTCTATCGGTCGAAAATGAAAAAAGAGACCTGCTTTTAAAGTTAAAATATATTAAACCATTTCCTCACATTCTAAAATATTCTTTTACAACTTAACTGCAATGACTGGTTCAAAGAGCAGTCTTGGGAGATGTTCTAATGCTCACAAACCTCCCTCTTTCTTAAAAGTAATTTCAATCTTCTTGGACGTGAAGTTACTATTTTCTCCGCAGTATTCCTTAGTGCTCAGATGAGGCTAGGGGGCAGAACGTGAGCCTCCTGTGGAACGCATTTACTTCCTATGCACAAAAATAAATCCACATTAAATACTGAATCTAGAGAAAGACTGGAGTCCTATCAGCATGCTCCTGCGCTTGCAGAAATTTGAAATACAGCCTGAGTCCTGTGTGATGCTGAGCAGGCTGTGAGGCCAGAACTGCAAGTGTCCATGAATGCTGGAAGTGATGACCATGTTGCTGACCCAATTTGCTATTTCTGTTCTTCTTTCTACTTGTTAATAATGGAAGAGTAAAAATCTACAGCAGACATCCTTGAATTTGCACGAGCCAGTCATGCAGCCTGGTGCTAAGACCTTCAGTGAAAATCATGATAACTGAGCTATGGAAATGGATGTGCTGTGTATGTTGTGTTGTTACATGGGATTCAGCTAGTGGTATGCTGATAAATGTTTAAAAACTAGTTCTTCAAATAAAACAACCATTATCTTCAGTGTTTGCCATTTCTATGGTGTAAATACTGCCACAATGGTCAGTCTTAAACTGCCAACCTGACATCACTGAATATGTTAGAAGGCTAAGAAGAAAACTGCACCATTGGTTTTCATGAGCTGGTATAAGCTGGCTTCAGCACAACACTGATCCAGTCATTCCTTCTACCAGATCTTTAGTGAGCTCTTATTCTGTGCCAGATATTGTGCTAGGCTCTGGGGCCTAGCAGAACACAGATGTTGTTTCTACTCTCTTGGATTTGTAATTTAGTCGGAAAGATGGATATGAATCAAATATTCACAGAAATGAAAGTTAAACTAAAGCAATGGAGAGCTATGAAAGCAGGTAATAGGAGGTTGTTACCTTGTCTTAAGGTCAATAAAGAGCTCTCTAAGTGTTATTTGCCTGTGGTCCAATGTAGACTACTGGTTTCAAGCCAGAGGAAAAGCAGCTTCTGATATCTGAGTACTGCCACTTTTCTCTTGGGGCAGTATTAAATCCCTGTGTTTGAAATACCTAGGATGGATTCTCATTTTCTGACAAGACTCTCAATGATATACTGAGGAACTGAATGCACTGAAATTTGTTAGTTTGGGGTTTTCCCTGTGCAGACAAAATCCTAAGAAAAGGATCTGAAGGCAAGTAGAGGAGTGGAGAAGTAAGACAAGAAGAGAAGGAAGTGAATAAAGAAGGGTGCCTTATCCACTCCACAATTCACAATAACCAAGACATGGAAACAGCCTAAATGTCCACTGATGGATGAATGGCTAAAGAAGATGTGGCCTGTATATACAATGGAATACTACATAAAAACAATGAAATAATGCCATTTGCAGCAACGTGAATGGATGGAGATTATCATACTAAGTGAAGTAAGTCAGACAAAGAAAAACAAATACCATGTGATATCACTTATATGTGGAATTTAAAATATGACACAACTGGACTTATCTATGAAACAGAAACAGACTCACAGACGTAGAGAACAGACTTGTGGTTGCCGAGGGGGAGGATGGTGGGGGAGCAATGGATTGAGAGTTTGGGATTAGCAGATGCAAACTATTATGCATAGAGTGGATAAACAATAAGGTTCTACTGTACAGCATACCATATCCTGTGATTAAATCATGATGGAAAAGAATACGAAAAAGAATGCATATATATGTATAACTGGATCACTTTACTGTACAGCAGAAATGAACACAAACTGTAAATCAACTATACTTCAGTAAAATAAAATTTTTTAAAAAAGGAGGGTGAATTATCAAGCAAATTACCACTGCAAGCAGCTGGCTCTTACAGGGTTGAAAATGTACCTCAGATTTAATTTATGCAATGGGAGACGGCGTTGGGGTATGTATCCACCAACTCCCAAAAGCCATCTGTTAAAGGCTGCTTCTGAGGGGTGTAATTCCCAGAATTTCTGGCCTGCTGTGCATATGGAAAGTGTGAGCTCTTGCAGCCAAGAAAGACTACAGGCAAGGAGACTCAGGTATGGGCATTTGGAAGTCAGGCTGATGGGCCCAGAAATGGTCAGTGTCAAAGGGATACGCGCAGGGCACTGACGATGTCTGCTACAGGTAAGTAAAAATTAAATGGTAAGTGTGCAGAGGCATGAACAGTAAGTGAATACCGTTGTAGAAAATGTGTTTGAGGTTGTTTAGAGTTGGTTCAAAGACCATCACTAGAGATGCATAAGCAGCTCATCATTATACGCTGGGGTTCAGCAGCTAAATATGTCTGGATACCACTGTAATAATGTGTCCCAAGCCAACACGAGTTTATGTTGCTACCCTCAAACAGCCCTTGAGATTTCCAATCTGTGACCTTTGAAAATGTTCAGTTGGGTTGCACGATATGTGTTGGTTTAATATCATTCTTCAATTTCATCTCTGACACTTCCCTCTTTCCCACGAAAGCCCTATATGCCGTCGTCACCAAATTACCTTCACTTCCTCCGTTTCCTGCCTTTGAATTTTCACAAACCATTCTACCTGTCTGGTGAACCCCCTACTCATTCTTCCAAACCCAACTCAAGCAGCAGCTCCTCTGTAAAGCTTTCCCTGACCCTCAGGATCAGCTAGGCTTGGGTTTACTACTCTACGTTTTAGCATCGCAGCAGGTGGTTAAAAGCGAGAGAACTCTAAAACAGAAACTGTTCCCTTTTTATTCAGATAAAACCGACGTAACATTAAACTACCCATTTTAAAGTGTACCATTCAGTGGCATTCAGTACATTTACAATGTTTTGCAATTGTAAACATCATCATCTCTTATCTAGTTACAAAATATTTTCAATCCCCAAAAGGAACCCTGTATCAGTTAAGCAGTCACTCCCTTCAGCGGCTGCACTAAACTGCTTTCTATGCGTTTATCTATCCTAGATACTTCATAGAAGTAAAATTCTATCAATATTGTCACCGGCAAAGCTCATTAACAATTTTCAGGGAATAAAAACAGACTCTGGGTAATAAGGTAAAGTCTAACCTTTTTCTTCTTTTCCTTCGTGCTCTGTCTAGTTTCATTTGCTCACAGGGTGCCCCGTGCAGTGGTCTTGCCCCGAGCCCTTCGGACCACAGTTCCTAGGGCAAAATGGCTGCGCCCAACACCTCAGCTCAGAAGGCTGTGTACAGACGAGCCATGTGCAGGAGCTCTGCGCACGACACTACAACGCAAGATGGCAGCGGGAGGCTGAGGGCAGAGTCGCCGCGCCCGCCATTCGGATCTGACGCACCGTGAGCAGCACAGCGGCACCTCCGCCAGACTCGCGAGAACTCCGCCAGAATCGCGAGAACTCCGTCCGACTCGCGAGATCCCCGCCCCTACCCTCACCCCACTTCTCGCCTACAGCAGCCCCGCCCACAGCCCTTCCAGGACAAAGTGTGCTGCGGAGTGTGAGCTCACACCTCTCCATTCTTTGATGAAGGAATAAAGCTTTCCTTTGCTTCTGAACCGAAGGAACTTCATCACGGTCTTGTTCTCTTGGCTCAAACGACACGGGGCAGGAGGACCCTTGTCAGGTCTTCTTTCCTTTCATGGCTGAAGACTGTTCCATTGTATGGATATACTACATTTGTTTTTGCATTCGTCAGTTGATGGATATGTGGGTGGTTCCCACCTTCTGGCTGTTGTGACTAGTGCTGCCATGAACCTTCATGTACAAGTATTTGTTTTTTTGGAATACCTATTTTCAGTACTTTTGGGGATACACCTAGGAGTGGGGTTGCTGGGCCATATGGTCATTCTGTGTTTAACTTTTTGAGAAAGTGTCAAATGTTTTCCACAGTGGTTGCATCATGTTACATTTTTACCAGCAATGTAAGCACATTCCAATTTCTGGAACTGCCCAGTTTTGAATCTACGCTCTAATACTTACTAACTATGAGCCCTTGGGCAAGATACTCCCTGCGCCCAATTTCCATCATAAATAAAGGAGAATGGAATACTACCTACCTCATATGATTGTTTTGAGGATTAAATGTGTCACTAGGTGTAAAACACTTAAATAGTGCCTGGCCCAGGGGAAGGACTAAGTGTCAGTTATTTTATTTATTGCTGTTATTGCAATTAAACATTTCAACATAAAAATGCAAAGCCTGTCTAGTTTTTCAGATTTTTATCTCCATTTCTTGGTACAGTACCTGGCAAACAGAATATAGTCAATAAACGTTTGGAGAGTGAAATGGATGTTAAAAGCTGAGGAACTTCTCAAAAATAGTGAATAAAAATATAAGCCATATTAAATATTAGAATATATAGCAACAAGTATTATGGTTCTCATAATAATAGACACACAGCTGAATGTAATAAGTAGTCCATAATAAACCCTACTATCTATAAGTCCTTTTTTTTAATTTATTTTAAAATTTATTTTTGGCTGCGTTGGGTCTTCATTGCTGCACGCTGGCTTTCTCTATTTGTGGCAAGCGGGGGCTACTCTTCATTGCGGTGCACGGGCTTCTCATTGCCGCGACTTCTCTTGTTGCAGAGCACAGGCTCTAGGTGGGCAGGCTTCAGTAGTTGTGGCTCGAGGGCTCTAGAGCGCAGGCTCAGTAGCTGTGGCACACGGGCTTAGTTGCTCCGTGGCATGTGGGATCTTCCCGGACCAGGGCTGGAACCCGTGTTCCCTGCATTGGTAGGCGGATTCTTAACCACTGTGGCACCAGGGAAGCCCTATCTATAAGTTCTTAAAACATGATGGCCATATAATAAATAGAGAACAGATTATCCAAAAGGTGTTGTATAATCATCTATGCAAAAAGGGATGAAGAAGGTTATATTTGACACCTAATACCAAAGTAAATCCAAATGAATATAAATGTTTATATGAAAATTAAATTTAAAAATTATTTTTGTATTTTTGCCTGTAGAAATAAAAGCATGGAATAAATAAAAAATAGCAATAAATTTGACTATTATAACAGAAAAAGGCTCTGTAACTCAAAATGAATAAAATGAAAAGGTGAACAAACTGAGAAAAAATACTTGCCACAGATATTACAGTGTTTATATCCTGAATATATGAAGAACTGTTGCAGGTCAATAAGTAAAACAGCATGGTAGTAATTACGAAAGAGAAAAAAAATAGGTGTGCAATAATTTCCAAGAAGAAAAATCAATGGCCAAAACAAACAAACAAAAACCCATGAAAATGAAAAAGACTGAATTTTACTAGGAAATAAAGGGAAAATTTAAAATGAAGATGCCACTGTTACCTATCTAATTAATAGATTTCAGAAACTAGTAAGCCTCAATGAATCATGTGGGCACACTGCAATGGGGACTTTCAAACGTTGCTGATGGCTGTGCAGATTGTTGCAAATTTTCTGGAAATTCTAGAATTTCTCTTAATGGAATCATATAGTATATTCTCTTTTATATCTGGCTTCTTATATTTTTTAATGTTTAATGTTTTTGAGATTTATCCATATTATGGTATACAACAGTACTCCTTACTTTTTAAATGCCAAGTAAACTTCCATTGTATGAACGTGCCACAAATTGTATATTCATCGATTTGTTGATAGACATTTGGATTGTTTCCAGTTTGGGGCTATTAGAAACAAGGCTGTTATGAATATTCTTAAACATAGTATGGACATGTTTTATTTCTTTTAGGTAAATACCTAAGAATGAAATTGCTAGATTGGACAATAAGTATACAATACACTTTATAAGAAACTACCAAACTGTTTTCCAAAATATTTGACTAATTTACATTTCCACTAGCAAGGTATGAGAGCTGAAGTTGCTCTTTGCCTTCAGCAATACTTTGTATTGTCAGTCTTTTAATTTTTAGCCACTCTAGTGGTTATGGACTTGTTTTTTTAAAGCAAGAATATTTTATGGGCATTACTGTGTTCTTCATATTGCCTCACATATTTGCACACGATGTCTGGTTGTTCCATTCTTAATAGGCTAAGGGTGATCGGCAAGTTCGGGTGGCAAAAGCCTGATCTGTCCAAAGTTTCATCAGTTGGTTCATCTCCTAATGGTCTTTGAATGAATCAGTTATTTCATCAGGGAATACAAAATGGTAATTCAAAAAAAATTCTGTCATTCTTTCCACGTTTTTAACTAGAATTCTTTTATAGGCAACAACCTTCACATGTTGATCATGGCTATTGGTTTACCCTGAAATACAGTTTATACAGGAAACAGGAAAAATCTGTAAATCATTCTCTTAAACAGCCAATAAGTTAAAAACTCAATAATTTTTTGAAGAGTTTTTATCGCCTTGGAAAAAATGCTCACAAGCTTTGTTAAGTGAACAAAACAAGAACAAAACTATAGTTAGCAAGAGCATTGTTTGTCTCTGTTTCGTGGGATTATGGATAGTTTTTACTGAAACTACATTTTGCTATATTTTCCAAGTTTCTACAATGAGGATGCAATACTTACAAAATTTGTGCCGAAAAAAAGTCATAAATTTGCTGACCTAATCAATGGATAGCTGGATTAATTCTTTTTTAGATTTCTCGTTTCCACAGTTATTCACAGATATCTACTGTACACATTGTAAAGGAGGATAGAAGACATTAGACAGAGAGAAGGTGGAGTTTCAATTGAGCCAGCTTTTGAGTCTCTCAGGTCTAATACACTTTCTTTCTTTAGGCCCTAAGATCTTTTATGAAGAAGTGAAACAGAATGGCCTAGACTAGGAATAAAACTACTGGCAAGAAGAAAATATTGGGGATTGCTACCAAAAAGTCCTAAAATAAAAACTTGACAAAAAATCCAGCAGGTAAAAGGCCTTATGCTCCTCTTTCTACTTGCTGATAAATAATGATATTTAGAGATATCATATTAACTCTGATCTCTCTAATGTTTTCACAACTTGTGCTGATGTTCAGGTGCTTGTGTCAAAATCCTATCCTTTCACATACTGAATCAATCAACGTGCTCCAAATAGTGCCATTTACCAATGTGTGCCTTGTAAGTGTTCGAACCTTTTCACCAAGATGAACATTTTATAAAAAAACAACTCAGCTAGGAATTTTGACGTAAGAACAATGCTGATTAGAAAATATGGCCTCCTTTGATTCAGGCATCCAGGTTTGCCCTGGAGCCACAGCTTATTTAAGGGAAGCTGAATTCTTGCATTTTCATCTTTAGCATCGGATTGCCAGAATCTCAGCCTGGCATACGAAAACACCTGAACTCACACTCCCTCCCCCACCCCCGACAGGCTATCTGTTCTTCTTTAGTGCAGTTTTCGTTTCCCTTTAGAGACATTCTCTTTGGCCCTTTCAGCACTATTAGACTGAAAAATGCCTCACAGCCTAAAATGATGTTTATTGAGATTGATAGTCTATGGGAATCAGGCTTTCCTGTTGGTTTGACTGAGTCAAGTACCTCCTCTTCTGTGACTGTCACCACGCACAATTACATGGTCAGAGATGTTTCATGCTGTTCACCAGTGTGGTGATCCCAGAAGTGAGGACCATGAAAGAACTTCTCGAATTAGATAGACAAAGATATCAATATTTCTGAAGAGCTACTATATCCTCGACTTTACTTACTATTTGGCCATTTGTTTTCTCCCAGCATCTCTCTCTCTCTCTTCTACCACTGAAAGCATCTAGTTTTCCACTGAGGAATCAATGCTCCATATTTGTAGCCATGACGTTTAGGTAGGATTGACTTTACCCTTCTGGGCATGGGCTCCCATCACTTTCAAATAAATGTATTTCTTTCTTCCGACTACAGTGATTGATTTGGGAATGGGCATGTAAATAAAACACACCAATTCTAGGTACTGAAGAAAGAAGCTGTCTCCCTCTTCCACAGAAATCACCAGAAGAGAAAATTTACCTTTAAGTAGAGAGTGTGGTACAAGGCTGTGTGGCCTGGAACTTCTGCAGCCATTGTTTCATGATGAGGTGAGTCATTCTGGGGACAAAGCCAACACAAAGGAGGGCTGAGACACAGAGCTACATCCCTCATGATCCCATGAACTCTGGACCAAACAGTAGCTGGAGCACCAAAACTCCTCCAGACGTTTTAAGCTAAGTGAGCGATTAAATATGCCTGTTTTTCTTAAGCTAAGTTGGATTGAGTTTCCTGTTGTTTGTCACCCAAGATTCCTAGCCAGTATATTGTCTATAATTTACATATTTCCCTCACCATATGTTTGCGAGGTAAGTATTATGGTACCCATTTTACAGCTGAAGATAGCAACTCTCAGAGAGAGAATCCCAGTGATGGTACAGCTAGGAGGTGAACTTAAGTTGTCTAAAGCCCATATTATTAACCTCTATGCCAACATTCCTCAAAGTGTGGTCTGAGAACTTCAGAAGGGGATGCCCAAGACTCTTTCTAGGGATTTATAAAGTCAAAACTACTTTTATTATAATACTAAGATACTATTTGTCTTTTCTACAACGATTATCTTATGAGAACACAGTGGAGTTTTCCAGGGGCTTCATGACTTGTGATGATGTCATTTCCCTGGTGGCAAATAGAATATGTGTTTCTCTGTTCTAGTGTTTTCTAGAATTTTCTACTGCAGGCTCTTTGGGGATCTCAATATTAGAGTATAAAGAGGTCTTGAGATTAAAAAGTTTGAGAATCAGTGCTCCAAGCTCCAAGTAGGATTCAAAATGCTCAAAGCATTTACAGTGATACATTTTATCTAGCACAAATCATTTTTATCACTATTTTACATAAATAAGATATCACCTTATTACCATCTGATGAAAAATGGAATGAGTGTTCCATTAGATTTTAGTGAGAATTTATAATTTTTCTTTGTATTTAATTATACATTTTTCTTGGGAAATTCTAGATTTTGTGAATTTTAGAGAATTGAGGGCCCCTTCTGAGCTTCTTCTCAGGCTCTAAATTTAAACTGCCTTCATGGCTGAAATAAAAATTTCCCCAAATCAATGTTTTCAAACAGAGGTGTATCAGAGTGGGTGCATTAAGCCTGGATATAGGCAATAAAGGGGTGGATTTTCTGTAGAGGATTTTAAAACAATAGTAAAAAAATAAAAATAAAACCATAGTAAAATCAATGAAAAGTCTGTCTACTTTTTATTAGAAATACGCTCTGACAATCCTAAACCATGTCAGTAATAAAATACTCCTCTGATCACTACTTCAAAATAAAAGATACTTGGACCTCAATTGATATCCTAGAGTTTGGTATCAGAACTGAATTCCATCCCACCGTGATCCCCCTGACTTGGATATGAAATCACTTCCTTCAGTTCTTCCCTTATAAACTCAAAATAATGATTAAAAAATACTCAATACTTGTATAGCATCTCTACCTCAACTCAGGACCTTCTCTGTTCCTCAGGGTCCACCCTCCTCTGATGGCCTCAAGACACCCTTGATATGCTTACTCCCTGTAACCAAAAATCCAGTGGGATCTCCAGATCACAAGATGCTCAGAATTGAAATCAATGTCAAGTTTACAGGTGCAAACTGCAGAGAATCTTCTAGCGTATTACCTTTACCCGCTCTCCCATCTCAGCTCACACTCTGTCCCCCCTCCCTCAATTCACTGTGAGCACCTTGGCCTTCTTTTGGTTTTTCTGTGCACTCTGCTCTCCCACCTCAGGACTTTACATATGCTGTTCCTTTGGTTTAGATTGTTCTTCCCCTGACCCACCATCTGGCTGGCTTCTTCTCAGCCTCCGGGTTTCAGGCGGCTTACATATCCCTTCCTCAGAGGCCCACCCTGTCCAACCCTTCAGAAGGCTGACTCCCCTGTTATTCTTTCATCATCTCCTTTACTTCTCCTTCATAGCACTTACCGACATTTGTACATGTACTTCGTTTTTGTCTCTCTCCCCCACTAAACTGTGAACTCCTAAGGGTGGTCACCATGTCCATTTTATTCTTCATTCTCCCAACTACATAAGCGCAGCCCCTGGCACGTGGTAGATGCTTAATACATATATGGGAATGAATCAGTAAATGAGTGAATGAATCCTCCTTTCTCCAAAGAGGACAAAACTCCACCCAAAACCTAATGAGGAAAAGGCATGTTATTGTTTTCAAAAATAAGACTGCTCTTGGGTCTCTAAAAACATTAGAGAAATTAGCAATTTAGCCCAATTCCACGAAAGAATAATTGACTGAAAAGAAATCAATCTTATATTGGCTCCTTTGGCAAGGTAGACGTAAGAGTCCATGCTATGGATTCTATTTCTAAGAGTTCACAACCAGGAAAAACTAAGGGTGAAAGAGATAAAAATATTGGTTACAACTGGGTGGCTGGAAATGGTCTAAATCTTGATCTGGATAGTGATTACACGAGAGTAGACATATATAAATAATCAACAAGCTGTACACATATTGCTGTGAGCATTTTTTGTATCAATTAAAAATATATTCTTTAGCTAAGTTGACAAAAGAAGATTTGAACAAAATTGTTGACCAGACTAAATGGATGCTATAGCTTCTAATAGTATCAAGAAGCAAATTGCTTTATCAAACTTGAACTAAAACCCATGTCATCAGTAACATTCCTGGTAGGAAGGTATCAGTACATGCATCCCATAATTTAGATACACACCTTTTGGGAAAAAATATATGAATACCTTTTCAGGAACGTTACAGAGTCAAACCAATACACAGTAACCAAAAAGGACTCTGCTCTGATATAATTTAGTGTTCACTCTTGAAATCATTTTCTTTGTCAAAGAGCATAAGTGGATGCCATAACTTTGAGCTTGTATCATTTCCAAAAGAAACAATGCAATTCACTGGGCATACTCAGTTGCTTCCAAAAGATGCTCCCCTTTGATAGGCAGGTGGCTAATAAATTGATCTTTTTACATGGAAATTATGTTGCATTTAATTTTTCTCAGGGCCAAAACTATAAATAGAAAACAGGTCATTGTATCATGACAATAAATTATTATTATTTATGCACAATGAAGATGAGAGAGTGACTTGCCTTCATAAATTACCTTTTCTCCACGATTCATTGAATTCTTTCCGATCCATGAATAATGAGCCCCCTAATTTCCTACAAAGAATTGGAGAAATGAAGACAAAGCGAGGGTGGGAGGAACCTGGAGAAAAGTTATTGAATTAAGAATTCACATTTTTACATAGCAAGCATATGAAGAATGTTCCATGGCGGTCTACATGAAATTGATGCTGCATAATTTGAAAGATAGCAGCCTGATGCCTCTTTATTCCCCTTGACGAGTGCAAAGGCTGCTATTTTAACAATGGCACTGAATACTTTTTTGAGATGGCTTGTTCCACGAAAAAAGCCTCCTTTAAGAAGTGCTTACATTAATAACATGTGCGATCCAGGTATCTTTCATACAAAACCAGAAAAAAGCCTGTTTTGCCTATACAAGCACTATTTGTTTGCTCCCGACTTTAAAATAACCGTTTAGAAATGGTGTTTTCATTAAAATCATGATACGCTCAAACAAAATTGGATTCTACTCTGTGAAATGCAACATTCAACAATATAAAAAGAGAGTCTGTGATTAAGAATAGTCAACAGGGCTTCCCTGGTGGCGCAGTGGTTGAGAGTCCGCCTGCTGATGCAGGGGACACGGGTTCGTGCCCCGGTCCGGGAAGATCCCACATGCTGCGGAGCGGCTGGGCCCGTGAGCCTTGGCTGATGAGCCTGCGCGTCCAGAGCCTGTGCTCCGCAACGGGAGAGGCCACGACAGTGAGAGGCCCGCGTACTGCGAAAAAAAAAAAAAAAAAGAATAGTCAACAAGTTTATCATTTGATTTTATGGGGAGAAGAAAGAAATGTTGACCATTTTTCTTAAAATATGTACTAATAAATTTAATAAATTTATTAAAATGTGAGGTGCTAGAGTCATCCTTTGGCTCCTCTAGGGAACCAGAAATATGGAAGATAAGCATTTATAGAAGAGAAATGAGTAACACTATTATAAAGTAATCTCATTTATGATGTCAATAAATTCTCATAGTGTCATGATCATTTCTGATTTATAGAAGAGCTGCAGTGTAATAAAATACAAAACAAAAATGAAGTCTCTTTCACTTTAAAAGTACTACTGGATCCGTAATAGACAAAATTTTATTTTTTTTCTCCAACAAAAGGAAAACAATAAATGCAGTGAAGCCGAGATGAGACCCTTGTTTAATTAGAAAAGATGATTTTTCTGCTCTCATACAGTAAGATTTCCTTATTTCAGACTCTACTGACTTGTCATTCATCATCATTTGGGTAAATGCTCAGTTAAAGTTCTCCCTTGTGGCTTTAGATTTAGAACAGCATCTGATTAGCAGACCCTGATTCACACTCACAACTTCCCATTAAAATACATGTAAAGATTTGGAGTGGGCTTCCCTGGTGGCGCAGTGGTTGAGAGTCTGCCTGCCGATGCAGGGGACACAGGTTCGTGCCCCGGTCCGGGAAGATCCCACATGCCGCGGAGTGAGCCATGGCCGCTGAGCCTGCGCGTTCAGAGCCTGTGCTCCGCAGCGGGAGAGACCACAACAGTGAGAGGCCTGCATACCGAAAAAAAAAAAAAGATTTGGAGCGAGGTGAAAATCAGAGCAATAATCCAAAGTAGGTCTGATGATCAATCTAGACCAATATATTGTATACATTTCCACTTACTTAATATAATGACTGTTACTAGGAAGTAGATCTTTATCTGTCTGACATCTCCGAAATACCAGATTAGACTTACTAGTAAACTATGTGCCCCCTACCCTACAGGTGTGTTTTTTCTTTTTTTTAAGCAGTCATATTGGTGTTGTTTTCTTTCCTTTCATCCTTGATCCCTTCCTTCTCAAGTAAGATCTCTCTCTTTTACATCTACTAAGAGACCACAGCTCCCAGAAATCAAATGGACAGGAAGTTGAGAAAAATGACAATAGAAGTCATAGGAAATGTCCCTGCTACTAGCTGGGAATTGCCATTTTTTATTTATTCATCAAACACTAGGTAGTGGTAACAGGATAAGATTATATCAGGCCAACAGAGATGTGCTTGATGAATCCATGCAAAGACATTGAGAATGGAGATGAGGGCTGTAAACATGAGTTAATTTTCCAAGGTTATATCTTAGTCCTTTTTGGAGGCAGCTTTCCCCAAAATAAAGAGCCTCTTTTAAGACTCTCATAAGTTAATAATATATACAACCAAGAGGACAAAGTATAGATTCATTGGCAATCCTCTATAAACAAACAAGAGATCAGTGGACTCTGTCATTCCTCTAAATGAATAAGTGGGAAAAAAAAGACCCAGTAGGAATCTATGAAAAAGAAATGGCAGAGGCCTTCCCTGGTGGCGCAGTAGTTGAGAGTCCACCTGCCAATGCAGGGGACACGGGTTCGTGCCCCGGTCCGGGAAGATCCCACATGCCATGGAGCGACTGGGCCCATGAGCCATGGCTGCTGAGCCTGCGCGTCTGGAGCCTGTGCTCTGCAACGGGAGAGGCCACAACAGTGAGAGGCCCGCGTAACACAAAAAAAAAAAAAAAAAAAAAAAAGAAATGGCAGAAAAGGGAAAGGAATCATTACCCTGAAGATTCAGAAGAACTAGCCTCTGAAAATGATTTACCACAAAAACAGGAGGAAAATATAAGAAAATTCCCTGTTGCCCCTGCACAAATGTCTACTGTCCCCAAAGCACAAAAGAGTGACAGAACATTTATGGAAGCTTTCTTAGGAAAGATTGTGGAGAGGATATATATATATATATATTTTTTAAATCACACACCATTCAGGAAAAAAACAAAACAAAACATGATGAATCCCCATTCACTAGGCATTTCTAATCTCAGCAGATTCCCATTTTGATTGCACAGCTGCGGGGAGGTCTTCTGCCTTCACCTTTCCTCTAAATCGTGCTTTGTTCTGTTACCACTCATCTCTACTCATCCCCCAGCACACTCCAGATCCAATTTCTTTCTTCCCTTGGTTATGCAGAATAGCTTCCCTTTCCCTTGTGAAAACTGGACTCAAACTCTAAACCTAGATCCCAAAGACCTGCAATTGGTTTCGTCAAAACTTCTTCCAATGTTGGGTCTCTCTCTACAAAGATTATGTACCACAAGCTAAGGAGATAAAAAATGTCTTTGAATGTTAAGCTCTTTTTATAATCACATTCTACCGCCTTACACTTTCTTTGTTAAGAAGCTTGAACCTGTCAACCTATGATTAACACCTATCCATTATGCTTCCCTTAGGTCCCAAAGAAAGAAGAGTGAGTCTCTACCTCAATAATTAGAGTCCCCACTGATATAACAGTTAATGTTCTTTTGGTTGCATTTAAATTAATGTGTTTCTGGGTAGTTTAGGCAAAGACTGATTTATCCAAGAAAATTAAAACAAGACTTCGTAAGGACCTTGGCAGTAGAGGCTCTGGTTCTTTCCTCTGGAATGGTGCCATAAAATGATAGCAGACTCAACCCTCTGAGTCTCTGCTCATGGGTCAAAAATCTCAGAAGAACTAAGCTGATTGGCTAAAGTCGGTTCACAGGCCCCTCCACAGACCAATCACAGTGGAGCAGGAGGAGGGTGGTTGTCTGTTACTGGAACAATGTGCTGGATGAGAGCAGTACTGCAGAGCTACTGGCACATCTTTCCCTCCTGGCTTTTCTGCAATTGTCTCCCGTTTGTTTCTCCACATCATCAGTGCCTCCCTTTCACCTGGTTCCTTCTTTATGTCTTCAAACAAGCACAGATATCTCCCAGCTTGAAAGAAAAATTTAACTTTATAACCTTCACTTCTCACCTAATTTTTTTTCCTTTCTTTCATAGAATTTTCTAGTAAACCATCTCTTCAGGTTCCCAGGCAACTGACTTACTCTGTAAAGAGACCTTGCAAATACTATTCCTCTTTACCTTCTTTTTTTTTTTTTTTTGCTATCTCAAACTCTACCTTTACCGGAATGCCTTGCCCAACACCTGCTCCCTCCCTACCTTCCTGAACCAAAACTTCTAAAACACATTTGGTTTTAGCAAATATTATTGCATACAGTAAATGCTGTTATTCGGATTTTATTGATCCTGTAGTTTGCCTTTAGTTTGCTTATTTGCTTTTGTTTTATAGTTACCTAAGAGCAATAAGGAGTTTATAACATGCTTTTATGTTTGTACATATTTAAAGAGCATTATGGTAAAAATAATTCAAGGCAACCCTGCAAGTCTGAGAGAACACTTTTCTCTAAAAGAGGTCTTAAGTTGCAGGAAATTTAGGTCAATTTATCATTTAATCACATATTTCTTGGAAGCATATTTAACCTCTTTAGTGATGTGCCCCACAAAAGTACTATAAATTCTTCAAAGGTAGTGACAATGAGGTTAGTTTTTTCTGTGTGTATCTACCTCCAAATATCTACTAGTTTCTCAAAACTGTCTTTTATTGGGAGAACATGGAAGCTTTGATTTCAAAGAGTAGTTATAAAATTCTTTTATAGATAAGAACTATCTTTTATGGAGTGCTGACTTTTATTAAGTGCTAGGAATTCTGCTAGAGTATCTAAATCCTCAAAGATAGAATATCTCATTCCTCAATGCAAATTTACAGACTGTAATCTAATTAATACACTCATTTTACAGATGAGAAAACTGGGGCTCAGAAAGATTAAATAAATTGCCTAAGATCATATACCTAGTAAATACTAGAGCTGGGATTGCATAAGAAAAATGATTGTTTTGAGAACTAAGAACAGTATAATTTTCACGATAATTTAAAGCTCTTTTTATTTTGTAAGATATTTATATTTAATTCAGTCTTTAGTCTGTAAAAATATTGAGAGTTTCTTTTTCTCACTGAATACTTTTAAAATGGTATCGTTTGTCAGTATTTATATAGTCAGTCCCCTTAATACGTTTGTAATATCACTATAAGCATTAAGAAATTTATACTCATTTAGTGTAACAGCTTTGTTTAATTTCACTTTGTGCTTGATAAGAGGATATTTTAATGTTTCAGGCTATGTTTTGTAATACAGGAAATGCCATACTAACACATCATTAACAGCACATTTCTGCCCACTGACTTTCCATCCAGAACAAGGAAATATGTGTTGTGGTGATTACTCTACAGAGAGAATCAATGTCACTAATGTTTCAACCAGTGAGTAGCTTTATAAAACACACTATAAACAAAAGCTTAGCATAAATGGAACAGGCATGTTTCAGCTCCATTTTGGCCTGATAATTGTTGCATTTATCAATTTTCAGGCAATTATACATTATAAGAAACCATTTCCAGGACTTTAACTCTTAACGACTTTGTTTCACATTCCTGCCGTCCTGGATTAGCTAATCGGAAGAAGAGGGGGCTGTGTGGTTAGTGTGCATTAACACAGAGCTTGGTCATGAGCGGGTTTCCACCCCCTACGGCTATGTTCAGCATGTGGTCAGAACCACTCTGCCCCATCAGATATGCCACTCTTGCTAATTTTTAAAGAAAATGCCTAAGAGTTAAAGCGGTCCCGATATTAAAGAACAAACATTTAAAGAGCAGGGAATGACTTTCCATGTTGTGAGGGAAAAAAATCCAATTTTAAAAACTGAAGTATAGTTGATGTACAATATTATATGAGTTTCAGAAAATCCAAAATTTTTAACATGGTCTAAAAGTTCCTACTTGCTCTAGACTAGCCTCGGCAGCACCATTTGCCTCTCTTTGACCACTTGGGGAAAGAATGCGGTTTCCTCTGCCTGGGGCTCTCCACCATTCTCCTGCGGGCCACCCATTATCCCTCCTCATTCCTCAAATCTCACCTGACGTGTTACTCCCTCAGAGAAGCCAACTAACTCAGTACCTCCATCATAGAGTCTCATTGCAAAATGAAATCATATTTGGTAGCACTTATGACTAGAATTAGATATTTTATTTATTTGGAGATCAGGCACTTGTCTGTCTGGCAGACAAAACAAGAGATGTTCTCTCAAGTCTACCTGGAAAGAGGGGAGAGAAGGAGAGGGGGAGAGAAAGACAGACAGAGAGATACAGGGAGAGAGAGAAAAAGGGAGGGGAGAGAAGAACTATATAGTCGTGCAGGGAGAAGCAAAGACTGATGATGTAGCCCCAGAGAGAGAGAGAGAGAGAGAGAGAGCAAGCATAGGTGCCAGAGTCCATGAAAACCACCCAGTTTTTTGTTTAGTCCAACCACATTTTCTGCTTATGGCAGAGGCTGTTAGTGCTCACCAGTATCTACGTTCTCCTCTTACTCCTGGTCACACAGTCAGGCTACTTTTCCCAGACTCCCCTGCACTTGAGTCTTACCATGGGACTGAGTCTCAGCCAATGGAATATGGACAAAAAGGATGTACACCACTTCCAGACATGGTTTCCCAATTCTCCCCTGGGCCTTTCCAGTTTCTCTCTTTCTTTGCTCATTGACTGGCCCACTAACAGGATGCAGCAGAGGATTCAGGACCTAGTAGAGCCATTAACTAGAAGGAGCCCACATTCATTTTTTTTTTTTTTTAGAAATTTATTTATTTCTTTATTTTTTGATGTGGACATTTTTTTTTAAAGTCTTTATTGAATTTGTTCAATATTGTTTCTGTTTTATGTTTTGGTTTTTCAGCCCTGAGGCATGTGGGATCTTAGCTCCCTGATCAGGGATCAAACCCACACCCTCTGCATTGGAAGGCGAAGTCTTAACCACTGGACCGCCAGGGAAATCCCGGAGCCCACATTCTTGAATCATTTTGTGGAAGGCCATCCAGCGAAGCCCCATTTGGCTTGTTTCTTGGTAAGAAACAAACCTTTACTCTGTTAAGCCATTGAGCGTTTCGTGTTCACCTTAGCAGCTAACTTTAACATCCATGAAACGTGTCACTATTTTCATATAAAATACCTTTCTTTGGCTTATATTAATTTGAAGCATATTTCAATTATTTACTACCAAAATAGCCTTGACCAAGATAGCTACTAAAAATGGGTTAAAGCTTTGTAATTTACACCACTGATTTAGAAGAAACTTACAATTAAACAAATGAAAAATATATATACAGTTGGTCCACCATATCATGGGTTCTGCATCTGCAGATTCAACCAAACTTGGATCAAAAATATTTGGGGGCTTCCCTGGTGGCGCAGTGGTTGAGAGTCCACCTGCCGATGCAGGGGACTCGGGTTCATGCCCTGGTCCGGGAAGATCCCACATGCCGCGAAGCGGCTGGGCGCGTGAGCCATGGCCGCTGAGCCTGCGCGTCCGGAGCCTGTGCTCTGCGGCAGGAGAGGCCACAACGGTGGGAGGCCCGCGTACCGCAAAAAAATATATATATTTGGAAAAAGTTTCCAGAAAGGTTCAAAAAGTAAAGCTTAAATTTGTCACACACCAGCAACTATTTACATAGCATTTACATTGTATTAGGTATTATAAGTAATCTAGAGATGATTTAAAGTATATGGGAGGATATGGGATTTCCCTGGTCACGCAGTGGTTAAGACTCCGTGCTCCCAATGCAGGGGGCCTGGGTTCGATCCCTGGTCTGGGAACTAGATCTCACATGCATGCCGCAACGAACAGTTCACATGCCACAACTAAGGAGCCCGACCCGCTGCAACTAAGACCCAGAGCAACCAAAGAGACCCAGCACAACCAAATAAAATAAATAAATAATTTTTTAAAAGTATATGGGAGGTTATGGGTAGGTTATATGCAAATATTATGCCGTTTTGTATAAAGGACTTTTGCATCGATGGATTTTGGTATCCGTGGGAGTACTAGAACCAATCTATATCTATATCTAGAGAAGACAGAAATACTGGGTTGGCCAAAAAGTTCCTTCAGGTTTTCTCATAACATCTTATGGAAAAACCCGAACGAACTTTTTGGCCAGCACAATATATACCTGTTGAGCATTATTATGGGAAGGGCAAGATTTAAAACCAGGGATACTCACTCATCAAGAGTCAAATGTAAAATCTATTAACACCGTAACCAAAAGAAGTAAAAAAAGGCAACCTAGGGCTTCCCTGGTGGCTGAGTGGTGGAGAGTCTGCCTGCCGATGCAGGGGATACGGGCTCGTGCCCCGGTCCGGGAAGATTCCACATGCCGCGGAGCGGCTAGGCCCGTGAGCCATGGCCGCTGAGCCTGTGCGTCCGGAGCCTGCTTTCCGCAACGGGAGAGGCCACAACGGTGAGAGGCCCGCGTACCGCAAAAAAAAAAAAAAAAAAAAAAAAGGCAACCTAGATGACCAATAAAATGGTCTGCGAATATTTATTGAGATTTTAGTTCAAATACACAGCCAGGTTGAGAACCACTGATCGAAACATTGGCACCAAACATCGAAACCACACCAAAACATTGGCAGAATTTACTTCTGTGGGGCAGGGGACGGTGCCTGGTGAGGAGGAATGTTTAACCAACTTCTATCACTATATAGTTCTGCACTGATGTCACAAAAAGCATGTTTTTTACGTTAAATTTTTTGCTTAGGTAATAAATGCACATGGTACAAATCTCAAAAGATATAACAGGGTTTGTAATGAGAAATGAGACTCTCCTGTCTGTAGGGGACCCACTTGCTGAACTGGACCTCCGAGGAAACCACTGTTAGCAGCATTCTGTGTATCTTTTCAGACTTAAGCTGTTATGTACGTATATGCATACATATATAACAATATTATTTTCGTATGTTACATATATTTATACATTTATTTTATTGGTTCTAGATTTTTTGATGATGGCCATATTTTATATGTTTATTTCCACATATACAGAAAAGATGGTTAATTTTGGAAAAAAGGAAAGAAAACAGGAAAGAAAATTATTTATGTGTTGAATTGTAAATCATTCTAATTACTCTAGCCTGAGTAGTATAGGATTTATAGATCACAGTGGCTCTCTTAGCCTGAATTCATTCAATTTTGATATATTCCCAACTTAACTTCAACTTTCAAGATATCGATTACAGAGGCCTTTTCTGTTCTTGACGCCGCTGCCTCTCCCTTACCTCCTCCCAAGCATCGTCTGCGCCCCCAAACCACGCCATTACTCGCGTGTGCGTGTGCGCGTGCGCGTGTGTCCGCGTGCGCACGCGCAGAAGTAGTTTATGTGGGAAGTGACCCCAGGGAGCGGGAGTGAGAGCCCAGGAGTGACACGGAGTAGTTGGAACAGTGTAAAGCCGCTGCTGCTGGTGACCATTGCAGGGTCTGCTGGGACCTTCAGAAGAGCTTTCTGAAATGCCTTCCATAACCGTCTGTTGTGGGGGACCAAGGAGGATGTATTTCTCCCGAGGCATCCGTTGCTCATTGTGTACCATTCACTTTTGGATTTGCTTCTTAATGGTCCCGAGGCAAAACTGTCTGGTTGCACAGATGTTAATTATTCGAGACTACTCTTAATTAGTTGTGTGAGTTATTCATTCTGGAACCGTGACAGAAAGCCTCAGCCGCTTTGGTCTCTGAAGACACAATCCCAGGAGCTTTCCAGGAGCTTGGTTTGCTGCCCCTCCCCCGTGTCTCTCTTCCTTCTTGAGCCAGAACATTTCGGTTTAGACAAACTCACAGAGGCCACCCCCCATGGGGACCTTTACAATTAAATGTTAAGGATGTACATGGTTTTTAAAAGCCCCTTGCACATACGAGCTAAAAGCTTCAGTGTCACTGCCCAGTGAAATTATTCAGCTTGTAATCAAGTGGCATTGTGGAGGACCTGGTGCGCTCTGTGAGCTGACCATTCATTTTCCTTTGACTTGTAATTTCCCTTGCTCTGGTGATTTGTGCATTGCGCTGCACAGTGTATTAAGCACGTTAGCTGCCTTCAAGACCATCTAAATAATTAAAGCTCTATTGAGGAGAGCGTGGTACAGATTAGTTCATTACAGCCTCCTACAAGCGCAAAACTGGGAGGCAGGATCTGTTCCTCATAGAATACTCATGGACAGAAGGCATCACCTCGATGGTCATTTTGAAAGAGTTTACTGGAAGACATTACTGGTCTGTCCATCTGGGACCTCACTTTTTTTTTTTTTTAACAGAACAATTGGTAGCAAAAAGCTCCCTTCACAATGAAGACCAGCTCCAGGCAGGAGGAAAAGAAGCGCTTCAGGCAATAAAGTATATGCAAGAGGAAAATGACTTCCACTAGATTTATACCGGGAGGGGAAATAGACCAATGCTCATTTTAAAGAAATTCAGACCCAGCATTCTTTTTATGAGTCTCTACACAAGAGTTTGGTTGGCAGGGAGAAGAGGAAAGTATGACGTGTTATAATCACAATTTAAACTCGGCTTTGCAAAATAAAGTGGATTGTTAAAAACAATGAAGTAGTTCTATATATACCACCATGGAAAGATACCCAGAATATGATAAAAGAACAAACAAGAAACAGAGTAATAGCCATAATATAATCCCATCTGTGTAAAATCAAATTATTAAAAACTTTATATAGCGTGTACGTCTGTTTATGAATGTATCAAATAATACCTGCAGGGTAACACAACCAGTTATTTTGGTGTCTCCTCTGGGAGAAGCAATTGCTGTTAGGAAAGGGGAGGGTTAGCTTTTATTTGTTACGTTACAGCACACATTTCAAAATAAATTGGAGAAGAATACATTTTTTAAAATTAGCTGAAGAATTTTATTATTGCAAAAATTCAGTCGTGACAGAGTCCTAAAACATTTTACAGCAAAGGAATTATAGAGAAAATTGATTTTGATTTCATAATTTTCAAAGAATCTTAAAAAGATGAAGCTCTTTAGTAGCAAGAATATTAAACTGCAGATTTGAAGAAAAGTTTATTTTTTCTGAAATCTAGTTTATTTTCCCCACCTCTCTCAGAAATATTCCTCTTACATCAAAAGCAGGGCAGTGGTTTAGAAGGAAGCGTGCATGGGGTTTGGAGTCAAAGAGAACTATCCTCAAATCCTGCCTCCCTTACTTATTAACTGTGTGACTCAGAGCGGCATAGTCTTACTAAGCTTCTGTTTTCTCACCTGTAAAATGGGGGAAATAGCAAAACCGGATCATTGTAAAACTTAAGATAATGTTTATGACAGGCTTAACCTATTGGCTGGTATAAAATAAGCATGCAATAAATGTTAGCTCTTTGTAGGTTTTGTAGAATATATTACCCTTCAACATAGCCCATATAGCAGTACCTTCCTTGGGAGGTTTATATAGCCCAGCCCTGTTCAATTCAAGAGTGGACAAATGACTTGCTGGTGAAGAAGAACTATCTATCTAACAGGTAGAACTATCACTTCCAAGAAGATGCATTAAGAGTCAATTCATGATTTACAGTGTTGTCTTTTGTCTCTCCCATGGCACCAGGCATGTTTCAGAGAAGGGCTGTGCCAAAAGCCTGAATCTGGGAGTGGAAGCCAACATGGAACATGCTGCCAATCCACGACAGCCGTGATGTCTAGCATGAGTGAGAAATCGACGTCAATGGTGTAAGTCACTGAGATTTCAGATTGCTTGTTACCGCAACTCAACCTAGCCTACCTGACTGATACATACACCTTCCCTTTTGGCTGAAAATTCTTGGGCAGGTTTTTTTGTTATTAGCAGTTAGATTTCTCAGCTTTAAATATTAGATCTCTGTCTACTTAGTTTAAGCAGAGATGTAGTTCGGTGAAGGATGTTAGGTAGCGCACTGCATCTCTGGATGGCCCAGTAATAAAGCTGGGTCTACTCAGCCAGGAACAACGACCAGGCTAGTTTGCATGTCCTCTTCAGTGGAGACAACACGGCTGATGGCCCCGGAAAGGGGCTTTGTAATTGGCACTGCCTGTGTTTGACCCTGATCTGAATCCTTTGACTGGACCCTCTATCATTCCTGCTTCTAGTAGCTGGAAGTATCTACCACCATCACACCAGAATAGAGGCTATCAGGTATCGGCATCCAGTTGGCAGAGCTTACATCACGTGCCTGTGTTTAGATACAAGGGAGGCTGAGAAAGTGTATGTCTGGCTTCTTCTACTTTGGGGAGATGCAAACTCATAAAGTAGAACATTCCTCAAACACAGGAAAAGTGTTCAAACATGAGGAGTGGCAAAAAGCAATTGACGAATATCCACAGCAAGGCTCTGTTCAGAAAAGTACAGTTTGCTGTGACATAGACCTGTGTGCTCCAAGACAGCAGCCAATGGCCACCTGTGGCTACTTAAATTTAGTTTAAATTAAGTGTAATTAAAAATTCAGTTCCTCCATCTCACGAACACATTTCACAGGGTCCATTGCCACGTGTGGTAGGCGGCTAACGCACTGGACATTGTAGTTACTCAACACTTCCATTATTGCGAAAAGTGCTTTCGGACAGCACTGATACAGAGAAGTGAGCCTGGTGGTGTTCTGAATTAATCAGCACCAGAAAGAGATGGCTGTGTGGTGTGGTGGAGCACAGCGCTGTGGAGTGTCCACAGGCTCCGTTTTCCAGTGACAGCACCACACCTTTGTGACATTAGGCAGATCTTTTAGTCTTTTCAGGACTTGATTTTCACATCTGTCAAACAAGGGCATGGTAATTGTCACGGAGTAAGTCTCCTCAGGCAGCCCCCCACCCCCCTCCAGTAATTGGCCTCCTGCTGCCACTTGTATTGAGTAGATTCCTGGATCACAGAGCATGTAGTGATGAGGAAAGGGGCAAGGGGTGGATTTCCACTCTACAGATGAACCCTTGAGGATTGTAACCTTAGCTCCTTTTCTCTTTTGGTGGGTACCTTCTTGTCCCATATCCCCTGCAGATCTGGATTCACCACGATTTTGGCTAAGTGTAGGGAATTTCCAGGCTAGCGCTTCAGTGTGGACAAAGATATCAACCACAATCCCACGTGGTACAGGGAACAGTTTCAGGGCTCAGCGTTGAGCTTCTGTTTCACTCTTATTGAAAAACTTGTGCCTCCAGCCTCCAGCTCTACTCTTTCTTGCTGATTCACCTGACCTTCTGCCCAAGGCTAAGGTCCTCTCTTCCTTACTCTCCTTTCCAAGCCCTGGGCATTCAAGGCCCTTTTCTCTTTGAGTATCACTTAGCCACAGGACTCCATGTACAAACAAGAGCCAGTTCTTCTAGTTCCAGCTCACCCTGAATCCATTCACTTCTCTCTGTCTTCACTGCCACCTCCTAGAGCAAGCCACCACCGTCTCTCATTGGGTAAACTGCTGGGTTCCCTCACTGATTAAATAAAATCTTTAACAGGTGTTAATTTTATAGCTGTATGAGAGTCATGATGTTCCTTTTCTTGGAAAGTTATTTTTTAACACTGCATTGTGGCCACTTAGTTGTTTCCACACCCCATAGCAGTTCATTCTTCACCCGGCAGCCAAAGTGGTCCTTATCAAATGGGTAAACAGAGCATAGGCCTCTCCCTGGCTTTAAGACTCTCTCAAAGTTTCTTGTTTCCCTTAAAATAAAACCTAAAGTAACCAGGTGGTCTGGAGACCATGCAGGTCCTGACTATCTTCTCTTCTACTATTATCCCCCTCTATCAGACCATAGGACAAAAATCTGTGCATCCATGGGAAGCTATACATTATCCAGACTCTAGGTGACACCCCTCCAGGCTCTCTGATTTTGATTCTATGGAAGTTATTTCACAACTCTGTAATTTGGCAATGCAAAAATAATCTTTGTCTCTAGACATGCAAATCTGTTCTATTTGGAAATTCAATTGACTCCCCTCTCACCTGTGAGAGAAGCGAGTTTTGCCTCTCTGTATACGTTTATTTCAATATTTCTTTATTCCATAAAAATTCGTGCTATCGTGACGTCTTCTTTGAACCATTACCTTTGCCACATTCCATCATGTATTAATAAATTAAATAAAATCCTTACCAAGTGTTTATTTTATATCTGAACAATTTTACACTTTTTTGAAAACTATCTTTTAACGTTCCATTCCAACCCCTTGGTTCTCCTTTTTTCTCAAATATTCTAGCTTATTCCCACCTTGGAATCTCTGTACTTGTTGTTTCCTTGTTCCAAAATTCCCTGCTCTAAGATCTTCCCATGGCTGACTTCTCTTTATTCAGGGTTCAACTCAGACATCACCTCCTCAGAGGGATCTTCCTTTTCCAGCCTCATCCCAAATCTCTATTCCTCTTTTTTGTTGTCCTCTCATACTTACTAATTATCTAAAGTTTTCTCCTTCATGTATCTGGTTGATTATTTTTTGTCTGGTTCCTTCTCCTCTCTACCCCCCACAAGGTAAGCTCTGTGAAAGTTGGAACTCTCTATGTCCTATTCAGCACTTATCACCTGCCAGTTCCTGCCAGACAGTAGATACTCAATAAACATACGTTAGTTTGAATGAATAGATGGATGAAAATGATTGAACACCTTAACTTCGCCTGAAATTACTTAACCTTTCCAAACTGCAGTTTCATCAATTATCAGATAAATAAATGATACAATAAATACAGTTTGCTTCAAAATAATAGAAGGGAAAAAGTAGATGAAGATATAGAGAAAACAAAATTGGGCATGAGTCGGTCATTGTTGAAGCTGGGTGATGGGTGCACAAGCGTTCAGGATATAGTCTACTTTGAAATATGATTGAAATTCTCCATAATACGAAGTTTTAAGTAAAAACAATGTATGCTGATTTCCTTTGCCTATTTTTAGAACAGGTGATTTTAAATCGTGTTGTTGGAGAGGATCCTGGTCATAATAATGCTAAACCAGATGACCAGACTTACAAATTAGCATTCAAGGACCCCAAGGCAGCTTCTCCCAAACAAAAATGGTGGATGTACTTCTTGGGGCATGATACATGATTAGATGAAATGATCTTGGAATCCGAGCTAAAGTCAGGAACCAACAATCAAATATCAGAACTTGAGGAGTCAGACGAAGCTGCAATTCCTAATGTATTTATCAAGTCCTACTATGTTCTAAGCACTTACCTAAGTGCTAGAGGTACTGTCAAAAACAGGACAAATGTGGTTCCTAGCATCAAGGAGCTTACGGTCCATCTGAAGAGATGCACGAAGATCAGATCGTTACAGTACAGGGAAGGAAGTAGGAAGTCAGAGTGCCCCAGACAGGGCTCTTAGCTTTGGCCCAGAGGAGAGAAAACTAAAGTTTGAGTATCCCTCAAAGAAACTACAGCTAACATGTATTGATAGTAAGCTCTTACTCTGTGCCAGGCACTGCACTAAACACTTTCCATGTTTGAACTCATTAATCCTCACAACAACTCTTTAGCTACAGAAACAGAGAAGTTAAATCCCTTGGCCAAGGTCACAAACACAATAAGAAGTAGACTTAGAGGCTGAGTCTAAGTAACTTGGTTCTAGAGTATACACTTGTCACCAGGATGCAATATAGCCTCCCAGATGAAGTTAATTGGGCTAAGGAAGGAGAGACAAAGAGGGTTCTAATCAGAGGGAACAGCACTGGTAAAGCTCTGGAGAGGAGAGAACACATGGCACATTGGAGGAACCCAAAGTTCAACACATTTCGAGTTAGAGTGGGAGAGAGAACGTGATAAGAGGCTGTGGAGCGAATCTGGGCAGAGATGACAAAGGATAGAGTCTAGAAAGAGCAAGTACTCAGCGAGAGGGGAGCCAAGTTAAGGCTGAAGGGGTGGGGACTGACCTTCTGCCAGGAGAATTCTGTCTCGTGTATGTTTCTGAACCTTCCACCCACCCAAGGTGAGGCAACCACTTTCCACTCACCCCACGTAATCTCTGAAGTTTCCTTTTGTCTCAAGTTCCTACCTTGTATCCTTCAACCTGGTTGCCACTTCTCAGCTCAGCCTCTTCTGTGGATGCTTCACGAGAAAGGCACGTTGCTTGGTAGTTAAAAGCACTGAGATCAAATGAAATCTGGATTTGAATCCTGGGTGTGCCACTTACTACCTAGGTGAGCATGGACAAGCATTTTAGCCTCTCAACTTCAGCCTTCTCATCTAAAGGAAGATAATTCTAATAGCTTTAACTCTAAGGAATTTTATGAAGATCCAAGTAAGATAATGTATGTGAAGAATTCAGCCAGTGAGTAGCATATAGTAAATGCTCAATAAATCAGGACTGTTGAGTCAGGTTTGTCCTGGCTTGATTCTTGAATGCTTCACTCCTGCTTCATCCTCTTGCTGGCCACTGTACAAGGAAATTACATTAGAAATCATGGAAAGTAAGTCTGTTGAACTCGAAATGCCAAAAGGTCCAGTTAAGATGAATAACTCATATTCTCCCTTCCTGGAGAGATGCTGATAGAAGGTAAGGGGGACATATCTCTCTGTCTTTTCATGGAGCCTCCCTTGGACCATGGGCTTCACACTGTATTCCTTGGGAATTCTTCGGACGCCTTCTATTCCTAGATTCCTAATAACTATGAAAGTATTACTATGGGGGGTCAGCAGGTAAGACAGAAAGGAGTTCGTTTGAATCTTAAGTTTAGTAGAAAATATTTGTGAAGGTAAAAGGACATTGACAAATGAGTTAGGGAGAAGTTTGATGAAAGACAGAGGAGTTGAGCATTTGGAAAACAGCTTGAAGGGGTGGGGGGAACTGACATCAATTTTCATTTCAAAGTGAAGGATGGAATTAAATATGCTGTAAAGCCATCTTGTGCTCCCGAGCTAGCATATTGACTAGGGATGGTTGTGTTCCTAGAAAGGGAAGCATATGGTCACATTCCCACTCTGAAAAACCTGACGGCCAAGACAAACAAATGTGAACACTATGTCTGCAAGTAATATATAAGGGCTGTTATTTTTCATTCTTTCCATGCTTATGATTCGCAAATAGAATATGAATGCTCTGATCCTGTATTTTTGCTCACAAGCGCCCCAGCCCATGCGAACCTTTTTTCTTATCTGAGTCTTTATTTCTCATTCATGCTCTTCCCTCTTGGAAAATTCTTCACAGAAAAGACCATGGGAAGCATATCTGATTTTCATTCATAGATAAACTATGACCAAATCCACGTATGAATGAGCTGGATTTAATGGCGGTATTTCTGTTCCCATAGAATGAGTGGGATAAATAAAATATGTTGCATACATGTTTGTTTTCACCTTTTTGTACACTGAATATAAGTGTTTATGATGGGGAAGGGGAGAGGGTGGCAGATTGCAGGGAGAAGAGAACATAAGAAATGCCATTGAACCTGAGGGACCTACCCTCTGCAATAAGAGGAATAAGCAACACACACCAGACGCTGTCATGCTGAAAAGGAAAGTCATCTCCATCTCGGTAGCTTCATTTCTCTCCGAACCAGCATGGCCTTGAACCACACTTCTTGGAAACACCTTTGAACCTGAATTGGAGGGCTAGAACACTGGAAGAGTTTTATGTTACATTCTTTTATTTTAGAGGCCATGGATATCTCCAACAAATGAGCAGTTATGATTATCATAGTATAGTTGTATGAAGAGACATTAAGCAATAATTAAAAAGAATATTCACAAAGTTTTAGGGGCCTGGCAGAGTGCTCTAGATATAACGTTAAATAGACAAAAAAAAAAAAAAAAAAAAATCCGGAAAGTAAATGGCATAAACAGAATCACAGCAACGATGAAAATTTTAGAAGAAGATCAGTGCCCACATTTTAACAGTGGTTGACTCCTGCTGGCAGAAATACGTCTGAACCATTTTCTCTATTTCCCTATGTTTATTCCTTTTCCATACTATTCTGTATAGTACATATTCTTTTCATACACTGTTCATTTCCTAAAATGAGCATGTTCCATTTTCTAGTCAGAGACGTGGGCTTTGAACAGTTTTCCCTAGCCATGGGTGATGGATTTCTATGTCTGGAGTCTACAGTTCCTTGTGACAAATGGCAGGAATCTGAAAAACAGCCAGCTGGGTTGGAGATAGAGCCTGTGGTCACTCGGCAGAGCAAAGCACTCTCAACTAAATAGCTACTGAATCCCTGGCTTTTGGTGTTATTAGGGTCATGCACCACTCAGAGGAACCAGCCATCCATAAACGACTTTCAAACTATTGAAATTGAATAGATTTCCCTGAGCTAGAAATAGGCCATTGACACTGTAGGTGGTTAGGCTGTAACACAGGAGTTTCAAAGAACTTACTTGTGATACAAAGTCTTCCTCTACTAAAGACTAGACAGTGCCAGAATTAAGTGCCAATAGGCTTTTATTGAATGTATGCCTTGTGCCCAGCCTTGTGCTAAACATCGGGGATATAGGATGAATAAGATCCAGTTCTGCTCACCAAGGAACTCATAGTCTAGTACTTGATGCAGACATAAAACTAAAGTGTGCTGCCATGAGATGAGAGTGGTGATGGGAACAGGCGCAGGGAATTGTGGCTGCTCAGAAGGGAAGCTCTAAGTTAATCAAGAGCTGGGGGAGAGTACGAGGACTCTTCCTAGAGGCGACAAAGGTCCTTGAACTGGGTAGCAACAAGGGATTGGTCTGGCAGCAGTGTTGAGGAGAGAGAAAACACGCCACACAGAGGGAACAGCATAAGCAAAGCCAGAAGGCAGGAAACAGCATGGAGCATGACCCTACAAGCCATGCTGCTTTGCTGAGGTGGGAACTGACAGCCAGAGCCTGGGGAGCAATGAGAATAGAGAGGAACAGAGGATCAAGCAGGACCGTGAGGTCTTCTTCTGTGAGGGGAATAGATTAGACCAAGGGATGGCAAGCTAGGGCCTGTTGGCCAAATCGGCCCATCATTGGGTTTTGTACAAACCATAAGGCAAAAATGTATGGGCTTCCCTGGTGGCGCAGTGGTTGGGGGTCCGCCTGCCGATGCAGGGGACACGGGTTCGTGCCCCGGTCCGGGAAGATCGCATGTGCCGCAGAGCGGCTGGGCCCGTGAGCCATGGCCGCTGAACCTACGCATCCGGAGCCTGTGCTCCGCGACGGGAGAGGCCACAGCAATGAGAGGCCCGCGTACCGCAAAAAAAACAAACAAAATGTTTTTAACTGTCTTAAATAACTATCTTTCAAATATTTATATAACTGCCTACATAATAACCTCAATTTTGCCCTGGCCCACAAAGCCTAAATTATGTATTTAATCTGGCCTTTAGGAAAACGTTTCTTGGATGAGAATATACCCTGAAAGTGACAGGAAGCCACAGAGGAACACATGGGCTTGGGAATGAGCTTGGGAAGCAGGACAGGAGTCAGGGAGGTAGCTGGAAGCTGCTGAGGTGAGAGATGGGACGTCTTTATTAAGGCAATGATACAGAGAAAGAAGAGAGAAATGTATTTCCAAGAAGGGTCTTGAGTTCACTTTTGCATGTGTTACCCTGGGGACACAGGCATGGAGAAGTCCCCCAGCTGTTGCATAAAGAAAGCTGAAGTGCTCTGAAGAGAGGTCAGGGCTGAGCTCCGGTCTTAAGAGGCATCAGTAAATAGGTGGGGACGGGAAATATGCAACTGGATGAGATCATCTGGATTAAGTATGTCGGTGAAGTGAGAGGGCCAGAGGGCCATGGGCGGAATCTTGGGGACCACAATATTCAAAGTGCTGAAGAAGGATGGGAAAATCATAAGGGAGAAGAGAATGAGTGGGCATAGAGGTGGAAGGAGAATCAGGCATATGTTTTCATGGAAGCCAAAGAGGTAAATAATTTCAAGAAGGAAAGGAAGATCAAAAAATATTTCCAAAGCAGCAAAGACTTCCAAAGCATTACGAACTGAACAAATGTCCTTTGGATTTGGCAATTAGGAGCTTTGGTAAAGTTACAGAGTTTTCCACAGAGGGAAGATTGGATTTTCTTAGAGGAAAGGTTGGATGAACCTTTCCTCCATAATTTCTGTCTAGATTCCTGAAGTTACCTTGAGGTTTATAGTGTCATGGGGTATTCATTGCCATCTGTAAGAAATGTTCAAAGAGCACCACAAAGCGTATTAAAACAACATGGATCAAGGACTTGAATCATTATATTTGGATTAGTGTTAAAATTCTTGTCTCAGTATTTGTAATAGCTCACACAAAGAAATATGAATTGCCAAAGGCATAATTTAAAATAAAAATACTACTTTAAAGTAAAAGGAGCAGATGGTATAAACAAGAAGGCTAACAATGAACCTATCTATGTGCTACCAGCAGTGAATTCCTGGAGAAGAACAAGGATTCAACCAAAATTAAGAATGCAATCATGAATAAGGTTGGAAAAATTATTAAGAAAGCAAGGTACTGATAAAGAAAGAGGTTGGAATATTAGAAAGTAAGTGAGTTTATGAACAGTCTTTCTTTTGTTTGCCCAGAATCCCCACCAGGCATAAATCCCAAACCTTCCCACTGGGGAGCTATGCTTCTTTCAGTCCTTGTGGTTCCGGAGAAAGAAATGCCCTTCACAGCTATAGGTGGAGACCTGCTGGACTCACAGTGCCCTCATCTCCTGCTCCACAATGATTGGTTCAAGATGGGCTCCGGATCCAACCTGAGCCAATGAGAATCAGGGTTGGGTGTTTCCCTAACACTGGCTGGAAAGAGCCATCCTCTTTCTCCTGGGATTGCGAAACCAATAGGCTGCATGCGTGGAGCCTCTGGTCACTGAATTTGCCACTCCGTAGCTACCTGAGAATGAAGCTTTCAGAGAGGAAATGAAACCAAGAGAAGTAGAGAGGAATTGTCCTAATGACATCATTTAGGTCATGGGATCCTGTCTTGCAAGCAAGACCTGGAACTTTCAAATACAACGGCCAAAGCAATTAGCCTTTTCCCCTTAATCCGGTTTGATTTCAGTTTCTGCTATTTGAAATCAAAATAGTCCAGATTAATAGACCAATCTAGGGATATTTAGGAATGGAAGGAACTCACTCTAAGGTAGCCCCACATCATAAATGTTAGATGTGCTCCAAAATATGGTCATTAATTTAGTCAAGGGTGATTTGGTTTACAGCAGGGAAAACAGTCAACTTGCTCAAATGAAAGGTGTTTATTATATCAAGTCTAGGGTCGCTCACAAAATCCAAGGGCAGGAAGTAAGGTCAGGCATCACAATAGAGAATAAATGACATCTAGAAAGTCACCAGGAGCCAAGAGAGCTACTCCCTCCACTTCTCTCTCTTTCAGGGTTCACAAAATATCCCTATTGCTCCACAAACATCTGTTCCATTCTCATTTACCTGGCCCCTAAGAAACCATCTTAATGTGATTTCATTTATTAATATATATAGATCAGTTCAACATCGGCAGGTAACCGACAGTCTTTTCAAGTACCACCTCTAAGTACCTGGGATGGCGGCAGGGAGAGTGGGGGGCCAGGGGGTTAGGGCAGTGAAAAATAGAGAACGAATTTGACTAGTCTAACTGGGTATAGGTGTCCACCTTTAATCCAATCAGCTGGAACCAGAGGGCAGTATTACTGGCTCTATTGCCCAGAGGGTCAAAGCAGTTATTATCACCTAAACCTACAGAATTGGAAAATGAAAAAGACACGAGGAAGCACAGCGGCAAAGTGGGAAAGGCCCACATTTGTAACTCTGGGCAGACCTGGCTGAGTAGTTTTCAGTGGTTCACTTTACTTCTAGGTGCCCTGATGCCTCTGCTCTGCCACACTTAATCTCTCCTTGCAATCAGCATCAACGAATGAGATCATGTGTCTGAAAATGCTCTATGGAAAAAAAGTCAGTTATTCTTATGAATATAGGTATGTCAAAACAAAAGTTCTGAATGAGTGCACAGAGTAGAAAGAACATAACTTTGGAATCAGACATATGGACTTTAAATCCCAACAGCTAAACCACTTCTAGTGGTATGACCTTAGGCATGCTCTCTGAATATCTTTTCCTCAACACAAAATAAGGATAATAATATCTAGCTTATAAGGCCAATGTAAAGATTAAATAAAGTATCCCCAGATATGAATTACCTAGTCTAGTACCTATGGCACTCAGTAAATTTTTTTTTTTTTTTTTTGGCAGTACACAGGCCTCTCACTGTTGTGGCCTCTCCTGTTGCGGAGCACAGGCTCCGGATGCGCAGGCTCAGTGGCCATGGCTCACGGGCCCAGCTGCTCCATGGCACTTGGGATCTTCCCGGACCGGGGCACGAACCCGTGTCCCCTGCATCGGCAGGCAGACCCTCAACTACTGCGCTACCAGGGAAGCCCAGTAAATTTTAACTGTCATCATTATTAGTTATTAAGGCAGATTATTATTTTTATTATCTCCAAGATATGTCCACCCTTAATCTGAAAAATCTTCCACGATAATGTTTCACATGACCATGTCTGTTGGACAAAGCCCTATGACAAAAGGTTTTCTTTAAACACTGGTTCTTAACCAATAGAAATACCTGGAGATCTTTTTAGAAATACCAATGCCTGGGTCCCACTGTACACCAACTGAATCAGAATCTCTGAGCCTGGGACCCTGGCATCTGTATTTTTAAAAGCTCCACAGGAGAAGATAAAAAAACTCATTAAATGTTTGTAAAATGAATGAATAAGTGTGTAAATGAATGAACAAACAAACGAATAAGTGATAACCCTACAATGAATACATTGAATTTGTAATAAATTGGGGGCAAACATGTTAAATTCTGTACTCTGATTTTTGTTTTAAAAGTAGATTTCTGTTTCAAAACTAGAATTACAAATAAAGCAATCACACAGAAGAGTTATGTTGGATGTATTAAAATATAGCACTTGTTTTCTGGTAGTGTTTATGTTTTCTTCAGTGAGGTCATTGTTAGAAAGCCAGATGTTTTTGGTGAAAAGTGCATTACCACAGTAACAAATGGAATGGTATAAAACTGCTCTGTGAGAACACAGGTATTTGCTTCCAGGTTGGAAGTGCCTCTGCTTACCTGTTGCCGTCTTTGCTTTGCATTTGCTTTGTATTTGCTTCTTGGTTTCTCATGCCTTCATAGGGATGGAGCAGTTGACAGACTGGAGCGCCCCAACCAACTATATTCCCTGAGTGTTCCCTGATCAGGTTCTTGAGCTATTGAGTTTCATTTAAAATTGGCATGAAGACCACTTCTTTTTCAAGCACTTAATGTACCAAGTGCCACAAGTCAAAATAAAGATACTTGTAAGGAAAGAATTAAAAAAGGAAAGAGCTTTATATAGACTCAATGGCCCAGTTTAACCCATAAAAGGTCAGGAGAGAAAAAAGTCCTCAGATAATTACTGTGAGGTACAGCTGATATGCCCTAGCAGTGTAGCTCAAAACTACAGGCTGGGAGAGACTGAATATTTTATGGCTTAGCTGCATATGAGTTTCAGAAATGGAGACCCTAAGGAAATAAGCAATGAATTAAAAGGATTTTCAGATAAAATACAACATAGCTATTAGAAGAAGAAAAAGAAAACTGGTTTCATTTTTATTGAAGGTAAGTTAGTCTTCCAGACAGATCTAAAAAATAAGAAAAAAATAATGTAGTCTATTAAACTGAATTCATAAATCACTCTTTAAAATTATTGCATGTATTAGTGAAAAAGAGAGGTCCTGAAAAAACATGCAAGGATGTTAGAAAACATTGGGAGTAAAAGGAGTTAGACATACAACATATCGAGGGTCACAGAGTCAAATGTCTACAGGGCCTTTGAATCAAGGGGCTTGGGTGTAAGATAACAGGGTAGGCTGTGGACTTAGGCAAACAGGAGTGTGCATTCCATATTTTTAAAAGTATCCACCACCTACTTTTAGTCATGTTGCCATGTAGAATATAAGGCCACAGCCTGTAATGTTTCTTTTTTCTTTTTTTTTATTGAAGTAGAGTTGATTTACAATGTTGTGCCAGTCTCTGCTGTACAGCAAAGTGACTCAGTTATACACATATCTACACTCTTTTACACGTATATACATTCTTTCTCATCTTTTAAAAAGAAGTTGGAAATCCAGGCTTTTTTCATGTAAAAGACTCCGAATTTTTAAATGTTGAAAACAAATTCAAATATTTTAAGTGCACTAAATTAACCAAATCAAACATGTCAGTAGGTTGGATCTGGCCCATGGACTACCATTTTGAGAATTCTGGGGTCTGGATCAAATATACATAGGCGCTGGACCCTTACAGAACTGAGTTTTAATCCCATCCACCACAAACCAGCTGTGAGACCATGGGGAAAAGAATGACTTAAACCTTTTGCAATATTAGTTGCCTTATCTGTAAAATGAGAATGATAACATCTTTCTTCTTTGTTTGTTGTGAGAATTATGCAGGAGCACAGCACCAAGGAACATGGATTACAAGACAGAGAAGGAGGAGGGTGTGTCACCCCATATGTGTTATCACATGCCCCCAATCCATGGTAAAAGCTTATGAATCCAAGGAAAGGAATGCTCTTCTAAAAGTTCAAAACATGAGAGTATATGAAATGTACAAACGGGAAATTTTGAGTCATGATTCCTGGGTAATGACAAAAATAACTCCAAAACTTTGTTACATTAGAATGTAAAAACAACAAAATTCACCTCTCCACCAAAACAAAACAAAACTGGGAGTTAGCTATCTCTTAAAGTGCTGTTTCTCAACCTTTTTTTTCATAATTGCCCCCCTAAATGAGCCTTTTTAGACACTTTTTTCCTAATCACCACCCCATAAAAATTTAATACCACAGATACACTGCATATCTGTTTATGTCCTGTATTATATCTATGCTGTATATACAAAAAGAGCAAGTTTCTTAATGGATTGGAGGAGTTAATATTGTTAAAATATCCGTACTATCCAAAGCCATGTATAGATGGCATTTTCCCATTGGCAATTTTTTTCACAGAAATAGCAAAAACAAACCTAAAATTTGTATGGAATCACAAAAGACCCCAAATAGCCAAAGCATATTGAGAAAGAAGAACAAAGCTGGAGTTATTACACTTCCTGATTTCAAACCTGCAATACCTATAGCTGCAAAGCTACAGTCATGAAAACTGTATGGTACTGACATAAAAACAGACACATAGACCAATGGAACAGAATCAAGAGGTCAGAAATAAATCCATGCATTTTCGGTCAACTAATATTTGACAAGGGAGCCAAGAATACTCCGTAGAGGAAAGACAATCTCTTTAATAAATGATGTTGGATATCCACATGCAAAAGAATGAAACTGGTCCCCTATGTGACACCACTCACAAAAAGTACCTTGAAATGAGTTAAAGAAGTTACTGTAAGAGCTGAAATTGTAAAACTCCTAGAAGAGAACGTAGGGGAAAATCTCCTTGACATTGGGCTTGGCAATGATTGTTTGGATATGACACCAAAGGCACAAGCAACAAGAGCAAAAATAAATAAGTGGGACTACATCACACTAAGAAGCTCCTTTCTGCACAGCAAAAGAAACAATCAACAAAATGAAAAGGCAACCTGTAGAATGGGAGAAAATAGTTTTAGATCTTATATCTGATAAGGGGTTAGTATCCAAAATATACAACTCATATAACTCAGTAGGAAAAAATGAATAATCCAATTTAAAAATGGGCAAAGGACCTGAATAGCCATTTTTCCAAAGAAGACATGCAACCTGCCAACAGGCACATAAAAAGGTGCCCAACATCACTAACCATCATGGAAATGCAAATCCAAACCACAATGAGATACCGCCTCACACTTTTACAATGACCATTATCAAAAAGACAAGTGGTAAGAGATGTTGGCCAGGATGTGGAGAAAGGGGAATACTTGCACACTGTTGGTGGGAAAACGAATCGGTACAACCACTATGGAAAACAGTATGCAGGTGCCTTAAAAAATTAAAAATGGAACTACCATACAACCCAGCAATCCCACATCTCAGTATATATCTGAAGGAAAAGAAATAACTACCTTGAAGAGATATCTGCACCCCCTACATTCATTGCAGCATTATTTATTTATAATAGCCAAGACATGGAAACAACTTAATTGTCCACTGATGGATGAATAAAGAAAATGTGATATATATGTGGGAAATGGAATATTATTCAGCCACGAAAAAGAATGAAGTCCTGCCATTTTCAACAACATGGATGGACCTGGAGGACATTATGCTAAGAGAAATAAGTCAGTCAGAAAAAGACAAATACTGCATAATTTCACTTATAAGTGGAATATTAAAAATACCAAACTGATAGAAACAGAGTAGATTGGTGATTACCAGGGCAGTAGGATTGGGGAAAACGATAAAAATGTTCAGTTATAATATGAATAAGTTCTGGGGACCTAATGCACAGCATAGTAGTTATAGTTAACAATATTATATTGCATACTTGAAAGTTGCTAAGAAAATGGATCTTAAAAGTTCTCAGCACACACAGAAAAATGGTAACTGTGTGAGGTGATGGGTGTGCTAACTAGCCTTATTGTAGTAATCATTTTACAATATATACTTATATAAATAATCATGTTGTACACCTAAAACTAATACAATGTTATATGTCAATTATATCTGGATAAAGCTAGAAAAACAAAACAGAACAGCAAAAACATAGGAGTTGTTTCCCCCACCCCAAAACCAGTTTTCACCTCTTTGGGTATGATATTAATCTTAATGAAAATGCATATTTTAAAAAGACCCACAATACAGATTGAGCTCCAAACTTTTTCCTCACTTTGGAATTAGAGATAATGGATACAAACCTTATTGTTCAATGCCTGAGACAATGTATATGCACAATAAATTATGGGTATTACGACCAATGTCAATAGCGTACATGGAGATTTAACAGGATGATTCTTCGGAGTACTGAGTGTCATGAGATGTTCAGAGACACACCTACTTTCTGTGTTTCATTGCTGTGCTCCCAGATCTTTATGAAGGCAATCTTACAACAGATCAGAAACTCTCTAGCAATCCCTCCGGAGATATCATTTCCCAGGAAACCATGTTCTGTAAAGAATATTAGCAACATTGCTGTTCTTCTTTGCAACATTCAGCATATTTGTAAAATTCAAGGGGAAAAAAAAGTACTCCAAGCCAGTATGTCAGAAAAAATAATCATCTTTGCTTAAATTTATCTTTGGTCAGTAACATACTCTTGCTTTGCAGCCAAAAGTCAATCTTTATCTTCTTAGCTTAATAAAATCTATGCCCCAAAGCCCTGAAGTGTATGAGAGGGTTCCTCTACTTGGCTTCATACTTTTGTAGTGGTTTTGATGGTACATTCCTTCCAGGCCTGTTCCATTGTGATGGACTATTAGCCAGACTCCAGAGGGAAAGGAGATCCACTGTATTGTATCCTCTTAGCGGTCTCACTATTGCCTCATGCTTGGCAGGCTTCTCAGTAACAAAAGTATAAAGTGAACAATGAGGACATTAGGAAATCATGCCCCAGGAGGAAATCTCTGCAGATGATGTCAGAACAATTAGATACTAAAGGTTGCAGACTCCACAATTATTAACAAGCTCAGGAAAACTAATTAAGAAGGGTGAGTAGATGCTACCTGGCTTGCTCAGAGGTATAACTTGCCAATGAAGATCCTTTACCCAGAGATTTGAGGAGTAACCTAGGAGTTTCCAACTGGGCTAACTGGGACTGATGACATTACACATGGAAAAGAAACACAAAAATTATTATTCTGGGGAGACTTCTATTATAGCTCTCTTCTTGTACTTTAATTACTTATCTCTCTTTTTTCAACCAGCCTTAAGACTCCAAAGTGGCAAGACTGTACTTTACTGCTTAGTTCACTGCCAGGAATATTACTCTTAGTAAAAGCTTGTTATCATGATTATTATTTAACAAAGAATGAATCTTTACCATCATGGATAAGGGAATAACTATTAATATTTCCTCCAAAGAATGTATGCTTTTAAGTCAGATGGATGAGTTTGATTTTTGGTTCTGTTTCACTTACAGCCATGTGACATAGGGCTGATTGCTATATATGCATATGGACCTCCATTTCCTCATCTGTAAAGTAGGAATAATTATAGTCCCTGGCACTATAGAGTTGCTGGGAAGATTAAATAGGTAATTTACATGAGTTTTATAATGTAATGTGTTAAGCTGGCACATAGAAGGCACTCAATACATGACAACTATTATTACTATTGTTATGATTATGATGATAATTGCTAAGAAGTTTCATCTTATGAAAAGATAAGTTTTGAAAGTCAGGAAGTAAGCAAAAAAGTCATATATATTAATATTTCCCTTGAAGATCCATTAATTGTCCTTAAATCAATAGAGCTCACACTCCAGGAAGATCAAAAGCCAAGAATTAACTTTTTGTTTCTTTGCATTTTTGCTGTGACTTCTCTCTTCCCAAAGTAGCAGAGGCCAGAGCCTACTTTGAAGGGTAGAAGGGAGAAGGAGTAAACTAAAGGATGGTTTTCTTTGGGCCACATCACTGAATTTGAATAAGTTGAGCACATGTGTGGTATGATTCCACTGTTTCGTAGCTCTTTTTTTTTAAATAAATTTATTTATTTTTGGCTACGTTGGGTCTTTGTTGCTGCGTGCGGGCTTTCTGTAGTTGCGGTGAACAGGGGCTACTCTTCACTGCGGTGCGCGGGCTTCTCATTGCAGTGGTTTCTCTTGTTGCAGAGCACGGGCTCTAGGCGCACGGGCTTCAGTAATTGTGGCACGTGGCCTCAGTAGTTGTGACTCGCAGGCTGTAGAGCGCAGGCTCAGTAGTTGTGGCGCACGGACTTAGTTGTTCTGTCGTCTGTGGGATCTTCCTGGACCAGGGCTCGAACCTGTGTCCCCTGCCTTGATAGGCAGATTCTTAACCACTGTGCCACCAGGGAAGCCCTGTTTCATAGCTCTTGCTTCTTTGAATGCTGACTTTGAAGCCAGTTGTGGTCACCACACGTAGAGCAGCGACGGCTCATAGAGGAAGCTAGTATCTCACAGAGAAGGCTGATGAATCAACGTAGGTAGGAAAATACATGGCCATTTATAGGTTACTTGAGTCACTTTGTTACCCTTCCCAAGAACTTCAAAGGACAGATTTTCCAGTTTTGTGAAGTAATCATGGTTGACTGTCCTTGTCTTAAGCTCAGCTGTGAAATCTCTCCCAGCCCTGGCCATTTCCCTCTCAAGAATGTCAAGGTGAGCAGACCTAATCATCTCCACCATCCAAATAACATACCTAAAATGTCCCCTGGTACCTGTTGTTAGCTATGACCACCACTGTAAAAAACAATGGATTGTCTCAAGTACAGGGAACTGGCTATTCTAGTCCATTAACCCTCCGGAATTCTAGGTATTGAAGGAAGGTGTGGTGAGAAAGAAGACGAAAGGCAGTGAGACCGGCAGGGACTTGGGTTCCTTGGAGAACCAGAGTCATGCACAATGGTGGCTCATAGGCCACATCCAACCCACAGACATATTTTGTTTGGTTCACACAGTGTCAAAAAATTTTTTTAATTGGCTGCCAGCATTTAAAAATCAGGAGATATCTGTTAAATTTTGTAGTTTCTGGCCTCCCTTGAAAAATCAGAAGTGTTGGCAGTACTGGGTCTGCATGCTCACATGGTTCCCAACTATCTTCAGCTGAATGGCAATGGCTCCACTGGATCAGGTACATTTCTCCAGTTTCCTCCATCCCTAGCCCTCCCTTTTCTTCTCTTTGTTACACTCGTGCTATGTACACTATTGTTATATTTCCATAGTATGACTTTTCTTAAAGAGAAAAATAATATGTTCCTTGTACCTATGTTTCTACCCAAACCAGAGAATAGAAATGACTATGTGATTTAAGACTTTTTAATACTGTATATCTCTCTCCACTCACATAATGTTCAGCTGATACACATCCATGGGGCACTACTAGCTTTCAAAATAAAAAAATAGTTTTAAAAATAGTTTTTATACTAGTTGGTAAAAAGCCACTGTCCCTATCCCCTCTGTGTCCTCCGCTGCCCACAACCACTGCAGCCGCTCCCCTGGGACCCAGTGATTGAGGGTTGATACCAGCCCAGCAGACATGCTGGATGCCCACAAACACCATTCGTCTGCTAGGTTGAGAGTGGCACGTTTATGCAATCTATTACCTGCTGTGTTTCGCAACTTTCTGACCAAGCAGCGCTAACTTTTGTACAGATCGATTTGATAAAATTTTAAAAGTACTTTTTGTAGAAAAATTTATCTATCTTTGGCTGCCTTGGGTCTTCGTTGCTGCTTGCAGGCTTCCTCTAGTTGCGGCGAGCGGGGGCTACTCTTCGTTGCAGTGCACGGGCTTCTTATTGCGGTGGCTTCTCTTGTTGCGGAGCACGGGCTCTAGGTGCGCGGGCTTCAATAGTTGTGGCTCGCGGGCTCTAGAGCGCAGGCTCAGTAGTTGTGTCGCACGGGCTTAGTTGCTCCACGGCATGTGGGATCTTCCCGGCCCAGGGCTCGAACCCGTGTCCCCTGCATTGGCGGGCGGATTCCCAACCATTGCACCACCAGGGAAGTCCCTAAAAATACTTTTTATCTAAAAAACAAAACAAAATTTATTTCTGCCTAAGACTTCTCACCCCTGGCAATACTCCACACTGATAATGAAACCCACGGTGCCCCAGCCGGTCCCAGCCCCCCGAGCCTCCTGGTCGTCATTGGTACACATGCTGGGAAAAGTATGAACGCCTCCTCAAAAGATGGCGTCCTTAGGAAATATTGCAGAGATGTTTCTGGCTTCAGGGAGAAAAAAGACTATGAGTATTAACTTAAAGACTCACAATTTAAACATATGTTTCTATTTTGCTTCCTATTCTTCCACTATTTTCTTTTCCCGAAGTGTCATTCAGGATGTCATCCACCAGGGTCCCTGTGCCTAGGAGCACCTCCATGACTCTGCTGTCCAACCTTGAACTCTACACATTTTCACCAGACTTAACTCCTTCTTACCTTTCAAGTCTCAAACTCAATCTTGTCTCCTCTAGGATCATTTCTACCAAGCTGATGAGCTCACTCCCTACTCAGCACTACGTTGCTTTGTTTGTTTGATGCACCCACTTCATATATACCATTTATCTTCAGCTCATAGCACAGTTCATGGCACACAGTGGAAAGTCAAAAAGTATTCATTGAATGATGGTAGATTGAATGAAAGAAGGTTTCAGATTCCATAATCTGCATGAGCTATCACACAACAAGACCATGAAGCAGTGGCAGTCACTGATCCCCTCCGACTCCTGTTACTACCAGCACCGTTGCTTGACTCTGAACTCTTCCCACATGGGACCTTCTCCAGAGGATTGCCTTTGGGAACTGCAGCCCTTGCCCTGGATAGAAAGTTAAAGTGCCTGGCAGTTTCCTCCCTTCATCCAGAGAAGCCAAGGGCCGACTGGTGTTGGAATACTGCGTTGGTCAAAAAGTTCATTCGGGTTTTTCTGTAACACCTTATGGAAAAACCTGAACGAACTTTTTGGCCAACCCAATATAAAACCCCCCTCTTTTTCCTGCAGGTGGCATAAGGTCTGAGGGGTAGTTTCTGCCCTGAGCCTGGGACTGGACCTGAGATCTCTCCCTTACCTGCCCTTGTTCCCTTCCTGTCCCCCATCCTTACCCCACTCCCTCATCAGTGGGAGAACCCAATTCTTGGCCCAGGGTCTGCTTTTGGGAGAATACATTCTAAGAAGAATTGGCAGGTGAGCACTTATGGAGCACTGCCTATAGACAGAGCATCATTATCAGGTAACACCAAAAAGTAGGTTGGCTTATGCTTGATTCCCTTTGGCCCCCATCTTTAGGGACAGGGCAGTTCTAAAAATATTGGACCCTTAATGATGCCATTTGAGCTAGCCCTTACTTATTTTGACATTTTTAGAGTCAAAACTTACCACAACTGTGTAGCCCAATTTAAAAAAAAAAAAAAAGCGTTCAAAAAAATCAATAGCCTTTCCTCTGAATTCCTAGAGAATGTGCCAACTGTGGATTTCCTTGGATGACTCTTCCCGCGGAACTTTCACTAGCTATAATTACATGGTTTTCCCAGGTACCAAAATAGAGGAGTTATTTTGAAAGCTCAGTAATGGAGTCATTATGTCGGAGGTCTTAATTGAGGAAATCATTGATTTCCCCATTAATATTTTAACCTGCATGAAAGATAAGAAAGTAAAAGCTAATCTTGTTTTAAAAATACTCTACTAAAAATGGTCTGTCAAATATGCATACATTTGATTCCATTAACGCTAGTGATGAAAAATCGTAGATCAGGGTTTCTCAACCTCGGCATTATTGGCATTTGGGGCCAGATAATTTTCTGTTGTGAGGACTGTTCTGTGCATTGTAGGCTATTTAGCAGCATCCTTGGCCTCTACCCATTAGATGTGGGAAGCACACCCTCCAACACCGCCCCGCCAGTTGTGATAACCAAAAATATCTCTAGGCATTGTTGAATGTTCCCTGGGGGCAAAATTGTATCGGGGTGAGAACCATTGATCATAGATGGTATATTCCAGGGAAATTAAAAGTCAAAGATTTGAGGTTCAGGAGTGGTAGAGTGGGTGTCAGAAAACTCTTATTTCTGGCCCCTTCAGTGTAATTGTAAAGGATAAAATATGTCATCTGGATTCTGGAGATTATAAATAGAACACTCTCTATAAATTGGCACCAAAGTGAATAGTTCAGATCTACTTCCTGACCAGTACAGAGCACTTTTACACAGTGTTCTTCTTTAGTAAGAGATTCACATAGTAAAGAAGACTGTTTTAAAATGTGTGTCATGATTTGTCCTGAATGATTAAAAGACTATCTGGGAACTTTGTAGATCGAATCTAACTACTGATTAGACAGATTTCTCCCTAACACTTTTGGGCCAGCTTCTCTTGACTGCCTTAAGAAAAAGCAGGTCACAAACATCTGTTTTGAGTCCTGGGAAACTTGAAAAGATTAAAATCAAAAATAAGAAGGAAATAAACAAAGGTTCTTTTACCATCTGTTTCCTAATGGTCTCTCACTTCAAATCATTGCAGTTGTAGAGAAGGGCAGAAATTTTAAGTCTTTTGAATCCCTAAAGTAAACCAGTAAAGAGGGCTTTGCGGATAACTTTAAAGGCAGTGAGGATTATGCTAAATCTTTTTTTGTTTTAAATCCAATTCAAAGCGTGTATTTCCAGTCTCTTGGGGATGTATATATTTGAGTAAAGTACATTGTGTGCCAAACAGTCTATGCTACCTCAGGCCTCCATCAACTTAGATAGAATCTGTTAGTGAAAACTATAGAATCCAACAGTGCATCCTTGGATATCTTGGATTCTTATTAAAAATTTTAGAAAACCATCTGAAGGACACATGAACTTTTCTTATTTTATTTTGATCTATTTAATGGTATAACGAAATAAACTAAGTTATCCTCTTTGGACTCATTCATCAAAAATTAGTTAAAGAGGAGGAATGAGGCCTTTGCTCTTCATTACAGGTATCAAAAATCTCCAATTTCGGGCTTCCCTGGTGGCACAGTGGTTGGGAATCCACCTGCCAATGCAGGGGACACAGGTTCAAGCCCTGGTCCAGGAAGATCCCACATGCCGCAGTGCAACTAAGCCCGTGCGCCACAGCTACTGAGCCTGTGCTCTAGAGCCCGCGAGCCACAACTACTGAAGCCCGCGCAACTAGATCCTGTGCTCCACAATAAAAGAAGCCACCTCAATGAGAACCCCGTGCACCGGACCAAATAGTAGCCCCCGCTCGCCGCAACTAGAGAAAGCCCGCGTGCAGCAACAAAGACTCAGTGCAGCCAAAAAAATAAACAAATAAAATTTAAAAATCTCCAATTTCTAACAAGGCTGTCTTTTGACCACCACCTAACACTTCACTCTGTCTTTTCTTCATCGTAGGTGGATGTGAGCGTTCATTCTCCTACTTTGATGAGCTCTATTCTTTTCTCAAATGGAGGTGATGCCTAGGTTTCCCTCTCTGAAATGGAGAGGATACTGTTTTTATATATATTATGCCTCAGGTCCTTTTGAAGTCAATTGACTTATTCCCCCATCAATACCCAAAGCCATAGGTCTGGCACATCTTATTATAAGGCCACAGCAAAATTCTTTCATGTGTTTCTGTTGTTGACCATTTTATATATTAATATTTGAATACTCTCCAGTGTTCAGCTCTTTGTATTTTGGGGTTTGCTTCTCAGGTTCTGTTATGCATTGTTGAATGGTTAAATATCTACTCTACTTTGTTCCTACCAAGTAGAACTAATGTTTGGCTTGTTTTTAATATAAACCATTATCAACTCCATCTAGAGACTGGCAAAGTCAACAACTAAGTGAGCTGCCTGGTGGTCCTAATTGTAAAGTGGCTGGATAAGGTTTCATGGGTTTTAAATCCCAAGTTCTAGTCATTGTTTTATAGTCTAGTAGGAGAGACAGACATTAAGCAAAGAATTATACAGGGCTTCCCTGGTGGGGCAGTGGTTAAGAATCCGCCTGCCAATGCAGGGGACATGGGTTTGAGCCCTGGTCTGGGAAGATCCCACATGCCACAGAGCAACTAAGCCCATGCACCACAACTACTGAGCCTGTGCTCTAGAGCCCGCGAGCCACAACTACTGAAGCCTGTGTGCCTAGATCCCGTGCTCCACAGCAGGAGAAGCCACTGCAATGAGAAGCCAGCGTACCGCAGTGAAGATTAGCCCCTGCTCGCTGCAACTAGAGAAAGCCCACGCACAGCAGCAAAGACCCAATGCAGCCAAATAAATAAATAAAATTTATTAAAAAAAAGAATTACACAAATAAATGTAAAATTACCAATCTGCTTAGAGCAGGGGTTCTCAGTCTCAGTACTATTGGCATTTTGGGCTGGGTCATTCCTTGTCCAGGGGCTGACCTGTGCACTGTAGGATGTGTAGTAGTGTCCCTGGCTTCCACACACTAAGAGACCTCCATGCCCCTCCTCTTCAGTTGTGACCACCACAAATGTCTCCAGACATCGCCAAATGTCCTCTGGGGGGCACAGTCACCCCTGAATGAGAACCAAGAGGCTGCCAAGAGGAGAGAGATTCATGGTATTATCCCTAGGATAAAATTGGTGATGTGACACAGCCTGGATCACCCTGGAGAGATTTACCTGAGGCTATGGTGTCTGGGTTAAGATTTCAGGGATTAGTAGGAGCTAACAATCAAAGAAAGAGGGCAGAACATTTAATTCACTCATCATTCATTCTTTCATTCATTCAAGAAGTATTCAGTCTTAAAAAAGTAAAACAAAGTTGGAGGAACTACTTGATTTTAACATTTACTATAAAGCTACAGTAATCAAGATAGTGTGGTATTGACTAAGTGATATATACATAGATCAATAGAACCAAATGGAGAGTTTAGAAATATTAAAAAATGACCCACGTAGCTTTTACAAAGGACTAAGGCAATTCAATTGACAAATGTTTGCCTTCTCAATAAGTGGTATGGGAACGATTAGATATCCATATGCTAAAAAAATGAATCTTACCCAAACCTCGTACTTAATACAATAATTAACTCAAAATGTATCATGGATCTAAATGTTAAGTAGAAAAGCATAAAACACTTAAAATACAATATGGAGTCACATAGACATAGAGAACAGACTTATGGTTACCAAGGGGGAGGGGGGAGGGGAGGGAAGGACTGGGAGTTTGAGATCAGCAGAGATAAACTAGTATACATAGGATGGATAAACAACAAGGTCCTACTGTATAGCACAGGGAACTATATTCAATATCCTGTGATAAACCATAATGGAAAAGAAGATGTAAAAAAAAGAATGCCTATATGTGTATAACTGATTCACTTTGCTGTACAGCAGAGATGGGCACAACATTACAAATCAGCTATACTTCGATTTAAAAAAAAATTTAAAAAAATAAAGAAAACATGGAGTCCAATCTTCATGACCTGGAGTCGGGCAAAGAGATTTTAAACATTACACCAAAAGCATGATTTTTTTAAAAAAGAAGTACTTAGTGAATGCCAGCTATGTGCCAGTTCTATTCTAGGTGCTGGTGATACAGCAACAAGTAAGTCAAATAACTCCTATGCTTATGGAGATTCCCTTATAGTAAAGAAGACAGTTAATAAACAGGTGAACAAATAATATAGAGTGTAGAAGACTACTTTATCTAGAGTGGGCAAGGAAATACTCTCTGAGGAGGTGACCTTTTTACTGGTGCCTGAATAATGAGAAGGAGCCAGACGAGCAAAACCCTGGGGGGAAATTAATTCCAGGCAAGGATAGAAGCATGCACAGAGTTACTATAGGGGAGGGTTTGAGAATACCCAGTACCAAATTTCCTTTACATCCATTTTGAATTCTGAGGGTAAGATTAAGAAACTGGAAGCCAGAGCTGTTCAATGGCTAATAAGTTGCTTTAATGATACCTATTTCTGGTGTCCATTTAGATTCAAATAGACTTGTGCCCATATCACCATTGGCATAGTAGAAATCAAAGATATATTGTTAGTGGAACTGATACTACTGTATTCAGGACAATTCATCCAAGATCCCATTGTTTGAGTGGTCTGCAAGCAGCTTTCATTGATTGTATCTATTCTGTGGCTAAGAGAAAGAACTCTTAAAATGTCATTGGCTATAAATCTGGCCCCCTAGCCTGAAGGTGAAATTTACAAGAGAGATAAACAGCCTGCAATTTCTGTTAATAGAGTCTAAAGATTGCTTTATAATGAGGAAGGCAATTGACAAGATGATTTAAAAATAAGTAAAGTGGGGGCTTCCCTGGTGGCGCAGTGGTTGAGAGTCAGCCTGCTGATGCAGTGGACACGGTTCGTGCCCCAGTCTGGGAAGATCCCACATGCCTGGTAGCAACTAGGCCTGTGAGCCATGGCGGCTGAGCCTGCGCGTCCGGAACTTGTGTTCCGCAGCGAGAGAGGCCACAACAGTGAAAGGCCCGCGTACAGCAAAGTAAATTGGCAAATGCATACAGAGGCTATGTTTTCTAATAAAAAGGTTGCTTTGATGACATGTAATATTTAGCAGAGCACTTTCTCTGTGTTTATTTTTCCCCAAATTGCAGCAGCTTCCAAATGCTAGTTCCCTACCCCAATCTGGATAATTTCCCTAGGATTCAAATGTCAAGGTTGCTGTTGAATTTTAGAGGTAGTGGTATCCCAACCACCCTAGTTTACAAAGAAAGGATCTGAGGCTCAGGAAAGTTGAATGACTTGCCCAAGATCATAAAATAATTTGTAGCATTGCCAAGACAAGAACACCCTTCTCTGAGAATTCCAGTCAATGTTTCTTGCTTTTCATGAGCTCACGCCTCCATTTTGCACAGATTGCTCATTCAAGGAAGCATCTTGAGAACTTAAATCCATACTGCCCTTCAGCACTGCTCATCACATTAAAGCAGTGCTATTTATCTGGGTAGACTTTGCCCCCCAAGAGACATTTGGCGATGTCTGGAGACATTTTGGTTATCCCAACCTGTGGTGATTGCTCTACTGGGCATCTAGGGGGTAGAGGCCAGGGATGCTGCTAAACATCCTACAATGTGCAGGAAAATTCCCACAGCACAGAATCATCCAACCAGAACATCAGTAGTGCCACATCTGAGAAGCTCTGTCCTGGGCTTTGGTGTTGTCTTCCTAACTAGATTTCCACATCAGTGAGAGCTGGGACTTTCCTGACTTACTCTTATCCAGGCTACTGGTGTTCAGTGCATTCTCAATACTTAATTGTTGAATTTAATTTAATTGTAAGCGACAATGAGAGATGAAAATTCCTTCAAAAAGTGGCAATGAGAAGCAGAAGAACTGCAGGCCAATGATTACTTCCGACAGTAAGTTGGAGACATTTTAAAATAATGGTTCTTGATAATTTTGGGAGTGCAGATAACCCTTGATAATCTCACGAGAGTTTTGGATGCTTTCTTCCTAAAAATACCACTCATAACACATTTTCCATACAATAGGGCCAATGATATACTAGAGAGGTCAAGGGTTCTGGATCTAGAAAAACATGTAGAATATTTTCTACTCTTCATTGCTGTCTGGATAGTACAGTAAACTACTGGTTCAATACTGGTTGCCTTTTTTTCCAAGAAAATTGGTTCCAACTTTAAATATTTTAAAATACAATGATTCAAATATTGGAAATAGCCTACAGAGCCATGAAATGAGATGAACAAGTAAAATGTAGAATATCATACAGTGTTCTAAAAAATGAACTGGGTCCATATCCATCAACTTGGATCACCTTTTTTTTAAAAAAAGCTTCTTATTAAATGAAACACACAGGCTATGGTACCTTTCACATGGTGTGATATCATGTACATAAATTTAAAAACACAGGTAACACAGATAAAATAGTACTACATAATGTTCATAGAAACATATATCTGAATGGAAATTTGGAAGGATTCATACAAAATTCAGAATGGTAGTTGCTTCTGGGGAGTTAGAGACAGAATAAGACTGGGAAGAAGAGGCAAGGGGAACATCAACTTTTCTGGAAAGGCTTATTTCTTCTGATTAAAAACAGAGGACAGGGACTTCCCTGGTTGCACAGTGGTTAAGAATCCGCCTGCCAATGCAGGGGACACAGGTTCAATCCCTTGTCTGGGAAGATCCCACATGCCACGGAGCACCTAAGCCCGTGCGCCACAACTACTGAAGCCTGTGCGCCTATAGCCCGTGCTCCGCAACAAGAGAAGCCACCGCAATGAGAAGCCCGCGCACCGCAATGAAGAGTAGCCCCTGCTCGCCGCAACTAGAGAAAGCCTGGAAGACCCAACACAGCCTAAAATAAATAAAATAAAATAAATTAATTTTTTAAAAAAAAGACAGTGGGCAAAAAAATGGTAGTGTCCAATCCTGATGGGTAGCTGCAGGGATGTTTGTTATATTATATTCTGAACTATTCTGTATTTTTAAAAATTTTCTAAAAGAGGAAAAAACCTCTCAGGTGTATAATGGAGGTTTGCAGTTACTGAAACACTTGGAAAAATTACCCCAGTTCTTCAAATTATACTGGGCTCCTTACAGGTTTACTGTGCATTATGTTTGCTTTGGCAAAACAAGCAAACTCCCCTGAAATGCTTTGCATGCATGGCTTCGTTTATACAGTCACTGATTCACAAGTGTATTTTTCTTTTCCTGCCCACCTAGTTCTTATTCATGGTAGAGAAGTCAACATGGATCCTCTTACATATTTTAGTTTTTCACTACATTTGGACAGGTTTAGTAAAGAGATAAAAGGAGAGAACACGTAGGAAAGCAGAGAGGCAGAAAGTTTTCTTAGTACGTGACTGGAAGTAGATTTATACTGGTCTCATAAATGTTAGAACCAATTAGATTATGTGATCATGTGACTGAAAAACCATTTATTGCTAATTATATGCTCCAAAGGCAGGGAATATCATCATCATCATTTTTTTTAACAATGTACATTTGAAATCACGTAATTAGGAACATCATTTAAATCTTAGCAAGAAAATAGAAGCAGATGTTTGTAATGGAAGGGACCTAGGCTAGAAGCAGCCAAGATTCTACTGCCTGTTCCACTGTTAATAGCCACGTGTTCTTGGGCAAGTCAGCTTCACTCTCTGAGCCTCAGTTTCCTGATCTGCAAAATGAGGGGGTTGGAATGGATCAACAGTCACAAACTGGAGGCCCTTGAGTCACATCAGGCCTGCAGATATGTCTTTGTTTGGCAAAGTGTTTAAAATGGTTTCAAGCTAGTAGTCAACATTTAGTAATTGAGAAATTTTAATAAAAATCCAGAATTCTGGCTTCTCTTGGAAAGCAAATCTGGCAACACAATTTCTCAACAATGGATTTTTACTGAGGAGTGAGGGTGTTTGTCAACAGGGTATACACTTTCCAATTTGCCACAGTCTCCACTATTCCCTATTGTCATACACTTGACCCACTGTACTCATTTATGTTCTTGCCTGGCCCCTCAAAGCTTTGGATTTGTAACCTATGGACCAAAAGTTCTCTAAATTCCTTCATATCTTATCATTTCTGGATGCTAAGGAAAAAAAGGGGGTTGCAGCAAGAAACAGGATCAGCAAACTGACACAGACATAAGGAAAACTTAAATAATGCCACCACCAAACTGAAAGAGCCCTTCTATTCATTTCTGGAGTGGGGAGGAAAACCATGCTGAGCTAATGGAAATTTTATTTCCCTGTTTTATTTATTTTTGAAGGAAATCATGAATCTTTGATGACATAATTCTAGCAGTATGAAAAGGAAGCCTAATTATTAAAGAGTGGACAGTTTATACAAAATTAGCATGTTCAGAATAACGTTTTTAAAATTCCTTTTTAGAAATAATGGAACAACATCAAATTGTATAGCCTAGACTTTTAATCTTGCTTCCAAGTACACTCAGGTACCTCCACATACGAATACAGATGCTTATGTTAAAATATCCAAGTTTTAACCACCAGCAACTTAGAAACACCATACAGGCCAAAACACATGCCAGTTTGCAACCTCTCCAGTGAAAAAGAGCTATTTCCAAAGTCATTACCAAATGATCTACTCTAACAAGATTGGGATTTTTGTGATTAGGTAACATGGCTGCAAAATTGCTAAAGAACACTTGTTTTATTTCCCAAGGACTGTCCTTGCCCTCTGGCAGGAAACATGATATTCTGTGAACAATCTGATTTAAGCTTCCCCTGGACCCCAGTGCTCACACTGTTCACTAAGGAGCTGGACTGCAGGGCTGGCCTCTCTCCAAGGTATTTCAGCCAGTGAAATGCCTAAAAAACATTATTTAAAAGCATTTTCACATATAAAAGGGCTTAGTGATATACACTCAAAAGACAGTTATGCATGCAACATTGTGAGGTTCTTATTCGAGCATATCACTTGTATAATCCGGAAGCGAGGGCAGGTAGAGTTAGCCTAATGACACAAGTTCATATTCACAACTAATAATCAGCAACAGCTTCATACTAGGTTGAACCCTATGAAATTGCTGATACTTGACCTTTAACCACAGCAAGGCAATTTCCTATGATTTAACCTAATATTATCCTGTGTTTAAATATAACCATTTAAGTTTTCTTGTTTTTTAGTCTCAGGGCATCATAATTAGCACATTTAAAACAAAGTGCTTATGTTGATTTACATCATGTGAGGTCTTCAAAGATTGGACAGAGTGACTTCATATGTTTGTGCTACATTTGACTGTAAAAACACAGCAGCCTTAGGTTAGTGAAAGGAGAGGCTTTCATTTCATCTCAGTGTATGTGAAAAGGCCCTGAGGTTAAATGGAAAGATGAGGCATCAATTACAATAAGCACTCCCCACAGAGGCGTGAAGTACAGATCATCCTTTTGTTATTTATGTGTGTGTTAAGTGCCTTCAGGGGCAGAGTGTGTCCAGGACTTACACGGAAATGCATGACACACGGTACCTTTCAAAAAGGGGCAAAGTAACTTGGAATGTATCAAGAGATGGCTGTTATTCTCATTAATGGGGATCTTGGTTGTCTAGTGAGTGCACGGCAATTGTCCTTAAACAACAGACTTCTGTACAAGTATGGTTGTTGATGTGGATAATATTTCTGAGATTTAATTTTTTAAGTCCCTATGGAGAATCCTCAAAAGACTGCCATTTACCAAAGTCATTACATTAATAATAAAATTATCACAAAAGGCTGGATCTCCTATCGTGGTAGGCAAGACCTCCACTCTCAGTGTCAGAAAGACCTGGGATTAAACCTTAGCTCCTGACTCCTGGGATCTTCAGCAAATCCTTTCACCTCTCTGGGTCTCAGTTCCCTCGTGTGTAGAATGGAGAGAACTGGATACTGACTTCGTAGGGTTACTATCTAAAGGAGACCACACATATAATGTGCTTAACAAACATGAACACGTGTTTTTCTTATTATAAATTAATAAACATTTGCCCACTCACAAGCTTTTAGCCACAAAATATGCAAGCAGTATATATGTTCTTTTCCCAAATCTGGGTTATCAGCAGGAAATCTTTGGAAAGCACAAAGCTGCTGAAGTTAAGAGGACTGAGTACTGTCGGGATAGTGTATTTTTTGTATTGTCGAAAACTTGCCCAATAAGTATATATCTACTTCTGTCACAAACAAATGCATACATACATACATACGTAAGCCTGTTTTAATTTGGAAATAAAATATTTATGAAGCATGTTCTTATTAATTCAGAGGCTGAAATTCATGATACACATACCAAAACACATTCCTTTATACTGCACAGAACAGAGATAAAGGGCTTGAAAGAGGGAGTCCAGGGAATTTCTAGCACCATCTTGCATCAAAAAGCTCAACCTGCAACATTCTATTATGTACAGGGCAATAGGTGAGGCCCTCATTTTCACCTGAAAAGTCTCCATTTCAAGACAGAATTGTTTCCTCTTGTTGCTTATTGCTGTCATTTTGTTCATATGTATTTGTCTCATCTCATCAACTAAATTTTGAGTTTTTGAAAGTCAAGACCCATTTGTTTTATCTCAATTGTTGCAGTATTTCTACATAGTGCCCCATGCAGCATTAAATATTCACTAGTCATTCGAAAAGTTCAGGAGTTGTTAGTTGTTCTTTCTCTGGGTGTGGTTGTTCCAGCCAAGCCCATGATAGAGATTGTAAATGGGCTCTCCACAAATAGATTTAGCCTGCAGATAGGTTTCATTTTGTGTACAGAATATTTTGAAATTTTTAGTTGGTGTCAAGATTTTTTAAACATTGGGAGATTTCATGCCCAAATCCAGATTTCCAGCATTGGCTGAAAAATCAAAACATCGGATCAATTAGATCAACATTCCCACATGGCAGCACTGTGCCGGGAATGACAGTGGCTGCATCCTTTAGAAGGGGAGAATGCATTCTCCAGTTTGCCACAGTTCCCACCATTCCCCATTGCCACACACCTGTCTAGTTCACTGATTTGTTACTTACTGGGACCCTGAATTCGTCACTTCTGAGAAGTTCTCTGGTTGATTTTTCACACTTAGAGTCTCTGGGGCTTTACTGCTTTGTCCATATTCTGTTCAGGCTTCTGATCATGGTCTCCCAGAACTGGAACAATTTCTTTCAGGAAAGCAGTTTGGAAGTGCTGCCTCCTTCATGAAGCCATTTCTGGTTTTCCTGACCCAATGGCACCCTTTGAATTTCTCCAATAAATATCACTTTTCACCTTGCCTACAGGTAAAGGAAGCACTTGTCCAGAGTAAGCACTCAAAACATTGTAGCCTTATTATTACAGCTATTCATGTTTGCATCTTTTCTTCCAGATTGTAAACTCCTTGCTTGCGTGAAGGGTTTTACTCATCTTTAGACCCCAATGAGTGATCTGTACAAAATTGGTGTTTAATAAATGTGCATTGAATTAAATAGAAATGCACACAGAGAGTTGGATTCATAACAAGAATTTAATAAATTAGGATGCAAAAAAATCTGTGAGCCAGTGAGGTTGGATGGGCAACAAAGGTTGTGGGGGAAGGATAAAGCAGTGTTTCTCATTCAATAAGAATAACAGAAAAGCTTCTTAAAAATACACATTTCTGGTCCGTGAGCCTTCTGGAGCTGAGGTCTAGGAGTCTGAGGTTTGGTCAAGCTATGCAGGTAGTTCCCAGGCATACCAGCTTCACAGTAGTTCTCAATTGTGAATTAATTAATTTCACCTTTGGAGCCTAACTCCACTTTCAGAGATTCTAATGTATATAACTGTCTTGAGTATTAAAAACAAAACCAAAACCCTTCCACTCTAATATGTAGCCAGAGTTGATAATTCTTTATTAGGGTAAGAATACATTTAAAAAGTTTTCTTTGTTCTATTGTGTGTCTTTTATTTAGCTGTTTTTGGTATTTTATAAATATTGATTTATCAGAAGATTAAAGTTGAAAAGAAAGTCACCCCCACTTTAACAATATGAGCTAATATTTATTAAACATTTGCCGTGGGTTAGGCACTATTAAAAATGCCTTCTATGTATTAACTAATTCAGTCCTTAAAACAACTTTATAAAGTCGGCATTATTATTATCCCTGTTTTAGGTTGAGTAATTAGAAAAGCTGGGCTTTGAACCCAGAGAGAACAGCGCTGGAGCTCCTATTGTCAAGCCAGAGCCCCTCTGCACCAAGAAAATCCAGTAAATGTCCCACATCTTCCAGAAAATTCTTCAGGACTTCTCTGACCCAGATCAACCTTACTGACATATTTTATATTGCATTTTTCATGTTCTACTCTGTGTCCAGTTTTTTCCCCCAAACATATACAGAGCACTTTTTGGACGCTCAGCCTTACGCTCTTCATCTCCCCTGCGGGGCTCTGCTTTGCCCTCCACCCTCTGTGTGGTTCTTTAGTGACTGTTTCACATGTACTGGCTTCCTCTCCGAAGAAATTATGTGCAGTTATGCGGGCCCAGCAAGCATTACTTTCTGCACTGCCCCCTTATCTGGGGTTCGTGGTGAATAGACAGTATTGCGTGGTGGTTAGGGTGTCGTCAGACCTGAGTTTAAAGATAGGCATGACCACTTTCTAGTTTCATATTCTTGGGCAGATCAATTAACCTCCCTGAGCCTCAGGTTCCTCCTCTGTAAAACGGGGACCCTTTCACTCAGCTGACAGTGAATGATCTGTTGCGATGTGCCAGGGGCTGAACTAGGTAAACACAGACGCTGGCCTCACCAGGCTTCCAGGCCAACCTCTTTCTCCCAGGAGAACAAAATGAGATGATAGCAAATGAAGCTCTTCCTTAGCTCAGGTCAGAGGGGCATGTAATAGACACTCAATAAATGTTACCTATTCAGTCAATATCTTCTATTTAATGAAAAGCAAGCAGTCCATTTGACACCAGAAGAAAAGTTAATTAAACCTCACACTGCACAAATACAATATTATACATCACTCCATCTCGAGGCTTTACTGATTTTGCTGTCTGTTTCATGTCAGTAGCGGTTACTCCAGGACCTGGGAAACCAAGACAGCCCTCTCGCCCCCGCGTTCCCATCTTTTTCTGTAGGCTAGTGATCAGTCAGAAGAAGGAGAAGGAGAAGAAGGAGGAGAAGAAGAAAAGGAAGAGGAGGAGAAGGAGAAGGAGAAATGCCAACACCAGGGTTACAGAAATTATAGTCTCTTCCAAATACTGACATTAGATGAATCAACTAAACATTCACCAAAATACAGAGCTGTATAATTGTGTAGTCACAAGATAATTATTTCTCAAAATGGATTTAGTTTAAAAAATGAATTCACTCATACTGTATAGAGTAGTGGGTGTGGTCATGGGACACACATTTAAAGCTGTCTGGGAAATATTTTCTCTCTGCCCTGTCAGTGTACCTCTGGGTCTCTACTTGCCAACCCATTTGGAGATAATAGGAAAACCTCAATGGCTCCTTCACCAACGGTCCTCCCTTTTTCCACCCCTTCTCTCCTTTGCTATAGTACACTCAGCATCAGATCAAGTTGGAAGCTCTGTCCCGTCACTTAGTAGCGATTTTGAGTTAACCCCTCTCTTCCCTTTCTTCATCTGTAAAGAAAGCACAACAAAACACTGCTGAATCACAGAACTGTTCTGCCTGGCATTGGATAGGCTTTCTCTTCTTCCCTCTTCTCTATCTGTCTCTGCCTCTCTCTGTCTTTCTCTGTCTTTGTCTCTCTGTCTCTTTTCTTTCTCTATACCTTCCCTCCCTCCCTTCCTATTTCTTTCTTTCAGGAGCAGAAACGCCAGTTTGCGGGAATCTCAAATTAAGTCATTAGCTGTGCTTCCCGCAGCCGCCGGTGTCTCATTCATTCCCTTTATTCTAAGGGCAGTCGAGTGTTGGGATGCTTGAAGCCACGGAGGCGGAATCAAGTCCCTCCCAGCGCTTTTGAGTCGGAGGGAGAGATGACAGGCGCGGGCTGGTGACCCCCTCCATTTCCCCCACTCTTGGGAGCGCCAGCCGCTCCGCGCCCTTTGGCACCAGTACCTTTTCTCTGTAGGGAAGGCAAGCCCGGCCCGCAGCGGCGCGGCGGGGGCCGAGAGCGCCCCCTCCCTTCCTCTCGCTCCCCCTCCCCTTCCTCCCCTCCCGATACAATGACTGGGCCGGAACAGCGCATCAGAGGAGTCTCATTGGCAGCGGCCGCCCCAGCCTCGGGAGAGGCGGCGGGCGGGGGCAGCTGGGGAGAGAGGAGCCCAGAGCTGGGGCTGACAGCGAGAGGAGGCAGGCAGGACGGAAGGACTGCAGGACGCGAGGAAGGCGGCCCGGGGCGCTGCTTTAAGTGTGGATCAAAGCGAGGACGCGCGGCGAGCGACGGCGGGGGCGACGAGCAGCCCCGGGCTGGGGGATGCGGCGGGAGCTGGCTGCCCTGCGAGCCCGGGAGTCGGGCTGCGCGGCTCACGTGCAGAGCAGGAGCTTGGGCAGAGAAGAGGAGGAGAAGGAGGAAGGCAGACGCCGGGGAAGGCTCTGTGCAGAGCGGAGTTGCGGGGCTGGCGCAGAGCCGGGTCCTCAGGTCCCGCGCGGTGAGCAGCCGAGACAATAAAGTAGCGGACGACAGCCCCCCCGAGCGCCGGAGGCTGGAAGCAGCAGAGCAGGTAGGTGGGCGACTGCCCCGGGTGCCCCGAGCGCACAGCTAGGGGCGACCGTGCCACGCGGCCACAGCGGCGCTTGCAGTGCGCCCGGGGCGCAGCGCGCGCGTTTGGAGACCCCCAGTGGAGGTGCGGGTCCCGGGCGCTCCCGCGGGCAGGAAACCCCGCCCCACCGCTCCGCTGCTGCCTGCCGCCTCCGCCGGAGTCCCTTGGGCACTTGGTGCGGCGCTTTGGTCGCTTTGGTGGTTTGGAGACAGGAAGTTTGGCGGTTTCGGGGCGTTGGCGCTGGTGGGGCTTGCAGGCGCGCCTCCAGGGACCATGTGCTTTGGTTGCCGCGCGTTCGTGGGAGGTGAAGAGAAATGCTGATGAATCCCAGGTCGGGCTTCCCAGAGGTACTTTCAAAACGCGGCGAGAGGAGTGGAGGGGGGAAATCCCTTGCGTTTGCAGAGGATACTAAGGGTTTGGTTTGGCTGCCCTTTTCAAATAGGTGTGTCTGATCCTTGCCGCTCCTATGCTGAAGTGGCTGTATGCGTGTGGATCGCTCCCTATCTATTTTCTGGAGTATTTCACTTTTTACTTTCATCTGGTGAGGGAAAAACAAAGATGATATTTTGGGAAATGCCATTCGATTTGGACTAGGGGATGAACTCTTCCTTTGCGTTGAATGACTTGTGTTCCGAACGATACTGCTGAGCAGTGCCTGGTCTTGTTCACAAAAGGGGCGAGAGCTCGTACTAAACCTTCCCCGGGCCTGAGAAAGCTGCAGCAGGAGGAGGTCTCTCGTTCTCCTTTGTGTGGCCGCTTCCTTCCAGATGTGAGAGGGTTGGGCTAGGCGCTCCTGGGTGGGGTAATAATTATCTTGAACATTCCTGCGATCTGCTAGGACTTGTAAACATACCAGAGCCAACTCCTCTGAACTTTGCGAACCGACTTGGTCTACTTGCTGGTACCCAGACGGCTGCGTCTGGAAGGTGGCCCCTTGGTGGGGAAAAAGACCCTGGAGTGCTGACAGCCGCAGTCTTTCCAGAAAGGTGGTTGATCCTTCAAGGTTAGCTAGTTTCTGGATACCCCAGAAACTTGTCAACTCAGTTGGAGGTTGGGTACAAGATTTTAGCGCAATTCCTGGCTTGCTGTTTCCTGTCCTAAAGAGAATGGGTCTGTGGAGCTTCCATATCAAACGTCTGCAGGGGAAGAGAAGCAGCTTCGCCTTACTTAACCTCACCAAGCTGCTTGCTCTTTGATCTCCCACACACATACTGTTACGAATGGCGCTTAAGAGAGCTTACTATGGGACAGGCACCCCAATAGGCAGTTTTGGGGCATCGTAAATAGTCCACAGAGTGGTAAACTAAGCCCTAGAGCGAGGTTAAGTAACCTGCCATAAGTTACACTGGTGATTTTTGGTTTACATGAGGTCTGTTTCCAGATGCCAGGGTCTTAACTGTAACAGTGCCTCTAAAAAGGCTGTGCCGTGGTGGCATTGATGATGATGAAACAAAAATAATTACAATCACAACAACCATAAATACCTCCTGTGTTTTTCATAAGATTAAATCAGATGATGTTTAAAAGAGTGCCTGAACCAAGGTGAGCACTTAATGTATATTTTGGTCTCTAAATGTCATAAACTAGGTGATGGGTATACTGATGATTCTGTGAGTCTTCCTTCTTTTTTGTATATCTGAAAAATTGGAAATAAAGAGTAAATGTATGTGCACTCGCGCACACCACACACATTCACCTCTACCTTTTGAACAGTGCTTGTTACACTTCCTAAAAGAGGGTCAGAAGAATTCACGCAATTCCCAGAACTTCTTGAACAGAAGAGGTTTATCATTTCCTCATGACATCTGCAGGTATTAATTAAACACTTCATTTGCTTCAATTCAGTAACGCAGGTGGGATGCATTTGAACACTATGGTGATGGAAAATGAAGGAATCTACCTAAAATACCATTATAGTGAGGTCTGATTTTCATGATCACCTGGAGAGTTCTCAGAAGTCACCTCTCCTGGGTGTGCAAGTGATTGTCTTAAACTTCACTTGGTTTTGAAATGAATAATGGTTTTGAATTTCCATTTTCGCCGCGGGAAAGTTAATGGGCTTCTCAAACAGGCAGACAAATGTGTTTGAGCCTGACAGGCTGGAACAGTGTGGGAGGAGTTAACTTTACAGCCACTCCAGAGTGGAAATGCAGAGTTTTCTCAGGACTGTTTATTTGACTGGCCTCTATTTCCAGCAAGCCTGAGAATCCGAGCTCTCCGTTTGATTCCACAGATTTAATTAAGACTCTGCAGTGCTTCTGAGCAGACAAAAAGGAAGTTTTGGCTAACTGACAATACAAATAAGGTACATGGAAAACAGTTAAAAATACCCTGTCTTGTCCAGCCTGCAGTCATTGTCTGAAATTTCAGGAACTCTTCATAGTTATTTTACACACGTAAGTGAAGGCATCAGGCTTATTATACTGCAAGGGATTTCTCTGTCTCTCTGTCCCTCTCTTCTTCCCTCCCCCACTTACTCCTTCTCTCTCCCTCCCTCCGTCCATCCCTCCCTCTGTCCTTCCCTCTCTCCCTCCCTCTCCCTAAATCTGCCCCAGAGATTTGATCTTATTATGAAGGCACTATTTTTACATATTCAGTGCTTGCTGAGGTTCACTGAAATTATTATCTTTAACCTGTAGATAAATAAATCACGTAACTCAGCTCATCAGCAAAACTTGGGTGTCTATTTCCTTACTTAGCTATCTCTCTTCTCTCTCTTTTTAGACATGGTTTTTGTTTTGTTTTAGAACTCCACTTATCTTTTTTTTTTGTAATTTATTTATATTTAGGTCATTAAGATTTTTTTCTCCTGGTAAAATGTGTGTCCTGTGCGGTCAGAGAGAACTGGTGAGATAGCAATTTTCTATTGCTAGATGCTTAATTTAGGGGCCAAACCTCCTGTTTTCCTCAATAACCTGATTAAAGTTATCGTGTCATTAAAAAAAATCTCATTCTTCCTGGTGAAATCAATTTTTAACCTAATCTCATAAAACAGTGTTTTTCAAAATGAAGGTCATGAAATTTAGTGGGTCGCACCAGTATTTTTTTTAAAGTATTACAGGACAGGAAGTATCAGCATCGTCATATGTTAGTAAAGGTTCTGTAGTTTCATGAAACTTTGGGTCAGTCCTGTATCCGGGGCTGTGTGCAAACTCTGGGTTGCAGGATTAAATGTAATTCATACTGTGAGTTGCTGTCAAAAAGTTTGAAAGTCACTGCCACAGGGTGTGTTTGTATAATAAGTGACAAATACCCAATTTAAAGGGAATTAGGATATATATATTCCATATATACAGGTTTGATTTTCTAAAAGGTACATAGGTAAGACTGACTTCAAGAGCATCTTGCTCGGGGCTGAACAGTTACTTCAGGATCTGATTCTTTTCATCTTTTTTTTTTTTTTGCGGTACGCGGGCCTCTCACAGTTGTGGCCTCTCCCGTTGCGGAGCATAGGCTCCGGACGCGCAGGCTCAGCGGCCAGGGCTCACGGGCCCAGCCGCTCCGCGGCATGTGGGATCTTCCCGGACCGGGGCACGAACCCGTGTCCTCTGCATGGGCAGGCGGACTCTCAACCACCGCGCCACCAGGGAAGCCCTGATTCTTTTCATCTTAAGCTCTGCCTTTCTCTTCCTTCCTTTTGGTTCCTTGTTGGGTGGCAAGATGACTGTAGCAGTTGCCCGTTTACACAATTCCAGGTTCAAGTCTAACAGAAAAAGCATAAACCCTCCTTCCCCAGTTGTTGAGCAAAACGTCTCAACACCAGTTCTGATTAGCCCAATTGGCTTGACTGGAGGAAACCCCATCACCCTAGTGGTGGAGTCCTATCCAGGCCATATGGACCATGGACGCTGGAGGCCTGGACCTCCAGATGAATACAGTTGCTGGAAAAGGGGCAAATGGATGCCGGGAAGTTGAATAGAGTTCACCACAATTTTCAAGTGCCTAACTCAGTGTAGGCTGATTTCTGTTCTCTTTGATGCCCCAAATGATGGAGGACGAACTGAATTATATTCAGGCACATAGGTTATCAATATTTCTCATGTGTGTAAGGAAAGCCTTAGCTGTCACTTTTACCACGGTCAATATCAGGACTTGGAGATCACAGTGCAGAGCAGGTCAAATTAATGGTGGTTTTTGTACCTTCCAGTGACACTGAGGGAAAAAGGGAGAAATATTGATTTAAAACCCACTGTAGACCCTAAGTCTCTTTTTTGCATCTATGTGCAAATCTTGGAAGGCACTTATTTTAATCAATGTGTTGTGCAAATGTGGTGAAAGTAGTTCTTTAGAGTAGTGTCTTAGGCAAATTATTTGAAGAGTACACCTCCTTATGGGCCAAGGCGAATTGAGTTCTCTGCTCTGCAGCTCTTCATCTTGGAGATATTTATCTGTGTCTGTGTTGCTTCGCCCCTGGGGATGTGCTGCTTTTAATTGTGCTCTGTCACTTTAGGTACAATTTTCCAGTGGGAAGGGGACCCTATTGTATGGGGCTGTGAGGATAATGTTTACTCCCAGCAGGGGATCCCCGGAAGTCAGGTGATCATGCTGGCTTGCCCCAGTCAGTCCTGGTTAATGTCTGAACCTCCAGTTTGAACAATAAATTACATGGTCACTTCACCTATAAAGGCTATTTTAGGGGGCCATGATGAGGGGTCTTTTTAATAGATTAAATTATAAAGAACTCCTCTCACCAGACAAGATTAAATGGTAGCTAAGGATGTGTGCTCAAGTGGTAGAAATATTATAAAGGAAAGCAAAAAAGTGAATGCCGAAAAATCATGAGTGTGGTGGGTCTCAACCAGGGGTGATTTTGACCCTCTGGGCACATTTGTCAGTGTAAAGAGGAATTGTTAGTTGTTGCCACTTGCGGGAGGATGCTAAAGGAATCTAGTGGGTGGAGACCAGGGTTGCTGGTAAACATCTTAACCATGCACAGGATGGTCCCCACGACAAAGAATTATCCAGCCCCAAATGTAGGTAGTGCTGAGGTTGAGAAACCCCTGGACAGTGGTTACATTTGGAGGGGAGAGAGGGAAAGTGTTTAGGAGTTTCTGGGGCAGCACAGTGATGGATACATGGCTTTTCACTTGGAGATAATTATGGAGCTGTATACTTATATTTTGTTCACCTTTTTATGTATGTTATACTTAAAAATTTTTAAAGCGTTAAAAAAATAAAGTTCTTACCATAATTGAAGGGTGAAACTCCTGATGCCTGGTAGCAACTTGTTCCGATGTAAAGTAATAATAGTAGAACTAATGATAATAAGAGCTGCTTACCTGTGCTGGGAATTACACTGCCAAGATTATGTAATATTTGTCAAATTGGCAAAGTCTGTGTGTTGACCAGTCTTTTACAGAAGAGCAGGATAGGTTGTGGTTATAAACGTTGGCTCTCATGTCAGGTGACCTGCCCTCAAATCCAACTGCACCACTTACTAAATGTGTGACTTTGAACAAGTGGCTTAACCTTTTTTGTGCCTCAGTTTCCTCATCTCTAAACTGGGGAGAATAAGATTTCCTACCTCATTGGGTGATTATGAGGATAAAATAAGTGTTTCATGCAGTGCCTGCGACATATTAAATATTCCGTAAATGTTAACTTTTTCCTAGCTTTGTGGAGGCTAGGAAGTAGAAATAGCTATATTTTTTATCGAACACTATGTACCACATCTCAGTCTAAGCATTTTTCAGCTATTGTTTTCTTTATTCTTACGAATCCTGTGATCTGGGTGTTAAGGCCATTTGTTGTTATTACTCCCATTTTACAGATGAGGAAAACTGAGACTTAATGAAATTAGCAAGGAATAGAGGCTTAATTGCAACCCCAAGTCATTTTGACCCCAGAGCCTCTGCTTTCATTTATAGTGTCATATTGTTAGACTTGGAAGGGAGCTTTGAGATCAACTAACCTTCAAAAATGAGCCCCAAAGATGCAGTGTGACTTGGCAAGTTATTTAGGGATGGTGTAGGGCCAGAACCGAGGTTTTCTGCCTCCCACGACCATCTATATTTTGAGGATACATGCATCCATCTCACAGAGCAACCGCGCTGAGTGGGAGCAGGCATGGACCAGGAATGCTAGATCTGGTGTTGGGGAGATGTCTTCTAATCCAGCTACGAAAAGTCTAGTGCTGTGTTACTGGCGGAGGTGAACCCCTGGTGAATATGAGTTAATTTTAGATGGTAGATGGAGAATCATTTTACTTTGGTGATTATTTATTTATTTTAATGTGTACCCCCCTCCCCAATTTTTTTTCCCTCAGACCTTCAAACTTTATTAAATAGTAGATTTCTTTCGGCCTTGCCAAATAACTATTAACAGACAATATTATTGCTTAAGATGAGGCTAGCAAGACACAGTGTCAATGTAAAATCACTTAAAAATATATATTAGGTAAAACATAAGGTGGGTAGTATTGAAAAATGACAAAAGCTACGAAGGGGAAGATGTGAATGACTGAAGTCCAGGAAATAGTGGGCTAGAGCAATGTCTGTCCAACTCTGTGCACAGGAATCAGTTGGGAATCAGATACTGATTCAGTAAATCTGGGGCAGAGCCTGAGATTCTGCATTTCTAACAAGCTCCCAGATGATGCTGATGGTGCTGGTCTATGGACCAGTTTGCCTAGGAAGGGATCAGAGAATCTAGAAGATTCTTGGACATGTGCTGGGTGCCATGGAGGATTCAAAGAAATGTAAGGTACAATGAGATATCACCTCACACCTGTCAGAGTGGCTATCATCAAAAACTCTTCAAATGACAAAGGTTGGCAAGGATGTGGAGAAAAGGGAACGCTCCTACACTGTTGGTGGGAGTGTAAATTGGTGCAGCTACCGTGGAAAATAGTACGGAGGTTTCTCAAAAAGCTAAAAATAAAACTACCATATGACCCAGCAATTCTACTCCTGGGTATATATCTGAAAAAACAAAAACACTAATGTGAAAAGATGCATGCATCCCAATGTTCATAGCAGCATTATTTACAATTGCCAAGATATGGAAGTGACCTAAATGTCCATCAGTAGATGAATGGAAAAAGATGTGACCACACACACACACACACACACACACACACACACACACACAAAATGGAATACTACTCAGTCATAAAAAGTGAAATTTTGCTATTTCCAACAACACGGATGGACTTGGAGGGTATTATGCTAAATGAAATAAGTCAGAGAGAGAAAGACAAATACTGTATAACTTATACGTAGAATCTAAAAAAATAAAACAAACTGGTGAATATAACAAAAAAGAAACAGACTCACAGATATAGAGAACACATTAGTGGTTACCAGTGGGGAGAGAGAAGGATGAAAGGGCAAAACAGGGGAGAGGATTAAGAGGTACAAACTATTAGGTGTAAAATAAATAAGCTACAAGGATATATTGCACGACACAGGGAATATAGCCAATATTTTATAGTAACTGTAAATGGAGCATAACTTTTAAAAATTGTTGATCACTATATTGTAAACCTGTAACATATTCTACATCAACTATACTACAAAACAAAAAAAAAAACAACAAAAAAACCCACAAAGAAATGTAAGGGAATCCCGTTGTCCAGAAGCTTAAGCTAGTTGGGGAGAGAAGATGTGAATGAACATGGGTGGTAAACTCCCCCATCCAGAGAAAGTGTAAACTCCCCCATCCAGAGAAAGTGCGACACCAAAAGAGAGGTACAGGGATGGTGATCTGCCCCAGAGTTGCTGCAGTGGGGTGGCAGAAGCGGGTAGGGTTTCACTTTGACCTGAAAGATTTGTAGCAGCAAGTGGGGAGTTCCCAGACAGGCTTGATGAGCAGGCCACGGAAGACTCCAAAAAATGCCTTCGCCAGCAAAGTGGAGATTTCAGGAACAATCTGATCAGTACACTGAAACGTTCCCTTAGGATAACCTCCCTTTTTAAAGAACAAGCCCCATTGCCCAGTCGTAATAGTCCCCATTTGTTGAGTCCCTGTGAGTTCCAGCTACTTGCCAAGTGCTTTCCAGACAGTATGTATTTCATTCCATTTCCACCATGAACCACCGTAGCTCACACTTTATAGAGGTGAAAACGGAGGCTTGGAGAGGCTGCATCACTATTCAAAATCACACATCTGGTTAGTGATAGACCTGGAATTCAAAGTCAACCGAGTCTGTGCTCTTGGACATCACACTGCAAGTGGCTCTTGGACATCACACTGCAAGTGGCTCTGCTTTGTGTTATCCCCGACAGTCACAGCCTGCGTGAGAGGCTCAGCTCTCAAGAGAGAGCATAGCTCACCGGAGATTCTAATGGCTTATCTTGTTTCAGGTAAGAATATTGCCCTGTAAAACAGATCCGGAACCCTCAGCCAAAGTTGATTATATTCCTTTCTGCCGTGCTGAATAAACTATGACCAGACTGGAGTTTTTAGCATTGTGACCTTCCATGAGAAATAAGTTCAAAACCCCCTCGCCCCCGCCTCGCTCCTGCAAATAAACACTGAATGTTTTGTTGCAATGAGAAGGCGCTTTGGAAATCACCAGGTAGCCTAGAGAGACAGTTATTGGAAATAATTATGCCTCTGCCACAGCATAGGGCCCATCACTGCCCTTCCTGATTCAAAAGGTCTTTCTGGAATACCAGCATCCACGTTCCAGCTGGAGCTTATGACAGCCGACAGCGGCGGTAGGGAACCCAACAGTGGATGAGGACTGAGGATTGTTTTCCGGCTTCCCTTGTTGCACCTGACTGAGCCCATCCCATCAATTCAGTCCTCGAAAAAGAGCAGGGGGACCATACGTGACCTGAATGGGAGGCACGAATCACAGAGCCAGCTCTGGCCCTGGTTCATCCAAGTGTACTACTCCGGCAGGGTTCTGCCGGATGAAGGAGGAGCTGGGGAGAAAGGGGTGCGGTGACCCTGGGTGGAGAGTCAGAAAAGCTGAGTTCTGATCGCAACTCAACAGCAGACTGACCTTAGCCAGTGTTAATTACCTCGCTGGATTTATCAAGTGGGGGTGATCTTTACACTCTGAACCACCAGAAGTGCACCCAGACCTTCAAATCGTATGAAAGATTTGCAGTTTATTCACAGCCGTTGCACTGTTCTCACTTTAACTTTTTTTAAAAAGGGCTCAGAGAACACACTAGTGATTACTAATGTGCAGAGGATGGGGGAGGGGCGAGATAGGCATAGGGGATTAAGAGATAAAAACTGCTATGTATAAAATAAATAAGCTACAAAGATATATTGTACAGCCCAGGGAATATAGCCAATATTTTTTTGGACTGTGTTTTTATTTATTTATTTAAAGAAATGTCTAAAACTTAAAATGGATTGATTGATTCATCGCGGCCGGGTCTTCGTTGCTGCGCGCGGGCTTTCTCTAGTTGCGTTGAGCAGGGGATACTCTTCGCTGCTGTGCGCGGGCTTCTCATGGCGGTGGCTTCTTTTATTAAGGAGCACGGGCTCTAGGCACGCGGGCTCAGTAGTTGTGGCTCCCGGGCTGTAGAGCGCAGGCTCAGTAGTTGTGGTGCACGGGCTTATTTGCTCTGTGGCACGTGGGATCTTCCTGGACCAGGGCCCGAACCCATGTCCCCTGCATTGGCAGGCGGATTCTTAACCACTGGGCCACCAGGGAAGTCCTGTTTTTTATTTTTGGTGACACCCGCACGGCTTGCACGTTCTTAGTTCCCCCACCAGGGATTGAACCTGGGCCTTAGGCAATGAAAGCATGGAGTTCTAACTGCTGGACTGCCAGGGAATTCCCTAGTCAATATTTTATAATAACTTTAAATGGAGTATAATCTATAAAAATATTGAATTACTATGTTGTACACCTGAAACTAATGTAATATTGTAAATTAGCTATAATTTTTAAAAAGTCTCAGATAAATAAATGCATTTAAAAGAGGTTCTTTATCAGTAGCGTGTTGGTGGAACATTTCAGTAAAATTACTTGCTGTGTAGTAAAAATGAGCCTTGGTGTAACTTGTTCTATCAAGTAACCTTTCAGTATTTAAAGAAATCTCAAAACATTAAGATAGTGTGACTTCTTTGATAAATCAGGAAGGTTAAGGGTATTTGAGGCAATCACAAATGAACTGATTGCATCCATTTAAACATGCAACTTGAAATGCAGGCTCCTGATTAGGTAATGAAAACCATGTGCCCTTAGACTGGGAACAGAGAGCCCAGTCCCAGCGGGGCCGTAAGACTCAAATTGAGGACATATCATGGTAATTTGCTCCAACTGTGTTAAATTAATTCAATTTGTATTTTGAAGAGAAAAAAAGAAGCGTGTTATTTTATATACCTCCCTGTGCCCAGTCTAGCTGTACTTTCACTTCCTAAAGAATGGGCTGTCCAGTTTACTAGAGGTCAAAAGTTTGATTCAAACAAATTAAGAGTAAGAAAGCACTTTTGCAATGATTCAGCTGCTTTGAACAGTTCAAGTCTTGAGTGGTTCTTGATGTACTTTCTAGCACTGAGCTTAATTACACTTGGAAAAGCGTACTGGAAAACTATCATCGGTCCTTTTTAGATTTCAGAGAAAAGCTGTGAAAATGATAAAGGGTATTTAAAAATTGACAGTTTGTCAGCAAGTGTTCATGCTATTGGATAGATTCTTTCACTCTATAATAAGAGGGGAAAATGTAACTTTGCCTTCTTTCAGAGTATACAATGCAAACTCCCCCCTCCCTCCTCCCCCCTCCGCCACTTCTCCTACAGTTTCATTTGTATAGTATTGTCAAGGAATAAGAAATTTGTTTCACTAAAGTGATTTCTCCAGGTGACTAAAGCTTACCTCTGCCCACCTACATTATTTTTTTGCTTGAACTGTTTCTGATGGAAACATGGCACCTGCTTCTTTACTTTTTTGCCTGGAACATCACTTTTCATTCCTTGCCATCATCCTGTTACTCTTTGACAGCTGACTTGTGTGGGGCTGAGAGCCTCTGCATAAATAATATCGTATTTCTATTCTTTTGTAGGTGCCATTATTCCCAATAATAGGGTTCCTTTGAGTAGTTAGCAAATCCCAGGCAGGGTGCTAAGAATGTCATCTGCAGTATAGTCTTGGCTAATCTGCCAAACACTCCCGCCCCTGAGAAATGGGATTATTCCTTCTATTTTATGGGTGAGAAAATTGAGATTTAAGAAGCTAGTAGTGAGTTGTGGAGTGGGGATTTGAACCTGGATCTCTCAGTGAGAGATGCCTGTTGATAGGTAATACAAGAGTTGCCTCTGTTTCGCTTCTCTGCATATTTCTGTCTCTCTTTCTGCTTTTAAAACCTTCACCCAGGTAAGAGCCCAAGATGAGGTGTGTGCCTCTTTTACAGGGCATTTATTGGTATCTTCTTCCTTGAGTGTGGTTATGAGAATATTTCTGCTGATTGCGAGGTTCCCAGGCATCTTCTGCACAGGTGCAGTTTCGGGAAGTCAAACCTGTGAATTCATTACTATGTGGGCTAAGGCTTTGGGTAGATTGATTATAGGATTTGCTGCATTATGGTTTAGTGACATAACCAAGAAACCTGCAATCAGAGGAATGCCTGGCAAGTCTATAACTCAGGGGTCAGCACACTTTTTCTGTGAAGGGCCAGGTACTAAATATATAAGGCTTTGCAGGCCATTTGGGTTGCAGCTACCCAAATCTGTCTTTGCAGGGCAAGAATAGCCACAGATAAAACATAAAATGATGCATGAAGCTCTATTCCAATAAAACTTTATTTACAGAAACAAGCTGTGGGCAGGAGTTGGCCCACAGGCTTGTCGTTTGCCAACTCCTGTTATAATGGATGAAAGAACCACTCAGGGTATTTTAAAAGCCAAAGTAGGTAGAGAGTTCAGAGGCCATGTAGAGTAGTGACTTCGCCCAGGGACTCTGGAGACAATGCCTAGATTTGTCTCCTGGCTTCACCACTAACTACTGTAACTTAGTGTAACAAATATCTTAACCTCTCAGTTTTCTGTCTTTAAGATTGGGAAAATAATAGTCTTCCCTCTCAGGGTTGCTTTGAGAATTGTTTGTAAGGTACTGAGAGCCATGCGCAGGACAAGAGAAGCACTACATAACTTTTTGTGAAATTAAGAATCGCAATGAATCCAATTTCTAGTGAGCTAAAATACCATAACACGTTGATGGAAAGAACGGAGACTTCCTTTGCTCTGAGTGAAGTGGAGGGCAGTGATAGTTCCCGTCGGGTGGATGGATGTGTGGCAGGAGAGGATGGCTTTGTGAAGCCTTAGTGAGGGCAGCTCAATGGGTCAGACAAGGCTGTGGCCCGGGAGTTACGGGAAGTGGGCTCCACACCACAGACAGTCTTTGACTTACAAGTCACTTCCCTTTAGGGCCTTGGTTTCTGCATGCATGAAATAATGGGGTTCACCTTGATTAGTGGATATAGGCTGGCTGCTCACAGGTTGCATTCTGCCTACAGAGAATTTGATTAGTTCCTAGAGTGTTTTTTAAACATTTGAAATCATCATCAGCAACTATGAATCAGGAGATTCCACAAAAATTCAGGATTCCTGGTTTTTGTTAAAAATTCAGAAGCTCTAACAACACTGGTTGCATTCCTGCCTGACAGCTGTGGACCGGTGCTGGGGCATGGCGGCCCATGGGCTCTATTATGGACTGCCGTAGCAGAGGGTGTATGTGCCCAGTCTGTACCCTGGCCCTGGCCTTGGCCTCTCGGTCAAGCCAGCTTGACTTCCCACCACCTCTGCCTGCATTCATTTGTCTGAGGACTTTCTCTGACTGTGGAAGTGATGGTTTGGAAGTGCTGGGGAATTAAGACCCGTCTCTCCAGTGATGAAGGGTTTAGCATCTGGACATTCCAGCTCCCTTGCCCATCTGGTAGGATAACTAAGATGAATATTCTGCACCATTTCCTAGAGTTTCCCCATGGCATTAAACCCTGGTCACTCATGGTGATAGTTGATTTAATAGGACCTTTTAATTAATTAATTTTAAAATTGAAGTAGAGCTGATCTAAGTGTTTCAGGTATATAGCAAAGTGATTCAGTTATAAATATATATATTCTTTTCCAGATTATCTTTATACTTACATATATATGTATGTATATATTCTTTTTCAGATTCTTTTCCAGTATGGGTTATTACAAGATACTGAGTATAGTTCCCTGTGCTGTACAGTAGGTCCTTTCTATCTATCTGTTTTATATATAGTAGTGTATATCTGTTAATCCCAAACTCCTAATTTATCCCTCCCTGCCTTTCTTCTTTGGTGACCATTAGTTTGTTTTCTGTGTCCTTTAGTCTATTTCTGCTTTGTAAATAAGTTCATTTGTATCATTTTTTAAGATTCCACAGCTAAGTCATATATTTGTGCTTCTCTGTCTGACTTCACTTAGTGTGATAATCTCTAGGTCCATCCATGTTGCTGCATTATTTCATTCTTTTTTTATGGCTGAGTAATATTCCATGGTAAATATATATACGACATCTAATAGGACACTTTGTTTTGATGACCTTTCCTTTCTTGTTTCATTTCCCCTAGTCTCCCACTGCTGTTCCCAGGGATGAACTCTCAGATAAACCTCAGATAATCACCCCACATTTGACCCCTTGTCCAGGGTCAGCTTCCAGAGGAAATCAGACTAAGAAAACCATAGTCCCTGCCACTGAGGCCAAATGAGAATTGCCCTTGTTTTTCATCAGGCTTGGGCAGTTTTTCTTGGGTAGAGAAACAGTTGTCCATCCCATGTCCTTCAAAAGAGGGAAGGTAAAGGAGTGAATGGGCTGAGGATTTCTAGAAGAAGGGGAGTTTATTTCCTTGTGTAAGTAAAGAATAGACAGAAAGTTTTTATGCAAGTGATCTTTACTTATTGAAGTCTTGTTACCAAACCAGGTTTTTTTGCCCAATTCTCAGCAAGCCAAAACTCTGAGACACCTTGCAGCAAAGAGAGTTTATTCTAAGGCAGCCAAACGGGAAGATAGGAGAACAAATGTCAGATCCGCCTCCCCGAAGGCAGGGGGCTCAGGGTATTTATGGGATGAAGAATAAAGTGGCAGGGCTTCCCTGGTGGCGCAGTGGTTGAGAGTCTGCCTGCCGATGCAGGGGACACGGGTTCGTGCCCAGGTCCGGGAAGATCCCACGTGCCGCGGAGCGGCTGGGCCCGTGAGCCATGGGCACTGAGCCTGCGCGTACGGAGCCTGTGCTCCGCAACGGGAGAGGCCACAACAGTGAGAGGCCCGCGTACCGCAAAAAAAAAAAAAAAAAAAAGAATAAAATGGCAGGGCAGGGCAGTCTGAGGTGCGGGGAGTGTGGGAGAAGGTGATTGGAAAAACAAAGGGTCACCAAAAGGACACTAGCACATGCCTAATTGGAGGGTATGTGGTCCTAATCCAGTCTTAACTGGCTCACCTTAAACTAGACACAGGTGACTCCAAGTTCCTGGAAAACAGCCCTGGCAAACATCTTATTGTTTAGGTTACATACTGCTAGGAAGACATGCAAGTCTTTGCTAGCAACAACTATAACGACCTTGATTAGTGAGATGGATTTGACTCATGATTACCCATAGTTTCAGCCTTGCCTCTATGGGTATCTGAATTTGTGATTCCTGCAATAGAGGATCCTTAAAATGGGACTATTTGATGGGGTATTTTGTGAGAAGCAATCCACATCTCTAGATTGTGATTGGTGAGTTGTTTTAACCTGCCTGAGGAGACTTGTATTTTAAAAGAGGCAATTTGAGAGTCAAATTTGTTTTCTTATTGGGTGACCAACCATCCCCGTTTGCCCAGGGCTGCGAAATTTCGTGGGATGAGGGACTCTTTGTACTAAAACTGGGAAGGTCCTGGGCAAACTGAGATGAGTTGGTCACCCTATTTTAGATGCAGGTCACACACAGGACCTTTCAAAGTCCAACCTCTGAAAGATGATGTCCCTCCAGTACATATATATTTCAAAAGAAAATTATATTTTAAAAATGACTCCAAACTTAAATGTATGCTAAAATAAAACAGCTGTGTCTAGATTTCTAACTAAAAATTGGAGTGAGTTTAAGAGCGTGACTTTGGTTTTGCTTTTTGTCTGTACCTCTGCTTGCCGTTTGGACTTGGCTGGCTGTGGGGTCACAGAACACTGTTAGTTAAGGGAATGGGTTTGGAAACATTCTGTACCTCTTCCTTTTCACAGCCTCTACTCAGTCAGTCAAGCAGGGGCTCAGCAGGCGTGCTCCCCACATTTGAAGCTCTGGGTTCTCTCTTCGGGGGTGAAAGGGCACCTGGAACAGTCACCTCACCTGTGTCTAAGGGGAAACCACTTACATGTGCATTTTGCTCTGCCCTGGGTTCTCTCTCATCTTTCCTCTCCTGGGTGTTCATCTATTTTTAGTAACATTGTGTGCTTTTTTTTTTTTTTTTTTTGCAGTAGGTGGGCCTCTCACTGCTCGTGGCCTCTCCTGTTGTGGAGCACAGGCTGCGGACGCGCAGGCTCAGCGGCCATGGTTCACTCCGCGGCATGTGGGATCTTCCCGGACCAGGGCACGAACCTGTGTCCCCTGCATCGGCAGGCGGACTCTCAACCACTGTGCCACCAGGGAAGCCCCTAGTAACATTGTGTTTTAATCAGAGATGAACTTGTGAAGATCTTTGCACCCAAATTAGACGAGTGTGTCACAGCTGAATGAGAGAGAGGGAGAGTCATGCCCCAGTCTGAGGACATAAACAGCAGAGAGAGTGAATGCACCAAGATCTGGGAATCTCTGTAAATCAGAATCCAGATGTGTTGTCTGCACAACACAAAGTGAAAGGAAGATCTGGGAATTTGAAGGTTAAAATGATTTTATGTATCAAATGAGGTAACTTTGACGGTGAAGTTGATATGTGAGGGTTAGTGGGAAAGTTCTAAGTAGATCTGGAGGCAGAAAGATACGTGTTTGAATCCAGGATCTGTCACCTAACTGCATGATTACCTTGTGAAGGTCAGGAAACCTTACTGAGCCTCCGTTTTCTCACTTATAAAATGGAGATAAGAAGGAAGGAAAGCTTACTTTTGTTGAGTGTTTGCTATATATTAGGGTCATTGTAGGCATTAGAGGAATTGTTTCATTTGAAAGTTTATGGTCCTGCGAGGTTGCCCCGTTTTACAGATGAGGAAATGGAGGCACCAAACAGTCAAATAATTTTCCCAGCATTACTCAGCTGCTCAGGGATGAAGCCAAAATTCACATCTGGTTCAGGCTGTCTCCTGAGCCTCTGCCAACCTGTTCTCCCCATGGGGATCATAACTTACTCCTCATGCTGGTGGTCTTATTTGGGTTCATCCAGAAGCATATCCTAAGATAGACTGCAAGTAGTTTATTTGGGAAGTGCAGGAAACACCAGTAGAGAAATCAGGAAATGAGATAAGGAGTGGAAGGCTGCCCAAAACAAGTGTTAGCAGTTTAACTACCACAGTGGGCCCGTAGTGCGCCATCCCACTGGAGAGACTCAGGAACCAGCATAGTGCATGTGCCTTAGAATGATCCCATCTGAGGGGTGAGGGAGCTGGGGTATTTATACTCCAGCTCCTAAGAGTCATTAATTGAGGGCTCCTTCTGGGAGGTGAAGTATTTATTCCTAGGTGTTTCCCTGGTATCCTGTGCTTGGCAAAGGAGGACTGTGAGTCCAGGAAAGCTCTTGGCAAAGAAATGAAGGTCTGGCAGTTGGAAAAGGCCAGTGTGTCTTGAAATGGTAAAGAGAAGGGGCTGTGGAAGCAGCACATACAGCACCTACTACAGTGGTTATTAGAAATGGAGACAGTATGCACAGTGGCAGGCTTAGGGCCACCATTTATGGAGGGTTTACCATGATTACGTAAATTGACAGTAAAGGGACTTTTGAAGGCTTAGCATGAGTCTTGTGAATCATTGCTTGACCTAGAATTGTTCCCAGGAACCCATATTAAGACCTGCATGGGGTCAGCCTGCGTGTATTAATCATGAACTTCTAATAAATTCCAGGCCTGCCCAGCCCTCCACTTTGGACCCTTTCAGAAGTGGGTCCCTCCACCTGAGGTCCATCGAAACACTTGCCGCCTTGGAGTCTGGGTGCAGAGGGAGGAGCCAGACTGGGTGCTTTGGCACGAAGACCGAGAAACCTCCTCTCTGTGTCCAGAACCCAAAGTTTACCCACCCTTTGTGCTCAGGGGAAGGGAGTTCCAAAAAGGATTGTGAGCTAAGAGCAAGGAGGGATAAATGTAGCTGGGCTGACATGATTAGCAAGAACTTTTTTGTTTTTCTAAAGAAGATAACAGCTCGTTTTCCTGCCACATCTTACGGTCACTTTTTCTTCCAGGATATAACTATTGAGTACTATAGCAGTTATAGTTTCCAGTGTCTCTCTTCCTTCCTACCCACCCATTATGGAAGTTCTCCATTTTGTGTGGTCTTGGTGGGGTAGTGCCCACCTTTCCATCTGAACCAAAGAAACCAGATTGTTCCTCTCTTCATGTGATGCAGTCATGAAATGTGGCAGAGACTGCTTTTCGTCCCCCAAGCCCATTTCCCTTCCTTTTTTTAAGTAATAACCCCCATCCTTTGGGTTTTCTCTGGGCACATGGCTGCCAAGACAGGGACTACATTTCCCAGCTTCCCTTGTGTCTGGTGTGGCCACGTGACCAAGCTCCGCCTACATGAATGGGAGAGGAAGTGATTTATGCAAGCTTATGAGTTGTTCCCAATGGAAGGAAACACCTTCTTGTTCTTGCCTCCTTCCCTTGAGCTGGAACAAGGAGGCAGTGGTGAGCCCTTGTCAATAATGGGGGTGAGGGCAGTATTCCAGGTGTTGATTTACAACCTCGGGGGGTCCCCAGGTGAAACCCGAAACTGGCCTTTGTACGCGGAGGGCAAGGAGAGACGGAAGAAAGAGGCAGATGACTCCAGACTGGTAGGTGGCAGTTCTAATAGTTTCCATGGTCCTCCTTCTCTTTCTTTATCTTTTAAAAAGAAAAACCCAGGAAGACGCGTCAGATTTTTGTAAATGAAGGTACGACAAGGGTGTGGCCAATTTTGCTTTGTGACCTTGTGCAGAAGATTTTGTGATACTACCTATATATCTTTACACACATGTATATATATCTATATCTATGTATCTGTATATCTATATATCTGTATGTATCCCAAACCGGCAATGGGACTTTTTTTATATAGCAAATAAATATTATTTTTTTCCTCCACCCACTCTCTCCCTGCATACGCACATCCCCACTTTATCCTTGCTCCTTTTCCCTTCCAACCATCCTTGCCCCTGGCTACATAGCCTCTGTACTCCTTTCTGATCTCTGCTGTCCCATCCCTGGAAAAAGGTCTGGAAAGAGAGTCATACTTGGGCTCTGAGGGAGGGTGAGAGGGAGGTCGTTCCCGGCTCTTCAGTGTGTGTAAAACAATAGGTTAAGATAGCGACAGACTTCATTCTTAAAGTTCACTTCTTGATGGGTCATTGTCAGACCCAAAAAAATTATTATTAGCTCTTTTTTTTTGTAAATTTATTTTATTTATTTATTTTTGGCTGTGTTGAGTCTTTGTTGCTGCACGTGGGCTTCCTCTAGTTGCATCAAGCGGGGGCTGCTCTTTGTCCCAGTGTGTAGGCTTCTCACTGAGGTGGCTTCTCTTGTTGGGGAGCACGGGCTCTAGGCCTGAGGGCTTCAGTAGTTGTGGCTCACAGGCTCTGTAGTTGTGGCTCGCGGGCTCTAGAGCACAGACTCCGTAGTTGTGGTGAATGGGCTTAGTTGCTCCGCGGCATGTGGGATCTTCCCGGACCAGGGCTCGAACTTGTGTCCCCTGCATTGGCAGGTGGATTCTTAACACTGCGCCACCAGGGAAGCCCCAGTTATTATTAACTCTTGGTGAGAACTTTGAGTAAAGATATCTTTTCTTACTTTCCTTTTTTACATTATTCTTTCAAGCCTGCATCCTTGAAATGGCTGAGTGCAGGAATGGTGGGTGGAATATACATTCCAAGGATGGAAGGGGTGTTGAGGAGCCTCCCATTGTCTGGGCCCAGCTCATGGGTCACCCAGCAAGCGTGCCCTCTCGATGACCTGCTCCAATGCCAGGACAGGGTAGAACATCAAGGTGGAAGGGGTTTGGGTCCCTCTACCTCTGTGTGGGGCAGAGCTCTGCTGCCAGCCCCTGCCCTCTGCTAGACCACTCTCTCCTTGGACTTGGACTCAAAAGAGAACAAATCTATACCACTCTTGCTTGGTCTCTGCTCTAACCAAGAACCTATGTTGTGACTGATATTAAAGTATTGACACCTGACTTAGCCTCAGCTAGCTGAGAGTTACTGGAGAGATCATGAGGGTTGGAGCCAGAAGACCTGGGTTTAATCTTAGCTCTGCCACGTCCTACTGGGATGGTGTTGAGTAAGAGACTAGCCTACAGCTCCTCTGCGACTGTGGCATGCATTACCAGATTTAATTCTCTGCAGAGAGCCTCTTGGGGTAAAAAGCCTGGCCCAGTGCTTGGCACATAGTCAACAATCAGTGAAAGTTAGTTCTTGATGTTATTCATATCACTGTTAATTATTCACAATGCTGAGTGGTTGCTGACCAACTCAAGCAGTACTGGTAACTTTATACCTGCTGGCTCTCAGGTCTGGACTTAGTTTTGCCAATTTCTGAAGGGGCTGGGTGACCATGGCAAATGAGCAGGTCAGCAGAAACCATATGTTCCGTCAAGCCCTTGTGGGTGGCATTTACTTAACTTGGGTAAAGGATATGTCTTATGATGAAGTGGACAGGCTTCCTGGGGTGGTGCCTTCTGATCCCTCACAAAGGGTGAGGGAGGAGGTAAGGGTGGGGAACCAGCTGGTCAGGAGAGAACTGAATCTTTCACCTTTTAACCTGGGAAGCCACATCTTCAGTGCCCGCCAACTGCTGGTGGCCTACCTGATACCCACTTCCTCCACTCGGGGTAAAGAACCCCAGTCTTATTTGAGGTGGTAGCGTGCTTTGGTATAAAATTAGACTACATTTCCCTGCTTCCCACACTATTAAATATGGCCGGGTTACCAAGTGCTGGCCGGTGAGGTTTAAGTAGTGTTCTGTGGGATGTTCAGCTCCAGGTGGGAACTGACTCAGGTGGGAGACTTGCTCTTTTGCCTTTCCATCCTCCTCCCCCTCCTGCTGCCTAGAACATAGAAATGATGGCTGGAGCGTCAGCAACTGTTTTGTGACTTTGAAGGCAGAAGCCATTGGTTCAGGAAGGCAGTCGAAGATGGAGGGGACTGCTTTCTGCCAGAAATGGCTCCCCTGCCCGAATATCTGAGTGCTGCCCAAAGCTCCTTCCCACCATTCTGGCTTTATGTGTATGAATGAGCCTTGGTCTCATTTTACATTACGTACTTCAAAAGCCTTCAAGACTAAAAGCCCCATTCTAAAGAACTGCATAGCTACTTCTCTTATCTTCCTGTGGGGCTGGATTAATTTCTTTATCCTTCTTGCAAACGCCTACAGTCCAGCTTCCCAGCTAAATAAGCATATGATACCACCGTTCTGTCCTCTGCACTTAGGGCTGAACATTTGGGTGCTTAACTGCTCTCTGATTGTTTTGACTTGTTTAATGGCCTTTCAGGATGGTCAGAAAGTTTTTTTTCCAAATACTGTAACACTTCTTATATTTGCTTTTCTGAATACGTGGATGGGTTCCCAATGATTGTTCCCTCAGAGGAAGGGTCCTTGGAAAAGGCCTTAGAAAAATATCCGATGGGGTATCCTGCTCTCCTCTGAACTGTGATGCAGGGTAGACGTCTACAAGCTGTACCTTTGCCACAGCCCATTATTAGCTGGCTTCTGGTTAGGCTCTGTGAGTGGAGTTGTTGACCACAGATGAGGATGGGAGAAGGGAATTATTTCTGTTTTCATCTCAAGTTGGCATCTTCGCAGCAGCTGTAGACATCATGGTGCTTCAGCTGGGAAATGTGTACTTGAGTGGGAAGACTGACCCAGTCCCATATTTACAAACAATGTCATCTGAGGGCTGATGGACAGTTTTCACCAAACCCCATTTCTTTTACCTCCTGGGTGGCACACAGAGAAATTACACTGCTCGGCCTCTCCAGCTGGAGTATCAGGGTGGAGGAGAGGAGGAGGCTGATTTCTGACCAGTACAATGAGGGTAGAAGTGTTATATGCTGTTACTGTGTCTGGTCCATAAAAACTGCCTCCAGGGGCTTCCCTGGTGGCGCAGTGGTTGAGAGTCCGCCTGCCGATGCAGGGGACACGGGTTTGTGCCCCGGTCCGGGAAGATCCCACGTGCCGCGGAGCGGCTGGGCCCGTGAGCCATGGCCGCTGAGCCTGCGCGTCCGGAGCCTGTGCTCCGCAACGGGAGAGGCCGCAACAGTGAGAGGCCCGCGTACCGCAAAAAAACACAAAACAAAACTGCCTCCACTACTTTCCCGACCTCCCCTGCCCTCATTTGCTTTCTGGATGCAGAAGATCTGGTGCCCAACTTAAGGTCCTTGGGGTTGACAGACTCACTGGAAGGAAGGAGCCTGCGATGCCCAGACAACTTCGGGAAACAGAATTCCTTTCTTCCCCCTAGCTGTCCTGCACTGGATCATGACACGATGAGAAGGCAACCTTTAATGTGCTAATAAGTGAATTAATTAAAGTACCACTAAGCATGTTCAGACTTCACAGCTTGCTAAAGGGTTCATCATTCATTCATTCAGGAAACACTTACTGAGTGAGTGCCTACAGTGATTGTGTGAGGGACCATAAAGACTGAGGGAGTGCAACTTGGGGAAGAAGTGTACCTTCGAATTAGCAATGAAGGGAAGCCTGTCTCTGGAGTCTGTGTTTCATCTGAGCCAGAAGGCTGAGAAGGAAGCCGTTATGTGAACACCTGGGGGGTGAGCATTCCTAGCAGAGGGTGTGGCTAGTGCAAAGGCCCGGGAGTAGGAACGTGCCTGGTAGGTTTTAGGAATAGAAAATGGCTGGAGCAGAGTGAGCAGGGGAGAGGGTGGTGAGGCGAGATTAAATCATGGAGGGCCTCGTACACCACGTTGGTTGAGCGTTTGTATTTTATTCTGAGTACAATGGGAAGCCAATGGAGTGTTAAGCAGAGAGGTGACGTGATCTGAGTCACAACAGCATGGAAGTGCTGATTCCCCAGGATAAAATAGACACTCACTCCAGACAGAACTAAGGGTGTTCTCCTGGGAATACCTAGAACAATGTGAAAACAGGAGAGTGCTGGAAGCCTAAACAAGCACCATTTACATTCCAGGGAAGGCCAGGAGAGATTGATAAGCCTTTCTATATTTTTCTGCCTTTCATTTTTCTCTTTCATCATTATTATTGAGCTTCTCCCTAAAGTACAGCTGGAGATGAGTACTTGGGTGCCTGTAGTTTATCCTCCCTAAAGTACAGCTGGAGATGAGTACTTGGGTGCCTGGAGGAGATCTCAGGGAGAAGGGGCAGGGGTTTTCTAAACAAGTGTCGACTGAAAAAAAACACACAACGTACAAGTTGAGAATTGGTGGATTTGCTGAGGGCTTGAATCCTGGGAGACAGCCTCTCAGATAGCACTGAGGGACTATTCCAAAGAGCTAAGAGAGGGGCCAGAATATATAGGAGTTTTTGCAACAAAAACCAGGTAGTCAGAACATCAAAAGATTACTGTTAATTAAAGAAAAAAACAAACATCTCAGGTTAATGACTTTGGTACTTTTCTTTGTATGGGAAGATGCAAGCGTCTGGGCTTATTGACGTGCACCTTGACTATCTAGGGCTAGTGTCCTGTTTTTCTCCATCCTGAATCTGCTCAGGGTGCACAGTCGGGGGCGGCTTCAGTGACTTGTGTCTTGATGGCTGCAACATCCTTTGTCTGCTGAGATGGCACGTGACATTCTTTGTCCACACCAGGACGAAGACACATCATCACCAGCGGGCAACTGCACCTCAGTCCCACTTGGGGATACTCTCTGAGATGCCATACAAAATGCGCTTTAGAATTTTCTACCTGGTGGGAGGAAAAGAGTATTTTTCCATCGGGTCTTGCCCTCCTTGAGCAAGGTTGCTTTGTGGGTGTAAGCTGCCTCATATTTCCAGGTTCACTCAGGCCTCACACTGAGTGCTTCTGCCGGGCTCTTACGCCAAGCCCTAGGGTAGGAAGCCCCAAGATCTTTCCCTGTAGGCTTTAGCATTAAATGCTCTTTTAAAATGTTGGGTTTTGATTCTACAGATGTCAGAGAAGCTAACCAGAGAGAAAAAGGGTCTGGGTAAGGAAAATATATAGAAGATGGCAGCCAAAAAGCCAACAAGAGCCCTGAGGCATGGGAAGGAATAGAAGGTTTCATGTGGGAAGAAATAAGAGGTAACTCTTTCTCAACAGAGAATTTTGGTTGTTGGGCAGTGTGTTCTCTGTCTGTCTGTCCGTCTGTCTCTCTCTCTCTCTCACACACACACACACACACACACACACATACACACAGTACAAGCCATATGGAGGGACTTTTGGATCCCCAAATATGCCACTCTTTTGACTTACGTCCTTTGTACAACGCCTTCCTTTGTCCGTCCCAGCCATACACACATACACACTTAGCCTGACTGATTCTCATTTATCCCTGAAGACCCTGATCTCCCTTTGATGGCTTTCCTTAACTTTCTAAACCTGGTAATAATACACACTGTCTTAGAGCTTTTTGATTCTAAGAACCAGACCCCCACTCAAAGAGTTCAAGTTAAAAACAACCAGCCAAACAAATGAATGTAGGGTAGTGTTTCTCAGCATGTAATCCGCAGACTACTTACCTCCGGATCCCTAGGGTGCTGGTTCTAAGCACACACCCCTGCACCCTGCTTACACCTGCTCAACCGGAAGTCTGAGGACTTGGCACATAAACAAGCTGCCTGGATGGTTCTGGTGCACATCCATTTTTAAGAACCACTGCTCCAGGAGAGTCTCCCATTGCTCTTTGCAAAGAGTACATACAGCCAGGTCTGAGAGGAACCAGAGCCTTGTCAAGCATCCTCCTAGATCTGTAGAAGTTTGATTTCTTGTTTCCCCACCAGTCTCCTTAGTTGCCCTCCTTTGCTTACACATGGCTCCCTCAATCCTAAACTTGACTCTTCCAACAGCCAACTGGGTTATCCTCAGAATCCCCATCCCCAATCGTGGATTGATCCAGCTTGGACCAAGGGTCATCCTTGCTCCAGCCACCTGTGGCCCAGGGGATGGAAGGGTAGACGGCACCTCATGGTACGTTCTCTGCAATGACTATAGACCAGGCGGTTTTTTAAGTAAAAGAATAGAAATTGTCATTTCTAGTGCAACATTCCATGGGGCTTTGACTTTCTCCTATTATAGCATTTATTGTCTAATCTTGTAATTGGCAGTATACTTCCTAGTATCCACCATCAGACTGACAAAAATCTGAGGGCAAGATCCCCATCTTAAGGACTCTTATATCCCTAAAACTTAGCAGAATTCTTATCACCAAGAAGGGACGCAATAAATAGTTACTGGATGATGTCAGTGCAAATGTACAGGAGCACATGATTCCACTAATTTTAAAAGTTTTAAATCAATTTTATTAAGGCATCATTTACATACAGTAAAATGTACCCATTTTAAGTGGACAGTTTGATGTTGCTGCGAATGTACAGGAGCCCATGATTCCACAATTTTTTAAAAGTTTTAAATCAGTTTTATTAAGGCATCGTTTACATACAATGAAATACACCCATTTTAAGTGGACAGTGGATAGTTTGATGAGTTTGACAAGTGTATGCATCAGTGTAACCATGTGTCAATCAAGATATGGAACACTTTCATCACCCCAAAAGTCCCCTCTCGCAAGGGGCCGCTTCTTAATCCTTCTCAATTTGCTTCAGAAAGGAGCAGTCCAAGCTCAGAGTCAGGAGATGGTTCTCAAAGTGTGCTCTCTCAAGTAGGAGCACCAGCCTTTACTGGAAACTTGCTAGAAATGCAAATCTTTGGGCCCAACCCCTGACCTGCAGAATCTGAAACTCTAGGGTTGGGACCCCACAATCTGTGTGTTGTTGGTGAAAGCTTAAGTATGAAAACCATTGCACTAGATCAACTGAGGTTTCTTTAAAATGGGCAACTGGAGTGGAGCCAGATGGGTCATGGAAGTGTTTGAGAGCCTGCCCTGGAATCAAAAGGAAGCTGATAAAGTGTTTTCTGAAGAAAAGGCTAGGTGGGGCCTGCAGGATGGATTTGAAAGCAGAAGGTTGGAGTCAGGAGGACCAGTTCCTTTTACAGCAGGCTCTGGAAGGCCCATTGTTACTGAAAATATATAGGAGTACATTGCTCCATTACTTGAGGTCTTTGGTAGTTTTGGAGTCTTCATGCAATGAGGCGTTTGAAACAACATTATCTTAGGATGAGATTTGGTGGTTAGGTAGTTTTCCTCCCCTTTGAAAGGATTCAGGTCATATGTCTGATCCTGATGCTATTTTCATTAGAATTTTTTTCCTCTATTCAACTCTGCCTTTATGATGTCCATTTTTAAATTTATGTGTGTGATTTGTTGCTTTTTTTCCCACAAGGTTGCTAGGCTGAAAAAATCAACCTGTTACAGGGTATAGTGGCTGGCTAAGTCATCACAGAGGAAAATGGAACAAAGGGAGTTTATTGTACGGATTGTATGCTACTTGGAAAGACAAGAAATACACACAGATTCTAGCTTCAGGAACAATGTCAGCTGATGTGCAGACTTGGTCGGTCAATAGATTTTTAGGGAGAAGAGGAAAGGAAGTATGTGATTGCTTTGGAAAAAAATATGGGCAGAGCGAATGGATGCTAAAAAAGCTTATTTGAAACTTGGAAATATAGCAAAAAGATCACTGTATGTCTTTTCAACACGATACCAGAGCACTGTTCAATCAAGTACTCCCAGGGGTCATCCAACTCTCCAGATGAAGGTAACCTTAATTCATGATTAACTAGTGATTAGAGCCCAGATTATGTAAAATTAAATGTTAACTTGTTGAAAACTGGTAATATCCAAATGAGTTCTGTCTAGTAGACATTGTATTAGTTTCTGATTGCTGCTGTCAGCAAATGACCACAAATTTAGTGCCTTAACACAGCACAAACTTATTTTTTAAAATTAATTTTTATTGGTGTATAGTTGATTTACGATGTATTAGTTTCTGCTGTACAACAAAGTGAAACAGTTATACATATATCCACTCTTTTTAAAATTCTTTTCCCATATCATTACGGAGTACTGAGTAGAGTTCCCTGTGCTGTACAGTAGGTTCTTATTAGTTATCTCTTTTTATATATAGTAGTCTGTATATATGTTAATCCCAATCTTCCAGTATCCCCCTTGGTAACCATAAATTTGTTCTCTACATCTGTGACGCTATTTCTGTTTTGTAAGTTCATTTTTACCATTTTTTTAGATTCCACGTATAAGCAATATCATAAGATATTTGTCGTTTTCTGTCTGATATTTCACTCAGTATGACAATCTCTAGGTCCATCCATGTCGCTGCAAATGGCATTATTTTTTTTTAAATTTTTAAATTTAATTTTATTAATTTTTTTATACGGCAGGTTCTTATTAGTTATCCATTTTATACACATCAGTGTATACATGTCAATCCCAGTCGCCCAATTCATCCCACCATGCCCACCACCCCCCGGCCGCTTTCCCCGATTGGTGTCCATACATTTGTTCTCTACATCTGTGTCTCAACTTCTGCCCTGCAAACTAGTTCATCTGTACCATTTTTTAGGTTCCACATACATGCGTTAATATATGGTATTTGTTTTTCTCTTTCTGACTTACTTCACTCTGTATGACAGTCTCTAGATCCATCCACGTCTCAACAAATGACCCAATTTCCTTCCTTTTTATCGCTGAGTAATATTCCATTGTATATATGTACCACATCTTCTTTATGCATTCAGCTGTTGATGGGCATTTAGGTTGCTTCTATGACCTGGCTATTGTAAATAGTGCTGCATTGAACATTGGGGGTGCATGTGTCTTTTTGAATTATGGTTTTCTCTGGGTATATGCCCAGTAGTGGGATTGCTGGATCATATGGTAATTACATTTTTAGTTTTTTAAGGAACCTCCATACTGTCCTGCATAGTGGCTGTATCAATTTACATTCCCACCAACAGTGCAAGAGGGTTCCCTTTTCTCCACACCCTCTCCAGCATTTGTTGTTTGTAGATTTTCTGATGATGCCCATTCTAACTGGTGTGAGGTGATACCTCATTGTAGTTTTGATTTGCATTTCTCTAATAATTAGTGATGTTGAGCAGCTTTCCATGTGCTGCTTGGCTATCTGTATGTCTTTGGAGAAATGTCTATTTAGGCCTTCTGCACATTTTTGGATTGGGTTGTTTGTTTTTTTAATATTGAGCTGCATGAGCTATTTATATATTTTGGAGATTAATCCTTTGTCTGTTGATTCGTTTGCAAATATTTTCTCCCATTCTGAGGGCTGTCTTTTCGTTTTGTTTATGGTTTCCTTTGCTGTGTGAAAGCTTTGAAGTTTCATTAGGCCCCATTTGTTTATTTTTGTTTTTATTTCCATTACTCTAGGAGGTGGATCAAAAAAGATCTTGCTGTGATTTATGTCAAAGAGTGTTCTTCCTATGTTTTCCCCTAAGAGTTTTATAGTGTGCGGTCTTACATTTAGGTCTCTAATCCATTTTGAGTTTATTTTTGTATATGGTGTTAGGGAGTGTTCTAATTTTATTCTTTTACATGTAGCTATCCAGTTTTCCCAGCACCACTTATTGAAGAGACTGTCTTTTCTCCATAGTATATCCTTGCCTCCTTTGTCATAGATTAGTTGACCATAAGTGTGTGGATTTATCTCTGGGCTTTCTATCTTGTTCCATTCATCTATGTTTCTGTTTTTGTGCCAGTACCATATTGTCTTGATTACTGTAACTTTGTAGTATAGTCTGAAGTCAGGGAGTCTGATTCTTCCAGCTTCGTTTTTTTCCTTCAAGACTGCTTTGGCTATTTGGGGTCTTTTGTGGCCTCATAGAGTTTGGGAATGCTCCTTCCTCCACAATTTTTTGGAAGAGTTTGAGAAGGATGCGTGTTAGCTCTTCTCTAAATGTTTGATAGAATTCACCTGTGAAGCCATCTGGTCCTGGACTTTTGTTTGTTGGAAGATGTTTAATCACAGTTTCAATTTCATTACTTGTGATTGATCTGTTCATATTTTCTAGTTCTTCCTGATTCAGTCTTGGAAGGTTATACCTTTCTAAGAATTGGTCCGTTTCTTCCAGGTTGTCCATTTTATTGGCATAGAGTTGCTTGTAGTAGTCTCTTAGGATGCTTTGTATTTCTGTGGTGTCTGTTGTAACTTCTCCTTTTTCATTTCTAATTTTATTGATTTGAGTTCTCTCCCTCTTTTTCTTGATGAGTCTGGCTAATGGTTTATCAATTTTGTTTATTTTCTCAAAGAACCAGCTTTTAGTTTTATTGATCTTTGCTATTGTTTTCTTTGTTTCTGTTTCATTTATTTCTGCTCTAATCTTTATGATTTCTTTCTTTCTGCTAACTTTGGGTTTTGTTTGTTCTTCTTTCTCTAGTTCCTTTGGGTGTAAGGTTAGATTGTTTATTTGAGATTTTTCTTGTTTCTTGAGGTAGGCTTGTATAGCTATAAACTTCTCTCCTAGAACTGCTTTTGCTGCACCCCATAGGTTTTGGATAGTCGTGTTTTTATTGTCATTTGTCTCTAGGTATTTTTTGATTTCCTCTTTGATTTCTTCAGTGATCTCTTGGTTATTTAGTAACGTATTGTTTAGCCCCATGTGTTTGTGTTTTTTACGTTTTTTTCCGTGTAATTCATTTATAATCTCATAGCACTGTGGTCAGAAAAGATGTTTGATATGATTTCAATTTTCTTAAATTTACTGAGGCTTGATTTGTGACCCAAGATGTGATCTATCTTGGAGAATATTCCGTGCGCACTTGTGAAGAAAGTGTAATCTGCTGTTTTTGGATGGAATGTCCTATAAATATCAATTAAATCTATCTGGTCTATTGTATCAGTTAAAGCTTCCGTTTCCTTATTTATTTTCATTTTGGATGATCTGTCCTTTGGTGTAAGTGAGGTGTTAAAGTCCCCCACTATTTTTGCATTACTGTTGATTTCCTCTTTTATAGCTGTTAGCAGTTGCCTTATGTATTGAGGTGCTCCTATGTTGGCTGCATGTATGTTTATAATTGTTATATCTTCTTCTTGGATTGATCCCTTGATCATTATGTAGTGTCCTTCCTTGTCTCTTGTAGCATTCTTTATTTTAAAGTCTATTTTATCTGATATGAGTATTGCTGCTTCAGCTTTCTGTTGATTTCCATTTGCATGGAATATCTTTTTCCATCCCCTCACTTTCAGTCTGTTTGTGTCCCTAGGTCTGAAGTGGGTCTCCTGTAGACAGCATATATATGGCTCTTGTTTTTGTATCCATTCAGCAAGCCTGTGCCTTTTGGTTGGAGCATTTAATCCATTCACATTTAAGGTAATTATCGTAAGTATGTTCCTATGACCATTTTCTTAATTGTTTTGGGTTTGTTTTTGTAGGTCCTTTTCTTCTCTTGTGTTTCCCACTTAGAGAAGCTCCTTTAGCATTTGTTGAAGAGCTGGTTTGGTGGTGCTGAATTCTCTTAGCTTTTGCTTGTCTGTAAAGCTTTTGATTTCTCCATCGAATCTGAATGAGATCCTTGCTGGGTAGAGTAATCTTGGTTGTACGGTCTTCCCTTTCATTACTTTAAGTATATCATGCCACTCCCTTCTGGCTTGTAGAGTTTCTGCTGAGAAATCAGCTGTTAACCTTATGGGAGTTCCCTTGTATGTGATTTGTCATTTTTCCCTTGCTGTTTTCAGTAACTTTTCTTTGTCTTTAAGTTTTGTCAATTTGATTACTATGTGTCTTGGTGTGTTTCTCCTTGGGTTTATCCTGCTTGGGATTCTCTGTGCTTTCTGGACTTGGCTGGCTATTTCCTTTCCCATGTTAGGGAAGTTTTCGACTATAGTCTCTTCAAATATTTTCTCGGGTCCTTTCTCTCTCTCTTCTCCTTCTGGGACCCCTATAATGCGAATATTGTTGCGTTTAATGTTGTCCCAGAGGTCTCTTAGGCTGTCTTCATTTCTTTTCATTCTTTATTCTTTACTCTGTTCCACAGCTGTGAATTCCACCATTCTATATTCTAGGTCACTTATCTGTTTTTCTGCCTCAGTTATTTTATTGATTCCTTCTAGTGTAGTTTTCATTTCAGTTATTGTGTCGTTCCTCTCTGTTTGTTTGTTCTTTAATTCTTCTAGGTCTTTGTTAAACATTTCTTGCATCTTCTCGATCTTTGCCTCCATTCTTTTTCTGAGGTCCTGGATCATCGTCACTATCATTATTCTGAATTCTTTTTCTGGAAGGTTGCCTATCTCCCTTCATTTAGGTGTTTTTCTGGGGTTTTGTCTTGTTCCTTTATCTGGTACATAGCCCTCTGCCTTTTCATCTTGTCTGTCTTTCTGTGAATGTGGTTTTTGTTGATTATTTTGTTCTTTTTTATGGCTGAGTAATATTCCATTGTATATATGTACCACATCTTCTTTATCCATTCATCTGTCAATGGATATTTAGGTAGCTTCCGTGTCCTGGCTATTGTACATAGTGCTCCAGTGAACATTGGGGTGCATATGTCTTTTTGAATTATGATTTGCTCTATAATTACAGAGGTCAGAAGTCCTAAATGGGTTTCTTGGGGCTAAAATCAAGATATTGGAAGGCTGTATTCCTGGTGGAGGTTCTAGGGGAGAATCTGTTCCTTTGTGTTTTTCAGCTTCTAGAAGCTACCTGAATTCCTTGGCTCTTGGTCCCTTTCTGCATCTTCAAATTCAGCAGTGTAGCATCTTCCAGTCTCTCTCTGACTCTCACTGCATTGCCTTCTTTTCTCTTATAAGAATCTTTATGTCTGCATTGGGCCCATCTGGATTATCCAGGATAATCTCTCCATGTCACGATTCTTAACTTAATTACATCTGTAAAGCCCCTTTTGCTGTGTGAAGTAATATATTCACAGATTCTAGGGATAAGGACATACACATCTTTAGGGGACCATTATTCTGCTTACTGCAAAGATACAGATGATTTTGTTTGTGAGAGAAGTTGACCCCCGAAATTATGGTTTAATGCACTGTATGACACTAACCAGTTTTGTACTGAATATCACCATCATTTCAGCATTATTTTTTCTACTTTAAATATATAACGCTATGTTTGCGTATGTATGTACGTATGTGTATAGTATCTATGTGTATATATATGTATTGTATATACTTTACACATGATGAAGGCGGTAGGGTCAGAGTCAGGTGTGTGTGTGTGTATGTGTACATGTGTATGTGCATCAGGTTTTTGCATTCTCCTTTGAACAAGCTTTATCATCCTCTGGTTCCCTCATTAATGAATTCAATATTTTGATTGTTTATGTTCTCTTTATAATTGTAAGGGAATGATAGTTTTAATATTTTGAAAATTATACTTGACCATGGTGATGGGACTATGTAAAAGGGACAGAGGAGCCAGCTGAAAGAACTCCCAGTGGCCAAAGCTGCAACAGTTTGTGTAACAAAATAAGTAACACTGGATGTAACCCAAGGTATAAAATACCCCTGAGGTGGTGACATCACCGACATGACTCAGTAAGAGGTCCCTTGTCATAAAATGCCCTTAGCAACAACAGTTCAGCATTTGTCCACAGACAAACCTGCCTTTGAGGGAGCTGTGGGATCCAGCACCTGTGCCAGGGACCCAGGAGGAGTCTCGCCTACTCGCATGTTGGGTAACAGACATACAGACCTCGCTCCTGGCTGTGGATCCTGCAGTGGCCCATGAACTGGCTCCAGCCCTTCTCAGCTGCAGTGTGGGAGCCCCTGAAAAACACGGTATTAGACAATCACTCACGAATGAGAGAGCCTTTAATGAACTCCAGATTTCCAGCAGAGAATTCCCAGCACACTGTTGGAGCAAAAAAGTACAAGTTTGGTCACATTGGAGAGGGTGAGAAGAACAGTTTCACTTTACTCACACCACCCCTCCTCCAAGGTGACACAGCGCAGTGCTAAGCGAGATCTTCTGGGCCTGTGCTTTCTCCTCCAGGGGAAAGTGAGAGCGTGTGCATGAGCACCTGGCTTCTCAGGTCTGCTGGACATTGACAGGGAGGCCCATTTCTCTCTCACCCCACCTAGAGCACTGAATCATGAGCTGCATGACTTTGGGGCTGGAAGAGGCTGGGAGAGCAGTGGGTAGGACTTTAGGATGGCATTAAAGGGATACAGATCCTTCTGTTTCTTAGTTTGAACATGAATGAGTATTGAATTTTATTAAATGATTTTTCTGCATCTATTGACATAATTGTATGATTTCTCCTTTAAATTATTACTGTAATAAATTAATAGATATTCTAATATTTAATCAATCTTACAGTCTTGGAATAAACTCGACTTGGTTATGATGTTTATAAAAAAAAAAAAAGGAACACATCCTACTAACCGCATTAAAAACTCTATCAAGTAGTCTGTCCACAAACCATTGGTAATTCCTCACCAGCTGATCCCCCCCAGTGACCCGCAGGCACCCCCACCACTCTGTGCACCTCCCCCACACACACCCCTACCGTGTGTCTGGCACTGTTTGCATACTCCCAATGGCAGCAAGAGAGAGTGAGCTTTGGCAGATGGCTAGTGAGCACAGACAGAAAGCCAGGCCAAGTCTGCAGGCCAGAGAGAGAAACCGCAAACTTGAGCTTTGACTCTGCCCTCAGGAAAGCAAAAGAGAGGCTGTCAGCACCTGGCTCAGAGGGTGGCAGGATCAAGAGAAGGCACCCAAGCTCAAGAATTCCATCACGAGAAGGAATAAGAAGCATGGAATAGGCGTATCCATAGAAAATCTGAAAAGCCTCAGGATCCCTAACAGAGCTGATCACAGGTATTTCTCTTCCAAAGTCCGTTAGTAAAGATGGAAGGAGTTGACTGCCACTACAAATGCGAAGACAGCAGTGCAAGACTTCAAGGAACGTGAAAACAAAGAATACGACGGCACTAGTAAGTCCTTACCTATCAATAATTACTCAATGTCAAAGGATTAAATTCTTCAGTCAGAAGTCATAGTGTAGCCGATGGGATAGAAAACAAGACCCAACTATCTGCTGCCTACAGGAGACTCACTTCAGCTTCAAGGACACATAGGCTCAAATGAAGAGATGGAAAAGGATGTTCCATGCAAGTGGAAACCAAAAAAAGTGGGGGTAGCTATACTTATATCAGACAAAATAGAGTCGAAGCAAAGAATAGTAACAAGAGACAAAGAAGATCGTTATACAATGATAAAGGGGTCATTTCATTAAGGGAATATAACAATTGTAAATACACGTGCACAATGATAAAGGGGTCAGTTCATTAAGGGAATATAACAATTGTAAATATACATGCACTCAACATTGAGCACCTAAATATATTAAGCACATACTAACAGGTCTGTCTTCCACTCACCAAAATTAACTTGAAATGGATTAAAGATTTAAATGTAAGACCTGAAACCATAAAATTCCTAGAAGAAAATGTCGACAAAAAAACTTTATGACCTTGCTCTTGGCAACAATTTTTTGGATATGACACTAAAAGCAAAAGCAACAAAAACAAAAATAAATCAAGTGGGACTACATCTAACTGAAAATCTTCTTTCTGCACAGCAGAAGAGCTGATCAACAAAATTAAAAGGCAACCTATGAAATGGGAGAAAATATTTGCCGATCATATATCTGATAAGGGGCTGATATCCAAAATATTTAAGGAACTCATACAACTCAATAGCAAAAAACAAACAATCTGATTTAAAAGTGGGCAAAGGAACCTGAAGAGACATTTTTTCCAAAGAAGACATCCAAATGGCCAACAGGTACATAGAAAAGATGTTCTTGGTCACTAAATCATCAGAGAAATGCAAGTGAATGCCACAATGAGATATCACCTCATACCAGTTAGAATGGCTATTATTAAAAGTATGAAAGACAACAAGTGTTGGCAAGCATATGGAGAAAAGAGAACCCTTATGCACTGTTGGGTGGGAATGTTCTCACTGGTGGAGAACTAGGAAAATGGCAACACCTGGAGCGGCCATGTTGAAAGATGGCAGAGTCAATCCATGATCATGGATCCCTATGTGATCCTACAGATCAGATGCTCTACCTGCCCTAGACTACCTGCTTCTATTTGGACTATTATGTGAAAGAGAAATACATGCTTGTCTCAATAAAATCCTTATACTTTGGAGTCTCTTTGTGATAGCAGCTTAGCATGAACCATATTAATGCTTTAACCATACCAGAGTGCTACAGTGATCCAAATATCGGCTTTCTTCTTTGTTGGCCTTCCTTATTAAGACATTAAGACTAGAATTGAGGCTTTAGGTGCTCTGTCACCAAGTGGAAATTAGCTTTTCTTTCTTGCAGTTCTGTCCGATTTTATTCTTGGGCTGCATAAAAGTGTTTAGAAAGGAGTTCTGTGATGTCTGTAGCTGTGGAAGATTAAAGCTAACATATAGGTATATAAAAGAAATAAGCCTGTGCCTTCATTTATTGTACAAGATAGCTGCAGCCAGCTTAGAAATTAGACTTTTATCTATATCACCTGATTTTCTTCAGGCGTTTCTTGAGTTTTTAAGACATGTACACCTTGTCTGCCATATTTAAGAAAATGACAAAGAGTAGAGAATGGATATGATCAGGCTGTAAATAGATGTAACAGTATAGGTGTTTGAAACAAGCATACTGTGGGTTGGATAAATAAGAAGGGAGGAAATTGTGATAACAGACTATTATTTCAGTAAGTTTGACAGGGGGAGGGAGCATTTAGGTGAGCGTGTATGGCTAATATATGAAACGATGTGTATATATGTGAGGAAAAATGTGCTTCAGTACATAGTCTAGATTCCATCCCGTTGACACCCCTTGTATTATCTGATTCTAAGAAAGCTGTTTTACAGCTGTATAAGCTGTGGGTAACTACTGTCAATACTAAATCATTTTATCTGTAGGCATGAAAATTCTACATGTCTTTTAGAGGTTCAAAAAAAAAGACATTAAAACTAAATTAGTAAATAAATTCTTATGAAAAATTAAGTGGGTCTCCAACCTATACAGGGTCTTTCCTTTTAACTCCAGAACAACATAGTATCTCACTATGGTGAGCAGGAATGATATTTTTATTATTTTCCTTTTTATTTGGTCCTTGCGTATCTCTGTACCTTACACTTCTTGTGCTCTCTCCCCGTCTCTCCCTCTCCCTTCCTCCGTCTCCCTTTCTCTCTCTCTCTCTGCTTTCTATTCTAGGCAGAGTACATAAAGCTTGTTATTTCCCTTTTCTTTTCTCTCCAAGTGGATATACTCTCTCGTGACCGGAGGCTCCTTGCCCACGCTAACATTTATCTGGAATGTTCTTCTCTTCTTTCTGGCTTCATTGCCTTCTACTTGTACTCATAGCTCAGCTCAGTTATCACCTCCCCCAAAAGCCTTCCCTGACCCCTCAGAGTAGGTTGTGTTCCTCTCTTACGTGCTGTATTAGTTCACCGCCTCTGAGAGACAGACACCAAAAAGGGATTCGATGTGCAAAGAATTTTTTTAGGGAAAATGATTTTTCAGTTTAAAAGTTGGGAGTGCAAGAAGCAGGAGTAGACAGGGAGAGCCTTCAGACCATGATGCGGGTATGGCCCCTGGGAGAGGGGGGAGGGGAAGGAAGGAGGAGTGGGTAGGAAGAGCCTTAGACTCTGGGCACCTCTGAGAACATTTCGCTGAGGTTGATGGGGCGTCCTCAAGCGCAAGTAGCCCACTGAAGGAGTCCTGCCTCTCACAGGATGGGTCCCTGCTGGGCCCGGCTCTTGGCTGGAAGGAGCCCAAAGAATCAAGAAGAGCGTCAGCTGGGCTGTCAGTGAGCTGTGCTGCCTGCAGTCAGACATGTGAGTGGTGCATTTTAATAGCCACCTCATCTGCTCTCTAAGCCCCGTGTCTGATTATACAAGTGTGTGACTGTATAGGCATTATATTCTTATGCTCTTCCCTCTTTGTACCACTCTGCTCCACGAGGGAAAGGACTGTGTGTGTTTTGCATGATCCCTAGGGCCTAGCAGATTTTAAAACAAAGGCAACCAGAACTTTCCAAAAATCAATTTAAAATTCTTTTAAATTTTAAAAAGATTTTTATTAATTAAAAAAAATTTTTTCAACTTGGTTTAAAGAAAAATGTGCCCTGGGGGGAGGTTCAAAATAAATAGAATCTGCAATAATGGTTGTAAACAACTGAAAGCATTAACCTGAAAATCTCTATTAGATGAAATTTAATGAAATTAATGTCCTTGTGGCAGTTGATCAGGCGAAATGCTGGAAATACCTAATTCCAAGAAAATCTTAAACCCAATTTTCTATTCATTGTGCTTAGAAAGACAGTGTTTGTTCTGAGATATCTTTATGAGTTTAATAAAGTATTTATAAATGACCCCACATGTAAATAAAATGCTTTATTGGTCTGCAGGGGTCAGATAAATGGTCAGATTTATTGGTCAACTATAAAAATGTAGATGATTCTTCCATGCTCACTGCTTTGAAGTTAGGCAAAAAGGAAGCGTCAGAAAAAGGCAGGCATGAAATCTGGGCACTGTGACAGGACTGTATGAGAATTCTTGTCTTACTCAGTTTGTCGACTTGCTAGTGTAAATGTGGGTGGTCTGGAAAGTTCTTTGCTTATAGTGTAATGTGTGGGAGTTTAGGATCCCAAGTGGCATTACTAAGTGTGAGCCTGCCTGCTGCCGTCATCAACACCATTTGCTTTCCTGTTGCCTTTTGGTAGCCCTCCATGTGTAAATTTAGATCTGTAATTTAAAAGTGTGCTCATGGTGCTGGATTTGTTTCCTCTGAGGGTGCATGAAATCAGGTGTTTGGAAGTAGAATCCAGTTCTACCCTTGATTTGTACTTTCAGCTATGCCTTGAATTCATTTAAGTTTCCTCACTCCAAATGCAAATTGCCTTATTGTTTTATCTAATAATAAAAGTATTATTAAAGCAATTCAATATCAAGGGGGAAAATAAAACATCTGTAATTTCGTCCCATGAAAGAAACTGCTCAACATTTTGTGTAAAGAATTCTGGACTGAATTCATTTCTTTTTTTAATTTATTTTTTAATGAAGTATAGTTGAATTACAACGTTGTGTTAATTACTGCTGTACAGCAAAATTGTACAGATATATATATTCTTTTTCATATTCTTTTCCATTATGGTTTATCCCAGGATATTGAATATAGTTCCCTGTGCTATACAGTAGGGAATAGCACAAATAGGGATTTGTCTTTCTGACTTACTTCACTTATTGTGATAATCTCTAGGTGCATCCATGTTGCTGCAAATGGCATTATTTTGTTCTTTTTTATGGCTGAGTAGTATTCCACTGTATATATGTTCTACATCTTCTTTATCCATCATCTGTCGATGGACATTTAGGTTGTTTCCCTACGTCTTGGCTATTGTAAATAGTGCTGCCATGAACACAGGGGTACATGTATCTTTTTGAATTATAGTCTTGTCTGGATATATGCCCATAAGTGGGATTGCTGGGTCATACTGTAGTTCTATTTTTAGTTTCTTGAGGAACCTCCATACTATTTTCCATAGTGGCTGCACCAACTTAGATTCCCACCAACAGTTTAGGAGGTCTCCCTTTTCTCCACACTCTCTCCAGCATTTGTTACTTGTAGACTTTTTAATGATGGCCATTCTGACCGGTGTGAGGTGGTGCCTCATTGTAGTTTTGATTTGCATTTCTCTAATAATTAGAAATGTTGAGCATCTTTTCATATGATGGCCAATAGGCCGTCTGTATTTCTTCTTTGGAGAAATGTCTCTTTAGGTCTTCTGCCCATTTTTTGATTGGATTGTTTGTTTATTTGTTGTCGAGTTGTATGAGCTGTTTGTATATTTTCGAAATTAAGCCCTTGTCGGTCGCATCATTTGCAAATAGTTTCTTCCATTCTGTAGGTTGTCTTTTTGTTTTGTTTATGGTTTCCTTTGCTGTGCTGGACTGACTTCATTTCTGATCTTCATTTGGTCGTGGATTCTGACACTATCGTTTTAAGTTAGGATATTATCATCTATCTAATTGTTTAGGAATTCCATTCTAATAACAAAAATATGTATTATAATCAGTTTACTATGTACTAAATGCTTTATGAGGATTGTATAATTTAATCCCAACGACCCTTGATGTAGGCAAAATTATTCTGCTCTTTTTATGTAAAAGGAAACAAAGACCTTGGAGGTATAAATATTAGCTAAAGATAAAACTGACATTCTAACCTGGGTAGCTTCTCTCTGATTTGAGAAGGGAGAAGTACTTCATTTTACATCGTCTGACAGTATTTTATGGGTTATTATAGGTATTTGTAAATCCTTCTGGATTAAGGCATGAGATAAATCTAATTTTGAAGGGACCCAGAGACTTTCCTATATGAATAAACATGTGGTCTGCCCTTCTGTGACCTTGAAAGAAACTATTTTATCAAGGAACCACTCTCCTAATTTACTTGACTTATAATTTCAGGGTTCCATAAAGTGAGGGTTCAAATGTAATTACACCAAGTGCTCCATTTAGACTGTCATGATTTTTGATAAATGTTTGGCTACCTAATCTTCTAGCGTGTCTGGAATGTCTTGTGTGTCTACTAAGTTCCTTATAACCTTTCAGAGTAGACCTTCGTCACTTCATGGCTGGTCAATATTCTCAGATACATTTTAGTGCTCTTGATCTTCTACATGTGACATTAATTCTGTTTTATGGATGAATGTTTCAAAGATGAGAGGTGTTTCTTTTTTTTTTTTTTTTTGCAGTACGCGGGCTTCTTACTGTTGTGGCCTCTCCCATTGCGGAGCACAGGCTCCGGACGTGCAGGCTCAGTGGCCACGGAGAGAGGTGTTTGTGAGTGACCACTTCTGTATCTTCAGTCTCAGATGCTCCATTATGATTCTTAAGTGACTGGCTGAAGTCATTATCGAGGCAAGAGCTATTACTTCAAGTGTTGGCAAACTTAATTCTTGTATCTTGCAAGCAGCCAACAATATGCTTCCTTTTATACACACTCAAAAGCACAAACTCACATTCACACACATGGTTTTCAGCTTCATTTCCAGTTCAACAGGTAGAAGAAGAGGAGTGTTGGCCAGATAAACTTGGGAATTTATCAAATTATAGGGGATGAGGAGTGGATGGAAAGTTAACCTATTGCCTCAAGAATTTTAAAGATGGAGTCAAGAGTTACAAACTCAAAGTACTGGAAAGGGCCAATGAGACAGATTACCTAAGTGCGTAATTAAGGCTGAGTAAAGCAATAAGGGAAGGTGAGGCCTGGGACAAACTGGGGAACCATGCCCCAGCTGAATTTTGTGTTTTTTTTGAAGTATTATGCTGCCCAAACAGAACATACTGAGAGCTGCATCTAAACCAGAACTGGCTGCTGTTGGAAGTTTTCTAGTTTCTGGAACAGATTAGTACAAGATAGGGAAATATATTAAGGTCTCATAAGTTTGACCATTGTATCCAAGTAGATCCCTCTTTTTATTCCCCTTTCTAGCACTTATCACAGTCTGTATAATTAGCTTCCGTTTTTAATTTGTTTACTTGTTTATAATCTCTTTCTCTCAACTTTAAGCTTTATGAAGGCAGTGACTGCATTTTTCTTGCTCATCTCTGTGATTACCAACACTACCCAGGGTCAGATACATAATTGGTCCTCATAAAAACTGTTGAGGGGATGAAGCAAAGAGTACGATACATCTTATCAACATGCGACATATCTTTTTAATCCTGGCACGCCCAGCGCTTAGTGCAGTTGTGGTGATGCAGTAAGTATTCGTTGGATGCAGTTGTTGGTGATGATGGTCCGCCGCAGATGGTTAACCACATCGAACTAGCTTACACTGGGTGAAGGGCAAAGTCTCGAAATAGATGTGGTCAGCAGACTGGGGAGAAACTTGGGCACTGGCCTCCGCTCTGCCAGGCAGTTCGGTAAGACAGAAAATGTCAAGCTTTATGGATACTAATTAGGCATGACTAGTAATCAGAGCAAGTTGCTGGCATCAGTGACGTCTGATGATGGATAAAAACAGGAAATCCAGAAGGGGTCACTGTTCCCAGATAAAGGTATGCAGTCCGCCTCGGGTGAGCCAGCAGATGCTAGAACTAAATCCACAGGAGCTGAATGTTGAGTTCCCACACGTGGTAAGAAGAGGAATGGTAAGAGAAAGGCCCAACAGGAGATAAGGCACCAGGAAACCATCTGGGCATCCAGTACGGGTTTAGAATTCTAAAATTCCAGAAATGATCGCAAAGCGTAGACTTGGCCTCAACGTCCAGACAGAATGATTGCGGGAGCCCAGATCAGGCCCACACCAGCATTAGTGTTGTTTGGTGTCGAGTTCTCTAATAAATTCCACCCCAACTAAGAGCACATTAGTGCCAGTAACTGAAGGGCTAACACCAGTACCCTTGGCTCTAGGGAGAAGAGCTTCCAGTCCTTTGTCCTAAGTGAGTATGAACCTAGGATGTTCAATTTTTAGAACAGGAGAACCCATGTGGGTTAATGCTTTCACATATTTAGCAATCAGGACTCTTTGGTTATATGGAACAGAAAGATCCTTCATATTAACTTAAGTGACAAAGAGGAAGCTATTGGCTCATATCAACACAGCATGTGAGAGCAGAGCAGAGCTGGCTTTGGGTTTTATGCTCTCTCTGCTGTGGCTTCACTCTCTCCTCTGTTGGAGAGATTTCCCTGCAGAGAACGGTGTAACCTGGTGGTCATGAACTTGGGCAGTCCTACAGCCTGGCTGTGAAGGCCACCACTCCCCTTTGCCCTTAGACAAATTCTTCATCTATAACATGGGCATAATTAATAGCACCTATGTCATAGATTGTTTGCAAAGATTAAATGAGCACATAAATGTAAAACCCTTACAATCGTGCCTGGTACATATAAAGTACTGTGTTATTATTGGCTTCCAGGAGCTCTGGCTTATAGCCCAACAGTTCTGTTACCAGAGGATGGAGAATGATTCACCCTGCCGTACTAGTTAAAGACAGTTGTCTAGGATGACTCTTATTAGCTGAAACTGGGACAGTTATTGTCCATGTGAGGTGTGGGATCTCGTTCAAAAGGGGGAGAATTGGGCTTCCCTGGTGGCGCAGTGGTTGAGAGTCCGCCTGCCGATGCAGGGGACGCGGGTTCGTGCCCCGGTCTGGGAAGATCCCACATGCCGCGGAGCGGCTGGGCCCGTGAGCCATGGCCACTGAGTCTGCGCGTCCGGAGTCTGTGCTCCGCAATGGGAGAAGCCGCGACAGTGAGAGGCCCGCATACCGCAAAAAAAGGGAGACTTGAGCAATGAGGCAGAGATGCCTCTGTCCACCACATTTTATATTCCCCTTCCATATAGAATTGTTGCTAGGAAGTAGCTGCCCAGCTAGGGTCTGTATTTCCTAGCATTCTTCCTCCCCTGCATGGGAGATGGAGGAGTTAGAGGGCATACATGTGATTAGTTCTTACTCATGTCGTGGGGTTGAAGTGAAGTGATGTGTGATCCTTCCAAGCCAAGGCTTTTATTTTATTATTTATTTTTTTTGCGGTACGCGGGCCATTCACTGCTGTGGCCTCTCCAGCTGCGGAGCACAGGCTCCGGACATGCAGACTCAGCGGCCATGGCTCACGGGCCCAGCCGCTCCACGGCATGTGGGATCTTCCCGGACCGGGGCACGAACCCGTGCCCCATGCATCGGCAGGCGGACTCTCAACCACTGCGCCACCAGGGAAGCCCTTCCAAGCCAAGGCTTTTAAGAGGTGCTCTTGTTTTCTCCGTACTTTCTCCTGGTTATAGTTAGCGATGAGGACCTTGATCTCAATGCTCCTTACACATTGGAATCACTTGGTTATCTTAACAAAACTGATGCCAGGCCTGTATTAGACCCGTGGTTCTTAACCAGGGGGTATTTTTGCCCCCTAATGGGCATTTGGCAAAATCTGAGGATATCTTTGGTTGTCACCCTTGGGTGGAGGAGTTATTGGAATCTAATAAGCAGAGGCCAGGGATGTTGCTAAACATCTTACAATGCACAAAACATCCCCCCACAGCAAAGAATTATCTGGTCTGAATTGTGTCAAGAGTTATAAACCCTGCCCTAGAGGATGGAGAGCCACAAGACTGAGAGATGGAAGAGGCCTGGTGCCTGAATCACTGCATCAAGGAAAGTTGCCTGTCGACCTGGAGCACCTACCTTGGAGAGTCATCTGAATGGAAAACAATCCTCTAATGTGTTAAATCATTGAAAGTTGGGGTCTCTTTGTGATAGCAGCTAGCATTGCCTTAAGTAATACAAGAAGAGAAACGTGCTGAAGGAATTGTGATTAGTTAGCTTACGAAATAGACGTGCAATATATTTTATTGCCTTCTACCTAGGTTAAATTGTGGGCCATTGTTTTACTTAAAATTGATCAGTAATTCACAGCACAGATTTCCCTAATTAAAATCATCCAAATCAGTATTCAGTGATTTTATGGCATGGGAATGGATTTTGAGTATTTGGTTTGTATCCTGGATGAAAAATATTGGCGTCTGACCTTAATAAGTAGGTTAGGTTGTGTTTCAAGTCAAAATTTGTTTTATTTAGGATTTCATCTGTTTTATTCAGTAAATGTAAAGTTAATCTTTCACATCATCTTATTAGTTACTGTTTGTAAAGAAGATAGGTTAAAAAAAAGAAAAGCAGATAGGTTAGATTTGTAAAGTAAGAGAAGAAAAATTGTTACAGATGGTAGCTTTAGTAAATATTGTAAAAATGCCAGACTCTTAAATCTGTTTGACTATGTATGTTAATCCTTGAAATTGGTTAAGATTGAAACTCTGTAGGGGTTGTGTTTTTTCAGGAATTTTAGAGAAAAATTTTAGAGAAAATGAATCAATTCTTTCAGTGCATGGCATCTAGGAGGACCCACGTCTTCCTCTAGAGTCACCCGGGGCTGGATAATTAAGACACTGAACTCTTTGGCTATATTGATACAATTAGAGATGGGCTAGATTAGGGTTAATCTTGGGACTTGTTCAGCATCTATCAGAAGAAACATGCTTTATTTTTTGCTGGTTTGGAGCTATAAGGCTATAAGCCAAGAGCTGTGGGCAGCCAATTTACTTAAGAATGAAGCCAGCATAAAGAACAACATAGATGAGATGGAGATGGAGATAGAAAGAGAGAGAGAGATTGAGTTCTAATGACATCATTTGAATGTCTGGGCCAAGTTATCAAGTCATACCTAGAGTTTCACAGACTTTTCATTGACCCATGTTAGTAAAGTCATGCTTTTTGCTTAAGCCAATTGGCTTGAGTTTTCTGTCACTTATATCTACTTTCACGTAACATAAGTGAGATATGTTGATTATGCCTGACGTGGTGAAATACGTTGATTGTGTCTTTATTTGTTATGGTAGATTACATTATTATTACTGATTATTTGCTCCTCTCCTGTGAGCTTCCATGTCCATCCATTTGCATGTGAGTGGCATTACCTAGCGTGTGGAAGGAGAATACTTCTCTAAACCATAATGTCAAGTCTGGTCATGTGACTTGCTTTGGTCAATAGGATGTGGGAAGAAATGAATATGCATATCCATGCAGAAGCTTTAAGGGCAATCACATGGTTCTGCCATTTTCTCTCTCTCTCTCTCTTTTAATTTGCCAAGTGGCCATGAATCCCAGAATGGAGAAGATATTTGGGGCAGAGCCTCAGTGGATCCACAGATGACAAGTAACGTGAACAAGAAATAAATGTATTTTGTTGTAAACTATTGATATTTTGGTGGTGTTGTTAATGAAGCATAACCCAGCAAGAGTTGACTAATATACTTGCTGTCTTTGGAATGCTTGCAAAATTTATAATTGAGTATAAACCTAGAGCACCTATAATCTTTGATTATATCCTGCAAGTTACCAAATATGAATTTGGGATGACTGGTTGCTTCTTATTTTTTTGGTGTTTGTAGCCCTGTTATATGCAGTTGTGACTGAGAACATGGGTTTTATCTCTGTGGTTTAATAACTAGTAAGCTACCGAACTTCTTAGATTCTCAGTGTCCTCCTTATAATAATAATACTAGGCTTCCCTGGTGGCACAGTGGTTGAGAGTCCGCCTGCCGATGCAGGGGACACGGGTTCGTGCCCCGGTCCGGGAAGATCCCACATGCTGCGGAGCGGCTGGGCCCGTGAGCCATGGCCGCTGAGCCTGCACGTCCGGAGCCTGTGCTCCACAACGGGAGAGGCCACAACGGTGAGAGGCCCGCGTATTGCAAAAATAATAATAATAATACTTTCCTCCTAGGATTTTTGTGAATACAGAGTTAAACACAGTGCAAGGCACATAGTAAAACACTCAGTAAATAGTAACTATAATTTTTACCATTACAGAAGACAGTGCCCTAATAAACTCTTTTTGATGCTTCCAGTAACAAACCCCCTTGGGTGAAATCCAAGGTAAGCCTAACCAATATTAAGCACCACTCTGTAATGGATGGCATTCTGGGGAGGCTCCCAAGACAGTACTTTTAAAATTGCATCTATATCATTTCAGGAAACAGTAACTGGGGAGAACGCTGCCGGGAAAGTTGGATGAGAGTTGAGGGAATATACTGAGAATTAGGAGAGCCATTTATTCTCTGAATTTCTTTGTACTTGAAAGTAAATGAAAAGATAACAGTGCCTGCAGAGTTGGTCCTCAAACCAGATCTGAGAAGGACACCAGCATCTCATGGCGGTTCTTGTACATTCTTCATTTACAAGGGCCTTTTGGAAAATTTGTTTTGTTAGAGGGCAAAGGTTATATTGGTTTAACTAATTATTTTATAACCTTGGAAAAGGGGATAAGGAGGTTTTTATGACAGGAATACTTCTTAAGACAAATATCTCTGAATAATGAAGAGTAAGTCTTTTGATTGATATGGACTGATAGCTGTGTGTGTGTGTGTGTGTGTGTGCGCGCGCGCGCATGTGTACGTTTGGGGGACATGGAACGGTTCAGAATGTGAGCTAGTAGAGGGAAAGGAAACATTGGGCTTAGAAATATTACCTGGGAATTGGGAATAGTTCCAGTCTTCCTTTTTTCAATAAAGATTCCTCTCTCAGGTATTGTGTTCACGTATTGTGTTAGGGACTAAAGATAGAAATTTATTCTCTCATTCATTCAGCAAATATTTACCGAGCACCTACAATGTGCCAGGCACTGTGCTAGGCACCTGGGAACACAGTAGTGAGTACAATCAGGTATCATCTGTAACCTTCATGGAACCTAGAGTCTAAGAAGGAACAGGGGTGATTAAATCATAACATAAATAACTATGAAGTTACAATGTGGTTAAGTACAAGGAAGGAGAGTTACAAGAACCAGGAGGATATTTACTAGAAGGATATGTCCTTTGTCTGGTAGTGTCAGGGAGACAATATGGTCAGATTTGTCTTTCAAAAAAATTATTCTGCCTTCATTGTTGAAATGAAGATTCAATAGTGGGTACAAAGAATCAGTTAGAAGGCTACTGCGGGGATCCCAGGAAGAAATGTGGCTGGCTTAGAACAAGGAGGTGATAATGGAGACAGAAGTGGACCAATTTCAGAAATCTTCAGGAGGTAAACTCAATTGAACTTGGTGAAAAATTGGATGAGAGAGAAGAGGGGAGTGATGTCAAGAATGACTTCTGGGTTTGTTTTTTTTTTTTTTGCGGTACGCAGGCCTCTCACCATTGTGGCTTCTCCCGTTGTGGAGCACAGGCTCCGGACGCTCAGGCTCAGCGGCCATGGCTCACGGGCCCAGCCGCTCCGTGGCATGTGGGATCTTCCCGGACCGGGGCACGAACCCGTGTCCCCTGCATCGGCAGGTGGACTCTCAACCACTGCGCCACCAGGGAAGCACTGACTTCTGGGTTTTAAGCTTCTCTCTCTAGGACCTCATAAATGCACCATGAAAAATAAAGTGAAGTATTTGCCCCAGTATAAGCAAAGTTACGGCACAGATAATTGGGACTTGATAAAATGTCCCATCACTGACCCTTGAGCTCACTTCCCTGAGGGCCCAGTGTTTAAAGAAGATTAGAGTATAATGTATTTGTTGGTGGTCCGTAGCCAAAGTCAGCACAAGTACCCAGACTATAATGTACTGCTCAAGGACACGGTTCGAATATTCCAACCCCCAGGCCAAACGGTGAAGTCTAGCTGTTGTGTGGTCCTGTAATCTTCTCCAACTTCCCCCCACCCCAAGTGCTTGATGCTCTGCTCTTGTCAGAGCTGTTTGAAGAGCCTGAGGGATATTGCGTAACAGCATGCTCTTCAAGGAATTAGCTTTGCAACTTAGGGAAGAGAAACTTTCATGACTTCAGCTGTGCTCAGTGTTTATTATTTCTCAGACTGTGCTCTTGCATGGTGTAGTTATAAAAGCATACACGTATACTAATATAAGTTATATAACTAATAGCTGTAGAATATATAATATGTAACTCTCATAAGAGTTATAAAAGTAGACACAGTGGGGATTTCCCTGGTGGTGCAGTGGTTAAAAATCCACCTGCCAGTGCAGGGGACACGGGTTTGAGCCCTGGTCCAGAAGGATCCCACATGCCATGGAGCAGCTAAGCCCGTGGACCACAACTACCGAGCCTGCGCTCCAGAGCCCGTGAGCCACAACTACTGAGCCCATGTGCCACAACTACTGAAGCCCACGTGCCAAGAGCCCGTGCTCCACAACAAGAGAAGCCACTGTAATGAGAAGCCAGCGCACCGCAATGAAGAGTAGCCCCTGCTCGCCGCAACTTGAGAAAGCCCGCGCACAGCAATGAAGACCCAACGCAGCCAAAAATAAATAAATTAAAAAAAAAAAGGAGACACAGTGGGCATCGATTAATGTTACTTATAAATGCGAAGACTGAGACCTGCAAATATTAACCAACTTGCTTTTGACTCACGGGTGCTCATTATTGTTCAAAGCTTATATTTATATCAGGACTTATTCCTTCAACAAATATTTATTGAGTACCGTATGCTAGGACTATTTCCAAGTAAGCAATGCCATCTAATAAATTGTCTGTCCTCATAGAGCTCATGCTCTATTTGGAAAGATAAATAAGCAAAAAAAAAAAAAAAAAAAACCCAAATAGTATAATTTCATATAATACCATGAAGAATAAAACAGAGCAAGGGGTAGAATGTAATTAAGTGCATTAAAAAGGGACCTTTGTCAAAGAAGTCCTTTGTGAAGGGAAGATATCTGAGCTGAGACAGGATTGATGAGAAGGAATTCTGGGGGCAAAAAACATTCTACGTGGGGAGACAGCAGGTGCAAAGGTCCTGAGGCAGGAAACAACTTAGCAGATTTGACAACAGTAAAGAGAAAGCCACATGGTGGGAATATGGTGAACCCAGGAAAGAAAAGTTTATTTGGGGGCCAAGATATTAGAGACTCTTTAGGGCTACAGTAGAGAGCTTGGATTTTATCTAAGGGCAGTGGGAAGTCATTAGAGGGTTTTAAACACTAAAGTCACATGATCTGAGTAGGATTTAAGAAGATCCTTCTAGCTCCTGGGTAGAATGGACAAAGTGGGTACAGCAGAATGTGAGAAGAAAGTCAGCTGAGGAGAAAGCTGGTAGTTTGGACCATCGTTGTAGGAGCAGAGATACAGAGAAGTGGGTGAATCTATGATACCTTTGGATATCAGGTGGCAGGGTTTGCTGCTGGACTAGTGATAGGAGATAAAAAAAAAATACAAAACAGAAACAAGGGCAACTTCTATGGTTTTGACCAAAGCAATTAAATCATGACTCTCTATAATACCGAAGATTCAACCCAGATCTCCTTAACACTCCAGCAATCTCTTTTGAAAGGCAAGGGTCTAATTGCCTGTTCTAGTGTGGAATTTTTCCTTTTGAAGTGTCACCTTATTATTCTGTCTACAGGAAGCACGGAGAGAGATTGATATTTATAGGTTGCATTAGAATTCAGATTGCCCGCCCCAGATGTCTGCTGCAAGCCTTCTGACTAGGTTAGTAATAGCTGTGGCGCATTGGCTCTGCCAGTGAGGATGTATGCCTCGGTGTCCAGTTCCTTCAATCTAAAAGAAGACAAAGGCTGACCATGTCGACCTGACTGGCCTTCTTGTTGCCTAGCGCTGCCCTTTGTCTGCAGCCTACTTCTTGGACCTGGTGTCATGACTTACTCAAGAAGACTGTTTACATCCCAGCATGGGATGACAGATGGGGTTGCAGGAGGGAATCTGGACCATGGTCAGGGGCATCTGATGGTCCCCAGAGGCTCGAGTATGACAGCCTGGCCTCTTTGGCTCCCTGCTTTCTGTAAGCAGAGCGGGTTCCAGAACTCCATGGTGTGGTGGAGCTGGGTCACCCCTGTGGTTTGGACAGAGAGCAGGGTGGGGCAAGCTGTCCCCCGGCTGCTCCGGAGTTGGCTTCAGACAAGAGACTAAGGTCAGGCATGTGGTTGAAATTACACATGTGTTCCTGGCAGCATTCACGTCAGGATTTATGAAAATAGATTTTATAACTTCAGCTGTACTTGGCAATGATCATTTCTTGGTTGAAGTTGCGTGGAGGGTCCCTAAGATCAATTCTTACTGCAGACGGAAATCTGAATTCTGACAGTGAGTGGCTTATCCTTTTTTGAAAGTCTCCTGAGTGGGCCTACAGGAGAGTAGCCATCAGTCAGGATCCTGGCAGGAAACAGGATTCACCTCTGATGGTTCAAATGAAGAGACTGAATGAAGGAACTATTTGCAGAGGTGTGGGCGGGGCTGAGGGGACACTGAAAGGGCAGGGGAGTCACCAAGAGGCTAAGAGCAGGGCAAACTGTTACCACTCCAAGGGCCAAAGAAGAGAAAGGACAGAACTGTAGTTACCTGAGCCAGGTGAGACCTGGTGCCATAAAGGAGGGGCCACGAGCAGCAGCTGGAGACCTGGAGGAAGCATCTGCTACCAGAGAGGTCGCCCAGAAGCGGGAGGGAGCGAGGAAGCTTCTCCACCCGCCCTGTCCTATCGTCTGCTGGGGAGAGGAGAGGGCGGACAGGAAGGAAGACGGATGCGGAAGGGCAAATGAAGGACCAGAGACCCAAGAGGGATGTCGTCCTTCGCTCCAAATCATAGCATCGGCATTGTCTTTAAACACATACACACCCCACCTCCTCCTCTCTTTTTACTCATTTATAATAGTCTTCAAACCCCACGACACCCAGAAACCACTGCAGGGACGGGAGATGGAGTGTGACTGCTGTGGTATGTGGGGCTTGAGTGCATCCAGGTATCCCCGAGGGGCACCATGGGATGGAAGTAGGGAGTGTGCATGGGGTCCTGGCCTGGACCCTTATTGCTGGTTAGGGGTTGACTTGCAGAGCGGGAGAGGGGCTCAGAGTGAATGAGGAAACTTCTCACCCCAAAAGACAATGGCATTTTGGGGGTAGAAGGGGGTCACAGTACATGTTTCATGAAGACTAAGGCTGGCAGTCAGAGCTTCAAAGACGCGTGTTCCTACACGGGAAGGTACGGGTTTGAGGTGGTTTGATTTAAAGCCCCCAAGTTGGTGTCTGGTCCAGTTTCCTAAAAACGGCAGCTCACCTTTCAGGGAGAGGCATTGCAGAAAATTACAGCAAAGATATTTGGTTTGGCAGTCAAGGAAGGGGGAAGGGGAGACAGTGATGCTCTTTTAATTTCACTCAGAGTAGCGAGAACTGGAAGAGGGCCCTGGATGAGCTGGAGGCCAGCGTCTTGGGAGAAGGTATCGCAGCAGAAGCTTTCCAAGTGTAGCTCTGTATTTTTTATTATGATTTGGGAGGTAGTGCTGTGTATGTTTTTTTTTTTTTTTTTAAAGCGTATTTATTTATTTTTGGCTGCATTAGGTTCTTCGTTGCTGCGCGCGGGCTTTCTCTAGTTGCGGCGAGCGGGGCCTACTCTTCGTTGTGGTGTGCGGGTTTCTCATTGCTATGGCTTCTCTTGTTGCTCGAGCATGGGCTCTAGGCACTCGAACTCAGTAGTCGTGGCTCGCGGGCTCTAGAGCGCTGGCTTAGTAGCTGTGGTGCACGGGCTTAATCGCTCTGTGGCCTGTGGGATCTTCCTGGACAAGGGCTTGAACCCGCGTCCGCTGCATTGGCGGGCGAATTCTTAATCACTGCGCCACCAGGGAAGTCCAGTGTTGTGTATGTTCAGGCAAACCAATATTTGCATATTTATTTATAAATTGCCTCTCGTCTATGCATATTACCATATGGACATACTGAGCACTGTGAGGTATAGTGGGTAAGAGCATGGATCTGTACCTCAGTTTCTTTGTAGGTTTGTTGTGAGAAACGATTACCTGCAAAGCCCTTAGTACAATGCCTGACGTGAAATCAGCAGAATATGGGTTACATTGTGGTATGAAATGTACCCTAAACACAAGTTTTTTAAGGGTGAGATCAAAATATATAAATAGAAGTTTTTATATATATTTTAAGTGTATAAGAATATATATTTCCATACCCCATCTTGCACACCTTCTTGGGGGTGTACACTCCCCACTTTGGAGACCACCAGTTAAGACTTAGTATTTGCTGCCACGCAGACTGCGCTACCTTGAGTAAATTCACTTTTTCCAGCCTCAGTATCCGCTTCTGTGGGATGACAGCAGTTAATAGCGCCTGCATTATAGGGCTGTTGGAGGATTAAATGCACTACATCCACTTAACCCAGGCTCTGCCTGGCGTGCCCTCAGGACTCAGTAACATGTTACATGTGATTATTGTCACAAAAGTAACGGTCATTGTCTTTAAATCAGCAAAGAGAAAAAAGATCTTTCATAATCCTACAGGATCATATATTATCGCTGTAAAGGAACTTGTTGGCCTATTTTTAGACCTTTTCCTAAAGCTTCTGTATACACACATACGTATTTTGCATAATTGGAATCATATTGTGTGTTCTCTTGTGGACCCATTCTTAGTGGCTGTAGAGTATAACAGGCTCAGATTAATTGTTGATCATTTGGTTTTTCTGTTTTAAATAACACTGTGATGAAAAGTCTTTTTTAACAGGCTTATTGGGATGTAGTTTATGTACCATCAAATCACACACTTAAAGTGTGCAATTCAGTGATTTTTAGTGTGTTTAGAGTTGTGTGACCATCACCAGAATCTAATTTTAGAACATGATTGTTGCTACACAAAGAAACCTGCACCTGGGACTCCCCTGGTGGCTCAGTAGTTAAAAATCCGCCTGCCAATTTGGGGACATGGGTTTGATCCCTCTTCCGGGAAGATCTCACATGCTGCAGAGCAGCTAAGTCTGCAAGCCACAACTATTGAGCTCACGTGCTGCAACTACTGAAGCCCGTGCTCTACAACAAGAGCTTAGCTTGGCCACCGCAATGAGAAGCCCTTGCACCACAACAAAGAGCAGCCCCTGTTCACCGCAGCTAGAGAGAGCCCGCACGCAGCAGCGAAGACCCAATGCAGACAAAATAAATAAATAAATAAATAAATAAACAAATAAATAAATAAATAACAAATGTTTTAAAAAGAAAAAAACCCTGCACCCATGGTAGTCACCGCCATCCTCAACCCTCCCAGGCCAGGCAACCATTAATCTACGTTCTATCTCTGTAGATTTGTCTATTCTGGACATTTCCTACAAATGGGATCATACAGTCTGTTGTATTTGAAGACTGGTTTCTTTTACTTTACATAGTGTTTTTTGAGGTTTACCCACATTGTAGCACTATCAGGTCATTATTCCTTTTTGTTGCCAAACATCCCATGGTGTGGCTATATCACGTTTTATTCATCTTTTCATCAGTGATGAACATTTGAGTTGTTTCCATGATGAATAATCTTATAGATTAATCTTAACTATTTCCTTTGAATGCATTCCTAGACTTGAAAATTCTGGGTCATATAATTTCCAGACTTTTGACTATCAAGCGCTTCTAATCCAGACTTTCTCTCTCATTTGAGCACATTAATGACTTCCTTCTTCCTCATCGTATGAACTACAAAACTTTTGTATTCCTTGTGACACCTGGAGGTATTTACAATTTCTAATATTCTAGAGAACCATTCTCGGGAATTCTATCCTATGTTGGGTGTCAGAGGCTCTGATGGACAGTGATATTCCTAAAGGGAACACATTGTGTTTACTTATATCAGTCTTTATCATTTTCAACTAGAAACCTCCCTGCCGTCTGGCATTAAGGAAAATTGGCAGAGACTTGTAAGTGGTAGATCGTCTCTTTAAATTGTCTCACTTTGTCCTTTTAAGTATATGTATTCCCTACCAGCCTCCTAGAAGTGGTTGACAACCAGAAAAATAATGTCTTGTGTCAGTGGAATTTAGACCCAAGGTTTCACAGCCTATAGGCAGCTAAGTATCATTAGGCTCATAATCTTATTTATTTAAAATATGTTATTGCCAAACTGACTTTCCCCCTTCTTTAAAAATTTGGGGGCTTCCCTGGTGGCGCAGTGGTTGAGAGTCCGCCTGCCGATGCAGGGGACACGAGTTCATGCCCCGGTACGGGAGGATCCCACATGCCGCGGAGCGGCTGGGCCTGTGAGCCATGGCCGCTGAGCCTGCGCGTCCGGAGCCTGTGCTCCGCAACGGGAGAGGCCGCTACAGTGAGAGGCCCGCGTACCGCAAAAAAAAAAAAAAAAAAATTTGGAAGTACTTGAAAGTTTGTTTTCTACATGCTGTGGTTTTTAATCCAACATAGCTGTTAAACTCTTGCGGTGGCCTCTTCGGGAAAATCTACTCACCCTTTTTCTTTATTATATGAAAGGATCCTGCAGAGAAGGCAGCTGGTGGATATACACCAAGCTTAAGCCTTTGTCCTTGTGAATCCTGGATAATGTTTACAAATAGAATGGTCTCTGCAGGTAAGAGAGCTTCCTCCTTTACCACTGCGTTTAATCTTTCCAAAGCCTGAAAAATATTCGTTGAATCATGGTGGTTAGGACAGCTGATTTTGCCCTTGCCCTCACCCCCAGATATTCTTCCTCCACTGACCTTTCTGGTCACAAGCAACAGAGCTGATTAAAATACTCCGCTCTTCGTACAAAGACCGTCCACCGCACCCCCTGAGGCTCTCCGGTGTTGTCATCAGTGATGCTAATGGATTTGCCTTGATCTTTACTTCACTGCCTCTTGAGAATAACAACGTGCATTTATGAGACTGTTGCCTAGATGAGAAGAAGTCTGGCAGGGGCTCGTAAGTGCTGGATCTCTCTTATGAGAGACGTTTTTATATAAGATATCCAATTTCAATCTCGTGACTACCCACAAAGTTGGTGCTGATATGCCCATCCTAAGGATGAGAAAGTTGAGACATCATTGCTCTGTGCCTCCTGGCAGACAAGGTGTAAAAAAATTCCAATTCAATACAGACTTCTTCAGATTACAGCATAGGAAATACAGTCATTCCTAAGAGTAAACAAAGGTAACCCTACTGCTAAATTCTTACCTATCAGAGATGGTGCATACCTTGGTGACCAAAGCCTTTAAAAAATAAATGCTGCAGTGTTATATTCGCCAAGGTGTGGTGTTCAGAGAAAATGCCCTTCAAAAAAACGGGGAGGGAGAGTTTCTATGATTAAGAAATTTGGGAAATGTTGGGTTATATTAAGTCACACACACTGTAGACTGCGGACCTTCTCAGAGACTCTACTATTGGAATATGCACTGTGAAACCCCAAGATGGGTAGAGCATAAATCTTTTTTTGTGGGACACCTATTAGCGTTTTAAAGAGCTGGTGTGTGTGACACACACCGCCAGAATGAACTTCATAACAGCCATTCTTTTTTGGTTTACTTTTTTTTGTAGGTAAAAGACACATGTGGTAAACTCAGAGTATGCAAAGGTATTCAGTGAAAAGGTCTGTCTGTCTGCTTTTAATCACTGTCTCTGAGATTCTCTCTTGAGAGACAAGCATTGATTTCAAGATGTGCAATCATGTTTGTATGTAAGCGCATACGTGTGTAAGTGTGTGTGTATTTCAATTTTGAGCACACTATATATGTTGTTCTGCACATTATCTTTTTACTCAATATATATTAGAAGTCATTCCATATCAGTACTTATAAAGCTGTGTCATTTCGTCTAATATCCGCATGGTATTCTATTGTATGGATGTATCTTAATCCGTTTAACCAGTACCCTATTGATTTAGAATATTTCTAACCTTTTCCTACTGTGAACAGTGCTTCAGTGGGTACCCTTGTACATTTGTCTTTGTCATCATGGTGTTTCATGTATCAGCCTTTGATAAAAGCCAGGGGTGTAAAGATAAAATATGATTCTGTGAAGTCAAGAATAACCCAGGTTCATAGCCTTCTGATGGTCTGGCTTGATCCAGAGATATTTCGATAATTTAGAGAATTTAGAGAACTATAGATCCAAGTCCTAAAACTATATTATCAGAACTTGTTTAAAATAGTGGGAACATGTATAGATTATTTTTCAGAGATAAGAAAAATTAGTTTGTGAAAAATCATATTTCTCTTAGGAAATAAAGAGGTTTGGAGTTGATACAGTAATTGTACATGTGTTCCAGCTCATGGCAAAATGAAACTCAAGGCATGAAATCTTTAAAACTGGGATTTCCCACGTGGATTACCTTTGATTCTTAATTCAAAACTCGGAGCAAACTGCTTTATTTACCCTGGTTCAGAAACAATGGTTTTGCTTCCTCACTATCTTGTACTGCATTTGATTTCTGCCAGATAGCGTTTGACTGACTCAAAGACTTTAAAGATTGTTTTCTCTCGTCAGCATATTTCTCCCTTTTCTCTTTTGTGAACGAAGTAGAAAAATAATATAAGGTAACTTTATGGAACAGGAAATAAAACCTTTCTTTTTAAAACAGATGTTGTCGTCTAGTTGGAATTCAGCTATAGAACTTGATAGAAGTCCTTCCATATTTGTTATTTTTTGATAATGTCTCTCTTATTGTTTTTAATCGATCTGATCAATGGGGCTCAGTCTCAGAGCAGGCTGGGCAAGTTTCCTTGAGGCCAAATTACTACTGGGACATCAGGTAATTTAAGTGTATTTTCACTGTCTGGTCCTTCTTTGGGAGAGTGCCTAAGATGCTGTAGCCACCATCCATCATAAGGTGCCATCACTCTGGGCCAGGCACTTTGCATGCAGTGTCTCATCATTTATACAGTGTGTATAGTATCACTCGATCCTGTACTATTAGGTGGGAACTGCTCTTATCCCCATTTTATAGATAGAGAAACTGAGGCACAGGACAACCAAAAAACTCCCTCGAGGCCACCCAGCTAGGATGTTATAGAGCTGGAATTTGAACCTATTGTTTTAAAGTCTTGCCCGAATTAGAGATGGGTTTATTCTCTAGAGGAGTAGGTCTTGAATTCTTTTAAACTCAAAGTCATGTAATCAACAATAAGAAAACAAAGATTTGTCACTGCTCTAACCTAGTTATGCCAGCAACATGTGAATGGTCTCCATTGTTCACAGCTCCTGGCAATGGGGGGATTTGTTTTTCTACGTCTGAGCGGTCCTGGCTCCAGAGCTGGTGTGGCTCTCCAGGCCAGAGGATGGAACAAGTGTAATGACACGTGTGACTTTCTTGGAAGGAGATGCTCTGACCCTTTTATTACCTCCCCTGGGACACAAATGATCACGACACAAGTGATCACCTGCAGTGATGTCTAGTCTTAACTCTTTGTCCTCACTTGAAGCCAACCAAATGGCCAGGGCTTCCACCATGTTCTTAAGGAAACGTTTGCCCAAATTTTCCCTTAGAAATCTTTACAGACATTAGCATTCGATCCCTATGTTGTAATATGTAGAAATGGTGGTCGGGGACGCATGGAACCCAGTGTGACAAGTTTTCAGTTTCCCCTTTGTGTCAAGGGGCTGGAAGAGAGTCATTATGTGAAACCTGAGTATTAAGGCGTTTTCAGGTCATGAAGAGGAATTTGACCAGAGGAGTCCCAGAAATGCAGATCTTGAATTCTAATCCTGTGCTCTTAACCACTGCTGTGCTGTGGGCACCTGGCCATTTGCATTTGTCCTCTAGGGCATTATAAACCCATCTACTGGCTGAAAATCTCAGAAACCTTATATAAAGGGAACTAACCCCTACTGAGTTGTTACCGGGTGCCAGGGACTGTTAGATGCTTTGTATCCTTACTAACAGCCAGCTGCCCAAGCTTGCATGCTCAAACTAGGTCTTGGAAACTGTCACTTCTGCATGTGGTCATTCCACATGCTCTGCCGCTTCCCCAAACAGGCAAGATGTAGAAATCAGAGACAAAAGGGAGTCTTGATTGCCAGGTTCAGTTTCCTGCCAGGGCAGGATGTAATTGCAGGGCTGTCTAGAGCCTATGATAAGCTGATACTAAATTTGTTCTTGGCAGACTGTCTTGGGACGTGTGGGGGAAGGGTGGAGGAGGGGGAAGTGGGAGCTTAGGTGCAAGGATCCTTTTGTAATCTCTGGTCTCCTCTTGTTTGAGCCTGAGAACATTTCCTGAATGCTGGTCTTAAATATTTAGTGGTCATTCAGATGTAAGACTAGTCTGCAAACGTTCATGCCCGAGACATGGATACAGTTTTGCTGTATCCAAACTCCCTCTTCCTGTCTCTTGCGCATCTGGCCTGAGGCTTGTGTATCAGTGAGGTATTTGGATGTGACGTCTCTCCTGGTGTAACAGGTAAATTGCGAAGGACTTCTGACATTTTTCTTACTGACTGTGCTGTTCACTAACACTGTCTTAGGTTAAAAAGGAATGGAGCATCATTTGAATGGCTTTGTTTTCTTAACTTTAGCTGTTTCTTTTCTTTTTTGCAGAAGAGAAATAAATAGTTCAGGAGATGAAAAAAGGGCGCTTTGAAAAAATTTGACGACAGTTGATTTACAATATTGTGTTAGTTTCAGGTGTACAGCTTCAGATTCTTTTCCATTATAGGTTATTATAAGATATTGAATATAGTTTCCTGTGCTATACAGTAAATTCTTCTTGTTATGTTTATAAAATTGTAACATGTGATAAAGGTGAAATTATCCAGGAAAGGATACATTGTTCAAAACTAGTGCTGGGAGAATTGACAAGCTGGGAAAAAATAGCATCTCCCCATACAACATATACCAAATTAATTCTTAATGGATTAAAGATTCAGATGGAAAAAAATACATAAAAAGCTGAAAGAAAAAACTGGTGCTGTTACACAAAGTTTCTTCAATTCTAAATAGGTGGCATTTTCTTTCTTTTGATTTTCTTATCTGAAAGTATTAGATGGGAGTATACTCTTGCTTTTATTTCTTTTCCTTTTTTTTCTGGTCTGCGCGCTCTCTCTCTCTCTCTCTGTCCCTTTCCCTCTCCTTCTTTCCTTCCCTTCCTCCCTCCCTTTCTGTCCTTCTTTCTTTTTTAAATATTGAAGAGCTTGATGCTTTGCAACTAGCTACACAAAGGCAGCTCTACATTCGAGAACTCCACAATAAGCCCTGCTTCATTCACCTCTTTGTTTCCTGAGTGATCATCATTTTGTCAAGGGGGTCGCTAACTGGAGACCGCCTCAATGAAAGGAAAAACTGAGTACAACACCGCCTGGCTTCCTGACACCTATTGTTTGAGCTCGGCTTTGCTTTTCCTTTCATTAGAAGGGCAAGCTGGCCTCTGTCATTTCTCCCTGAGGCTTGTGGATCGGGGAGGTACGCAAGCCTCCCTTTCTCCCTTTCGTCTCGTGGGTCTTGCTTGAGACTAGTTTTCCTGAAACATATTTTTCGTCAAGCCAGTGCTGGCCCTTCAAATGAAGAGGACTCTAGTTTCCTGAAATTAGTCTTTTATGGGGAGGTTTTCCATGTAAAATGTTGAGGAAATTCTTGCTCTTCTTTTTCTGGTGGGGGTTGAGGGTGAATGAGGGTGGTTTTGGAGAGGGAGTAAGGCTCTCTTTTTTTTCCCACCCTATTACAGGGCTTGAAGCAGGCAATCTTATCTTGTGTTCCGTTCAGCCTAAAAGGTGGTCGGCCAACCACTCTTAATTTTAGGCCTGGTGTGGTGGAGACAGCTGTGGCAGCGTTGTGGCCCTCAGGGAGTGTGTGCTCTAGTGTGTAACACAGTAAAGCCATAAGCTGATACAAATGCGAATATGGAAACAAACCTAATAGAAACGCATTCCAGAAACAAAACAATGAGTGGTAAGTAGTGACTATGGGCTGCTTGAGCTACAGAAGGCTTCTCTTTTGCATTGACCAAAAGGTTGCAAAGAAGGCAGTCATGGCAAAGGTCTGGGAGAAAAGTTTTCAGAGTAGAAGGAAGAAGCACAGTTGCAGATGCCTGAGACGGGAACAAGCCTGGCACGTTTGAGAGACAGGAGCGTTTAAGCTCTTCTGAAAGATGAGAGGAACCAGATTGTACTGAACGGAATCAAGGCATTCCCGAGAAAGGGAAGAACCGGGGCAAAGGTCCTTATGAAAGGAGACTAAGAAGAATAGCAGGGGCTGTCTGGCTAGTGCTGAAAACGTCATGCAGTATATGGTGTGAAGGTACGTTTTAAATAGCCTTAGTGAGAGGTAACATCCCATGAGATGTGTTTATCCGTTTGAAATGTTACCGGTTTAAAATATATAGTTCACTGGCTCTTAGTATGTTTACAGAGTTGGGCAACTATCACCATAATCTTACTTTAGAACATTTTCATCACCCCCCAGAAGAAATCCTGTACCCACCAGCGGTCCCTTCCCATTCTTCCAGTCACCCCAGCCCTAGGCAACCCCTGATCTACTTCGTGTCTCTGCAGATTTGCTCATTCTGGACATTTCATATACATAGGATCATACAATATGTGGTTTTGTCTGATGGCCCTAGAATGTTTTTGAAGTTCTTCTATGTTATGACACCATCAGTATTTCATTCCTTATAATTGCTAAATAATATTCCATTGTATCTGTCCATTCATCAGTTGATGAACATTTGGGCTGTTTCCACTTTTTGGCTCTTATGAGTAATGGTGCTATGAACATTTGTGTACAAGTTTTGGTGTAGACATTTTGTTTTCATTTCTCTTGGGTAGTTACCTAAGAGTAGAATTTCTGGGTCATACGGCAACTCTCTGTTTAACATTTTGAGGAACTACTGAATTGTTTTCCACAGTGGCTGCACGAGCAGTTTACACAAGCTATGTGTGAGGGTGACAATTTTTCCACATCCTTGCTAATACTTGTTATTGTCTGTCTTTTTGATCATAGCCATTCTAGTGGTTGTGAAGTGGTGTCTCATTGTGGTTTTGATCTGTGTTTCCCTAATGACTAATAATGTTGAAACATTTTCATATGTGCTTATTAGCCATTCATATGTTTTCTTTGGAGAAATGTCCATTCAGATCCTTGGTCTATATTTTAGATGAGCTACTTGCCTTTTTATTTTTCAGTCATAGAAGTTTTATTTAGTATTCTGGAGGTAAGTTCCTTATTAGATATATGATTTGCAGATATTCCCACCAGACAGTGGGTTATCTTTTTGCTTTCTTGATGGTGTTCTTTGAGGCACAACATTTTTTAGTTTTGATGAAGTCTAATTTGTTAATCTCTTTTTTTGCTTGTGCTTTTGGTGTCATATGTAAGAAATCCCAAGGTCACAAAGATTTCATAGTGTGTTTTTTCAAAGAGTTTTATCTCTTATATAGGTCTGTGATACACTTTTCGTTAGTTTTTATTTATGTTATGACGTAGGTGTCCAACTTCATTATTTTTCATGTACTTATCTAGGTGTCCTAGTACAATTTGTTGAAAAAAATATTCTTATTGAATTATGTTGGCTCCTTTGTAGAAAATCAATTTACCATGAACATTAGAGTTTATTTCTGGGCCCTAAGGAGGATGCATTTTTAATTACGGCATCTTTCTAACATGGTGTGAAGGCTTCAGAGATCCGCGCTCTGGTTGGGTAGTAAAGCAGCTGTCAGGTAAATTCTGGATTGAAGAGGCTTCATTTTCTCCGCAGTAAATTTATGGATGAAGATTCTTGTATTATTTCCTTATAGTACTGAAAAGATCCTTCAGGCCATTTTCAGACATTTAATAGGGCTTCATCTTAACCATCACTGACAGGGCAATATCTCTTCTGAAGTTCCCTTTTTCTTTCATTTCTTTTCCTTTCCCCTCCCTCCCTCCCTCCCTCCCTTCCTTCTTTCCTTCCTGCCTCTCCTCCTCTCTCTCTCTCTCTCTCTCTCCTTCCCCTTCCTTTCTTTAGTTCTTTCATTTCTTCCTTTAAAACATAACCTAGGTTGAAGAGATGAGATTTACAGTCATGATACAAGGGAACATTTAAATTAGGTGATGCATACAATGATGTGAATAGATTAGAATATATGGATATTTGAGATCATGTAATCACACAAACTCAGGCTAATGACTTCTGAATTCAGCAAAGTTTTTGAAGTAAATTATAAGAAACATACATATTGAGCACTCATCCTCCCAAGATTTATGCTTCTTTCTAACACTTTTCACTTGGGAAGTTTCTCCCTGGACCATCTTTATGTGGCTAATGCTCCAAACTGAATCAGCATCCCTGGACAGTGTCCTAAACTCAGGCCCTAAATGTCCTACTGGATATTTTCACCAGGACACCTACTAGGTGTCAAAGGTCACAAACAGAAGAATTATTTTTGACATTTTAAAAGAGCATACACCTGTTTGGGAAAAGCATCTTATGAACTTGTTTGGAAACAAGAACAGCTGCTCTAATCTACAGATCCTGGACTTCAGCTGCAACATTTTCAGCCTCCAGCCAACCCTGCTGCTTCAGACTGGCCCACACAATCCGAATTGGCTGTTGCCAACCCATCCTGTTACTGTTTGTCCTGAATTCAGTGGTTTTGCATACTGACAGACACTCTCGGTTTGTCTCAAGTCTGAAGTCAAGGGGAGGTTCTGTGAACAACCAAGGAACTCTATTCAGTCTTAAATGGATAAATTATACCACCGACTAGATTGTCTCTAATTGTTGAATACATCACACCCTTAAAAGTTGTCTGTCCATTTGTGTTTATATCAAATCTGAACTTAGGGCCAGTATATGCTTGCTCATTGTTTGAAAATTAAATATTTATAAGATAGTATATCCATAAAAAAATAATAAAAGACCAAACAATTTATCAGTCCTGTGAATTTATCCATTGCCATGGGTCTGTCTCATCTACTAGATTTCCGTTCCTCTTGCCTCTACGTGATTCTCCTGAAGTAGTGCACTAAACTTCTGACCAGTCTCTTCCCCTGCAGTCTCTTTCTCTTCCAGATAGATTGGGTTCACTTTGTTGGAAAACCTCATCGATGACATCGATCTCTAGAGCCCTAAATCTTCATTGCCTGTAAGATAAAACTTAAACTTCTTTGCTTAATATTCAAAATCCTTGTCCAATCTGTCTTTCACTTGCTTTCCAAGCCTTTTTTCTGACTTCCTCCGAGTTTTTCTTCTTCCAAACCACGCTGTTCAGTGTTTCCCGAACAGACCTTGAGCCTTTCTGCTTTGGGGCTTCCTTTACCTTTTGCTGCCCATGTAGTATATCTGCCGCTCTCCCTCCCTTCTTCTTATATAAATCTCCCTTTCTTTCAAGACTCAGTATGAATCCTATTTCTTCTGGTTACTCCCCAGTGAGTGATAGGTCCAAGTCGAGATCCTTAACGGCTTAGTTCCATGGTGGAGATTGCAAACTGTCAATCCATGGGCCAAATTCAGTTTACAGATATGTTTTCTTTCATCCACATTGTGTTTTGTTTAAATAAATTTTTCAGTTAGTGCCAACAGTTAAAATTCTGATATATCACATTTAAAGAATCAGATTTCCAGCCAACTTGGAAAAATTCAAAGCAGGGCTGTGTATTCCCAGGTGGTAACTATGTGTGATTGCTCCCTTAAGCTGCCCCCATTTGGCCAAGATGTGTGTGTTTGCACAGCAGCACTGAGCTATGCCTGGTACTGGGTCTCCCCCATCACTCATGTATATCCCCCATCCAGCACCTGTGAACATCTGCCTGGACAGTTAATTCTGTAAGGCCTTATGACTACCTCTTCTTGTTATCTTGAATGTTAGATCATTAAATTAAAATATTCCTTCTATGCTACCTCCCATGAGAGCTCGTGTGTATAATGTACTAAATAAATGCCTTAAGGTGATTTTAACCTCCCACTTCTTGCGTAAAATAATGCCACCTCTTGCTTAAAAGGATTTCAGGTAGTATTTTTTTTTTTCAGGTAGTATTTTTAAAAGACCTGTTCCATAAGGAAATAGAAGAGAAATTCAAATAAAGAACCAGACCAAAGAAACAGGAGCATGTAATAAAGGTGATTGTCAAGATTTCATATATAAAGGGAAAAGAAAGGTAAGATATATTTTATTTCAAGGAAAACCAAATCTGTAAGCCGAACCCAGGAAAGCCTCACTAATCAGTGTTCTGGTTACATTATTTATTTGTTGGCTGTAACTGGATTTTATTTTTAAATGACATTTTATTTCAAATAAGGTAATCAATTCAGGGCGTTTGATAAGGTCATCATAATGGAAACTAAATCTTCTGTTTTATTTTGGTTGATTTTAAAAATAACTTCACGGGTCCACAGTTGGTTACCATTTACTGCTTTTATTTTTAGGATTTGGCCAAGAGATAGGTCACTGTTTTTCCACCAGCAGTTTTCAGGGTTTTGTGTCTTCTCCTCCTCGTGAAGTTTCCCAGCATGAAATGTAGGGAGATGGCCCACTGGTGGCCAGTTCCCAAGACAGTCCCATATTTTCCAGTGTTTTATCATTGACATGAAGGGAGGCAGTTCTTCAGTCCATTTTCTGCTTTGCATTAGTCAAACACTGCACCTTGGCACACTTCCCTTCTGTCAGGGATTCCACAGTATCTTTGTAGACTTAAGATTTTAAGAGGAAATATCTTTAGGACTCTAAGTTGTTGTAATCATTATTGTCACCAGTGTAAGCACTGTGTAAGGGAAAATGCTGCAATGAAGGAAGGAAGCAGCTCTGAAGACTCGTAAAACACGTGAAGCTCTGGAAAAGGTTTCAGAATACATCGGCACTCTTTCCCACATAAACTATTTGACTATTAACTCCCATATCGGCACGGGTTGGGAACATGGGGTCTTCTTTTGACCCAGGAATCTCACAATCATACATGCTCAGTGACTAAAAGAGTATTTCCTGTCTCTGTGCTACATATGGTACCACCACTCCTGATACTTTTCTTTAAATTTGCTGCCTTTTTTAAAACTCAAAAATAATCTTAAAAGGTAACTTTACATGCCTACTATAAAAGGAAGACCAATAATTCTAGCCCAAAATGGAAGGTTATTGGAATATTAAATGCAATGAAAACACACCTTTGTTATTCAGTTTTACTGAGGTCCTCCTAGCCACCAGAGGCTCTGCTTTTTCTCTGTACAACAGGGGATAGACTTGGTTTTAGGGAAGTGCTGAATATGTAATAGCACCTAACTGAGACTCTTTGAGGACTACTCAGAGGGATTGAAAGAGAAGCAAAAAGGGCTAACTTTTTACTCTGGAATGTAGTGTTATTGAGGCACCCCTGCTGGCGATCCCACGAGGTGATCTCAAGCAATAGCATAAGCCCACACTTTGGCAATCCCTGGACCGATTCGGCAATTCCTGCCTCCTCCAACGTACTTCAGAAGATGTTGGTGAAAGCTTTGATCCTTAAGTCAGAGGAGAATTGGTGTGAGCATCTAGAAAAACCTCCACTATGAAATGTTTGCGTGAAACTTGCTTTTTTAAGAAAGATGTTACAGCAGTGCCCCAGCTCAGACTGGCTTAACTTTCCTATCTTGCTCCTTCATTTTTTCCCCCTCTGCCTCGCATGCCTCCCCTCTTCCTCGTCTCTCTCTTTCTCTTGCTTCTCCTTCCTTCTCGTTCTCACTCTTTATTTGTCATCCTCACAGGACCAGTCACCTGTGGGAGTGTGTTTTTCATCATTAAGTACAGGAGCAGACACACTTCACGTGTCTCCAGGGTATGACCTGTAATTCCCAGCGTACTCATTTCTGTGATATTCTTAGGGCTGCAGAAAAGCTCTCAGCAACAGTGCTTGCTTAGAGTATTCTTAAAGTGCTTTGTCTCACTGCAGCTTTTACCCTTCATCCCCTAAGAAAGCAAACGAAAGTCTAAGGAACTTGAACTTGGGCGTTGAACTACAGGCCCATAAGAACATTTTGGTATGAGCAAATCAAATGAATATACATTTTTGAAACCTAGTTCATGATATTTCTCCCCAAAAGAATTTCAGCTTTTAAAAGAATTTGTTTTGTTTATTGAGTTTTTTTGTGTCTTTGGCGTCACTTTATGGAAGCAGTTTGCATTAAAAAATCTAGTCAGTATTTGTGGGATTTTCTGCTCAATCTTTTGGGAATTGCCCCAAAAAGCCCTATTTCCCTGGTTTCTGTAGGAGCAGTCATTTGATATACCAGTACCCTGTCCTCTGTTGAGGGCTGGTTTGTCCAGGGTCAGGGATCTGACTTCAACTGGGCCAACTGGAGCTCTTCCCTGGGATCCTTGAACTTGGGACCTTGAAGGTAGAGGTTTTCTCTATCTGGGGACTGAAATTGTAAAAGGTAAAGCTTGGGAGCTGCGGTGGCCAAGTTTTCCTCTGTATAAAAAAGGTCAGTGAACCAGAAGATTGAAGTTGAAATGCAGAGGGAAGGACTTCCCTGGTGGCACAGTTGTTAAGAATCCTCCTGCCAATGCAGGGGACACGGGTTCGAGACCTGGTCCGGGAAGATCCCACATGCCGCGGAGCAACTAAGCCCGTGCGCCACAACTACTGACCCTGCGCCTGCAAGCCATAACTACTGAGCTCATGGCCACAACTGCTGAAGCCCGTGCTCCGCAACAAGAGAAGCCACCACAATGAGAAGCCCGTGCACTGCAAAGAGTACCCCCACTCGCCACAAGTAGGGAAAGCCCGCGCTCAGCCATAAAGACCCAATGCGGCCAAAAAAAAAAAGAAAAGACAATGCAGAGGGAGAGTTAGACTTCTCATGGCATTTGAGCCCCTGATTATATCCTTCTTGAGACACAGCTTCCTCCCTGTCTTTCTTACTGCTTCCCTGATATGTAAAGTCTCAGAATACACCTAAATTTCCTTTTTTGCTTCAGGTGTTTCACATTGGAGTTTATTCGTCTGTAGCCACAAAAAAAGGCCTAATAGGTGACAAGTGATCGTTACACAGTCTGAGTCTCATGCAGGAACCAACACTATTATGAGCAGAAAAAATAATATAGACCAGGAAATTATGGGCCAGGAAATTAACATACAATATCTCAGACTCCAGACCCTACGACAACACTATGGGGTAAGTAATAGCTTTTCCTCCTTTCACAGACTAGGAAATTGACACTGAGAAGTTAAGAAGTATTCCCAGAGTTACCCAGCCAGTAAGGGGCAGAACTGGACGTGAACCTATGATGGTCTGACTGCAGAGTTTATTTGTTTGACCAATTTTACCATTGTAACCTCCCAACTGATATTTCTTTGATTTTCTCTTACTTGTGTTAGTTGCCTTTTGTCAGAAAGGATCAACTAAAGACTCACTAAACTGATTAGCAACCTCTTCCAGGATTTTGGGACTTGTAAAGATGGAAGGAGCCCTACAGGTTAAGTTCTCCAAACCCTTGTTTTACAGAGAAGGAACTGTGGCTCTAAGAGGCAAGGTTACATGCCCAGGGTCACATAGCTATTGTACGGCAGTCCTGTAACTTGAATTTGTCTCCTAACACCAACACATTTGTTTTTTCCTTCTAACACACCCTTTTGGTCTAGGCTTAAAAGCGACTTTCTCCACAAAGTCTCTAGATTGATGAATTGCTCTTGCTATATAGGCTTTCCTCCCACCCTCCCTTTCTCTATTCATAGCATTTAATTCCTGTTTTAAGTGCTTGTTCAACCGTCCATCTGCCCCATCAATCAGTAGCCTCTGTGAAGGCAGGAACCCTGTCTCTCTTGTTCATTATTGCCCCTCACATGGCATATGCTTAATATGCTTAAATGGTGACTAGAATACATGAATAAAATAGCGCAAGGATGTGCAACAATGGTCTGAAGTTTAAGGCAGTTGAGCTATATAGTATTGGAACATATATTCCAGTTGTAATTCTTTGGTTTTTGCCATGTTGAACATTTGCCATTGTTATACAGGTAGTATTTAAACTTATAGCTTTGGGGACAGAAGTGCTCACAGCAGTACCGGGAACCACGTTTCTTCCTTTCTTCTTAACTTCGATTTGCTAGAACAGGTTTCTGTCACTTGTACTTAGTAGTTCCTAGCAGGTACGTGAGCTAAGACCAGACTCAAGATGAGGAAGCAAGAGGACAGCAAGTAATTGAGACGATTGGATAAATGACTGGTGAGCTCTACCATCCTTTGGGCATTTGCATTTCAGAGACTCAAGTGAATCTCTAACTTTTGAATTGTGTAGGGGAGGTTGGAAAAGAAGGAGAAGAGAAGTTACGTGGTAGAAGGCTAGGGAGAAAAGGTGGCCTAACAGCTGAGGCTTGAAAGATCAATGATATTTTGCTGAGGGTGACAGGAGTAAGACCAGCCTTCTCTTATTGAACTCGATAGGCCGTCTCCCTCTTGACTAAACATTGTGTAGGATCACTCCTTCAAGCCTCTTGCCTAAAGCTGATTTGTTTCATCCACCTAAATTTTCATGTTACATTCAGCAATGACAAAATTTCATAAATTACGCTAGTTGTGTGAAGCTCACTATTAAAAAACCCATGCTTGTGCAGATGGATTATAAACCACCAGCTGAATTCTCAACAGACACAAAAACATGAGGATGTTGGAGAAATGGAAATATATGTGCTTAGATGACTCTAGGAAAGAAGACAGAGGTGGCTGGAGAGGCAAATCAGGCTCAAAGGCAAGATGACTCCATGAAAGCCATGCCAGGCGTTGGGGTTTGTGAAAGTGAATCATATTCCCAACACGTTCAGAGTGAAGAGTGAGATGGGGATCAAGATAGGAGCCCTGCTGCTGATGAGGCCACATTGTGGGCTTGAAGCCGAAATGGTCTTTGTTATGATATTTTCCATCCCCATGTCTAGACTTTGGAGCCCAAACTTGGAAAGAGTTGACGGGGTAGAGTGGACACTTACACACCAGTTGTAGAGAAGGTTCCAACTTCTCACCCCTCACCCCTCATGCCTCACCCCTGTGAAGCCCAGGAGCAGGGCAGGTAGCATTGTGCAGGCTTGCTTTAGGGATGCAGTTTAGGAAGAGGAAAGGCCAAAGAAAGCAGATGCATGTATTAATCATTGGTCTTCTCCCATTCCTGTTAGGTAAATTACCCCTGGAGAGAGGGTCCAAAGGTTTTTCCTCCAACCTTCATCTCTTTTAGGGAAGGTTCTTTCTCCTCTACTTAGAATCATAAGGGATTAGTGAGCGCTACCCCTCAAATGTGGAGGTTAGATCCCAAATTACACTTACTTCTTGAGGGTAATATATGCGGAGGGAATTAGCTAAGAATACAATTCCCCGGAGACTCACTTCAAGGCTTGAAAATGCTAACAGAGCCACCAGGATGGATAAAACTCACAGTCCTTTGGAGCTCTCTAATCCTCATATGCCCAGTATGGCGGTCGCCATCTGATCCATGGCAAGCCTCTATGAGATGTTCTCTTAAAACTCCACTGATAATTTGAAGCAGAATTTGCAAGATAATGCCTTTCTGTACAAAGTCCTCTTCCAAGGAATAGAGCCATTTGAAATGAAAAGTCAAACCAAACAATTTATCATCTCCACGCAAGCCCATCATGAGCATGCTCTGCAAAGAAATATGCGTCTTTGGCAAAACAATAGCCTTCCCTATTCACGTAGATACGATTTCCATAATGGACTGCATGATGGTGCCTTCCTGATGTAATTGCAGAAGCCTCCTTGGCTGCACTGAGAGATTTTATTTGCTACCATAAATAATAAACTTGCTTTCTGCAAAGTAACCTCTTTGGGGAATACAGATCAGAAATGTTCCCATCATCTTGGAGTCTTTAATGGGTTTTGCAGCTGAGTGTCTTGGGGTATATTTCAACAAACCTCTGAACTAGATTTTTTGATTCTGTCCCGTGGAGAACAGTGCTGTACCACTATTAATCTGGAACATTCGCCGCATCACGTCAATTTGGTGAAATTATAATTGAAACATGGTACTTGACCCTGAGGGGACCATGGAGAAAGGGATTTGCTTTGGTGGCTCCTCAGGCATCATTTAAAACCTGCTGCCGCTGAATCAGAGTCTGCTTCTTAACTCTGTAAACCTTCCATTGAGAGCCACTTCAGCTGGGCTGCAGAATGCTGTGCTTCTTGCCACCTCTGTCATTTTTCTCTATTTGTCTGTATTTTTCCATAAATTGGATTACCCAGACTAATAATAGGATTGCGAAAGAGGAGCTTGTTATGGGATTCTGGTGACTATCAAACAGAATATAATTAAACCATAGTTATGCAGCCTAATTGAGGAAAAGAGATTTGGAATTAAGGGAAATCGGTGAAATTCAGTTGTTAATTTCATGTACACAAGGTACATGGGCTAATATGGGATTACTGACTGTTGGAATCCTTCTGAGATCTACCTAAAAAGGAGAGATAAAAGGCATGTATCGGGCTTCCCTGGTGGCGCAGTGGTTGAGAGTCCGCCTGCCGATGTAGGGGACACGGGTTCGTGTCCCGGTCCGGGAAGATCCCACATGCCGCGGGGCGGCTAGGCCCGTGAGCCATGGCCGCTGAGCCTGCGCGCCAGGAGCCTGTGCTCTGCAACGGGAGAGGCCACAACAGTGAGAGGCCCGCGTACTGCAAAAAAAAATAAAGGGATGTATCATTTTACCTATTTCTGAGTAAATAGGCTCAGTTCAGTCTTCAGGAGAGTGCTGAAGAACATCTTGTTTACATTCTCAAGTCTTTTTAATTAAAAGTTGTCCGTTGAAACGAGTCCAGTTAACCCTCCCTGCTATTTCCCTAGTGGAGACTGCTAGCTGTGCCCCTGTATTTATTTTTCCTTTTTTTCTAGTAGAAATAGAACTGGACATATGACCACCCAGAATAATAACCACATTTCTCAGCCTTCTGTTGCAGTTGGTTGTTACCTCCAGCCAATGAGCTGTGATGTGTGCGATTAATTTCTGGGTTGTACCCTTGCAGGCACTGGGTATCCACATTATCTCTGTCTCTCCCTGTTGGCTGGAGGGTGTATGTGCTGGTGGGAGGCAGAGCAGCTGGCGGAGATGAGAAGATGGAAGAGGCCTGAGAAGGATGCAGGTGAAACTTGGTCCTGATGATTGTAGAGCCACCTTAACCTGTCCAGGACCACCTCTGCAAACTCTTCTATGAGAAAGAAATGAACTTTTTTCTGGGTTAAGGGACTTGCTTTTAGGGCATCTTTGTTATATCATCCTAATCTGATTCCTCACTCTGGAATTTTAAACCCAAACTGTATGGGTCTGTATTGATGGCAAAATTGGGTGCTTTCAGCAGCAAATAGCAGATTTCTGGATTCACACAGGCTTAAACAGTGAAGCAGAATTTTAACTCTCAGAACAGCAAGTGCAGAGACGGGGCAAGCTTTCAGGTTGTTTGATTTAGCCGCTAAATCGTATCATTCAGGGCTCAACTTCCTTCTCCCAGTCCTCTGCCATTCATTTTTTTTTTTAAATTTAATTTTATTGGAGTATAGTTGATTTACAATGATCTGTTAGTTTCAGGTGTACAGCAAAGTGATTCAGTTATACATATACATATATTTTTAAAATTCTTTTTTCATATAGGTTATAACAGAATATTGAGTAGAGTTCCCTTGCTATGTAGTAGGTCCTTGTTGGTAGTCTATCTTTTATATAGTAGTGTGGGTATGTTCATTCCAACCTCCTGATTTATAACCCCCCCCGCCCGCACATTTCCCCTTTGGTAACCATAAGTTTGTTTTCGATATCTCTAAGTCTGTTTCTGTATTGTAAGTAAGTGCATTTATATGTTTTTTAAAAATTAGATCCCACATGTGAGTGATATCATATGAGATTTGTCTTAATCTGTCTGATTTACTTCACTTAATACGATAATCTCTAGGTCCATCCATGTTGCTGCAAATGGCATTATTTCATTCTTTTTTATGGCTGAGTAATATTCCACTGTATATATGTACCACATCTTCTGTATCCATTCCTCTGTCGATGGACATTTAGGTTGCTTCCATGTCCTGGCTATTGTAAGTAGTGCTGCAGTGAACTTCCAGTGCATGTATCCTTTTGGATTATGGTTTTCTCCAGATATATGCCCAGGAGTGGGATTGCTGGATCAAATGGTAGCTCTATTTTTAGTTTTTTAAGAACCTTCCATGCTATTCTCCATAGTGGCTGCACCAATTTACATTCCCACCAACTGTATAGGAGAGTTCCCTTTTCTCTACACCCTCCGCAGCATTTATTGCCATACTTAATATTAGCTTCATCTTCAAGCCAGTGGCAAATGTTAATATTCCAGTTCTGAGCATCACATCCAGGCTGGACAACATTCATAGAAGAAAGAGAGACTATTTTATTTGTGGCTGCTTCTTAGGAGAGCAGAAATGTTCCCAGAAGCAAAAAATTTCCCAGCAGTGTCCCATTCGTATGTTAACAGCTGATATTGAGGCACATTCCTGACCCCATTCCTGTTAGTTAGAATGGAACTAACCCTGGACCAAACAGGTGCGCCGCAGGGGCTTGAGTGACATCTGCATCTCTGGCTGAGTAGGGGAAGATTTGAAAGAAAAGGAACAATCTTGGATGGACTCATTGAAGACAGGGATGATGGGTAGAACACTGATAGTGCCTACTACAAAAGGAAACACTATAAAAGGATCTGAAAAAAATATGAATGAAAAGGTATGTGTTGGGGATTTGCTTCAAAATACCATGGGAGAGGAGAAATGGGTAGAGCACAGACAAAGCAAGGCTACCCATGAGTTAATCATTGTTGGAGTTCATGGGGGTTCATTATACTTTAAGCTTTTGCATCTGTTTGAAATTATCTGTGATTTAAAAACAACCCCCAAAACCTTAAAACAAATAAATAATCCAGGCAAAACAGGGGAAGAAAAAGTAGCAGGAGAAATTTGATCTGTTTTCGTGTTATTAGTAATGGTAGCTAACATTTCTGGAGCATTTGCTCTTTGCTAGGAGCAATAGCTATCAGCTGAGAATGGCTTAGGCCAACAAGAGAATTTATTCACTGGTCTGACTGGCATTTTCAGAGGTAGCTTCAGGCCCAGTTAAGCGCATCTTTTGGTTGTGCTTTCTTCCTCATTGGGGCTCTCTCTGGGCCGTTGCCTAGCAGCTCCTGGCTGGCTCCCATTTCTTCAACACCCCAGAGGAAAGGGAACTCTCCTTTTAATTTTTAAAATTTCTATTTATTTTTTAAATGAAGTATAGTTGATACACAATGTTGTGTTAATTTCTGCTGTACAGCAAAGTGACTCAGTTATACATATAGATACATTATTATTATTTTTATTAATTTATTTATTTTTGGCTGTGTTGGGTCTTTGTTTCTGTGCGAGGGCTTTCTCTACTTGTGGCAAGCGGGGGCCACTCTTCATCGCGGTGCATGGGCCTCTCACTGTCGCGGCCTCTCTTCTTGCGGAGCACAGGCTCCAGACGCGCAGGCTCAGTAGTTGTGGTTCACGGGCCTAGTTGCCCCATGGCATGTGGGATCTTCCCAGACCAGGGCTCGAACCTGTGTCCCCTGCATTGGCAGGCAGATTCTCAACCACTGCGCCACCAGGGAAGCCCTATACATTCGTTTTTTAATATTCTTTTCCATTATGGTTTATCCCAGGATATTGAATATAGTTTCCTGTGTTATACAGTAGGACCTTGCTGTTTATCCATTCCATTTATAATAGTTTGCGTCTGCTAACCCCAACCTCCCAATCTATCCCTCCCTCAACCCCCTCCCCCTTGGCAACCACAAGTCTGTTCTCTATGTCCGTGAGTCTGCTTCTGTTTCATAGATAGGTTCATTTGTGTCATATTTTAGATTCTACATATAAGTGATATCATATGGTATTTCTCTTTCTTACTTCACTTAGTGTGATAATCTCTAGTTGCATCCATGTTGATGCAAATGGCATTATTTTGTTCTTTTTTATGGCTGAGTAGTATTCCATTGTATATATGTACCACATCTTCTTTATCCATTCCTCTGTTGATGGACGTTAGGTTGTTTCCATGTCTTGGCTATTGTGAATGGAACTCTCCGTTTTATTAGTTGCAGCAGGAAGTCCCACAGTGAGATCCCATTGATCCAGCATGGATTCTGTACCTGGATCTAAATCAGTGATGGACAGGAGAATGTGATGCTCAGAGGGACCAGTCACATTCTACCCCTGGAGCTGAGAGTAGTCTCCCTCCCTCTCAAACACCAGGGACTTAGAGAGGCTGATTCTTCTAAAGAGGGTCCAGGGAGTGTGCCAAGGGAAAACGACGTGGATATTGGACAGAGAGAAGTGACAGATGACCATTGTGCTTATATGATCTCATTTAGGCCTCATAAAAACTCTGGGCACATACTGTTTTTACCCCATTTTACAGGTGGAAAAACGGAGACTTAAGAGCTTAAGTGAGTTGCCCATGAGCATGTAGATGATGATGGTAGAACTAGGATCCAAACACAGGAAGCTATTGGTGCCCTGGGCCTACCCTGGAAGTGGTCTGCAGACAGTTCTACACACTGACAGGGTTCTTTGTGTCATTCACCTGAGCCCATTCATTCTCTAGCCACAGGAGTGGGGTCCTTCTAACTATGGGACAGGCCACACATGCAGGAGGGTGAGTGAACATCTCCAGGCATGACCCTCAACCAGCGAGAGATGGGAACTGTGGAATAAAACTGTTGGTTCCCTGCCCCTCCTGAGGGCATGCTGACCTTATCTCTTAGAGGGTTCCCAAGGAAATTGAGCCCCGCTTCTTCAGGGCCATAACTTACTCAAAAATGTACTGTGTACTGGCTTCCTTCCTTTCCCTGCCTTGCATCCTTATTCCCCTACCTGTGCTTCCTAAGAGCATTTCTCCCAAAACTACTTGTCCCCAAATCCTTGCCTCATGGCCTGCTTTTGAGGAAACCCAACCTAGAGACATCAGCCATCAGCAAAATACTGTAATGATTAAGTGGGATAGTATCATTAAAACCCTCAGAGCAGTGCCTGTCTCTTAGAAAGTGCAAAATGAATGGAACAGTCGTTTTGACTGTTTTCCCTCAAGGTCGCCCATGCAACCATGTAATTTATCATCCAATTTGGACATTTTTGAGAATGAAAGGGGGCGCTATGTTAATTGCTCAGGGAATACAGGTGAAAACTAGGACTGTCTGTAGGAAACCAGGATGTATTGTCACCCAACAGTCATGACTTTAGTAGAAAGGGAATTCTCCATACAAAGGAAGTTCTACCCCAACACTCTAAACACCCGTAACTGTTTCATAATTTCATATTTTTATGTATTATCCTTTCTTAAGTGGAGGCTCACCTTATTGTAGCCATTTAGGGCCTAGACAGGATAATATTAAACTTCTCATTTGTAAGTTAGCAGTGCAGTTGTCACTTACAAAGAACTGACAAGGCATATCACACACAGAAGTGCTTTAGGTCTAAACATAGTGAAAAGGACTGTTCAAACTTCTCCTGGTAGAATAGAGAATTGAATTTTGAGAGAGTAAAAACTTCAGATGTAGAAAGTTAATACCCAAGTGGTATGCATTTGAAAGAATATTAAGATCACTGTCTAAATAGTGTTGACTGAGAGTGGCCACTTCTCACAGTGAAAATAGAGAATCAAAGCTCCAGTGAAGGCTGGAAGAAGCCTTATAGCGTCTCATCTGGTGGATCCCAAGTGCAGCTGCCTCTCCAGATCATCTGGAGGAGCTTTTGTAAATAAACAGAAAATTGGTCCTTATCCAGGGAGGCCACACCTGGCCTAGAGCAGGGGTCAGCAAACCATGGTCCCCAGGGAAGCTGGCCAAACCCAGCCACATTCATTTGTGTACATTTCATCCTGGGCTGCTTTGATGACACAGTGGGAGACTTGAGCATGGCAGTTGCAACAGACATCATACAAGCTACAAAGTCTAAACTATTTCCTATCTGGCCCTTTATAGAAAAATTCTGCTGACTGCTGGCCTAGAGGAATCAGTATTTTAAAAAGCTTCCCGGGGCTTCCCTGGTGGCGCAGTGGTTGAGAGCCCGCCTGCCAATGCAGGGGACACGGGTTCGTACCCCGGTCCGGGAGGATCCCACATGCCGTGGAGCGACTGGGCCCGTGAGCCATGGCCGCTGAGCCTGCGCGTCCGGAGCCTGTGCCCCTCAACGGGAGAGGCCACAGCAGTGAGAGGCCCGCGTACCGCAAAAAAAAAAAAAGCTTCCCCGTGGATTCTGGTGCACAGCCAGGTTTGGGAAGTACTGATGACAATTTGCGCCTTGCGTTTATAAAAACACTAAGCTGAGAGGCCCAGAGAGGTGAAGTGACTTGCCCAAGGTTGCAAAGCCAAGACAAGTCTGAGAAACTTCTCCCTTTTTAACCCCCGTCTTCCTCCCGCCGCACCCTCCCTCCCTAATGATGTTCCTAGCTACTGTTAGAAACCAGCCTCTTCACTGGACCACTGTGGGGCTCAGCTGGCAGCAGTCAGCTCCCTGGCCAACAACATTTGATGATGAATAATACAGTGACTTGGCTTGGCGTCCATCACCCTAACTTTCCTGCATGCCAGAACGCCTTCGCTTTGTCATGGGCACCATCTGGATAGAAAACCATGTGGATTTTCCAGCAAATGGCATTTGATAGACATGTGCCACAGAAATCTCTTAAGTGAAAAACTTGTCAAGAGTGAGAGGGGGATGGGCTTCCCTGGTGGCGCAGTGGTTGAGAGTCCATCTGCCGATGCAGGGGATGCGGGTTCGTGCCCCAGTCCGGGAAGATCCCACATGCCACGGAGCGGCTGGGCCCGTGAGCCATGGCCGCTGAGCCTGCACATCTGGAGCCTGTGCTCCGCAACAGGAGAGGCCACAGCAGTGAGAGGCCCGCGTACTGCAAAAAAAAAAAAAAAAAAAAAAAAAGAGTGAGGGGGTTACACATCCCAAAAAAGAATCATTCATTGATTGGTTCACTGATTCAGCAAACTTTGGGTGTTTTACTATAAGCCAAGCACAATGCCAGGCTCAGGGAGTTTAGTCTCTGTCTTTATGGATCCTATGGTTTGATGAAGGAGGCAAACAAACAATACGTAATAGATAACTAGTAAAAAAATAGATAAGTAGATAGGCAATTGCAATTGCCATGTGCGACACAGACAAGACACAATATGACTAGAAACACAAGAGGCAACAATTACAAAATGCCTGTTATGCTCCAGGCACTTTTTTTTACATGCTTTGTATGTACTGACATTTAATGTTCCCAATAGTCCTGTGATGGTAGCTACGATAATAACCCCCATTTTACAGATGGGGAAACAGGTTGGTTAATTGGCTTGCTCGAGGTCATATGGCTAAGAAATAGTGAGGCTGGGATGTAAATCTACACAGTCTAGCTTAAGAGTTATAAACCATCGTGTTTTATGCCCCTCAAAATGGACGCAGACCTAAGAAAGAGCCGCGGAAGCTGATCTGGTGTCTTTTGTGATGCCTGGAGCACACATAACGAGTACAGAGTGAATGTATGAATGAATGAATGAATGAACGTGTACATAGTACAGCTATGTACGTATATCTTTAAGAATTCTATCTGGCATAAAATGAACTGTTGGGAGTCCTGCATTACCCATCCTCATTTTTTTTCCTTTCTGAGTGTTTGAGCTATTACCACCTATTTCAGCCAAAACATTGCTGCACTCTCATGTGAAAGGTGAAATGCGATAATTAGACAGAGCTCATTAAATCAGTTCAATGATCCTGAAGTAGGAACCAGAGAACCATGATTTCCTAAAATGTTTCAAGTATTAGTATGCAGCGAGAATAATCAGGCAGACTCTTACAAGACTGCTCTAAGAAAAAAGCCCATCGATCATAAACACAGAAGCACCAAAGACGTATTTATTGCCTTTCCTTAGCATAGAAAGCACTGTGCGCAAGTGCACGTGTTCAGAAAGAATTCAGCTGATTCACATTCTCAGGGAGTGTGTGTGCACTAAAGGTTTGTAAGGATCAGATTCTTCTGAGGCTGCTTGAGGGATTCAGCAAGCAGGCGCCCTTCAAACCAGTTTAAAGTGACATCTTTGTGAACCTGACGCTGTGGGTCTTTGAAACAAGTTAGAGTGCCTTTGGCCACCTGGTAGAAGAGCCACGCTCTCTGCTGTCCCCAGTCAAACAAGAAGAGAATCCACCAGGTGCATGGTCTGACTGCAAGGGTGCTTTTCCAGGCCATGTTTCAATCTTAACAGCACGTTGATCCTCTTGGGAATTAATACCCTGAAAGTGTCCAAGCATTTGTTCAGCTCTTGGGATATTTAACCCATGTGAAATGAAAGGGGGGAATGTTTGGTGACTGTATAATTTTTGAAGTCCTTAAACCTTTAACATGGTTGGTTAGCTCAGATGTCCACCTTCCTTGTTCAGTCCTTGTACATGGAGGAAATAGCCCTTGCCTACTCTTGGGCTAACTCCTACTTGAAGGCCCAGTTGAACCTAGTCTGAAATGATTCAGCACGAGTTTTTTGAGAAGACAGCATTTAGTGAAAGTTACAACTTTAGGAGTTCTGGATGTGCCACACAAAATATGCTGCTTTGTTGGTATATTGATTATTTTGAGATATAGACACTTTAAAAATGTATATATATATTTTATTGAAGTATAGTTAATTTACAATGTTGTATTAGTTTCAGGTGTGTAGCACTGTGATTCAGTTTTATTTATTTATATATATACATATATATATATATATTTATTTTTCAGATTCTTTTCCCTTATGGGTTATTACAAAATATTGAGTATAGTTCCTTGTGCTTTACCGTAGATTCTTGTTGGTTATCTGTTGGTTTTTTTTTTTTTAATTTTTTTTATTTTTGGTTGCATTGGGTCTTCGTTGCTGCACACAGGCTTTCTCTAGTTGCGGTGAGTGGGGGCTACTCTTCGTTGGGTGCGCAGGCTTCCCCTTGCTGTGGCCTCTCTTGTGGAGCATGGGCTCTAGGCACACGGGCTCAGCAGTTGTGGCTCTCAGACTCACAGGCTTACTTGCTCTGCGGCACATGGGATCCTCCTGGACCAGGCCTCGAACCCCTGTCTCCTGCATTGGCAGGCGGATTCTTAATCACTGCGCCACCAGGGAAGCCCTGGTTATCTGTCTTATATATTGCAGTATGTATCCCAAACTCGTAATTTATCCCTCCCTCACCCTTTTCCCCTTTGGTAACCATAAGTTTATTTTCTTAAATAATTTATTTTATTATTATTATTTTTTTAGATGGAGAATTTTAATTAAATTGGCATAGTTAAGACCAAAAAAGGTAAAGTGGACATTGTCAGTGTATCTTCAGCCCTTGCCTTAACAGGTGAATGAACACAACCTGAAACGCAGGTGAATCTTGCTGGTCTATGAGACAGTGAAGGGAGCTTCTCAATATTTAAGTATATTAATATAACCAGTTATAGAAATCTAAATATAAAACCAATCTCCGATAGGGTTTGAGAAGGCATTCACCATATCCCTGAAAAGTGTAACATTCCTTATTCAAGTTTAATCACCTCTTTAGAAGGGGAAAATAGTGATAGTACTTGCTGAACCAGAATTACTATCAAAATTCAAAAAGCTGACCATATTCATTTAGCCACGAGACAATCTTATTTAAATCAGGACAGAAATATTACATCAGCCATTCATGATCTGAATTCTAGTGTATGAGATCTATTTAAATACGGTACACATAAAAAGTCATGAGACATTTGTTTCATAATAAATAAGGCAGTGGCCAACTATTACTCATTAGTAGCTTTTTCGAGATAAGCTATCAAGTCTGCCCTTTCTCCCTTCTTCTTAATGCCAGCGAAGATCATTTTTGTTCCAGGGATGTACTTCTTGGGATTCTCCAAATACTCCATCAGTGTCTCTTCTCCCCAGGTGATGCCTTTGTTCTTGTTGGCATCTGTGTAAGAGAATCTGACAGTCTGACCTGTCTTTCGCCCAAACAGGCCATGGAGATTTGGCCCAGTCTGTGCTTGCCTCCCTTTTCCACAGTCTGACACTTATGAACAAAAATCTTCTTTCCCTTCTCAACATCACCCTTTTTTTTTGTGTGTGGTATGTGGGCCTCTCACTGCCGTGGCCTCTCCCGTTGCGGAGCACAGGCTCCGGACGCGCAGGCTCAGCGGCCATGACTCACGGGCCTAGCCGCTCCGCGGCATGCGGGATCCTCCCGGACCGGGGCACGAACCTGTGTCCCCTGCATCGGCAGGCGGACTCTCAACCACTGCGCCACCAGGGAAGCCCACCATCACCCATTTTTAAATCATTCTTTCTCCGTGTACGACTAAGACGTTCCCGCTCGCAAGCTGAACGTCCCCCTCTCTAATCTATTTATTTTATTTTTGACTGCGTTGGGTCTTCGTAGCTGTGTGCGCGGGCTTTCTCTAGTTGCGGCGAGCGGGGGCTACTCCTCATTGCGGTGGCTTCTCTTGTTGTGGAGCACGGGCTCTAGGCTCACGGGCTTCAGTAGTTGTGGCTCGTGGGCTCCAGTAGTTGCGGCTCGTGGGCTCTAGAGCTCAGGCTCAGTAGTTGTGGCTCACGGGCTTAGTTGCTCCGTGGCATGTGGGATCTTCCCGGACCAGGGCTCAAACCCGTGTTCCCTGCATTGGCAGGCGGATTATTAACCCCTGCGCTACCAGGGAAGCCCCCATACGTTTATTTTCTATGTCTGTGGGTCTATTTCTGATTTGTAAATAAGTTCATTTGTATCTTTTTTTTTTTTTTTTTTAGATTCCACATATAACTGATATCATATGATATTGTTTTTCTCTGCCTGGCTTATTTCACTTAATATGGTAGTCTCTGAACTGCCCTTATCTGCCTAGAAACACATCCTTCAGAAGGAGCTCAATTGTCATAAATCTCCTCCCCAGGAAACTCCAGGGAAGGTTGATTCATCACAGGAGAGAAAACTACAAGTCCACACCACACCCAGTCAAAAACCTTGTCACAAACAATCATACCTCTCATCTGTTCTTTTACGGCGCCATTCATCTTTTTTGAAAATCATTTACTCTCCCCTAAGAGGCCTACATGCCCCCTTCCCTTTCCCTGTAAAGATGGTATTTAATCCTGAATTCTCAAGCCACCTCTTTGAGTACTTATTTATTTTTCCCTGGGTATCTCCCATATATACATGAGCCAAATGTTTATAACCTTCTGCTTGTTTTTCTCTTATTAATCCTTTATTACAGGTGTCTCAGCGAAAAACTCGCAAGAGTAGAGGAAAAAACATTTTTTCTCCTAGACACTAACTTTCCTATATTTTCCTATACTTCCATAATGCAATTTACATAGTGCTTGTTTAATGTCCGTAAGTATAGACTGTATTTACTAGTTCACCATTATGTTACCAAGTCCAGGCTCGTACTGCTTGCCACACAGCAGGCCAAAAAATTGAGAGATGAATTGTTGGGGCAAGGAATAGCAACTTTATTCAGAAAGCCAGCAGATGGAGAGGATAATGAATAGTTTCCCAAAGAACTGTCTTACCCAAGTTAGAATTCAGGCTTCTTTTATACTAAAAGGGAAGGTCGTGTGGTTGGTTGTTGCAAACTTCTTGGTATCGGAATCCTTTGTTCTTGCAGCTGCCCAGAGGTCAGGTCACAATGTTTCAGTATACCTGCAACAAATATATATATATATATTTTTTGCGGTACGCGGGCCTCTCACTGTTGTGGCCTCTCCAGTTGCGGAGCACAGGCGCCGGACGCACAGGCCCAGCGGCCATGGCTCACCCGCCCAGCCGCTCTGCGGCATGCGGGATCCTCCCAGACCTGGGCACGAACTCGTGTCCCCTGCATCGGCAGGCGGACTCTCAACCACTGTGCCACCAGGGAAGCCCTACTTGCAACAAATCTTAATTCTCTGTTCTGCAACTTTTTATCTCTATCGGAATGGAAAAGTGTCATACCTTTAAAGGTCAGAGCCTTGAGAATGGGCTACCCTGTATATTTCAAGCAACATTCTTAACTTGTAGCAAAAGCACTAGAATACAAAGGTTAAAGTGAAAGAAATAGGTGTAATATGGAGTCAGATTTGTTCTTCCCTACTACAATTACATACCCCGCGCGTGTGTGGCCCATTGTAGAAGTCTAATAAGTAGCTTACAGTGGAGGAATATGTCCTGGAAACTAATGAGTTCTATTTCACACCATCTGTGGGAGCTTTCTGAAGCTCTGTGGTGTAATTCTTATTACTGGTTTAATATTTCCTCATGGGGCTTCCCTGGTGGCGCAGTGGTTGAGAGTCCACCTGCCGATGCAGGGGACACGGGTTCGTGCCCCAGTCCGGGAAGATCCCACGTGCCGCGGAGTGGCTGGGCCCGTGAGCCATGGCCGCTGAGCCTGTGCGTCCAGAGCCTGTGCTACGCAACGGGAGAGGCCACAACAGTGAGAGGCCCGCGTACCGCAAAAAAAAAAAAAAAAAAAAAAAAAAAATCCTCATGAACTCTCTTAGTTTGAGTTCCTCCAAAACAGAACCTAAAGCAGGATCTTGGGTGCAGGAGGATAATTTGTGAGATTTCCAGGAAGCAGGAGGGAGGAGTGGGGGCAGCTGTGAGAGCAGGAAGGAGAAAAAGCCAAGAAAGACATGTCTGTGGGCAACTGGTGCTCATTTCTGCAAGGACCCTGACTGAGGCCCAGAGGCCGGGGCATTTGTCCACAGCTCCCTCGTTGTGGAGGGTTGCCACAGGGTTCTTACCTTCCCTGCCTCTACAGAAGCAGAGAAGGACAGTGGAAGTGTTAATGGGAGCCGTCAAATTTGCCAAAAACCCACCTTGGCTGAGACTGAAATCATGAAAATGTCCGGCTGCTTGACCAGAAAATGTTTTCTCTTTCATTTCTTATTGTTGAAGTATAGTTTACAATAATTTACAACTTACAAGGATTTACACCACATCTTCTTTAATCTGTCGATGGACATTTAGGTTGCTTCCATGTCTTGGTCCTTATAAATAGTGCTGCAGTGAACGTCAGGGTGCGTGTATCTTTTCGAATTATGTTTTTTGCTCCACATATAGGCCCATGAATGGGATTGCGGATAATGCTTTCGGTTTTTTTGTTTGTTTGTTTTGTGGTACGCGGGCCTCTCACTGTTGTGGCCTCTCCCGTGGCGGAGCACAGGCTCCGGATGCGCAGGCTCAGCGGCCATGATGCTTTCGTTTTGTAAGGAACTTCCATAGTGTACTCCACTGTGGCCGTTACCAACGTACATTTCCAAAAACAGCTTAGGAGGGTTGCCTTTTCTCCATGCTCTCTCCTGCATATTTTGTATGTAGATTTTGATGATAGCCATTTAGACTGGTGTGAGGTGATTCCTTGTTCTAGTTTTGATTTGCGGTTTTCTAATAGCCATGTGGAGCATCTTTTCATGTGCATTAAAAAAAAAAATCAAAAACAAAACAGTGTGCATTAAATTTACCTCTTGAAATTGGTTTCTTAAAAGTCCGCCCTGATTTGAATTCTTTTTCGATCAGGTACCCCAGGACATTTCTTGAGGGCAGGTGTCCTTTAGAGCAGGGGTCCCCAACCCTCGGGCCTCGACTTGTTAGGAGCCAGGCCTCACAGCAGGAGGTGAACACGGGAGAGCTAGCGCAGCTTCATCTGTGACTCCCCAGCGCTCCCCGTCACTCCCATTGCCACCTGAACCTTTGCTCGCATTACCGACTAAACGATCCCCCCATCTCTCCTATTGCCGCTGGAACCATCCACCCCATCGCTTGCATTACTTCCGGGACCATCCCTGCCCCTGTCCATAAAATTGTCTTCCATGAAACCAGGCCCTGGTGCCGAAAAGGCTGGGGACCCCTGCTTTAGAGCCCCGCAGGCCTTGTTATGAAGTGTCCCTTAGGGGGATACCTAGGACCGGTTTTAAAGTTGTTGTTACGGGAAATGGCCACAAGGTGGCAGCATTTTTTCATGCCCCACTCGGGTTACCGGCAACCAGAGCCTTAGAGAAAGTCCTGTTACTGGGTCGTAGATTCGAGTGGACTGTGGCAGAAGAAACACCCCAGAGCTCGTGTTTCCTTACTTCTTCCTCCTTACCCTTCGCTCCCCGCTCCCCCCACGACAATTCCCAAGCCCTGCCAAAAACGCTATGCTGAGCTTGCTGTCGTGCGGAGGTGGGGAGACTCCGAGGAAGGACGCTGCCCATGGGAACCCCACCACCAGGAGACTTGGAGACCAGGTGATTTTTCAAAGCTCATGCAGCGTGAGGGTCCACCGACCTTTGGGTGCACTAGGCTTGGTTGAGCTGTAGGAGGGCCCGCCTGCATCTGGAGGTTGTCGTCCGCCTGTCAGGTCCAAGAGAGGCTCATTTGCTGGCACCTGCTTCCCAGTTCCCTCACCTCCACCACGTCTAGACTTGGGACCCAAGGCTGCTCTGCCTCCAGGGATGTGACACCAGCCCAGGTCACCGAGCCCTGAAGGGAATATCGGTGGCCTTTCTTCTCTTTCCTTTTCTTTTGAAATTTAATTTTTATTTTATATTGGAATATAGTTGATTTACAGTGTTGTGTTTGTTTTGGGTGTACTGCAACCTGATTCAGTTATACAGATAGGTATATCTATTGTTTTTAGGATTCTTTTCCCATATAAGGTATTACAGAGTGTTGAGTAGGTTTCCCTGTGCTCGACAGTAGGTCCTTTGATTATCGCTTACATATATATTACTGTGGATATGTTAATCCCACCCTCCTAATTTATCCCTCCCCATCCCCGTCTTGCCCCTTTGGTAGCCATAAGTTCATTTTCTAAGTCTTTGAGTCTTTTTCTGTCTTGCTAGGGAGTGCATGTGTGTCATCTTTTTAGGTTCCTCATTTAAGTGCTATTGTATTTTTTTTTTGTCTGTCTGACTTCACTTCGTATGATAAACTCTAGTTCCATCCATTTTTCTGCAAATGGCCGTCTTTTCTAAACTGATTTTCTAATCTAGGTAGAAATGGGAAGCTGTCCTCTGGAAGTGTATTAAAAAATTTTTTTTTTAATGTAAAGAGAAAACGTCAGTGCAAATTGGGTGCCGACTTTAATGTTTTTTGGAAACAAAAAATTGGCCCTGGGTATGAACCCCTCTGCCTTTGCCATGTTTTCATTTTACTGGAGTGTAGCACTGATCCTCGTGCAGTGAAGAAGCAAATGCCCCTGTGACCCACCCTGAGTTCCCTCCCTTACTTGCCAAATCCTGGTAGAAAGATTCCTGTTTTTTATGTAGATTCGTATATTCTTTTCTCTGTCTTTCTGTTCAAGATCACTTATTTCTCTTTTTCTTATTATGTAAGCAATGCATTTTTATTCTGGAAATTTTAGAAAATACAAGAAAGATCAAAGAAAGAAATAATAGTCATTTATATTTTCCTTACTTAGATACAGCCAAGCTCACCTTTTTGTATATTTTCTTTTGGCACTTGATCCAGGTATTATGAAAAGCACTAATTATTTAACTTCCAGAAACACATACCTATTTATTTCCCACAAAAATGGAATCATACTACATAAGCTGTCTTGGATGTATTTAAATATTTATTAGTGTCTGTTACGTGCCAGCTCATATATAGTGGTGTATACAATGTTGAACAAGACTGACGGGCTGTCTGCTCCCGTGGTGTGTACTGCCAGGGACACAGTGAAAATCATAAGTGCTCTGAAAGTCATGGGGGGATGTGATAGACAAAAGTCAGCATTCTAGTGTATCATAACTTTTGCAACCAATCCCCTATTCAGGGGCATTTAATTTCCTTAATTGTTTCTATTGTAGACTTCCCTGTCGTAAACATTTTAGGATTAAGTCTTTATGAAAAACCGTCATTTTTTACTTGGACTCAAATTCCTTAAAGTGGAATCCCTGAGTCAAAAGGAATACAAATTTTTTTGGTCTTTTGCTAAGCATTACCAAAGTACTTTCTAGAAAACTTATACCAACTTACACTTTCACCTGACCTTTTTTTTCCCCCCTTTGCTTCCTTTGTGCAGCCAGACTGAGTTTCATGAATTGAGAAAGTAAAATGAAAGTGGCATAAATCTAAGCTGGGAAATAGAAAGAAAGAGATAGGGAATCATTGGTGGGAGAGGAGCCCAGTTTCAGATGTTTTGTCTTCAGGGGTTTCCTGTGATCTGCTCCCTATGTAATAGTTAGGAATAAATCTCACAAGTTCTGTAGTGCGAGCTGACACCAGTTATTTACTGCCTTCACCACGTGCCAGAAGCTCTGGTAAGCCCTTCACGTGCGTGATCTGAATTAAGCCTCAGAACGGCCTGATGATGGTGGAGCCGGACCACGACCGGGTCTCTTTGAACTAGAGTAGAAATGTCAAGCTGGGAGCCCCGCGGTCTGATTTCTTTGGCTCACACAGTGTGGCCCGGCACAGCATTTAAACATTTATCGACATAGTTCCAAACATTTTAAAACTGGAAAATGTCACAGAAAATCTGTCTTTAAAACTTTGGAAAAATTGCAAGACCTGGGCACACTGGGGTCATACTCCCACTTGCTGACAGTGGGTGTGTCGTGGGGGGCTTCTACACAAGGGACGTGTGTTCTGATGATGATACTATTGAGCTAAGACTAGCGGCCACTAAGGAATTCCTCCTTCAAACCGATAGTAACTCTGTGCTTGGGACACGGCGGGGAGCTGTGGGGAGAATGCATGATGCCCCTCCTTCTCCAAGCCACTTCCTTACTTATTTACTTGCCGGAGTTTGTTGCCTGGATGTTAACTTTGGGACAAGACAGGACTGAGCAGAAGGAGGGCAGATGTGGGTCCAGCCATCACCATGACCCAGCCTAGGCTCTAGAGGAGGGGACGCTGCAGAGGCTCACTTAGGTGAGGGTGTCCCAAGCTGTTGGGGGGACAGCCTGTAAAATGAGTCTTGGTTTCTGGGTGTCTGCCCTCCTCCTCTTACATCCATCTTTCTCATTTCCTGTGTTATTCACCACCTAAATTCTTTTCTAGTACACGTCACCACACGCTTCCTGGCCATGTGGGTCTCCCTACTCTATCTCGCCTTAGGAAGTAGTGGACTTGGCCATTTTCAGACTGTTGTCTTCTTTTCTTAGTACGTCTCTGCCAAATGCTTGCCCCACAGCCTGGCCGTGTGCCCATCTGTTGCCCGCTTGGCGCGTGTGCACCCATTGGTTTTCTGCTAGGAGTGGCTGTGGCATTTGTTCACCTCCTAACTCTCTGTGGCTGGAGGGCACACGGGGGCTCTGTCAGACCTAGTGGCTTTGGAAGCCAGAGCTTGGCTATCTCGTCTTCATTTTGTGTTTTGTTTATTTAGAGCCACAGAGCGCAGCGAAGAAGTCACCTTTACGTATGTGCGCTTCCCATACACCAGCCACTGTGCCAGGTGAGGGGTACCAGGAAGGAGAGGGCAGTGAGGGCGTCAGAGGTGCCAGCAGAGGGTATGAACCAGATCAAGTGTGGCATCTGCACCAGCAGGGAGTAGATTCAGAAACTCCTCGCGGCAGAACGCACCAGGTCAGGGAGACTTCTGGAAGGTGCTGCAACCAAAGCCTTCACGCCAGGAGAGAGCTCTTAAAAACACCCAAAGTCAGGGCTTTTAATGTCCATCCTGTTCAAGCCCCACTTCCTCCTTAAGCCCACCTGAGTGCCTCTGTCTTCAACGAACTCTTCTGTCTCCAAACTTCTGTCCAGTACAGAAGCCATTAGCCACCCGTGGCTGCCGATATCTGCAGTGTGACCAGGCTAAGTTGAGATGTAATGTAAATATAAACTACACGTGGGGTTTGAAGGCTTAGGACACACACAAAGATAGAATGTAAGATATCACGTTAATAAACGCATATTGCTTACACATCGAAATGACATTATTTGGCTATATTGGATTAAATATATTATTCTGTCTTTTTACTTTTATTAATATGGCTATTAGAAATTTGAAAACTACATATGGACATCTCATTTGTGGCTCAAGGGAGAGTCCCGCTGTAGAGCCCTCCCTGACTCAGCCACATCAAATATGGTTCTCTATGACTTCGCCGTGTATTTGTTACATATACATATATATACATGTGTGTGTGCGTGCGTGCGTGTAAGTATAGTATATATTCTCAGTCTCTCTAAGTAGGTAGAAGACAGGACTAATGTCTCGTCTCGTTCCTCTGTGTTTCCTCACTCTCTGCCCTGCCAAAGTGCCCCTTTTGCTATTAAAGATCCAATGTGTGTTTGATAACAATTCTTTCATTCATTTGACAAATATTTGTTGAACTCAGACTCTGTGCCAGGTTCCCCTGGGAACTTAATAAACTTTAACTCAAAACCTGGCGTAGGGAAAAAGAATGTAGGAATTATCAACTTTATTTTGCAAGATAAGGAAATTGGGGTAAAAAGTTTAAGTGATTTGCTCAAGGTGACCCACTAGGTGAGGGGCAGGAAACAGGATTCCAGAACTCTTTTTTTGTGTGGCTCCAAATCATGTCCAGCATGCTGATCCTGTTGAGAATCCTTCACCCCAGCCCAGGTGCACCCTAAATCCTGTCTTCTTGTTTGTATATGTGCACTTATTACAACGCTCTCTAATCGTCCATCTTTCCCGATAGACTCTGAATGGGAGGACAGGAACTATGTCTCTGCTGATCCCTGTTGCGTCCCTGGGGCCTCGCACATGCCTGGCACCTCGTAAGCACTTAGTAAATGTCTGTTGAAGATATTTAGTAATAAACGAGTGTGCCTTCTCCCTCCCACCGTTATAAAATTCATGTTGAATTCCATTTTCCTGGAGAGGATACAAATTGGAATAAAGCTCTATAGCTGCTTTCTCAACAACTGAAATATTGTAAACATTCATTTTGTATTTTATTTATTTAGAGCTCTACAATGCAAAAAAGAAATCCATTTAGAGTCTGGGGAAGAAGTCTCTCTTTCCCTGCCGGTTCTGCTTTTATCTTATCTCACCTACATGACAAAACCAACCACCTGTCTTTTGTCAAAATACACTATGCATCCTCATAACAGCTGCGTGCTAGCTGCTGCCAGGGCCTTGGTGCAAACCCGGGACTGATGGGTTTTTAAAATTATCTTGGCATAACTTATTTGCCATAGAGTATCTGAATGGATTGTAACATGCCAGGACCACCTAATGGTTATAAGACCGGAAACCATCCTGCCCACCAGGAAAGAAAGGTAGCCAGACATGGAGAGAAGAACACTGAGCTACAAAGCATTAGAAGTGGTTACTGGTCTCAGCTTTGTCATTACTATCTCTGTAACCTTGAATGAGCCATGCTTCCTCATTGTCATGAACCTAGTTCTCATATCTATAAAATTGAGGACATTGAAATAGATCAGAAAGGACAGCAACATGGCATACGTACCACCCTGCTGTTGCTGTCTTCCATTGCAGACATTGCTAATCAATCACAATTTACTTTCCATTGATCCAGGGTACAGCTTCATAAACCTTATCACAGCACTGCTTACACTGTCACTCATCAGTCACTGACCATTGCCAGGCAAACAGTCCTTTTTCTCTTTTTGTGCAGGGTAGGGAGAAGAGAAGAAATCATAGTAGGATAGCTTTTATTCTTAAAAACCTTCCCTGCGTTAGCTGGAAGTCACCAGCGTGGTCATGATGATATCGCAAACAATCCTCTGAGATGACCCTGGTGTGGAAAGGTCATTGAGCCCTTCTGGTTCCTGGCAACACTGAGGTGGCAGAGCTCTGAATGGGCTGAGACTTTGAGGGAATTGGCCAGGGACCGTATTCTTTCTGAAGCTCCACTAGTGGGTCATCATCAGGACTTGGTAGGGAAGGGGGCTGCAGCCTTGTTTCTTGGGACAATACCCAAAACTCTGAGATATTTGCTGGATTGTGGGAACTTCTTCCTAGTGGTTAGAACATCAGTATCTGGCTCTCCAGACAGCTGTTTACATTTGGATTTCTTTGGGCTAGTTTCGTGTAGTGGAAAAGGCAACTGGGGAATGACTTTTCCTGGCAGAGTACTATTAGGTGAAATAAAGCCACAGACTTTATTGACTCTTTTTAAAGAATAAGAACATATGCATAGATCAGTGTCCAAAAGGATAAAATCATGATGGCTAATGTGTTTTTTTTTGCCTTTCTTTTTTTTAAAATTTTATATTGGAGTATAGTTGATTTACAGTGTTGTGTTAGTTTCAGCTGTACAGCAAAGTGATTCAGTTATACATATACATATATTTATTCTTTTTCAGATTCTTTTCCCATATAGGTTATTACGAGTATTGAGTAGAGTTTCCTGTGCTATACAGAAGATCTTGTTGATGATCTGTTTTATATATAGTAGTGTGTATATGTTAATCCCAACCTCCTTATTTATCCTTCCCTCCCCACCTTTCCCCTTTGGTAAGCCTAGGTTCGTTTTCTAAGTCTGTGAGTCTCTTTCTGTTTTGTAAATAAGTTCATTTGTATCATTTTTTTAGATGTCACTTATAAGTGATATCATATATTTATCTTTCTCTGTCTGACTTACTTAGTATGATCATCTCTAGGTCCATCCATGTTGCTGCAAATGCCATTATTTCATTCTTTCTTATGGCTGAGTAATATTCCATTGTATATATGTGCCACATCTTTACATGATGGCTAATGTTTATTGAGTGTCTGCTAACTGCCAGGCAGTGTGTGAAATGCTTTTCAAATTCCATCCCACCTCATTCTCACAACAGCACTAAGAGATGAGTGTCCCTGTCAGCCCCATTTTGCTGACAAGGGCACTGAAGCTGAGGAGGGTGTAGTAACTTCTCCATGGTCACAAGCTTGTTAAACAAATAAGCAAGGATATGAAGCCAAGTGTGTGACTCCAAAAGCAGCCCTCTTAGCTTCTGCATTATACTGCCCCACCCAGAGTTTGAAAGTGATTTGTCTCAGAGTCTTGAGATTAGAGGCGATTCAGCGTTTTTTTTTTTTTTTTGTGCTTTTCTGAGTTTTCAAAATTTTCTACATTGAACCTATATAACTATAGAAAACAGAGGGAAAAGTCTTAAAAAGAAACAACTCACAAGACAATGAATCTGGAGTCAGAGTTAGAAGATCTGAATTTAATACCCAGCTGTTTTTAACAGATTGTCTAACCTTAAGCTGGTAATTTCCCTTGTCTCAGTCTTGGTTTCCTTTTCTATAAAATGTGATCATTGGACTGAAAGATCTGTAAGATTCCTTCTGGGCTGGAAATTATATACATGTATTTGGGCAGGGGTTAGGAGGTAGTATCTAGTAGATGAATTCATCAGCTTTTTTTTTTCCACCTGGGAGGTGATGATTATATAAGAGTGAGAAACTCTTTTGGGACCATATGGTATAAAAAATTCAGAGCGGTTTCTGTGTGAGTGCTCTAGAAGCACAATAGCTCAATTTTATTACAACTATGAGTTTCTCAAAACAAATGTGTTAGAACATGACCTTGGTTGTCATCATGGGACTCTTCATACAGAGCTTGGCCTTTTCTTTTTTTTTTTTTTTTACATCTTTATTGGAGTATAATTGCTTTACAATGGTGTGTTAGTTTCTGCTTTATAACAAAGTGAATCAGTTATACATATACATATGTTCCCATATCTCTTCCCTCTTGCGTCTCCCTCCCTCCCACCCTCCCTATCCCACCCCTCTAGGTGGTCACAAACCACCGAGCTGATCTCCCTGTGCTATGCGGCTGCTTCCCACTAGCTATCTACCTTACGTTTGGTAGTGTGTATATGTCCATGCCTCTCTCTTGCTTTGTCACAGCTTACCCTTCCGCCTCCCCATATCCTCAAGTCCATTCTCTAGTAGGTCTGCGTCTTTATTCCCGTCTTGCCTCTAGGTTCTTCATGACATTTTTTTCCCTTAAATTCCATATCTATGTGTTAGCATACGGTATTTGTCTTTCTCTTTCTGACTTACTTCACTCTGTATGACAGACTCTAGGTCTATCCACCTCATTACAAATAGCTCAATTTCATTTCTTTTTATGGCTGAGTAATATTCCATTGTATATATGTGCCACATCTTCTTTATTCATTCATCCGATGATGGACACTTAGGTTGCTTCCATGTCCTGGCTATTGTAAATAGAGCTGCAATGAACATTTTGGTACATGACTCTTTTTGAATTATGGTTTTCTCAGGGTATATGCCCAGTAGTGGGGTTGCTGGGTCTGGCCTTTACTATATAGTCCATGTCTGTCATCAATGCCTGTCTGGTTGTCTAGTTTAAATTTAGTGGTTTTGCGGTGTTGAGGTTGTGATGGGATTGTTAGAGTTAAATACATGATGTTTTATTAATTTAGTCGCGTTTATAGATCTTGAGAGGCCTGCAGTGATAAAAATCTGAGTTATACATTGCATTAAGCAGAGTTATATAAAGCCTGTTGAATATTAATTTTGTAATGATTCACCTTACAGTTTTATGAGACTAGATATAAAAAGATACCATGAATAATTGAGCCCATGATTTATAAAATGAAGTCTAGGGAAGAAAGAGTAATTGGAAGTGAAAAGAGCAAAGCTTTTCCCTTTGCTGAGATCAAGTTAATTCAATCTCAGCCCGTTCCTGCCAATTCAGGTCCCCTAGGTTCTTAGAGTATTAGACGAATGTATAGTAAAAAATACAAAGCAAATACAATGTGGATATTTTCTACCATATTACTGCTTTCATTATTTTTAGTTTAGCCTCTAAATATATTTGATTTTTATCATCTGAATATTTTATAAGTCTTTTTATAAATCTTTTTCCAGGTTATATTTTTCAAAAATTGTTTCTAAAATAAAGCAAGTTCTTGCACGTGAGAGATGAAATTACTTATATCTCTTACCTCTCAAATTGCCCTTTGCAGAAGTTATATAGATGGGCAATAAGCATGTTAAAAGATGCTCAACATTATTCGCCTCAAGGAAACCCACATTCAAACCACAATGAAATACCACCTCATACCTATCAAAATGGATAAAATTAAAAGACTGACAATACCAAGTGTTGGTGAGGACATGGGGCAACTGGAACTCTCATACACTGCTGGGAGGAATGTAAAATTGTAAAACCACGTTGGATCACCGTTTTCAGTTTTTATAAGATTAAAAATACCCTTACCATAGGACCTGGCCGTTCCACTCCAAAGTATTCACAGAAAAAAAAGATGTGAGACACACAGACACAATGGAATGTTACTTGGCCATGCAAAGAATGAAATTTTGCCATTTGCAACAACATGGATAGACTTGGAGGGTATTATGCTAAGTGAAATAAGCCAGACAGAGAAATACAAGTACTGTATGATATCATTTATATGTGGAATCTAAAAAATACAACAAACTAGTTGAATATAACAAAAAGGAAACAGACTCGCAGATAAACAGAGCAAACCAGTGCTTACCAGAGGGGAGAGGGAGAGGGGCAGGATAGGGGTAGGGGTTTTAGAGGTACAAACTATTGTGTATAAAATAAGCTGCAAGGATATATTGTACACACAGGGACTATAGTCAATATTTTGTAATAAGTATAAATGAAATATAACTTTTAAAAATTGTGAATCACTACGATGTACATACACCTGAAACTTATATCATGGTGTACATCAACTATACCTCAATTAAAAAGGAAAACCTGACAAATGTCCATCAGTAGATGAATGGCTAAACAAATTGGGGTATAGTCATACGATAGAATACTGTAACATAAGACAAAACAATAAAAACGAACAAACTACTGATATGTGTAACAACGTGACTATATCTCAGAAATATGCTGAGTGAAAGAAGCCAGATGCAAAAAAAATTCAGACTGTCTAATTTCATTCGTATGAGATTCTAGAAAAAGCACGTCCAAATATAGTGACAGGAAGCAGATCAGTGCCTTCCTGGGGCAGAGGTAGGAGGTGTAAAGGGGGGAATGGAGTATGGAGGGACATGAAGGAACTTCTCGGGATGAAACGTGCTCTATCTTAATTGTGGTGGTAGGTACAGGAGTATATATGTATTTGTCAAAATCCAATGAACTGAACACTTAAAATGGGAGTATTTTATTATATGTAAATTATACCTCAGAAAAGTTGATTTTGAAAATGGCTTTTGCAGTATCTCTCTTGCTGGTTCATCAACATCTCTAAACGACCTAAGATCTTGATTCTAAATCAAGTTTCCGTATTTACTCATTGTGGGATCGTGGCTCTCATACTCCATATATAAAATAGGTATAATTACTACATTTGGCCAAGCTTTTGGAGTTGCCCTGAGGAACAGAAGAGATGGTGAATGTGTAAAAGTGATTTTTGAATCATGATACTCTGCAGAAAATTGGCTGTCACTCCCACTTTGTAGTTCACTCTGCAAGTCAGAGTGAAATTACCTTGAAATGGTGCCCCATCTAAAATTTCAGACAGTTGATCCTCTTACCTGGGCCCCAAATGAACTCTCCCCATACTGAATGCCAGGCCAGAGCCAGAGAATCCTAGCAGATTTTCTTAGCACTTTTAAAATATCCGCCTGCCTCAGTCCGTGTGACATAGCGATCAACCCACTCAGGCTCTGAGCCTTTCACTTCCAGCGGTGACAACCTACACAATTGTTCCCCCGAGTCAAGACACACTGTATGAGTCATCTTAGCTTGTCAACTAGGTTTAAGTTTCATTTGACATCTTCGAAGAATCTTCTGTTTCCAGAGCAATGAACTCTGTGTCGGAGGCTAACCTAGTTGTGGGTAACAACGAAGATATTTATATATAGAGAGAGATGTCCCTTCTGCAAATTAACAACTTGTCTTCTGGGCAACGAGTTGACTTTGAATGGACAAGGAACATTGAAAAGTTGGGCCCTGATTTAATCTGAAGCAACACAGGCATTCGATTGACAAAAAGTCACTCAGTATCTACTATGTGCTGTGTTCTAGGCCCTGGGGCTTTAGCACTGAATAGGAAAAGCAAGATCTTCTTCCTCACAGAGCTTACCTTCTCTTTGCGGGGAGGAAACGAGCAGTCAAACAATGAGACTTAAGGATCCTACAGGATATAAATAGGGGGAGAGAAAACACAAATATAGGTTGATGATATTTAGGATACAGTGGTCAGGGAAGGTCTCGTGTGTTGGGTTGGAACGATGAGATGGAGCCAGCTGTGGGACAAGCTGGAGAAACAGTGATCTAAGGAAGCAGTGGGGACGGCAAGTTAGAACGGGCTTGGCAAAGGAAGGAAGGAAAAGGAGGCCAATGCGAGAAGTACTGAGGGTGAAGGGAAGATTGTCGTGACATAAGGTTTGAGAGGTGAAGAGGGGATGGAGTTTGTTTTCTGTGAAAATCAGGAGACACTGAAGAGTTTTAAGTGGGGGAGGGAAATGATCTACTATATAAATATGGCCACCGTGAGAAGAAGGAATTGACTCGGGCCCAGGTCAAGGGGGGCAGTTAGCATGAAGGCTGTGGAAGTAGTCTAAGGGAGACATGACGGTGGCTTGGACTAGGAATGGTATTGGAAATAAGGAGAGAGGAACAAATAGAGGGAACGTGTTTGAGAGGTAGTGCTGCTAGGATTTGATGAATGGGAAGAGGGGTGATGAAGAAAGAGCATGCATAGTTTTATGGCTGGAGCAACCAGGAGGTGATGGGAGTCTTTCTTAGGAGACCACCTAGGTTGACTGCTTACAGTGTCTGCATCCTTTGTCTGCCGTTAGAGCAGTGACCGAATTACTCTGAAGACTGAAACAGCAGTAAGTATTTGTAAATATCCTGTGACGTGAACTCTGGTTGTAAAGACTATATCATCTCCCTTCTCTGATTCGCTAGACATGCTAATAAGTGGGCGCTGGAAACGTTAACTTCTAGTCACAACCTTCTTTTGCTAAAGCCGTTTTCAGCAGACACCAGTTCAGGGCAAGATCCAAACCTCTCTGGCTTCTGTAGTTTATTGCTGGTATGTCACTGTTCACTACATGCTCACTGCAGGGAGAGGGCTCTGATGAATTGACATTCGCTCTGGGAGACTTTTGAGAAGGTTGCCTATTTTTGTTAATTATGGCTCGTGAATTACTTTGTCAGAAATTTTGAAACCCAGAAGTCTAAAAAAATTATGAGGTATTATTAAATATTGCTAATTTCTCTATGTGGTATGAGATTTTGGCTGCGATTGGATCTTTGGGCTGTTTAGTTCCATGTTTATCATCTTGTAGAGAGTCACAGGTCCAGTTCTGCCTATTAAAGCAAATTTTAAGTTTGTTTCAAACAATCTGTTGGATAAGCATGTGTTGAGACCTTGTTGTTTGTTCTCTATTCATGGGCAGTAAAGTAGTGAGCTTAGCACTGGAATACAAGCATCTTAGCTTGTGAAAATAACGTCTGAGTAACAGTGAGAAATGTTATCTTTTAAAATGTTCTGAATTATTTTCTTTTCCATTATAAAAATAATATATGCTCATCCTAAAAATTTTGGAAGGTACAAAGTAAAACTCAGCCATAGCCCAATCGTGAAGAACTCCATGAGATGTTGAAGTTTCTCATAAACTGGAAGGGCTGGAACGAGCTTGTTCATTGATCTGCACCATCTCCTCATTTTGCCTATGAAGAAACTGAGGCCCAGGGCAGCAATGAGTCGAGAACCCAGGTTTCCTCACTACCAGTTTTGAACTGCTTCCCTGATTGTTTATATGGCTTCATAAGTACTTCACATTCTTGGATTCTCACTGGAGGCACAAGGATCTGCTACCCCCTTTTTAAAAAAAAAAAAAATTATTTATTTATTTTGGGTTGCACTGGGTCTTCATTGCTGCACGCTGGCTTTCTCCAGTTGCCGCCTGCGGGGGGCTGCTCTTCCTTGCGGTGCGCAGGCTTCTCACTGCGGTGGCTTCTCTTGTTGCAGAGCATGGCCTCTAGGCGCGTGGGCTTCAGTAGTTGTGGCACGCAGCCTTAGTAGTTGTGGATCGCCGGCTTTGGAGTTCAGGCTCAGTAGTTGTGGTACTCGGGCTTAGTTGCTCCGCACATGTGGGATCTTCCCGGACCAGGGCTTGAACCCTTGTGTCCTTCATTGGCAGGCAGATTCTTAACCACTGAGCCACCAGGGAAGCGCCCCCCCCCCTTCTTGAGTTAAGGGCCTGTGACACGTCTTGTCACTGAGCATACGCGTGGCTCCATCTGCCCCCTGGTGTTCGGGAGGCTGAATGGTCTTTTCTTCTTTTCGCTTCTTCCCCGTGGTTCTTAAGTAAGGATGGCATTAAATGGCCTTGATCTAGGTGAGTAGTTCCTAAAGAATGGTTTTTGGACTACCGCATCAGAATTATCTAGGGTACTTGTTGAAAATGAAGACTCCTGTGCCTCTACCCAGGCTTGTGGAATCACAATCTCTAGGGGTGGGACTGGGAATCTGACTTCTTAAACTCAGATCCACTGAAAAATAATACTTTATCAAGAGGAATAAAACTTTTTATATTTTATCATTCAAATTGTCTTCTCTATGTTGGATAAATAGAGAGATGGATAGATAAGTAGATATATTGATGGATAGATGTATAGGTGTTTGTAAATGGATAAAATGTTTCTGTTTCCATGCAGAGAAACTCTTAATGGTTATCTTTTAGGTATAAAAATGGGGTGAATGGGAGAGTGGGGCTTTCTCTGTTCTAAGACACTTAGAAACCTGGATACACAGACCATAGATGTGTTTAGAATTCCTAAACACATTATAAGTATTTGTGCAGTTAAGCTATTTCTTTGAGAGACTAGAAATATCTATGTAATATTATTTAATTTGCTAGTGTGTGTATGGCCAGTGGAAGAAAGGGAATACTCCATAGCTGATATAAGAGGACACAGAAGGAACAACCAGGGGGCTCAGGGGAGATCAGAGTTAGTTCATTTATTCACTTACTCATTTATTCAGCAAATATTCATTGAAAAACACCTAGTGTGTGCCAGAAACTGTTTGAGGTGCTGAGGACACAGGAGAGAACAAGTCAGCAGGGTCCCTGATCATGTAGCACTTCTAGTCTACTATGGGAAACACCAATAAAGAGTTAAACAAGATAACTTCAAATGGGGACAAATGCTGTGAAGAAATAAAGGAGCTGTACCATTATGAATGATCAGAGGGCCATTCTCTTGTGGACAGGGATGGTCCCTCAGAGATGACATCTCAACTGAGACCCTAACGGTAAGAAGAAACCAGCCAGGGGCATACCTGGGGAATAAGCGTTCCAGAAAAGGGAAGCTGCATGGACAAAGGTCCCAAGGTGGATTAGCTTGTTGAGTTTGGGGTACATTAAGAAAACTTGTGTGGCTAAAGCTTAATGAATAACAGAAGATACAAGATACAGTTTAAGAGGAAAACAGCACCAAGCCATGTATTATAATCATGCCAGAGTAAAGAATTTGAATTTCATTCTAAGTGTAATAGAAAGTCCTAGCAGAGCTACACTGAGAGAGGGATGAGTTGATATCTTTGGATTTGGGTTTTTTTTAAAATCACTGCAGCACTGAAAATTATGTAGAAACGTACAGTAAATTGTAAATAGATGTGCAAATACTTGGAAATCATTAAAGAAATGGTAAGATATACCATATACATGGAAGGGGAAGATCAATATCATAAAATGTCGATGTTTACAACAAAGTATTTATAAATTCATTGCAGTTCTAAGCAAAATCCCAACAGCATTCTAAAATTTGAGTGGCAGTGTAAAAATTCACGAATTTATTAACAAGGGAGTTTTGCTAAAGGAGAAAAAAAGAGTTAGGACTCCACTAACTATCAAAATCTATTATAAACTCTTAGTAATTAAGATACTGTGTTTTTGGTGAAAGTGTACAGAAAAATAGATGAGTGGTGCAGAATAGAGAGCCCAGTGATGAGCTGAACAAAATGGATGTTTCTGTATGATACAGGAGGACTTGGACGTCCCAGTGGGAAACATAGAGAATCAAGAGTAAAGGGTGTTGGAACAATTGGTTTTCCATACGAAAAAAATGATATTTTTTTTTCTGTGAGTCTGTTACTTTTTTGTTTTATTCACTAGTTGTATATTTTTTAGATTCCACATGTGATATATGGTATTTGTCATTCTCTGTCTGACTTACTTTACTTTACATAATTCCCTCCAAGTCCATCCATGTTGTTGCAAATGGCAACATTTTATTCATTTTTTATGGCTGAGTAGGATTCCATTGTGTGTGTGTATATATATACACACACCACATCTTCTTTGTCCATTCACCTGTTGTTGGGTAGATGCTGCTGGTACTACTTTGAACTCCAAGAAGATGTGACCACTTTTTTTTGCTTCATTTCTCTACTGCCCAAAAGTTCTTCCTAGTATAACACTTGCCCCTGTTGCTTCCTTTGTCTTCCAAGTTATGAAATTGTCATCTAAAGAAGCCAGGAATTTGTCAGCTGCTCACACTTTTAGCAAAATGAGATGCTCAACTGATGTCTAAACAATTTCAGTCCTCTTTATCCCCATCCCTCCAGTTATGCTCCCACACCTTTCTTTTTCTGAGCATTTTGATTATTGTGATAAAATATACTTAACGTAAAATTTACCATTGTAATTATTATTATTATTATTATTATTTTTTTGTGGTACGCGGGCCTCTCACTGTTGTGGCCTCTCCCATTGCGGAGCACAGGCTCCGGACGCGCAGGCTCAGCGGCCATGGCTCACGGGCCCAGCTGTTCTGCGGCACGTGGGATCCTCCCAGACCGGGGCACGAACCCGTGTCCCCTGCATCGGCAGGCGGACTTTCAACCACTGCGCCACCAGGGAAGCTCCATTGTAATTATTTTTAAATGTACGATTCAGTGGCATTAAGTACACTCACAATGTTGTACAGCCGTCACCACCTCTGTCTCTAGAATCTTTTTCATCAGCTCATACTGAAACTCTATGACCATCAAACAGTAACTTCCCATTCCTCAGTCCCCTCATCCCCCGATGACCTCTGTTCTACTTTCTCTATGAATTTGACTCTAGGAACCTCTTACAAGTGGAATCAAACAATATTTATCCTTTTGCATCTGGCTTATTCCACTCACCATAATGGTTTTTTTTTTCACCATAATGTTTTAAAGATTCAGTCACATTGCAGCGTGTATCAGAATTTCATTCTTTTAAAGAATGGATACTATTCCATTGTATGTATATACCACATTTTGTTAACCCATTCATTCGTTTATGGACACTTGGGTTGTTTCTGCCTTTCTGCTGTTGTGAACAATATAACAGATAGTGCAGCTATGAACATGGTGTACAAATATCTGTTTGAGTCCCTGCTTTCAGTACTTTCTGGTAACATACCCAGAAGTGGAATTGCTGAATCATAGTAATTCTATGTTGAATTTTTTGGGGATCGAGTGCACTGTTAACTTTGGCAAATTAAAGAAGGGGGCATGAGATGCTGTCCCGAATCTCCCATTTCCTGGTTGGTCACAGTTCCTTCAGGTATGTCACCATTCCCAGAGTGATTCTGTTATTTAAAAATATTGGGGTTACTGTAACTCATCCATCCTAATTCATTCAGACTTGCAGTTCTTTGCTCATCCTCAGATACCTAATAGCACAAATATCTTTCCCTAAATTTTATGGGTGAAATTATATGCGCTAATTGCATTTGTGTATTTGGTACGTCCGAAGATCTTAACACACAGCCCTCACTGGTGTTAAGAGTCATGGCAGAATATATTTACATAACTCTCTTAGCTTGCCTTTTCTCCCTTCCTTTCTTTAATCTCCTTCCAAATACCATCCACTCTGTTTCTATTCATAGGCTTTGGGGTTTTCAAATTGATGCATATTTACTTCGTGTATAGTGCTGTTTGTCACAGGCAGCAGTCATTGTGCATGGGGCCATGGAATCAAAGAACTTACTAGCTGTGTGTAACTTCATACAAGAGATTATATTTCCCCGACTCAGTTTCCTCATCTGCACCATTTAATAAAACCTATATTATTTTCGGAGTTTCTAGATACATCAGAGGCCACATAAGTGGTGTACCCAACTCTGGCTTATGGTGGGTGCTCGATAAATGGTAGTTTTCTAGGCAATTGGGAGGTATCTGTTCATATCTCTTTTGTCTGTCCTTGTGATCCGAGCTGACAGAAGCTGTTCAGTCTTTGTTAACGCAACTAAAATAAGGTACTTAGGCAGTTCTTTGTACATGATGCTAGATGCTGCTTGTTATATCATTATTTACTAGGAACTTTTGTCATCTAGTGGACACATGACAGTTGTGGAGAGATGGTTCAATAAAGCAGAAAATACACGGAGTCGTTCCAGCACCAGTTTTCCCTATGTGCGTAATCTTTTGCAAATCACTCTCTCTCTCTGAGTCTAATTAATCTGTAAAGTAGGGGCTTGGACTCTTAACACATGCCCAGTATATTCTTTCTAAGCCCAGTATTTTACCTAATAGTCTTGGGGACCAGGGGGATGACTGGGTGTGGGAGGTCTTCATTCTGATTTAGTACGACCCAAACCACTACCCCATCCCCTCACTCTCTACCTACATTACACTCTGTCAACATCAGATTTCACTATGTAGATTTCACATAGTTCATATTTTAATGTTTAATTTTAAACACCTAACATAAAATTAGCCTCTTACTAGCTTTAAGAGCTACTTTTCTCCTAAAAGGATATTGAAGAAGATTGCCTACAAGAAACTCCCAACCTACACTATGCTCTCGTTGTAGATGAGTTCTTAGAATATCTAGTTACCAGGTCCAAGCTCATACTGCTTGCTGCACTACAGACCAATAAATCGAGAGACAAGCCATTGGGGCAAGGAATAGAGACTTTATTCAGAAAGCCAGCAGTTTGCGAAGATGGTGGACTAGTGTCCCAAAGAACCTTCTTACCCCAGTTAGAATTCAGGCTACTTTGATATAAAAGAGGGAGCGGATGTGGTTGGTGGTCACATACTTCTCGATGCCAGAATCCTTTGTTATTGCAGCTGTCCACATAGATCTGGTCGTAATGTTCCTATAAACCTCCACAACCAATGTTGTTCTTTGTTCTGCAATTTTTTATCTTTATATGAATGGAAAAGTGTTATACCTTTAAAAGGAAGAGCCTTGAGAATGGGCTATAATGTATATTTCAGGCTATAGGCAACAGTCTTTTACAGAGACAGCGTGACTAAGCACAAGCAACGAAGCACAAGGGTTAGAGCTAAAGGAATAAACCCAACATGGAGTCAGGTTTGTTCTTCTCTCTTACAGTTCCTGTTAGAAAAGATGGATTTGTCCTATGGCAGCAGTAAGGAGAGAGCCGTTAAAGGTGCTTGTGAAGGAATCATACTGAGTTCTTTCTGCTTCCTGTTGCCACCTTCCACCTCATACCTGTGTCACATCTAGAGGAGTTGAGGGTCAGATGGGCTGGGCTGTGGGGTCCGCTGAGGATGGTGCAACAGTGGAGTTGCATTGAACCACGTGGCACAATGATGAATACCACATCTGCTGCCTCTGCCCTCCTCTTCTCGTCCAGTTTTCACACCCTGCTGTGTGTGAAACAGTTTGGGCCCACAGTTGACGAGTGAGAATTGTCCTTCCCGACTGAAGGAGAGCTTCTGGGGAAAAGCTGTTTTCTTTTATAGGGAGAATGACAAATCCATATAAATGAGTGTATCTTATGGCGCAGTACACACGCTAAATTTCATCAGTATTCATGACACGTGCCTCATTCTCTCCACCACTGACATCTGTTAAAACTAGGTTCAGGAGTAAACCATCCTGGTTTCAGCAATTCCGAAATATTGTATTGAGTTCTCCCACTCTCACAGCCTTGATTTTACAACTGACTGTAGCTAACTTATAGTGCTTTAGCGTCTCCTACAGAGACAGAGGCTAGCATTCTATATTCAATGAAAGGCCTTACGTGAGAAGCCAAATCAGTATCAGATCTTTAGTTGTTAAGGAGGAGAGCCTCTTTTCGTCTGTATTTTGAGATAGCTCTATTCTAAATCTCACCTAATTAGGTGAATTTCTAAAACTGTGATTAAACTATAGCCAATCAAAGGAAAATTAGAAATAAATTAGAAGTCCCTGATTTGAGATGTCTGGTTCTTTCCTATATGCCTACAGAAGTCAAGGAGCTGCTCCCTTCTGTGTTTCAGGTTTTGATGAGAAATCCGGAAGAAAGAATATGTGAAGGAAAAAGATGACATCTGTGCCTGGCAAACAAAATCCAAAGATTATTACAGTGAAAACAAAAGGAAAGCAAGACAGTACTTACTAGTTCAAGGTAAGCAGACATCTCTGTAAATGCTGAACTCTGATAGAACAGGTAAGTGGTTTTATGAATGTTTGTGAGTGTGCGTTGAGTTGTCAAATGGGGATAGGATATATGATATGATCTACCATCTAAACATCTGTGCTATGAGCAATGAGGAAGAAAATCAGTAAATAGTTAGTCTGCTACTCTTACATAAAAGCTAAGTGCCCAAAAGTTAAATGATAGATTACATTTTAAAAAGGGGTTCTCTTGTCAGAAAGGAAAACAAACAAACAAAAAATAATGAACAATGCTCTAACTCTACTGTGCCAGAGACACATTTCCTACAATATATTTCCAATATTCTATTTGCACGTTTGTAAAATTGTCTTTTTATTCGCAGTTGAACATTTGACCAGTTTAAGTCCACTGGACAATTGAGCAACACTAATGATTATTTTTATATATGCAATGATTTTCTTCCTTAGCTTAGTTGTAGTGAAGGTGTGCTTTATATCTTTTATATCAATACTTTGGGTTTGTTTTTCCATTTTTCACTGCTTTTTAGAATACAGTGAGGGGGGGAATGAAATATTCCAATGGTTGCCTAAGCCTGCCATAGTGATGACAATGCGATAGAGACCAAATGTGGGTGTGTAGGTAGCACGTCCATGTGCTCTCTCAAGATTTTTCTGCGTTAGTTGATCTCAGTAGTTCATATTTGAAAGGCAAAGGTGGTTTGAAGTGTGCTGATGTCTAATGTGCAAAAAGTATGACTTGTGCACGAATAGAATGTACAACAGTTAAAGACAGCGTTTTCCCAGTCTTCTCAAAATGCTGCCTCTAGGGACTTGCTTGGTGGTCCAGTGGTAGAGAATCCATCCTGCAATGCAGGGGATGCGGGTACAATCCCTGGTCAGGGAACTAAGATCCCACATGCTGCGGGGCAACTAAGCCCTCGTGCCACAACTACTGAGCTCATGCGCCTCAACTAGAGTCCGCGTGCCGCAAACTACAGAGCCCACACGCCACAAGTAGAGAAGAGAAAAACCCGCACGCCACAACTAGAGAGAAGCCTGTGCACCACAAAAGAGCCCGCACACCGCAACGATAGATCCTGCATAGCTCAATGAAGATCCCACGCGCCTCAACTAAGACCTAACGCAGCCAAAAATAAATTAAATAAATAAATAAATAATAAATAAATCTTAAAAAAAAAATGCTGCCTCTAGTGAAATTAATGATAGGATTGCAATTTCTGCACGCTGGCCCCTGGTGGCGAGGACTACAGTGTAGTGGTCCAGGACATGGACTCTACCACTTACCTCTTGTGTGACTGCAGTGAAAATGATGAATCTTCCTTTGCCTCAGTTTCCTGGATTAGAGAAGGATGAGTAGATGAAACGAGTTAATGCATGCAAGGCACTTGGGCAAAGGCCAAGCGTATAAAGAGTGCTCAGTAACTGTTAACTGATTTTTTTTCGTTGAGTGAAGTGTACTTCGGGGATGGACATTTCAGTTGTCTGTTTTTTGGGCAGTAGAGACATGGAAAAGCCCAAAACATGTCAGGGAAGTGAAGGGCGATAATTCTAACCCTGGGCGTGTGCGCACTTTCCGAGAGACTATCATCGGGGCTGCCGGGCACCAGGCAGAGATGTAAGAAAATTAGAGGGGAGCTCAGGGCATTTCTCAGATTCTTACTGATTTATGTACTTTGAGAAGTATTAGTGAATATAGACTTAAACGATGTAGGATATTCTTAAGTCACAAATCAGGCTGTTTGCTGTCATCTGTAAGGCTTGGTGTGACCCAGCTGTGGCCATTCTCCCAGCCTCACCCCCTTAGTTCCTTATGCTCACTCTTACCTCCTTCCTCACCCTCTAAATCACACCAGCTCTTTTGCACTTGGAGCGTTTGCACACACTCAATGCAGCCTGGGTGCTTTCTGTTTTGGCACCTAACTCCTGGCCTTTTCCTTTAATCTCAGACTGGATTTCCTCTGGCTTCTCTACTCAGAAGGACCCCTTTGTGATGTTATCTTCCAAAAATATCATCCCTAGTGACATCCTCGTCAACAGTGACTATGAGTGCTGTATTGTCCATATCCTTGCAACAAGGTGTATTCAAATTTTTTTCATCCTTGCCAGTCCGACAGGTGATGAGCTTGGGTTATTTAAAGTTGGTATAAGGGAGGATGTGAAGGTGTGCAGTGAGGGCCGAGGTTAATCATTCATTAACTCATCTTTGGAGGCTGTTTCCTTTTTTTTTTTTTAGCACAACATTGTAAATCAACTATACTTCAATTAAAAAAAAAAAAGAAAAACTTGTTTCCTTTATAGCACTCATGATTATTGGGAGTTATTTTCTTTATTTGGCTGTTCAGTTATTTTTCACCTGCCCTTTTTACTGGTAAGTAAAAAAGTACGTAAATTCTGTGAGGCCCAAGATGGTGTTTGCCTTTTCACAGTGATATTCTGGGATCCGGGTTCAGCAACTGCAATGTACAAAGTGCTCGAAAAACATTTTGGGAGAGAAAGAATGAATGAGAGAGACAGGCTTCCTGCCCTCAGGAGCACAGGTCTCGTAAATGAAATAGACGATTGTTCTACAGTGTTAGGGGTTCAGAAATAGAGTGAGGAGGGAATCAGTGGGTCTCACAAAAAATTAGACTCATGTAGGCAGGAGCGATATTCTGAGTATTAACAACCAGTCAGCACAAATAAAGATCAAGTTGAGCTGGCATCAGCAACGGTGCTGGGCAGGGTTTTTACCCTTCAGCTGCTGGATTGTGGGAAGGTGGGTTGGGATTCAAGGGTGGAGCTCAGGACAGTGATCTATTGCCAACCACTATGGAGGAGTTTTCAGTATTTTAGCATTAAGTGCAGCTGCATGTGTGTATTTCTACTGAAATCAGCCCTGATTACAGAAACAAGCAGAACCCCTTCTGGTCCTGGAATTCTGTTCTCTGCTTTGGTCTAGAGGACTCTGACACCCTCAAACTTCACCCCTGAGCACCCTCTGCTCTCATGGCACACCTGTACATCCTTCCTTATACCTACTTTAAATTAGCAAACTCATCACCTGTCAGACTGGCAAGGATGAAAGAAATTCCAAGTAATTCTTGTGGGAAAGATATGGACAAAAAAGCTCTCATGGTCTCTGTTGATAAGAATGTCAATAGGGGTGATATTTCTGGAAGCTAACTCAGCAGTATCTATCAAAATGTTAAATGCATATTCTTGTTGACCAGCTAATAGCACTTTTAGGAGTTCATCTTCCAGGAAACCTGGTAGAAATGCAAAATGATGTATGTACTAGTATGTTCACTCTAGCACTGTTTTACTGGCCGAAATATGACAGCAGTTTATACATCTGTTGTTAGAAGAGTAGTAAATAAATGACGGTACTTCCATCTACTAGAATAATGTGGCTTTTAAAAATTTAGGATAGATAGCTGAAATGTATTAAGTAAAAGGGAAAAAAGCTGCCAGAATTGTGTATACCATGATCATGTTTGTTAACAGCAAATGAACACAGCCCAAGTGTCCCTCAGCAGATGAATGGATGAGAAAAATTTTGTATGCAATGGAATATTATTCAGCCATTAAAAGGAATAAAGTTCTGATACAGGCTGCAACGTGGATAAACCCTGAAAACATTATGCTGGGTGACACAAAGGGACAAATATTGTATGATTCCACTTATATGAAACATCGAGAATGGGGAAATTCGTAGAGACAGGAAGTAGATTAGACATTACCTGGAGCTGGGGTGAGGGAAGATGGGGGGTTGATGATTAATGGGTACTGTTTGGAGTGATGAAAAAGTTTTGGAAATAGATGGTGGTGATTGTTGTACAACAGTGTGAATGTAATTAATACCACTAAATTGTACAGTTAAAAATGACTGAGGGACTTCCCTGGCGGTCCAGTGGTTAGGACTCTACGCTTCCACTGCAGGGGGCATGGGTTCAATCCCTGGTCAGGGAACTATGACCCTGCCTGCCAATGCAGCACGGCCAAAAAAAATTAAAAAGAAAAATAATCTGCATGTTCTGATGATTCTGGAACGAAAGTATTAAAAAAAAATGAAGTGGCAGGTTTTATGTCATATATATTTTACCACAATTTAAAAAACTTTAAAGAAAAAGCAAACGAACAGTCAAAAAATAAAAGAAAAACACATGCACGCATGCATGCATGCCCACGCACACTATATAATCTGGAAAGATGTGTTTGTATTGTTAATGGTGGTTATGTCTAACAGAGGGAATTAGGGAAGAACAGAAGAAAATATTGTCCTGTATACTTGTGTATTTTTGGCACTTTTCACAGTGAACATGTATTTTATAATTTTTTAATTGAAGGTTTTTCTTTAAAGTTGACCTGTGGTAAAATCTTGGAGTTGGTACAATTTTCTAGCTTGTACAACCAAAACAATCCTGCAAATCTGCTTGCAGTTGAATTTGCTTGTGCCTCACATCCCTATGCAATGTTTAACCTAGAGTGAGAATTTAATTATAGTTTAAAACACTGAGTGGTTTTCCATTTCTAGGTTAAATTATTTCTTGTGGAAAAACAGGCTCTTAATATAGACGGCATTTGGTCTTCTGACTCCCTCAGTGAGGACCAACTCTTCTGTCTAGTAATTTACTGTAAAGCACGATGCTTCTGTTTGTAGTTTTACATCCCTTTCTTTGGCATTTAAGGCATGTTGGCTGTTAAAAAAAAATGAGCCTCAATCTCAGAACACCGAAAAGTTTTTGCATAATAAGAGATTTTCTAAAACCCTAATAAATTGTTGCAGAAAATACCACTTTAATGGGTCATCCATTATATAAAAGGTTTAAACCCTATAATGAGATCATAAATTTGTGCAAGTAAAGAGAAGATATGGAAGGATGCACTCACCAGGCTACTCGTGTTGGTAACCTCAAGGAGGTTATCTGATGGATGGTATCGGATGAAAGATTATTTATTTTTCTTTATACACTTGTGTATTGTTAAATTGTTACAATTAGGACCTTTTCTTAATCGCTTTATTAAGCTATAACTGACATATAATAAACTGCACATATTTAAAGTGTAAAATTTGAGATCAAATATATTTAAGACAGGATCCTCGGAGAACTGTGTGTCTTGCTTGGTATTGAATGTTCAGCACCACTTAGGCAATAAAATAAAGCAGCAGCTCAGAGCTGAGAAACCCCAAAAATAAAAAATTAAGTGTACAATTTGATGTTTTGACCTACGCATATACCCATGAAAGTGTCACCATTATCAAGATAATGAAAACTTCTGTCATTCCACAAGGTTTCTTTATGCCCCTTTGTAATCCTACCTACCTACCCTACCCAGCCCCTGTCTTGCCCCAGGCAACCACTGATCTTGTTTTTATCACTGTACAATAGTTTGCATATCCTACAAACCCATATAAATGAAATCATACAGTATATATCTTTTTGTCTGGCCTCTTTCACTCAGCATAATTATTTTGAGATTCATCCATGCTATAATGTGTATGGGTATTTCATTCAACTCCATATTGTTGAGTTGTATTCCATTATATAAATAAACCCCCGTTTGTTTATTTATTCACCATTGACAGACATTTGAGTTGTTTCCAGATTTCCACTATTATGAATAATGCTACAGTGAGCATTCATGTACAAGTCTTCATATGGACATATGCTTTCATTTCTCTTGGGTAAATACCTAAGAGTGGAATGCCTGGATCATATGGTAGGTGTATGTTTAACTTTTTAACAAATTTTCCAAAGTGGTTGTACCATTTTACATCCCTATCTGCACTGAATGAGAGTTCAGTTGCTCCAGATCCTTGTCAGTACTTGGTATGATCAGTCGTTTTCCATTTTATCCATTCTAATAAGTATGTAAGTAGTAACTCATCGTGGTGTCAACTTGCCGTTCCTTAATGGCAAATGATGTTGACTGTCTTTTCATGCTCTTACTTGCCATCTGTATATCTTCAGTAGTTGTGGCATGTGGGCTCAGTAGTTGTGGCTCACGGGCTTTAGAGCGCAGGCTCAGTAGTTGTGGTGCATGGGCTTAGTTGCTCCGCGGCATGTGGGATCTTCCCAGCCCAGGGCTCGAACCTGTGTCCCCTGCATTGGCAGGTGGATTCTTAACCACTGTGCCACCAGGGAAGTCCCAAAAGCAGAAATTTTAAGTGTGTTTGATTTGATTTGATGAATTATTATAGTGAGGGACATTTAAAGATACTTGTCAGCCCTAGAAATTTTTACCTTTAGTTACCTACCCCACATGATAATAAGCATATTAAAATGCACAGGGACGTCCCTGGCGGTCCAGTGGTTGAGACTTCACCTTCCAATGCAGGGGGTGCGGGTTCGATCCCTGGTTGGGGAGCTAAGATCCCACATGCCTCGTGGCCAAAAATCCAAAGCATAAAACAGAAGCAATACTGTAACAAATTCAATAAAGACTTTAAAAATGGTCCACATCAAAAAAAAATCTTAAAAAAAAATAAAATGCACAGATACCCCACATTAAAAATAATTTCTTACTCTATATGTTGTTTAAAAACCCTATAATTTTGCTTTTGAAACTGTTTATTACAATAAACTCATTTACTATTGGCTATAATTTTCCAGGATTCATCATGCATTTTAGTTGATCCATACCAAATAAAAAAATCAAACCTAAAAATTATTTTTAAAAATAATGCAATTTGTGAATATGATGATTTATCAACTAATGAAGTGGACAGCATATTAACTTGTATAGATACTAACTTAAATATTTATTACTTTAGATTGTGTAGTTTTCTTTTCATATTTAAAAGTCAGTAAGTTTGTTTCCTTGTTTTTTAGGTCTAGAATACTTTTTCTAGGTCCCTGGAAAATGTGTAGTTTCTAGACTTTGTATAAAATAGTCTTGTTAAAATACATTTGAAGAAAAATAGAATAATAAATTTAAAAAGAGGTACAAATAATTTAAACATTTTCACAATCATGAATAGACAGTCATTAGATGTAAGTAACAGGATTTGAAACAGGTACTTGGAGACTGACTGTCATTTAGAGCACTAAACATTGAGGAATTTGATGTATTTCTTCTGGTACCTGAATTTCCTGCTGAAGTTTGATTAAAACAAACAAAGAGACTCTCCTTAGGCTCTGACGTCTCACAAAATGATGGCTTTTATTTTTTTTAATTTTCTTATTTTTAAAATTTACTTTTTGTTTTAAAATTAATGTCTGATTTTTGTAAAAATATGCAAAGAGTAAAAGTATTTTGTGATGTTGAAAATTAAAAATTCTCACCATCCACACCTCAAACTTAACTGTTAAATATTTTTTTAAATTAAAATGAATAGACACCAGACATATGTACTTTTTTCCTCTTCAAAGCAAGAAATAACTTTTTTTTTTAATATCTTTATTGGAGTATAATTGCTTTACAATGGTATGTTAGTTTCTGCTTTATAACAAAGTGAATCAGTTATACATATACATATGTTCCCATATCTCTTCCCTCTTGCGTCTCCCTCCCTCCCACCCTCCCTATCCCACCCCTCTAGGTGGTCACAAACCACCGAGCTGATCTCCCTGTGCTATGCGGCTGCTTCCCACTAGCTATCTACCTTACGTTTGGTAGTGTGTATATGTCCATGCCTCTCTCTTGCTTTGTCACAGCTTACCCTTCCGCCTCCCCATATCCTCAAGTCAATTCTCTAGTAGGTCTGTGTCTTTATTCCCATCTTACCCCTAGGTTCTTCATGACCTTTTTTTTTTTCTTCTTAGATTCCATATATATGTGTTAGCATATGGTATTTGTCTTTCTCTTTCTGACTTACTTCAATCTGTATGACAGACTCTAGGTCCATCCACCTCACTACAGATATCTCAATTTCGTTTCTTTTTATGGTTGAGTAATATTCCATTGTATATATGTGCCACATCTTCTTTATCCATTCATCTGATGATGGACACTTAGGTTCCTTCCATGTCCTGGCTGTGTAAATAAAGCTGCAATGAACATTTTGGTACATGACTCTTTTTGAATTATGGTTTTCTCAGGGTATATGCCCAGTAGTGGGATTGCTGGGTCGTGTGGTAGTTCTATATTTAGTTTTTTAAGGAACCTCCATACTGTTCTCCATAGTGGCTGTATCAATTTAAATTCCCACCAACAGTGCAAGAGTGTTCCTTTTCTCCACACCCTCTCCAGCATTTATCGTTTGTAGGTTTTTTGATGATGGCCATTCTGACCGGTGTGAGATGATATCTCATTGTAGTTTTGATTTGCATTTCTCTAATGATTAATGATGTTGAGCATTCTTTCATGTGTTTGTTGGCAATCTGTATATCTTCTTTGGAGAAATGTCTATTTAGGTCTTCTGCCCATTTTTGGATTGGGTTGTTTGTTTTTTTGTTATTGAGCTGCACGAGCTGCTTGTAAATCTTGGAGATTAATCCTTTGTCAGTTGCTTCATTTGCAAATATTTTCTCCCATTCTGAGGGTTGTCTTTTGGTCTTGTTTATGGTTTCCTTTGCTGTGCAAAAGCTTTAAAGTTTCATTAGGTCCCATTTGTTTATTTTTATTTCCATTTCTCTGGGAGGTGGGTCAAAAAGGATCTTGCTGTGATTTATGTCATAGAGTGTTCTGCCTATGTTTTCCTCTAAGAGTTTGATAGTGTCTGGCCTTACATTTAGGTCTTTAATCCATTTTGAGTTTATTTTTTTGTATGGTGTTAGGGAGTGTTCTAATTTAATACTTTTACATGTACCTGTCCAGTTTTCCCAGCACCACTTATTGAAGAGGCTGTCTTTTCTCCAGTGTATATTCTTGCCTCCTTTATCAAAGGTAAGGTGACCATATGTGCATGGGTTTATCTCTGGGCTTTCTATCCTGTTCCATTGATCTATATTTCTGTTTTTCTGCCAATACCGTACTGTCTTGATTACTGTAGCTTTGTAGTATAGTCTGAAGTCAGGGAGCCTGATTCTTCCAGCTCCATTTTTCGTTCTCAAGATTGCTTTGGCTATTTGGGGTCTTTTGTGCTTCCATATAAATTGTGAAATTTTTTGTTCTAGTTCTGTGAAATATGCCATTGGTAGTTTGATAGGGATTGCATTGAATCTGTAGATTGCTTTGGGTAGTAGAGTCATTTTCACAATGTTGATCCTTCTCAAACTCTTCCAACATATAGCAGAGGGAGGAACACTCCCAAACTCATTCTACAAGGCACCATCACCCTGATACCAAAACCAGACAAAAATGTCACAAAGAAAGAAAACTACAGGCCAATATCACTGATGAACATAGATGCAAAAATCCTCAACAAAATACTAGCAAACAGAATCCAACAGCACATTAAAAGGATCATACACCATGATCAAGTGGGGTTTATTCCAGGAATGCAAGGATTCTTCAGTATACGCAAATCAATCAATGTGATACACCATATTAACAAATTGAAGGAGAAAAACCATACGATCATCTCAAAAGATGCAGAGAAAGCTATCGACAAAATTCAACACCGATTTATGATAAAAACCCTGCAGAAAGTAGGCATAGAGGGAACTTTCCTGAACATAATAAAGGCCATGTATGACAAAGCCACAGCCAACATCGTCCTCAGCGGTGGAAAACTGAAACCATTTCCACTAAGATCAGGAACAAGACAAGGTTGCCCACTCTCACCACTGTTATTCAACATAGTTTTGGAATTTTTAGCCACAACAATCAGAGAAGAAAAAGAAAAGGAATCTAAATCGGAAAAGAAGAAGTAAAGCTGTCACTGTTTGCAGATGACATGATACTCTACATAGAGAATCCTAAAGATGCTACCAGAAAACTACTAGAGCTAATCAATGAATTTGGTAAAGTAGCAGGATACAAAATGAATGCACAGAAATCTCTGGCATTCCTATACACTAATGATGAAAAATCTGAAAGTGAAATCAAGAAAACACTTCCATTTACCATTGCAACAAAAAGAATAAAATATCTAGGAATAAACCTACCTAAGGAGACAAAAGACCTGTATGCAGAAAATTATAAGACACTGGTGAAAGCAATTAAAGATGATACAAATAGATGGAGAGATATACCGTGTTCTTGGATTGGAAGAAATAACTTCAAAGTCATCAAAGGTGCATATGTATATAGGAAAATCTAAATGTCAGATGAGTGCTAGTGGTTGAAATATGTGCTCTTCCTATGGAAGTGTGCTTGAAAATCATTTAAAAATGTTAAACGCTCAACATCACCAATCATTAAGGAAATGCAAATCAGAACCACAATGAGGTACCAGTTAACATCAAGTAGGATGGCTCTAACATATGTATATATAAAAAAGAGTTGGTGAAGCTATGGAGAAATTGGAATCCTGTGGGAATGTTAAATGATGCAGCCATTGTGGAAAACAGTACAGAGGTTCTTTACAATGGAATATTGTTCAGCCGTAAAAAGGAAGGAAATTCTGACACATGGCACAATATGGATGAACCATGAAGACATTATGCTAAATGAAGTAAGGCAGACACAATAGGACAAATATTGTAGGATTCCATTCTTATGCAGTACCTAGAGTAGTCAAATTCTTACAAAGCAGAAGGGTGATTGCTAGAGGAGGGACGGGGAAGTAGGGAGTTACTGTTTAGTGGATACAGAGTGTCATTTTTGGATGATGAAAAAGTTCTGGAGAAGGATTGTGGTGATGATTGCCCAATAGTATAAATGTACTTAATACTACAGAACTGTACACTTAAAAAATGGTAGGTTTTATCTGATATATAGTTTACCGCAATTTTAAAAAATGTTAAGAAGAGGAAAATTTCCAAGTGTTTTTCAAATTTTAAAAGTTACTAGCTTAAAATACATGTTAGTGATAGTTCGCCAACATTTCTTAATGGTCTCATGACCTAAAACAAAAGTACAATATTTTTAAAGGGAAAAAAATACTGTTTTCCATTTAAATGATGCTTCATACTCCTGACTTTAGTGGTGCAAATTCAGAAGCAAGAAATTACTAGCCAACTACTGGGCACTCTTTGAAGACTTTACGTTTGTTAACTCATTTAATCCTCAACAGAACTAGGAGATACTGTTATTTCCATTTCACACATGAAGACTATAAGAACAGAGAGGTTATGAACGATTCCCGAAGTTACACCGCTAGTGAGAGATACAGCTGGCTGTCAAACACTAGAAGTGTGGCTTCAGAGCCCACAGCGCTCTGAGCCACTCTGTTTTCCCACCTCCCAACTACGAAGAGCTTTATTATCAGGAGAGCTGTCTATACACGGTGTGATCATGTCTAGGATTTCTTCTGGGTAGTTATACCTGAAAAGCTTGAGTGTATTGATATGCTATTAGTTTTTCTTCTGTAGAAGACTGTGACCTGATACCTGTAAATGATTTGTCTCCAGCTGGAAATTAACATTTGCCCAGCTTTTTATTAATGCCAATCGTGAAGGAGACCCAGGAGAATGCTATAAAAATGAAAGTTTTCTAGATTTTATCAAGGAAAGGCTCTGGAAAGGAAATCTTTATATTGGAAGAGGAAGACACGACCTCATGTTCTTTCCTTTGCGCTAAGATTGACGTCTCCGAAAATGTTAGGTTAATTAAAAAAAGAAAAAAAAGACTTCATGTCTATGTTCAAATAATGCTGAATTAAAAGGAGTTAGAATTTCTTGAGTGCTGGACTTCTTAGGAATTTAGCATGCTAATACATACTGTGAATTGCCAGAAAGAGATATAACATGTATAGTACATTAAATAATATATGAATATATATTATATAATTTAAAAATTGTTTCCCACAGTCATTTTACCGCAGAGTACTTCCCCTGTGGAAAGACATGCTTCCAGGAACACTTTTGGGAATAACGTTCTAGGGATTTTCCAAATCTACCACCAGGGGGCAGTTGTCCCCCCTTTTATATTCTGATTTAAACATTGACCAAAACTTTATTTTCCCTCAGCACACCTGAGACAGGCTGACATTTCCAAGCAGACTTTGCTAAAAACTTTCAAGGGATGAAGGAAAGAAATTTTAAAAAGTAAGAAGTCCTATAGTCATATTTCCCAAATCCATGAGGCTGAGCTAAAGAAATAGCGTATCTGCCGAGTTCTCCTGGGCCAGTATGGAATACGAGTTCTCAGCCATATTGCTTGCCTTTTTCCCTCCTGTTTCTCAGCCAAGTGGCCTTTCTATCATCCTGGCTCCCAAGAGCATCTGTGGCCTTATGTTATCACAGCTGAGGATAAATCCCACAGACCTTTGTGTCTTCACAGCTCAAATTCTTTTCTGATTTAAATTTCTCAGGTCTGCCCTGTGATCTTTCTTCTCAGTCCTGGTTGGAAGCTCTGAGGTACCTCTGTGGTGATGAATAGACATGGCAGTCCCATGAATGGTCTAATCCTGATTAAATTCGCAGTAAATGTGCCTCTCAGGTCTCATGCCAGGGCAGACATTATTAATCATCTCAGCATGCTTTCTCTGTAGAACTCAGTCTCACAATCCTTCCTGACCCTGGGCTCCAGACAGGTATTACCAGTAGAGTGCTGTTAATGTAATTGGGAAAATTCTCTCATCCAAACCTAGGATATAAATGCCACCCATCTCTGGAACTTTCTGTAGTGATTCTCAGATGAATGTAATCTCCCTAATTCTGTATGCAAACACACACACACACACACACACACACACACACACACACACACACAGGTTTTAAAAACTCTATTTTAGATCCACAAAAATCAAAGTCTCCACTCCAGCCCCATCACATCCTTGTCCGTACCTTATCTGTAGCACACTGTGTAGGTGCTGCACTTAATTGGAAGAGGAGGGTTGTTACATCCAGGATGTGCCAGAGGCTTCAGACTGAGCCCATTCTGTTGTTTAACTTCTGATTGTAATTGATATCATGTGACCTATGTCCCATTTTAATTAACATGTCCTTGGAGTTGCCTTAGTATGAGCTGCTCAGCAAACACCCTGTGCTGTGTCAAACTTTAGCAAAAGCCTAACCTATTAATATTTTGATAGGCTTTGAAACTATCTTCTGACAGGTGTTTTTTTTTAATGCTGAGAATTTATTTTAACAAACATAATATTTATACTGATTATGTCATTATATTTAATTTATATTTATGTAAACATAATATTTAATAAAGAGAGCAGTAGGAGGTCATCATTAAGGGTAACCTTTGGAGTTAGACGGGGTTCAATTCTCTGCTCCGCCACTTACTTGCTTTGGAGCCTTTGATTAACTACTACTTAACCCCTTATGAGAAATAAAGATAGTAACAACACCTGTCTTGTTATGGTTTATTTATAAAATAAATGTTACTGTGCTTCTGCTTTGTACCAAGTATTAAACATCTTTGGGAGGACTGAATGGAATCGGGCAATTAATTCATCTAGCCCTGAAATGATCTTACATTAATTCATGTGTCGTAAACCAATAAACCAATAATTTGGCTTTTGATAATTGAAGAGAAACTTTGTATCTCATTCGTTTAATATTTATTTATTTATTTATTTATTTATTCATTTATTCATTTAGGCTGCGTTGGGTCTTAGTTGCATCACGTGGGATCTTCCTTGCGGCTCGTGGTCTCTTTGTTGCTGCGTGTGGGCTTTTCTCTACCTGTGGCGTGTGGGTTTTTTCTCTCCCTGGTTGTGGTGTGTGGGCTCTAGTTTGCGGCACGCGGGGCTCTCTCCTTGAGGCGGTTGAGCTCAGTAGTTGTGGCGCGCGGGCTTAGTTGCCCCGTGGCATGTGGGATCTTAGTTCCCTGACCAGTGATCGAACCTGCACCCCCTGCATTGGAAGGTGGATTCTTTACCACTGGACCACCAGGGAAGTCCCTGTTGAATATTTATTTTTGATTGTCAGTCAAGACAAGGATTTCTTCTTATATTTATTGGCCATTTGTATTTCTTATGAAAATTGCCTGTTCCCATCCTTCTTTTTGTATTGATTTGTTGATTACATTAATAAATTAAGAAATAATTGATTCGAAGGTGACACACCGAGGTATAAGCCGTGTGTCCTAATAACACAGTCCCGATCACAAAAAGATTGCAAATAATCGGAGAATGTGAATTCTCAGCTTCTGCCTAATCTTTATAGTTGATGCCTCGGGGTGTCCCTTTTTCTTGGAGACAGTCTTGAGCCCACAGATGGCTGTTTCCCCTTTCTGATTAGGTGTGCGTGGTCTCTGTGAGCCATGGGCCAGTTGCATGGGGCGGGAGGGCAGCATCTTTGCCGTCCCGGCGGAGTCCCAGACAGGAGGCAGGTGGGGCTGTGTGACCACCGTCCTCAACGGAAGGCAGCGGCAACATTTGCCTGCGAAGGTGCACAGCTCCACGCCCGCCATCAGTTTTAAGGAAAGGAGATGCACGATTCCTCCTCCAGCCTGGGTTGGTGATTGCATCTTATTCATTTCTATATCTTACTCTCTGGGCCAACGTTAGTTGGGATGATGGTAGAATAAATGATAAGTGACTCCGTTTGCCCCAAATATGGTTTCTCTTAGCACCACACTCTAGGAAAGGGGACCCCTTCCATAAACTGAATTCCTTCTCAGAGGAAAAAATAATGTTCAAAAAGAAATTTAAATTAAATTATTTTTAAATACACTTATTAATACACTTATTATACACTGTGATATAATAACAGAGGTGCTTATAATGCAATAAATAACAAGATCTAGTGTACCGTAATTTCAAAGGAATCAGAAGTGTAAACAGTATTTTGTGATATAGACAAAGACTAATGTGATGTAAGAGTATCTGTGATTTCTCTTGGAGACCAAGTGATGTTACTGCTAATATTTCTGTAGGTTGTTACTTATATTCGCAACTGAAGGAATGCTAAATTTTAACTAGAAGTTAGTGATAATTTTTAAGTGTGTAATTTTTATACTAATTCAGGTTCTATCCTTAAATTCTGTGCCAGGATCCGCTGGGGATCATGGACCCCTGACTAAAATCCCTTGGTTTCTGGGCTGGGGTAGGGGAAGGGGTGATTACAGAGGAGCCTGGGGGCATTTTTTGAGATAGTTAGAGCTATTCAATCTTGATTGTGATGGTGCTTAAATGACTGTATATGTCTGTCAAAAATGGAGAATTTTATGGTATGTAAATTAGAGAGAGAAAAAGAAAAGAATGGAAGAAGGGAGGAAGAGAAAGAGATGGAGAGAGAGAGAAAGACGTGTATTGCTGCTAATAAAAGCAGACACTAAAAATCCCTTTGTATTGGAGCTGGGTTTCTTCCACAGTTATCCAGTGCTTTCTGGAATGAAACTCCCTGAGTTCAGATCCTGACTCTGCCAATTATTTGCTGTGTGACCCAGGGCAAGTTACATGACATCTCTGTGTCTAAGTTTCATCATCTGTAAAATGAAGGTGATAATAACTGTGCCTACCTCGTAAGATTTTTTGAGGATTTAGTGGATTAATATTGAGTGCTTAGAATAGTGCCTAGCATATAGTAAGAGCTATGTTGTCATCTAATATTTAGAAATGCTTTGGTGAGCGGCGAGGGTCACTATGAAGAGCTCAGTCAATGCCAGTGATTACATCAGTAATCACAGAAAGGTTGTATTTGGTCAAGGGAAGTCAGTCACTAACAAAAAAAGTATGTGTATATGTGTCCCTAAGACATATCAACTTGCTTGTTGATATTCTCCTAAAAGTATTTGAAATATCTTTTTTTTTTTTTTTTTACTCTGCCTGAACCTCAGTTCTCAGATGTATCAGCTTCCAACATCCTCTTCCGTTTTCAAATAACCTCCCCTGCTGGACCACCTCACGTGATATATTTCCAAAGGGCAAAGCCAGTGCATTTTATGCAACATTTGCAAATGAAAATCATACCCAAGGACATATAATAAAGGTGACAAGTCTCCTGTAAAACCCTGGTTGACTTACACAAGGAACACTTAGGTTGGGTTATTAACTATGATTGATATTTAGTACCATGTGTAGGGAGTCTACAGAACTGTTGAATATTTACAATGTGGCACAAGGTACACCAGCCAAGTTTCCAGCAGAGTCCTGCTGAGATTTTAGGCCTGAGGTGTTTCATTAGTTGGAGCACAGTTTGTGCGCTTGCAAATTGCCTACAGGTAAAGAATTTATTGAAAATAACTTTCTATGCCATTTACCAGGCAAGAGCCCACTTATCTGGAGAATCAGAAAACAGGGAATCATGGAAACCTGAAGTCATGAAATAACCCCAAAACGTCATTTAAAATAGTTTCAACCTTCCTCAGTCAACCTTAAATCCAGTTTATAAGGCAGAGGAGGGAACCTATGGGATATCACAGCAACTCCTTTTTAGTGTCACTAAAAATATATATATACATAGTCAGTTCTGTTATTTGCAGGAGTTATGTCCTATAAAGTCGCCACGGACACTGAATTAGTGAATTCTGAACCATCACTTCTAGGGGAAATACAGGGTTCCTGTGAATCTCTACTCACAATATTGTCATCAATTGATCAATACATAACCTTGTTTTATGTGTGTTTCTGTTTAACGACAGTTTACTACACAGTGTGGATCCATTAACGTTGAATTCACGGCCAACAGCACTGTAACTCATGCCTGAACGGAACTTTCCAACACGCAGATTTTCTCCGTAAGGCACATCACAGCCTTCTTACGCTTAGGCACACTAACCAGCATTTCCCCACTATGCTAGGGGGACATATTAAACAGCAAAGTTTAAAGACCTACAAAGACCTCTACGAAGTCTATGAACAGGACACTTGGTTTAGGGTATGAGAGCTGAAACAAGAAGGCAGAGTTGCCTTATTTGATCTTAGCTACAGTCTTGCTTAAGGGGTAACTCAAATTTTTTGCCCCTCTGCCCACGTCTGAGAACGACTGCAAATGCACCACAAGTATTGATTTGGGGGCCCAAGTGAATCTTAGCAAGTAGACAAAGTTGCCCATATGGAATCTGTGAATAATGAGGGTTGACTCTATAAATAAGGTGGTCTCACAAGAAAGGGCCTGTGTGGTCCAGCCCTCCCTTCCTGAACAGCATTAGCAAAGCACAGAACTTACATTGGATAAATGCCCAGTGAATCGTATGCATGTGCCAGAGCTCAGCCCTCCCTGGCTCGGAGCCCACCAGTCTCTCCATCAGAGAGTTTGCAGCACTTAGGAGTCAGCAAACCCCAGTCTGTGGGCCAAATCCCGCACGCTGCCTGTTTTGCTACGGTCCCAAGCTAAGAAAGGATTTTTTCACTTTTGAATGGATAGGGGGAAACAAAGCAAACAAAGACTATTTCATGGCACTTGAAAATTATATGGAATTGAAGTGTTGGTGTCCATAGGTAACGTGTTATTGGAACACAGCCATGCCCATTTGTTGACATAGTGTCAATCACTGCTTTCCTGTAATGAGGCAGAGATGAGTAGTTGCCACAGAAACTGTATAGCCTACAAAGCTGAAAATATTTACTAGCTGGTTCTTTATAGGAAAGTTAGATGATCCGTGATATAAAACATTGCTGATTGTCACCCTGGACAGTTGTGCACAGATAATTAAAAGCTTTATATGACAGTGAAACTTCTCTAGCAGGGAAGGGTAAGTTTTAGGCAACATAAAATAGGGCTTTACTTTTCCCCACTCCTACCTCCCTTTCTAAAATACAAGTTTAGATTTCAAATCCCTATAAATAACTCAAGAATTTAGTCTGCATGTTGAAGCAGATAAGAAAGTATCAGGCTGTTTCTATGAACAAATCTGTTGAACCCAATTTAAATGCAACTGAAGGGAACTCAGCAGGGTGAATAAAACATGATGACATGAACATTTTTGTGTTGAAGTTAGGCAGTGAAATTCCAGTAGCTTTGTTTCCTACCAATGAAGAAAGTAAAGTTCATTTCAGTTTGTTTTTATTTGGAGTTTTAATAGCTGAAAGTTATCTTACAGGTCATTTAGATCAAGGCTGTCCAAGAGAATTTTCTGTCGAGTTGGGCATGTTCTCTGTGTTATGCAATATGGTAGCCAATGATATTTACAAGTGGCTCTTATGCATTTGAAATATTTACAAGTGGCTCCTATGGCTCTTGGGCATTTGAAATGTGGCTAGTGCGACTGAGGAGCTGAATTTTTAAGTTTCTTCAATTTTAATGATTTTTTAAATTGAAGTATAGTTAATTTACAATGTCCTGTTAGTTTCAGGTGTACAGCAAAGTGATTCAGTTATGTATATATATACATGTATATATACACTTTTTCAGATTCTTTTCCCTTATACGTTATTACAAAATATTGAGTATAGTTCCCTGTGCTATACAGTAGGTCCTTGTCGGTTATCTATTTTATATATAGTAGTGTGTATATGTTAATTCCAAACTCCTAATTTATTCCTCCCCTCCCTTTCCCCTTTGGTAGCCATGAGTTTGCTTTCTTTGTCTGTGGGTCTATTTCTGTTTTGTGTAGAAGCTCATTTGTATCATTTTTTTAAGATTCCACATATAAGTGATATCATATATTTCTGTTTCTCTGTGTGGCTTACTTCACTTAGTATGATAATCTCTAATGGATTTGCATCCATGTTGCTGCAAATGGCATTATGTCATTCTTTTTTATCGCTGAGTAGTATTCCATTGTATATATGTACCACATCTTCTTTATCCATTCATCTGTTGATGGACACTTAGGTAGCTTCCATGTCTTGGCTATTGTAAATAGTGCTGCTATGAACATTGAGGTGCATGTATCTTTTCGAATTAGAGTTTTCTCCGGATATATGCCCAGTAGTGGGATTGCTGGATCATGTGGCAGCTGTATTTTTAGTTTTTTAAGGAGCCTCCATGCTATTCTCCATAGTGGCTACACCAATTTACATTCCTATCAAGTGTGGCAGGTTCCTCTGACTTCTTGTGGAAAATTGGAGCATCTGGAAACACTGGGGATGCTCTTTCTTGGCAAGACATGTGGTCTCTAGTCCCCACTGCTCCCTGTCGGCTTCCACTCATCCTGCCGCATCATTTTCGTTACCTTGCTTCGTCTCTGTTGGCATTTGAATATGCAATCCCTAATCTAATTCCACCCCACAGTTTTCATATGGGGAACTAAAGCCCAGAGACAATGAGTACCTTACTCAAAGTCGTCCAGTAATTAATGCTTGGCCCCACACCAGAATCCCCTGGCCATGCTCTCTCTACTCCAGGGCCTGATTGAAATCTTTGGGTGTGTATGGGCGGTGGCGGGTACTCCTGGGTGGTACCTGGGTGTGTCTGAGCTGCACTCACAAGCCGCCTCCTCCCCTGCTTCCAGGCCCTGTGTAGGTTGGACATTGGGTGAGTGAGGGCTCTGCTTCCTCCCCTCTGGGCTGAGTCACTGGGAGCCACAATGGGCAGTGAGGGCGTGGGAGGGAGAGGGGCCTGAACTTTCCCTGGCCGTTTCCCTCTCTGGCTTCCTCCCTCATTGTTTACCTCTGACAGTTCTCAGTGATGGTGCATCTGATAACCCTTTGTTGGCCGATCACCCTCCCTGGTACCTCTGCTTCACGCAGATCTTCTGCTCCTGTGGTCTACTTTTCTTTTTCCAAAGGGTTTTTGACTGACTTCTGAAGTCCTAGTCAATTCAATCTTGGGCCAAAATACTTACTGAAATCCACAAAGAAAGCTTTGAAATAGTCTTTCATACTATGAGAGTTAAATTTTACTGGGCATTTCTCCAGTCTCTTATCCTGTTCAGGTCAAGGCTAATTCAGAAAGAGGAGGTTTAACTCAGTGACTAAGGGGGCTGTACTCACCTGGATTTGAGCCCTTGCTCTGCTAGTTCCCAGGTCAATGACCTCAAAGAAAATCCCTTAACATCCTGAGACTGAATTTCCTTAAGTATCAAAGAGCTACTTCATAGGGCTGTGGGTGAGGAATAAATCAGATGATGAATATAAGGTAAAAACCTTGATACCGTGTCCTTTTTCATACGTCTTACAGGCTTTTGCCAGAGAGGGATCTGTTAGTTTAATCAGGCCACATTTTTCTGAAGTCCTTCCCTGGGGTTGCCTTGTTCATAAAACAGCAGATCAACCACCCTGACCCATTTTAACCCCAGACGTCTCTTCATACATCTCAATCTGCAAGTTCCGTGTATTCTGCATAGACACTTCCATTCACTACTTGATTCTTGACTTACAAAGGCCCCTTCCCTTCTTGTCCCAAATGTGGAACTGGCGTCCATGTACTTCTGCCATGATGCATACTGGAGATTGGGCACCTGTGGTTTTTGCCTGCTTGGTATTCAGTCCCCCTTCTTCTGATGAGAGAACCCACCCAAGTTTCCTTTAGGCTTAGGTGAGGCTGCTCCACCAGCCTTTGCTGGTGTCAAGGTTGTACATGTGACTCAAGTCTAACCAGTCAGAGCTAGTAAAGGATAATGGAAGGACTCTTATTGGGATTATTAGGAAAGAGAATCTCTCTTTCCACAAGGGTTGCTAAACCAGCTGGATGTAAGCTTGGACCCACCAGTGGTCACCTCTGGCTCCACTGGGAACTGAGAGTGAGATCAACACCGAGGAACGAGAACTGAGAGAGTCCAGAGCATCGTGCATGAAGCCAGGCACCTCTGGATGTGTCAGTTATCTGAGCCCATAAACTCTCCACATCCACCTTTATAGGATTTATTCATTCATGTTTGCTTTGGCCAGTCTATGGTGGATTTCTGTTCCTGTAACTGAAAGTGTTCTGTTAAAACTCTCCCTTTTCCATGTCTAAATTTCCCCAAATCTGTCTCCCAGTATATTTCCCAGCTAACGCAAATCTATTTGCTGGCTCTAAGCCATCTCATGTTTGCGGTGGACCTTTTCTTCCCAGGGTGATTTCCTATCTGGGCATTTGGTGCAACTGGTGCTTTTCATTTGGGCCATCTATGATTATTCAATCTCTACCTCAGATGTGGATAAGAAACACTTTGTAACCCAAGTGTATTCATTTTCGATTGCTACATAACAATTACCACAAAGTTAGTGACTTCAACAACGCATATTATCTCACAATTTCTGTGGCCTAGAAGTCTAGACACAGCTTAACTGGGCTTTCTACTCGGGGTCTCACCAGACTGAAATTAAGGTGTCGGCTGGGTCTGTGATCTTGTCTGGAACTCGGGATCCTCTTCCGACGTGACTGACGTTGGCTCAGTTCAGTTCATTACATTTGGAGGACTGAGTCCGACCGCTCCTAGAGGACACCTGTACTCAGTTCCCCTGCCAGGTGGCCACTCCACAGCATGGCAGTTTGCTTCTTCAGAGACAGCAGGAGAGTGTATTTCTCTCCAGTCTGCTAAGATGGAGTAGTCATGGGGGTGACAGCCCATCCCCTTTGACATAGCCATAATCCAATCAGGGGAGTGACATCCCTGAAGGACATCATTTTTGCCATGTTCTCTTGACTAGAAGCAAGTTACAAGCCCCGGCTACACTCAAAATGAGAAGACCACACGTGACATAACTCCAGGGCATAGAAATCATGGGGCCATATTAGAATTCTGCCTGTCACTTCAAGTTAACCTCCCACCATATGATCTAAACCTAATTCAGAGTAGTGATACGTATTGGTTAGTAAAGTTGTTCTGCATTCATAAAGTAAAATTTTAGTAAAAATGTTATCAGTTATAATGTGTGTGTGTGCGCGCTTCTTAGATTTGAAAAAGATAACTGCAGTCAGCTGAATAATGCCCCCCAAAGAAATCAGGTCCTAATCTGTAAATGGTACATTTATATGGCAAAGACTTTGCAGGTGTGATTACATTAAAGTTCTTGAGAATGGGAAATTATCCTAGATTACCTGGTTGGGCCTGACATGCCATGACAAGTATCCTTAGAAGCGAGAGGCAGAGGGAGATTAGGGAGACACACAGAGGAGAAGGTGATGTGAAGTTGGAAGTAGAGGCTGGATCTATGGGGCCACAAGTCGAGGAATGCTGGCAGCCAGCAGAAACTGGAAGGTGCAAGGATGGATTCTCCCCCAGAGCCTCCAGAAGGAGTGTGACCCTGCTAATGCTTTGATTTCAGCCCATAGAAGCTGATTTTGGACTTCCGACTTCCAGAACTGTGAGAAAACACATTTCTGCTGTGTTAAGCCACTCATTTTGTGATAATTTGTTATGGCAGCCACAGGAAACGAATACAATGGCCATACTGTCTGATTAAGAATCAGGTGTGCATTTGAGATTTTTTGAGCCTGAAGACAATTTGATCAGCCAGATTTCAGTCTAACTTATAAAATAATATTTCTCCCAGCAAGGACCTTGGAGCACCTGCTTTGTGTCTTTTGTGACGCTTGCTAGGAATGGGTTACTCGCAGCCACTTGCTAAACAGTGCCAGTTATGAAGGGCAGACCAGAAATTTGGCTTCAAGCTACTTGGTGCTACCTAGTGGCCAAAGCAAAAAGTGGTCCCCCAATATATAACTTTCCATATTTAATCTTTCTAACTGGGAGGGGAGGTACTTTATTCAGCGGGGACATCTAGTTTTCCTCTTAGATAAACAGTTGATCCCACAAGCACTGCTATCTTGTATCTGAACTTAAGATGTCAACCAGGTACTTTGATACATTCAGTAAACATGTCTTGAGCCCCTGCAACTTGCTGTGAGGGATGGAGACATAATAAAGAGCAAAACACACAATGTTTCCTGCTCTCAAAAAACCCACAGCATGCTGGAGAAGAGAAAAATGAAATAGTTCCATGAATAAATGTGTAATTGCAGACTGAGGTGATCTGGAGAAAAGAAACAAGTTTTGAGGAGGTTATTTAGCAAAAAGAACTTTCCTAGGCTAGGAGAATCGTGGCTGGTTTTCTCCTGGGCGTGAGTTGTCAGCTGAGAGCTGAAATTGAGTAGGACTCAACCAGGAAAAGGTTAAGGGTACAATGTGGAGGCAACAACATGCACAGTGGCCGTGTGACCAGGTGACATGATGCGTTTGAGGACCAAGAGGAAAGAAGTGGGGCAGTGGGGCAAGGGGGAGCTGGAGGGGTGAGCAGGGCCTGGCCATGAACACACAAAGACAGAAGCCTCTTGAAGGTCAAGCACATATGGTTAAATAAAAACAAGTGGGATTGTAAATCTACTCCCCGATTCACCACGTGAGACCTTGCTTTCTTTTGGAAGCAATCACGCAGCCTCGAGAAGCCATTATGGGGCCTTCTCCGTGTCTGAGTGATTCACTCATATCATTGCCGGTTCCCAAAGTACACATGTCTAATATTCCTCTCCTGTCACTGAGCTGTGGATCTCAGCCTCGATTAGAAGCAAAGATTAGAAAGAGTGGTCCGTATGTCCATACCTGGAGGAGAACACAGCCTCCTGCAGAAGACCGGCTGGACCTGCGTCCGAGGCACACCCTCTACCTCACGTGAACACCTGTAATGGTGTTAAAATACAGCCCCTTGAAATGTGCTCCACATCAAACCCAATGGCATGGCAGTGCTGACCGGCAGCAACAAACAATGTCTATTGATTCACCCAAGTTAGAGATCTAAGATTACCATTGACTTTTTCTGCCCATGGACCACTAGACTCCGATTGAAGGAACACCTTCTAATTAAAAGGGAAGCATTATTCTCACTTGCTGAAAGGAAGAGCCATTCATTTTCTAAGATGCATGCTTCTCAGACACAGAATAGAAATTTGTTAGAGGGGAGGGAGCATCCTTTTAATGCAGATCTGGCTTGTGCTGTTCATCTGCTCAGTTTTATCCTAGTGAGTATCTCTCCATTGTGAAAGCAGTGCATTATTTCCTCCTGAATGAGGTCTTTTGAGGAGAGTGTTGTGTATTTTATACAAGATCTTGTGGTTCTATTAAGATACTCATCTATTACCCGTAGCCATCTTTCTCCTTTGGATTCCCTCTCTGTGTGAATGAAATATCACTGTGTGATAACTTCTAGGCTCCCTTTGGATAAAGGAGCATACATGTCATGAGGAACAGTTGAAACTATTCCATGTGTCTACATCTTCCCCAGGCCAACGTCATCCTTGTGGAAGAGAAACAAATTCAGTGTCATGAAACTCCCAACCCAACCACCGGAATTAAGAAATTCCAGAATCAGAAATTCCCGGGGGAGGAGAATGAAATCAGTGTAAACAAAAGAAATTAAGCAAGTAGAAATGGTTCTCCACTTCTCCCTTGCCTCTCTGAGAAATAACTAGGAGAAGCTTGCTCTGTTTCTTCTTCTAGTCCTTTCCCTTGCAGTACACAGTGTATGACCAGCAGGGGTTTTTGTCTTCGTTCTGCTGCTTCTCCAAATGCTGCACATCTTTGGGATGCATGGTGGATTCATCTCATGCCCTTGGGATTAATGAGGTAATCAAGTCAAGCTCTAAAGCTAGTGAAAGAGAAGAAAAGGGGAAACGATATTTCAAGCATCTTGCATGTTGGTCTCCATCTTAAAGCCATTGTTGGGATTAGATGACTTGGGGAAGCCTGGCTATGAAGTGAGGTTATGGTGATTTGTGACCAGGCACAGGTGCAGTTTTGAGAGGGGCAGTATTTGAGAATTGGTGAGCAAACATGGGATGCCTCACTGCCTTTACACAGGACGGCAGGGGAGATATGGTGTGAGGTTAAGGATGTGACTCTAACATCAGATTCCCTCAGGGCAAGTCCAGGCACCACCTGGCCAAGTCAACTAAGTGACCTTGAGTAGGTTCCTTCTCTTCTCTGTGACTCGGTTTCCTTAACTGTAAAATGGAGATAATCAGAGTGATGTCTCTATTATAGAGTAGTTGGGAGATTAAATGAAATTTATAATGTGTATGTACTTAGCTCATTAGTACTCAATGAATATTAGCTGTTGCTTTTATTGATACTGTTGACTAGTTTCATATGTTAGTCTAGTTCAATGTCTTTAATCCATTAGCTCAACAAACATGACTTGTGCCCAGTATACAGCAGGCATTGTGCCAGCTGTTAAGAATGTAGTAAGGGCTTCCCTGGTGGCGCAGTGGTTGAGAGTCCGCCTGCCGATGTAGGGGACACGGGTTCGTGCCCCGGTCCGGGAAGGTCCCACATGCCACAGAGCGGCTGGGCCTGTGAGCCATGGCCACTGAGCCTGCGCGTCCGGAGCCTGTGCTCCGCAATGGGAGAGGCCACAACAGTGAGAGGCCTGCGTACTGAAAAAAAAAAAAGAATGTAGTAATAAACTCTTACCATGGACCCTGAGAATTACTGTACTAGGGATATGAGTAGACTACTGTAGTGGAATCAAAGAGGAGATCATAGCTCTGAGACCCACCTGTGCTATAGGGGACCACAAAGAAGGTTTTAGTGCCCGGTGGGTATGAAGCTTCCCACTGAACTTGGCGGCTCTGCAAAGAAACCGGAGTTGGTCCTTGGCATTCTCTCAGGTATCCTCTGACTGCCCTCCATCCACCCCCCACCCCAAGGCTCTCATCTCAGTCCCTGCTGCTCAAACCCCCAACGTAAGCATTTGACTCAAGTTAACCCTCTCGTACAGTAAAACTTAAATGATTGAAAAGACTCGTGTCAAGTTCTGAATCTTGGATTCATGGTTAGGAAGCAAATTCATGGTTAGGAAGGTAGGAACACTGGAGAAGCTTACATTACTTTACAGCCATTTGTGCTTTAAAGTCAGCGACATGAATTCCTCTTTGGCCTCAAGATGGAGAACTTTGAAACAGGGGCTGTCTTACTGCTCTTGCTTACTTTAGACCTCCCACATTCCACCCTTATCTCTTCCTCCTCCCACTTCTACCAACTTTCACTCCCCTGTGCTCTGACTTTTGGTTATGAAAAACGAAGGAGTCAGTAAAGTAAAATCAGCCTACTGATAGTTGGCCCATCCACCATATTGTCTAACTCCAATGACAAGCTCTTCTATTTCCAGGTGTCCTTTTATTTTTTTTTTAATTTTTTAAAATTATTTTTTAAAATTTATTTAACTACAGTTGATTTACAATGTTGTGTTAGTTTCAGGTGTACAGCAAAGTGATTCATGTGTATATATATATATATGTGTGTGTGTGTGTGTGTGTATGCTTTTTCAAATTCTTTTCTCATGTAGGTTATTAAAAAATATTGAGTATAGTTCCCTGTGCTATATAGTCGGTCCTTGTTGTTCAGGTGTCCTTTTCCCGTGACAGCAGTATCCATCAGTATCTTCAGTTTATCCTTCCTTTGTTATCATTCAAAAGATCTTTTGAATCTGCATTTTAATCCACTGAGGCAGTTGGCCTGGGTTTTGAAACCTGACTCCACGACCCACTGGCTGGAAAACCTTGTGTAATTTTCTTAGCCCTCTTTTGCCTCATATGAGAAAAATGGGGATAACGATAGACCCCCTCGTAGGGTTGTTGAGCTCATTAAATAAGTTGATGGATGCACAGTGCTTAAAGTAGTGCTTGGCACATAGTAAACGCTCAGTAAACGTTTGTTACTGGCATCTAGAGAAATGAAATGTCTAGCTGGATCAGCAGGTGGGGAATATCCCTCCTGTCTTTCTGAGCACTCAACCACTTGCTTCTACAACTCGGCGGAAAGACAATCACATTTAGAAATCACTCAGGGGTTTGTTCGGATTTGATATAGATAAGTGTTCAGGAGCATGGCCCTTGGACATCTTCCGCTTAAAGGAGTGTCTGGTGAAACCAGGATTTGAGGCTAGTATATCACTAACTGGAATTTCAATGTGAGTTACATTACCACGACATCCCAAGATGGTTGTCCAGGATATTGCAGATTACTCACTGTGTACTTTATGTGATAGACTTCTTCAGAGTTCCCCTAGAAAGGAGTGGAAAGTCAGCCTTGGAGCTAAAGACTTTGTTCGGTAGGCGAGTGTTTTTACGAAATGGAGACAGAACATTTCTAATGCCTCATGCTTCTGACAAAGAGATTACCCTGCTGAGGGATTGGGCCCTGCATGATTCATATCCTGTGGGCTGAAAAACAGAACTCAGAAACCCAGTGCTGTCAACTCCTCCCTCTCTTCCTAGGTTTGAACGGTGTTGCTCAGATGCATTTATAATCATCCAAGTGTCCCTTGCTTCAGACTGAGGTGGGGCGGCAGGGGGGGAGGGCAATTGTACTTTTTGTGAGTTGAGTCATAGTTGTAAGTACTTTCAGGGCAAGAAGAATTTAAAGGACTCCCAAGTTAAACCTTCTTGAATCTAAAGAAGCAACTGAGAATTTAAGTGTAGGTTGTACACTGGCGTCTTAGTTTGATTACCATGTGAATTAATCACCACCATACAGGAAACTGGGATGGTTCATGTATAAACCTGGATAACTTGTTCTGCTGTGCTCTGTTTCAAAGCCAGAGTCCTGGCACCACTGGGCCACCATGACCACTTGTCAACCATCAGAGCTAAGTGGCAATGTCCCCCTTCGATCAGGCATGCCAGGTCCACTTTGTCACAGGAGAACACCACCCGCAGGACTCATAGATTTAACCTGGCTGACCCTCTAAGGCTTGCAACCCCTGTTCCATGGGCCATGTACAGATTTTCAAACACTAGGCTTGGGTAGAGTTTTCTATTAAAATAAAAAATATTCTTCCCTTTTTTCTTTGTTCCACAACCTTTCTCTTATTTACTCTTATTGAAAGAGAAAGCTGTGTCTTCTGCCTATCGTCATGCCACTTCCCTTCGTCTCGTGGCCAGTCCTGAGTCATACCTACCTCCCGTGTCATCAGAGAGCATCTTGACGGTCCACCCCTAGGGGGAGTGCTCATCCAGAAACGGCCTGCATGCACACTGCATACACTCACACACTTGCACTCACACTAACTTGCACATACATACACATTCATACACTCATGCATACACACTTGTGTGCACCCACTTGCACTTACGAACACTCACATTCATACACAGACACACATCCACTCTTTGGCACAAGAATGCTGGTAGAATTATGAGAATTTCAGAGCTGGTATCAGACCTTGCTTTCGGAACTTGAAGCTGGTCAGACTTGGTTGATGGCAGATCACTCCAAAAGGAATGTCAGGACAGAGAGAACAGTCAGGAACAAGAGATGGGCTCAGAGAGGAAGGGCGGATGCTGCCAAAGTTAAACTTTATCGCTTTGTGCTTTTGCTGCACAGCCTGAGGGCAGCAAGCCAGGGTCTGTTCCATGTACTAGGAAATTGCGTGTGTTGTCAGGAAATCTGGTCCACTTGAGGAAAGGGTGGAGTTCTTGTTGGCATTGCTGGTGGGTCTGGGGATCCTGGAGGTAGAAGAATGCGTGTGAGCGGTAGACGCCCCAGTGTGAAGTGGCATAAAGAAAAAGGACTGTTGATTGGCTGGTGTAACTGAGAAATCCAAAGAGATCATTTCAGGTGAGGTTTGATCAAGAGGCTGACAGTGCTCTGAATTCTCTCTGTTCTCCCTCCCCACCTGTGGGCTTTATGATCACATTTTCTTCCTTTATAGTAGCGAGACTGGCTGTAGCAGTTTAGTCCTTCCATCTGGGCCTCATGTATCCAGAGAAGAGAGGGTAGCTTTATCCAACATTCCAAGCAATAGTCCTGAGACTCTCCCTAATGGACCGGCTTACATCCCAGGTCCACTCACGTGCTATTTATGCCAACTAGGTTTTCCCGCCAACGTGAAGACTGGGGCCATACATGGGTTGTGTGGCAATGGATAATGTGTAAAAATTGGGATTTAACACCAAGAAGGAGAATGGATGCTAGTGGCCCTGGGCAGGGGCTCATCATGTTCCTCTGGCCTTCTTGGGAGCGATTGGTGACTCACTACTTCTCCTGCTCGCAAATCATCATAAGCTTTCTGTTCTAGACACGGAGAAATGGAGCCCTGCTAAGTAAAAATCTCCAAGGTTGTGTTACTTTCCTTTTTCATGAAATCGTTTTTGAAATCTCTCCACAGCACAGTAGATTTGCTCTTCCAACTTCAGGAGAGAAGTTCAGATATCTAGCTCCAGGGTAGTGATTAAGCCAGAGTTTGCTGGTAACCTACTCCTTCCTTTTGTGGCCTCTGCTTTACGAAGAAGTGCTGAACCCAGTGAAAGCCAGTGTCCTGCTGAGATTGGGTGGTAGAGGACTAGACACTACCGAAAACCCACTAGGGGCCAGGGACTGTCCCTATAGACACTGCATACATATTCCTCATTAATAACCTTAGGAAGGAGGTGGTTTTCTCTCTGTTTAACAGATGACAAACCAGAGCCTTTGAGGGATTAAATAATTCCTCAAAGGCCATAGAGCAGGTAGGGCAGAGCTGGGATTTTTACCTCACGTTGGGGTAAAACCTCAGCTTTTCACCCGCCTCTCTGTGTATAAACAGACTCTGAACATCGGTCCTCAGGTGGACCTTGGGGGCGAGCTGCCCCGTCTTGTGCCCCTCCCTGCTTGAAACTCTCCCCACCCATGGCCGTCCTTGCTCTAAGAGTGACCCTGCCTCTCTGCCAGTATCCATGCAGTATCTCCAAACGCTGGTGTCCTCCACCTCAGGAGAACTGGTCTTGTTTCCTGCCGCACCCAGACCTACCCTGTCCAGCTAGTGCAATGAGCCCTGACTCGATTTCATTTCCCCATTTTACAGCATTTTCCATTCAAAACGTACATGTCCCCTGTCCCCTTCCATCACAGCTGTGCTATTAGCTAAGATGCTCCCCCAAAGCTGGTAGGTGGTTGTATTAAGTGTTCCATGGAGACAGGTTGACTTTTCAATGAGTAAATTCTGGAAAGAGTGTGTGCTCACTAGGTAGAAACTCCAGACTAGCAAGATAGTGCCTTTAGGGCTTCCCTGGTGGCGCAGTGGTTGAGAGTCCGCCTGCTGATGCAGGGGACACGGGTTCGTGCCCCAGCCTGGGAGGATCCCACGTGCTGCAGAACGGCTGGGCCCGCGAGCCATGGCCGCTGAGCCTGCACGCCCGGAGGCTGTGCTCTGCAACGGGAGAGGCCACAACAGTGAGAGGCCCACGTACTGCAAAAAAAACCACCCCAAAACCAAAAAAAAGATAGTGCCTTTAGGGTCACGTGGTTCTTGACCCACACTGGTAGGGGTAGCAATATCTTGCTTGCACGTGATGGAGTCCATGTTAGCATTGCTGATTATTAATTGAAAGGAATGTTTCATGTCCCAGAAATGCAGGATCCTCCATCATTTCCAGGGAGATTTTTTTCAGGTTTGCCCCTTATTTCCTTTCCAGACATGCATTTCCTCCTGATACCACCTTCCCATTTCATCTGTGCATTATGTCCTACCCGTATCTCTCATTATCTTCATCCGGGGTCAGCCGGCCATGGCTTGTTTTTGTGAATAAAGTTTTATTGGCACACAGCCACACTGTTCGTGTATGGATTGTCTCTGGCTGCCTTCCCATTACAGTGGCAGAGTTGAGCGGTCACAACTGAGACTGTATGTCCAGCCAAAGCTAAAATATTTGCTATCTATCTCTGATCTAGGTCAGAAACCTCCATGTATACTCCTCCACAAACCCCTAATTCCTTTCTCCTTCACACAGCCAGGAACAGAAACCTCTCAAAGCCTGGACTCTAACAAGAAAAAAAAAAATCAAATGCCTAATGTCTGGAAAGGAAAACACAATCTCACTGTCAGCCCAGTCCCAAGGAAAGCTTGTGCTGACACTTCTGCATCCCCTTCCAATTTCTGGGCCCCTGGCAGACATTGCTAATCAGTTATTGCACTCTTTCCTATGGAGCCTCAGTTTCTTCAAAGCAATGCCTGGGCAGCCACTTGTAATCAATCAAATTTGACATTGAAGTAGAAACTATTTTCCATCTCTGGTCCAGCGGCCACTATCGGATCAGAGAATCACCTAAGACAAAAATCACGTTTAATGAATAATCCTTGAACATCCTTTGGGTTGCCGTGTCAGAGACAGACATACTGTCTCTCATTAAGTCCAGAGTTGGAACTTAATCCACTGTTTTCTGTTTCTTTGATTAAGCACCAGATAGATGAAGTCGTTGGCTTGCAATAGGGGACCGTGTTATATGAAAAATGCCTCCGTTTCCTTTTATTTTATTTTATTATTATTATTATTTTTGCGGTACGCGGGCCTCTCACTGCTGTGGCCTCTCCCGTTGCGGAGCACAGGCTCCGGACGCGTAGGCTCAGCAGCCATGGCTCACGGGCCCAGCCGCTCCGCGGCATGTGGGATCTAGCTTCCCGGACCGGGGCAAGAACCCGTGTCCCCTGCATCGGCAGGCGGACTCTCAACCACTGCGCCACCAGGGAAGCCCCTCCGTCTCCTTTTAAATAAGAGATCTGTTATACTGTGCAGTGATCGCACCGTGAGAGGCACCTAGGAACTGAGGCCCACTGAGAATATTCTCGAGTCGCATGTCAATGTCACCCTCATTGAGTGGCTTCATAGGTGGAATCTGACACTGTTTATGCTCTTTCTCTGTCTCGGCTAATCCATTCTCTTTTAGCCGAGCTCCTGTTGTTGAATTCATATTAGGTAGAAGCACATACACAGTGTTGCCAGGGGCTGAAGTGGGGGCATCTGTACCACTACATGTTTCTTAAACCAAGCCACGTTTCAGGAAGCTCTTAAAAGACCCTCTTTTCAAATGCTGGAGCGGATACTTGTTCAACAACCTGACATTAACCGTAATAGGTAAGAATTGGCTAAAGATACGTATCCATTGACAGCTGTGGGGACCTGCCCAAAAGACCACATTTGCTGCCATAAAACTGACTGGACCAGCTCCTGAGGAGGTGATAGGTAAGTTGCAAATGAGGAAGTGGATCACTTAGCAGTTTCTCCCAGGTTTTTTCCTTCAGAAGTTGGAGAAGAGGACTGGAAGGAAAGGGACTATTTTACAAAGGAAATGTGGTTTAAGGGGGCAGTTGGCTGGAGAGACATGCTTCTTCTTACTGGCTAGGGAGCATCTGAGCCTGTAGGAATGATAACTATTCACTGGAAGGATCCAGACGCCCTGGGAAACTTGATTTGAGCCTTGCACAGTTGGCATCTTGACAGCAAAGTTGCATGCACCACGTTAGAGTGTCAACTGGAGTCCAGCCAAGTTTTTCCAAGATCCGTTGTTCATCAAAGTTGGAGCTTTCAAAGTTGAGCCGGTGAGAGTATGAGCGTGCCCTTTGGCCGTTTCAAAACATTAAGCCAACCTTGGCAAAAGGTTTTAGCATTTGGCACCTTGTGTCTTTTTGTGTTGGATTTATGGAAGCAGTATGAGATGTGTCCTCCCAGATGGCAATGATGAGGGCCTTCTTAATAATGTTTTAAGCTTTTAGGTTTATGGGATCGCAGTAAAATTAATAATGTGGAGTTATTGATATTCTTTGAGTGAAAAAAGCAATGCATCCCTTCCTGGAACAGATAAAGAATTTAGTAAGTATTATACCCAAGGTGTCATATAACCAAACATTGAAAACATAAGATAGTATTATTTAAAATCACATGAATGTAAAGGCTGTTACTATTCCTATTGTGCATATCAGGGGTACTCTTTCACTGAGAGGAACAAAGTTCAATTTAAATTTCAGTTGGATGGGCTGTCATGGAACTAGAAGGCCCTTTCTGCAGACCAGAAAGCTGATTGCCATGGATTATTTAATTTCTGGCACAAATGAGAGCAGGACTGGGAAATAAGATATTGGAGTAAGCTAGATGTCATGGTGTGTTCCAGAGCAAGGATGCCATGGCTTAGCCATGGTTCTACCTGAGCTTGGGGGTTGGTTTGCCTCATGGGCAAGAGAATTGGTAAAGAAAGTATGTTGTTTCTGCTGCCTAGCATCCCTTTATCCCCTTCCTCTGGTACAAGAACTCCCTTCACTGGGGGAAACGTTCTTTCCACACTCCCAACCAAGTTTTTCAGTAGGGGGCTGCCGATCATGATACCCTGCCCTCCTGGACCCTGGGATGGCTCCTGCTTCTGGCTGAGCCAATCACTGCACATACACCCCATACCTGCACCCTGACCACCATCCTTATGATAGTCAACATCCTTTGCCATGACTTAACCTGCTAGAACTGGCAAGGGAGAGCTCTCTTTCCTTTCTGATTAGTAGGCTATAAGGATATGCACCTGGAGCTGCCTTTGGTTGTAGTTTTATACCCTGCTGAGGTAGCACACCCAAAAGAACGAATGAACCATGCAAAGGAAGCAGTGACAAGGGCAAGGAGAAAGAAAGAGAAAGTTCTTGGCATCCACGAGGCCTGTTCGACCCTGCCTGTTCCCCAGTTTCACCACAGAAGCCCGTAAATGTCCTGTTTTGCTTACTTTAGTTAGAATTATGTTTCTGTCGTTTGCAAGCAAACAGCTTTAACAAATAAAGCTGGCACCCCACATTTCTCTCCTAGGCTGCTAGACCACATTTCTAACCCCTTTCATTCCTGCCTGCTTCAGCAAGCTTTCTGTAGTTGCCTGTTACTGTGCCAGCACTGTGATAGGCCCTGAGGATACGATGCTTAGGCAGATAGTTGTGGTCCCTGCCCTCTTGGGACATGTATGGGTATAACAAGACCTCTTGCACCTTCTTCCTTTCCTGTGGAGTTTTGGGTTCTGAACCGTGGACTCACCTTTCCCTGTGCCTCGTCCTCCTTTGTTGATGTCCTCATTCCAATTGCTCACGTGAACTTGGCTTTTTGTCTTTCTTGACCTACTTTGTGCACAAATTTACTCAGTACAAAGCACTAAATTCATTGCTCTGCCTTGACTGTTGGCCTTTGGGTGGCTTTTCCCAGTCTCTGAATCTAAGCTGTCGCTCTCTAACCTCTCTAAGCCTCAGATTTGCCATCTGTAGAATAGAGGTAGCAATAATACCTGTTCCATAGGTTGTGGTGGAGATCAAATGCTTAATGCGTGCTTCATAACAAGAAGTCAGCATACAGTAGTAGGAATGATTATCTGATACTTCTAACTCTAATAAACAGATTTAAATGGAGAATCACATTCTTTTCATCTTTAGTATGCGAGAAAATAATACTATAAAAAGATCTTCTAGATGAGAAAGGCTATGCATTTTTTAATTTTAATTTTTCAGAGTTCTGTTATTGGGCAGAAATCTCAGGGGAAGAAATACATTTGCCCTGTATTTCCTATTTGACATTTTTTTTTTAAAAAAGGAGAATCCAGAAGAAGATACCCTTAGGAATAGACTTGTCACTGATTCTAGGTAGAATAAAATGTGCAAAGGGAGACCAGTATGTGTGTGTATGTGTGTACAGATGTGTGTGTGTGTGTGTGCCTGCACACACGTCTAATAGAGAGGGAAAATGAGTACATTTGAACTTGTAAGGTCTGACCGTGTCCTTAAGCCGCCTTTATTTTCCAGCTGATCACATTAGATGCATATTTAAGGTTTCTACACTTCAAAACTTGTTGAGCCCGTTCCTTTTCTCTGTGAAGGGTCCTGTGACTGTCTTTGTTTAGTGCCCAGTATTTCATAGTCTCAGGGGGTAGCAGTAATGGCAGGAATGAGATCTACTTCTCCACTTATCTAATGAGAAAGGGTTCTCTTGTTTCTTGTTGAAATCCTTGTCACTGAACGCTTTTACTTTGCTAGAAAAGGACCTCTGGTAGAATGCTGCCTTACATGGCATCCCCTGTTGCATTACATGAATTCATCCCTTGGTTAATGTAATTAATTGCTCAGTTAAGCCAGTTTTTAAGTGGGGATGGTGACAGTCCTTTCTGTGTTGTTGAAGACATTAGGGTGGTTTGGTGGTTGTGAAATCCACTGTGGCAATGTCAACACAGCTTCTTTTCTTAAGAATATCATGAAGGAGTAAATCTTCCTTTTCCAAGAAGGAAGCCCATTTGAGGCCCCTGAATTCATGCTAGACCTCAGAGCACCTCTGTGATCTGAGCAGTTCATACAAATGAAGCGGTGGGGATCTTACCTAGCCTTTCAGTTGTATACACAGTATCATCTGAATTATCTACACATCTAGCTGCTACTGGCATGTCCTCTGGAATGTTCCACAGATACACAGCGCTGTTCCTCTCCTGCATTCTGTACTTGAATGTCCTATAATCCAGACATTCCAGGATTTGTGAAATAAAATAATCACTTTGGATCTTCTTCAGCTGTTCTTCAACCAGCCATTTCCATACTTATATCTCATTGGTTCCTTATCCCTTTTGATTGCTGTTTGTCATGTATGATATAAATAATATATTGAGGTCAATTGTACTATCTCCTGATACCAACAACCGTCAGCTAGCTTCATGTCATAGTATCTATCATCTGGGTTGCTCATTTGGGTATTAGATGTCCAGGAGACCTAGGGTTGACTGACAAATTCACTTTGTATGTTGTAAGTTTGAAAATTGGTTCAATTTAGTCCTACATATATTAATTAAGCCTCTACTATACATGGGATATTACGTTAGCCTCTGGGATACAAAGATACGTAAATCATACATCTTGCCCTTGACAAAGCTTCCAGTCCAGCGTAGAGTGTATTGTCAAACATCTCCTAAAGTAACAGAGAAGCACACATATTAGTTGGCTTAATTAAAAAGAAAACATATAAGCAGGCATCCTGAGACATCCTGCAGCACACACACAATACTTGAAAGCTCCAGTGTTTCTTCTTGGTAATTGTCTTGCTTAAGTTAAATCTCTGTATTGGCTTCATTTTCAAGATGGCAGCAAGAGGGCTCTACCAGTTCCCATGCAAGGTTTTCAGAAGCCCCCCTCAGTAGACTTTTCCTTGGGTCTTAATAGCCAAGACTGGCTCATAATCACACAGCGAGGAGAGTGGGATTACCATAACTGGTTTAGGCTAATCATTTTGGGTAGAACGGATCTTGGGTAACAGACCCATTACCATAACAGTTGGATAGACATGAGAAATTAGAAATTTACTATAATGCGGCATGTCCTGTGATAGGAGTCTCTGAGATTCCAGAACAAGTGTCTCTACATAGACTACCGTATTTAATCACTTACTGGTGAAACGTTTTTTTTGTTAAGGTAAAAGCTTTTCTGAAGTCTGTAGAGATTATAATGATTGTTTCCCCTAATGTCTACCTCTTACACTGGAGTAATGCATTCTCTTTATCAGGGTACTGGGGGGTGTCCTAAGAGATTATGGGAAACCAAAAATAAATATGTGCATCTTCCTGGAGAATCAGTTTTACTTACTTTGTTTCTAGAAAGAAAGTCTAAATATATATATAATATATATATAATAATTAATAATAATAAAATACATAATGAAGAGTACAAAATGTACATGAATCTTTTAGATACAAAAGGTATATTCAACTTCTGATTGGTAAAATTTCTTTGGGAACCTACCCCTGGCCCCTGATGGTCTATCTTCCCTCCCCTTTGCCGTGTAGTTTACTTGGATGGAATAGTAGAAGAGGGTCAGTTTCCCCAAGCTTTCATTGTTTTGGAAAGAAGTTTAGTTAATCTGGATGCATTTCTTTCCACACAACTGTGTTTCAATGATTGTGGGCTTTTGAAACATCTCCTCCAGCTTGATCATAATCTGATGTTTATGGTAGTTGTACTTTATCATGTAAATATAATGTTTGCATTTTATATATTTCTATGTTGCATAGCTTAAATTATTTACTTTAATTCTTTACCCTCCCTAAAACTGTATAGTAGTGCGTACAGAAAATGGCATTCAAAACAGAGTAAAGAATGCCAGTAACTGTTGACATTCTCTGCACTCTTGTAGCTAATCAGTTATTCTGTTTTAGAAATAGACACAGAGGACAAATCCACGAGGCTAATGAGTTCAAGTCTTCTCATCCTGCTCCTAGCATAACTTCAAGTTAGAGAAGGTGAACTAGTTTCCTAATGTCCCAAAGCACTCTTGAAAAGGTTTAGAGAACTAAGCCACTTAGGAGGACAAATATGTCTCAGATAATCCCTGCTGCTACTGTCAAGACTCATTTGAATCAGGTCAAATTAAAATTAAGATGGTTCAGCACCAGAGGTCTCACACATCACTTTCTTTCTTAGCAAATAGTGTCCCCAACTCTGTTAGAACTATCTCACACTTAAGCCATCTGAACACCTTCCTGGATCTCAACTATTTTACCCCATTGTTGGTTCTTATCCAGTGATTTGCCCTAATCCAGTATCAGCCCCATGTTTCTTCCTTGGAAAATGCTTCTAGACCTAGGGAGTAGGTTCCAAGCCTTATTATTCTTGGCTCTCAAACAGTCAGTCCTAAGCTCTCTTTTAAATTACATCCAATTTTTTTTTTAATCACAGTGCTTTAATTTTTGTTTTCATTTTACTTATTTTATTTATTTATTTGGTTGCACCAGGTCTTAGTTGAGGCAGGTGGGCTCCTTAGTTGTGGCATGCGTGTGAGATCTAGTTCCCTGACCAGGGCTCGAACCTGGGGCCCCTGCATTGGGAGCGCAGAGTTTTAACCACTGCGCCACCAGGGAAGTCCCCCAGTTTTTTTTTTAAATGAGGAAAGGCTCTCCTTTTGTAGGACCATGGATAGCTGTTACATTTCTGTCTAGACGGGCATAGTTCCTGAACTCGTGGAGGGTGTGGTCTGGTGGTGAAATCAGGCATAAGCAGGTGATTGTAAACATGATGGATATTATGAGAGGGAAGGATTAAGCTCCTGTGATGGAACCTGCACCTGCTTCAGGAGACCAACATTCAAGCTAAGTCTTGAAAGATAAATGAGGGGTTTATTGGATGAAATCCTGGGGTGGAAAAGAATGTTCAGGAATGAAGGAACAGCAAACATGAAAAGCCCGAGGCAAAAGAGTTGGAACCCCAAAGAAGACCAGAATGGCCTTCTGTAATGAGGCGAAACCTGAAACAGAAGACAATAGCTGAAAAGGTTATTGAGAGTGACAGGGAAAGTCTTGTAATCAGATCTGGTCATTTGAATTATTTACTAATGTAACCATCACTTCCCTCAAGTAGAAATTTCAGCCCAAATTGAATGAATATACAGATGTTAGAGTACAAATTAATAGAGTGCCTTAGGATTTCTGTTCGAGCAATGCTCTCTGTTTTGAAGGACAGGAGAGTGAATGAAATGGAAGTACCAGCTTTCACGTGGGGACACTCACTCTCAGGTTTCTCAGCAGACTCAGATCCTAAAGCTTTCCCCGGTAGAAGCTGGACCACAGGCACACCACCATGCCCTTCTAAGCCGTGGCGAGTGTGGTGAGTGAAGTACCAAATATCAACCCGCTTGGCAATGGGTACGACCAGTCTCATGTGCTGCTTAAACAATGTGTGTGAATTGTGGACTGTTAAGATGGAAAACAACCCAACGATTGTCGCACTTAGAATTCTTTCTTTAAGACTTGTTTGTTCAAAATATGCTTTTCTTCCCTTACATCCAATTTTACCATGCTACCTTGAAAGACTTCTCTAGAAGTACTTGAATTCTGATTATATTATATTGCCTTTTCCTGCTATTTTAAAATTCTTTTGGAATAATTTTTACCTACATACTACAGTCTATGTTTAAATAGCATAGACTATGTCTGGAGGGGTATACGAGGAACTAGGCATGGTGGTAGCCCTTGGGGGAAGGAGAAGGGCAGGGCTGCCATCTACATAGCATTTTTCATGTGGTTAAGATGAAAAGGACTCTTTCCTCAGAGCCATGAGTTATGGCTTATCCAGCGGAGCCCAGGCTAGATTATAACCTCCACTCACTGCCTCAGCCAGATGTCCTTGTGCAGTAAACAACTTGAGCAGTCTTACATGGCAGCTCTGGAAATGAGGAGCTGGTGAACAAGGATGAGAGAGAGGCTTATGTTTCATTCACTGAATAGCTTTTATATGATTACATGTGCAATTCAAAATTAGAAATTGAAAAGTAGTATGTGCTGATATAGAAAACCAGGAAAAGAAAGCCTCGCCCAAAATAAATTAAAATCATCCAGTGATGCCAACTCAGAAATCACTACTATCAATAATTTGATCTATTTTTCTCTAGTTTTTTTCTATATGCATACAGTCAGTTTCAAAATGGAGTTCATATGCAGTACTTTTCTCCTGCCCTCATTTTTACTTTGTTTTGTATAATAGGTGTTTTTTTCCAGTCAAGAAAATTGTTCACCCCTTTTTCTGAAGATGTAAGTGTCGCATGCTCATAGTAGGATATTTAGCAAACATCGATAAAGGCTTAAGGTTTTTTTTTACTTCTTTTTGAGACATAATTCACATACCATAAAACTCACCTGTTTAAAGTGTACAGTTCAATGGCTTTTAGTGTATTTATGAAGTTAGGCAACCATCACTGTACTCGAACTTTAGAATATTTTCATTGTCTTAAAAAAAAAAAAAAAAAACCCCGTGTTCATTAGCAGTCGACTCATTTCCTCCACCCCTCCCTCCAAACTCCCTTAGCCCTAGGCAACCACTAATCTACTTTCTATCTCTATAGATTTGCCTAATCTGGAGATTTTATATAAATGGAATCATAAAATGTGTGGTCTTTTATGACTGGCTTCTTGCACTTAGCATAGTGATTTTGAGATTCATCCATGTCGTAGCATGTATCTTTTTTTTTAGTTATTTACTTTTTACTGATTGCTTGATTATTTATTCTTGATTGATTTTTATTTATTCGCACACCACAAAATCTACCCTTTTAAAGGTACAGTTCAGTGGTTTTTAGTATATTCACAAGGTTGTGCAACTATCACCACTATTCAATTCTAGATCATTTTCATTATCCCCCAAAGAAACTCCATACCCACTGGCAGTCCCTCTCATTCTATCCCCTCAGTCCCTTGGCAACCACTAATCTACCTTCTGTCTTTATGGGTATATGCCCTCTTTGTCTAACTTTTTTTAATTCTCATGTTTTCAAGACTCATCCATGGTGTAGCATGTGTCAATACTTAATTCCTTTTTATGGCTGATAATATTCCGTTATATAGCTATACCACGTGTTATGTATCCACTAATCAAGTGACATTTGAGTTGTTTCCACTTTTTGGCTCTTAGGAATAATGTTGCTATGAACGTTTATGTCCAAGTTTTTATGTGAGCAAATATTTTCAATTCCCTTGCGTATATGCTTCATTCCTTTTTATTGCTAAATAGTTATTACATTATATGGATATACTGGGGTTTTTTTAATCTGTTCATCTGCTGATAGACATGTGGCTTGTTTACACCTTTCGGTTATTCTGAATAGCAGTGCTATGAACATTTGTGTTTAAGGCTTTTTTTAAACACCTGTTTTCACCTCTTTCAGGTGTATACCTAGGAATGGAATTGCTGGGACACATGGAAATTCTGTTCAACCTTTTGAGAAATCGGCAGTCGTTTCCACAGCAGCTGCACAATTTTACATTACCACCAGTAGTATATGAGGGTCCCAGTTTTTCCATAGCCTCACCAACACTTTTTACTGTCCGTGTTTTGATCATAGCCATTCTAGTAGATATGAAGTGGGTATATTATTGTGGTTTTGATTTGCAGTTCCCTAATGATTAATGATGTTGAGTGCCTTTTCATGTGCTTACTAGGCATTCGTAGATCTGTTTTAAAGGAATGTATATTCAAATCTTTTGCCCATTTTTAAATTGGGCTATTTGTCTTTTTGTGATTGAGTTGTAGTTCCTTCTATATTCAGGATATAAGTTCCTTTTCAGATATAAGATCTACAAGTATTTTCTCCCAGTCAGTGGCTTGTCTTTTCATTTTTTTTTCATAGAATTCTTTGAAACACAAAAGTTTTAAATTTTGATGAAATCCAGTTTATTTTTATGTTACTTATGCTCTTCCTGGCATAGCTAAGAAACCACAGCCAAATTCAGTATCACAAAGGTATACAGTTATGTTTTCTTCGAAGAATTTTATAGATTTAGCTCTTACTTTTAGTTCTTCGGTCTGTGTTAATTTTTGTACAGGGTGTGAGGTAGGGGTTCAGATACATTCTTTTGCATGTGGCTCTCCAGTTGTCCCAGCACCACTTGTTGAAAAGACTGTGCTTTCCCATTGAATGATATTGCAACTTTTGTCAAAAATCAGTTGACCATAAATGTGAGGGTTTGTTTCTGGATTCTTGATTCTATTTCATTGATCTGTTTGTCTACCCTTATGCCAGTACCACACTGTCTTGATTACTGTAGCTTTGTAGTAAGTTTTAAAATGTGATCTATTGAAAAGTAACAAAACACCCAACTGAAAGTAGCTTAAACTATGTAAGGTCATTTGTTGTTTACATCTCATTACAAGTCATCTGAAAATAGACTGCTGCTGAGTTGGTTTGATATCTAAACAATGTCATCAAGGACCTGGGCTTTTACCACCCTCTTTTCTACTATATTTGCTGTTAACACCTGTCCTCTTGGTCACAAGATGGCTGCTGTAGCTCAAAGCATTGTGTCTTCATATGACAGTGTCCCAAACAGGAATCAGGGAATGTGCTCAAAAAATTCTTGTGTTGTTCCAGCTCTTTGAAGAGGAAAATCTTTTCCAGAACACTTTAGAAATCTTCACTTTATAGCTTATTGCTTGAATGGGGTGTCATGCCTTCCCTTAGACCAATCATATTTCATCCCAGGGGCGTAGAAAATGGCCACCCACAAAATCAGAGTCTCTGAAAAGGGGGTAAATGGCTAATGGATAGACGACCAACACTATTTGCCAAAATACATAAACATATAAAGAATAAACCAAGATTATCTGTTAAGTCTACCAGACTGAAATAATAATGGATCTTTTTAGGGTAAGGAGGTCTACCTTAAATTTCTTTGGTGCTAGGTCCTTCAGAAATAAAACCGATTTTCTTCCTCTGTTATTGACTCAAGACCAGATCGTGTAGTTCTTCTCTTCATTCCTGTCGAATACTGCCTGGAGCTCCCTGAACTCTTGGTCTAAAAAATACACAAGTGCTTTCTCAACTTTATACAATATTCACAATCCTTCAGGTGTGTAGCTTACTGCTTTTGGCCTCTTTAGCTTCTTGTAGACAATTCATTTTATAGTTGAAAACAGTATGTTGCTACTACCCACTTCAAATTAACTTTAGGATGGCAAGACACAAGAAATACTCTTATATCTTTTTTTTTTTTTTGGATGCTAAACTTTGCTTTTATTTTGCTCTTACTGCTAACGGGCCAAATAGTTGAAGTTCCTAACAATAATCCTACCAAATTATTCTGTAGTTTTTAGTAATAATGGAGAAATGATCTATATTTATAACCTGTTGCCCATGTTTGTTTGCTAGCCAGAGTATTCCTGGCTTTGAGAGTTTTTACTACTTTGAAGGCCATTGATCTTGGCTGATTTCTGTTTTTCATTTTACTACAATTATCTGTTAATCTTTGGAAAGTCAAGATTTTTCATTTATCCTTTTTTTCCTTCTACCATTTATTGTATAGGAGTGAAGGTCATTGTTGTTTTTTTCTTTAATAAATTTATTTATTTATTTTTGGCTGCATTGGGTCTTCGTTGATGTACGCAGGCTTTCTCTAGCTGTGGTGAGCGGGGGCTACTCTTCGTTGCGGTGCGCGGGCTTCTCATTGCGGTGGCTTCTCTTGTTGCGGAGCACGGGCTCTAGGCACGCGGGCTTCAGTAGTTGTGGCTCGCGGGCTCTAGAGTGCAGGCTCAGTAGTTGTGGCACACGGGCTTAGTTGCTCTGTGGCATATGGGATCTTCCCAGACCAGGGCTTGAACCTGTGTCCCTTGCATTAGCAGGTGAATTCTTAACCATTGCGCCACCAGGGAAGTTCCGGTCATTAGGTTTTAAGTCACTGCTTTCTTATCTCCCATAAAAAATTCAGTTACTTTTCTTTATAGATTTTGTTTTCCTTCTCATTGTTTTATTCTTATTTAAATTGGGTAAACCCAAAGGGTGGACATTTTGTCACATTAAGTTCCTGGATAATAAGTAAGTCCTAGAGCCCTCTGTACCCTATAAATTTTAGTGTGAGGCCAAAACAAATGAAAACTTATAAATACCAAAAAGTCCTTTTATTTCTCAATTAAAGTAGAAAGACTGAAAAATTAGCAGCTGTGCCATTTAAGATGCTTTTAAATGCTTTTTTCCACAGATCTTCAGCAAATCACCCAGATTTTCTGTGTCTCAGTTTCTTTATCCATGAAATGGGGCCAGCAATACCTTTCTCCATTTGACCTTGGGAGAATATTGTGCAAATCAACTGATAATATGTGTGGGGCTGCCTTTATTTATTTAGAAAAGGGTGCTATATAGACCAATTTATTACTATTTTATTTTTGTCATTGTTGGTGTGCATGTAAATTAAGTATAAATAAAAGGTGATAAATTATGGGGGTGGAGATAAGTCACAAGATTGATACTATTTCTTCTTTGAAGAAGGTCAGCCCATATACACACTACTATATATAAAATAGATAACTAATAAGAACCTACTGTATAGCACAGGGAATGCTACTTAATACTTTGTAATGACCTATATGGAAAAGAATCTAAAAAAAAGTGGATATGTGTATACGTATAACTGATTCACTATGCCGTACAGCAGAAACGAACACGACATTGTAAAGCAACTATACTCCAATAAAACTTTTTTTAAAATTAAAAAATTTTTTTAATAAAAATAAAATGCAAAAAAAAGAAAAACAAAGTATTTGAAAATGCTTTAAATATATAATAAATAGAAAAGTTATAAACAAAACAAAAAAGAAGGAGAGGAAGGTCAGCCCTTTCCCTCTGATCTACGTGGGCTTCCTTGGAACCTTCATGGTCCTTCAAGTGCTTTCTCATCTACACTGATGAATTCTAAAATCTGATCTGGCAAAAATCTCCAGTATCTCTTAGTGGATTGACTAGTAAAAATGGATACAATGCAGGATCTGATATGTTGCTCCCTGTTTTGTACTTTTTCATGCAGTGGAGATAGCATCCTCCTCTTTCCTTTGAGCAAGGAGAATTTGATTTAATAAAAGAACAGGTGAGGTTTTTGAGGAAAGATGAGAAAGTTTTGTTTTGTTGTTTTCCTTCTATGAGTGGAATGAGTTTGCCGAGGAAAAGAAGATGGATAGATGCCTTGGTGCTGGATATTGTTTAGTTTGTAGTGGTTTTAGCCCTTTATGATGCCAAAAAGCCATTCAAAGTCCCAAAGGCAGCTGCAGAACTTAGCCAACCTACTGGTCAGCCTTGGGTGATGGTGATAATGACAGGTACCCTACCCTTCAGGATTCCATGACTTCTGCATGCTCCCGTCCACCTCCTGCCGCTGGAGGCCAAGACCGAAGGATGCTCCTGGCTCGCTCAGCCCGAGGAAGGGAAGAGAGAAAAAAGCAGGAGAGGAGGGAGGAACAAGAACACTTTGCCTTTGGCTCAAGTGAGATTGAAGCAGAACTTGTGTCCCACTGGCCCTCCTGCCTTCTCCTTGGGGCAAGATGTAGAAGCGGGGAGGGGCATGCAGACCCCCTGTTGGGGTAGACTGCCTCTGCACAGCTGGGCAGTCCTCCCAGAGGCCACAAGAGGTGCTTGCGTTGAAAAGGGCACCTTTGCCCACCAAACTCTCACCCCATGTGCATATTGCAGCCCTGTTCTGGGGGACCTGTTGACTTTATTATGTAGCCATTCCTAGGTAAGCCCTTCCTTGTCACCCTTGGAATTTTGCAGCTGCCTTGCAGCTGGGCTTCCGTGCTCTTCTGCTTCTCAAGCGCTCTCTCTCACCCTTCCCCTCAAGTCCCACAAGTCTGAGATCCCTCTTGCTATAGAGCCATGGAGCCCTCATTCTTACAGCTCATGCCGCCTTGGACCACTATTTGTGTCCCCCCCTCTCCTGTCACCTGGCTCCGCCCTCCTCAGCCTTCAGGTCTCAGCTGCGGTGTCACGGTGTCACGTCCTCTGCGAGGCCTTCCCTGGTCCTCCCCCGCCCCCAGCTTCCATCACATGTCTCTTTTATAACCCTGTGAGGCTCTGCCTGCTTCTTCTATATTACTTGTTCAGATGTCTGCCTTTCTCTCCCTTCTCTAAGACCCACTTAGACAGAAATCCTCTCTGTTTTGCCTGGTGTGTTCTAAGTACTCAGTTCCCTGCCTGACACGTACTGCAAACTCAATACGTAATTTTTTAATGAACAAGAGTGTGTTTTGGGAATGGATGAACTTCTTTCTATATTCACGCTTGAGACAAAGAGTCATTCATTTGTCAGGTCAAGAACTATTGATTGATGGCCTGTTATGTGCCAGCCACTGGGGGAACAAATATGAATAAGGCGTTTTCCCTACTTCTGCCAGTGGTTTCTGAGTGGACTTGGCTACCACCCCACCTGGAGTAATTGGAAGTGTGTGGAGGTGCTTTTTGTTGTTGATGTCATAATGACTGGGGACACTACTGGCGTGTAGTGAGCAGAGCCCAAGGTCACTAAACATTTTCCAGTGCGTGGGGTACACTCCTGCACAAGGAGGGACCATCCGCCTCCACTCACCTGTAGGCACTCCTCAGAAAACTGACAGTCTGGGGACTTCCTTGGTGGTCCAGTCGTTAAGAATCCGCCTTCCAATGCAGGGGATGCAGGTTCGACCTCTGGTCGGGGAACTAAGATCCCACGTGACACGGGGCAACAAAGCCTGCGTGCCGCAACTACTGAGCCTGCGTGCCAAAACAAAATACCCCGCGTGCCGCCACTAAGACCCAACACAGCAAAATAAATAAATATTTTAAAAAATCAGTGAAAGCCTTCTTTGACTTACTGATTAATTGGCTATATGGAATTTACAATAAAGAGTATTGTATATTAAAGAAAAAAGTTGACAGTCTAGCAGTGAAAAGTGGACCAAAGGGGGCACCTTTGCCCCTTTTGAGACGATGAGAGACTTCTGTAGCAACTCAAGGCCCACTGGAGGCATCAGCATTCCACCTTGGGGTTGATATAGGGGGAATTGTTTTCCTCAATTGTTTTGTGCCAAAGAAAGCCTTCAACCCTACTAAGCAGCCTGTGATTTAAAGGAAATGATAAGGCCAAAAATTAAAGTGCCAAAAGATACATAGCTTATGGTGAAAATGACTATTTCTTATTTTTATGATAAATATCCAAAAAAAAAAAGGTAGGTGTAAATGATAGGAAATGTCATTCCAGTTCCTTCTCGATGGGCTTTGAGTCCATTACAGCTCTTGGTGAGTGTGTGAATACCATTATAGAGTGATTGTTGCATCTCCAGTCTGCCTTTTGGGAGAAAACATCAGGAGGGAAGAATGTTTCCCCACCAGTCCTCTGAGAGGAAGAGCAGGCTGTGGGGTTGAACTAGACCAAGGTTCCTCAGTCTCCACACCACTGACATTTGGGGCAGGAGAGTTCTTTGTCGTGGAGGCTGCCCTGGGCACTGTAGGATGTTTACCAGCATCCCTCTACCCACTAGACGCCACTAGCATCCCCGAGGTGTGACAACCAAAAATGCCTTTGTAGACAGGGTTGCAAAATTGCCCCTGATTGAGAGACACCGAACCAGACCTTGTTTTCGTCCCCCTCAAGCCCTGTGTCAGACGTGGCCTGTCAGAATTTAGCCACACTGGCTCTTCAGCTATGGAGAGAGGAGAGTTTTAAAAATATCCACAGGCATTCGATGGACTCTGTCTTTTTGATGGGCAGAGGGGACCCCTGGAAGCCGCTGCGATAGAACTGCTTATCTCTTTCTAGAGACAGGGGTTAGCATTTTGTGCTGTCTTCTTAGCACTGTGCTCTTCTTCCTGCGGATTGCTCAGAGGAGAACCTACGGGAGCCTCGGGGATAATGACAATTTCTCTTTTACGTCTGCAGCAGAACTCCCAGGAGTATGAGCCATGCTGTCACCTGAAGCATCTTTTTAAGCCTCCAGAGAGAGCTGCAGGAAATTACAGTGTATTGCAGGGAACTCTGATGCTGTAGAGGAAAAAAAAAATCCTCTACTTAAATTAAAAAAAAAAAAAAAGAAAAAGAAAAAGCAAGATTATTTTGAAGACAGCTTGATTTATCTCCCTTTCCACAGGAAATTTTAGACCAGCTTCAAGGGTGTGTGTGTGGGATCTGGTTTGTGCCACGTGGCTTGTCCATTTTCAGAAAGATGCCGCAATTGGGTGGCTCTTTTCTCCACTGCTCCACGCCTGGGTTCAGTTGCCACGCACTGTCGGCCCCTGGTGTGAAGAACTTACTTTTCCTTCCCTCTAAAAGCTATCTCTGCCTAGAGCTTTGAACTTCTCCTGCTGCAGGAGAAGAAAGCTGTTTGGATAAGAAGAAGCGTCCATGTTTATATTGGTGGGAAGAAAATGTCTTTTCTTATCTTGCATCTAGCTTGGAGCATCTCCTGCTTCTCTGGGTCCTCAAGAAAGGCTGGCTGTGTGATGGAGAAGAGCTAGCTCCAAAGAATTTTGGGGGGAACTTGAAGAAAGTGAAAGAACTGCTCCTTCAAAAACAAGTCAACTTTAACCTCCAACACACAGAAAGGGATAGGAAAACAGATGTAGATAATTGTTGAAATTTTTTTTAAAACACATTTTATGAATACTGTTTTATCTAGGTACCAAAAAAATGAAACAATTCCTGATTTTGGTGGTGGTGATCATTGTTTTCTTTGGGCGCTCACTTTTTGCCAGCCATATACTAAACACTTCATACAGCATATTTTACTTAACCTTTCCCCAGTTGCTATGTAGTAGATTCTGGTATTATCCCTGTTTTATAGATGAGTACACTGAGGCTTTGTGGCTTTAAGGAGCTTGTACAAAGTGCCACAGGTCTTTTAAAAAAAATAAATAAGTAAATTTATTTACTTATTTATTTATTTTAAGGAGCAGGGAGTTAAGTCTTTTAGGACACTTAGCACCTAATGCCCGTGCCCTGCAGTAGCGCTTCTCCATCTTTAGAGTCAGAATCCCCCAGAGGCCAAGTGAAACCTCATATCCCTGACTGCACCCTGATTCTGGAGGGGGGCCCAAGAACTTGTATCTCTAACAAGTTCCCAGGTGATGTTGATGCTGCCAGTTCAGGGACTACGCTTTGAGGACCCCTGTTCTGCCACATCCAATTTTTCTAGAAAATAGTGTAAGCACTGACTTTGAAAACCTTGAATGCAAACCACTGAAGCTGGAATTGACCACTGACATTAGGCCTATGCACAGATAATAGCCATGGTGTTTCTAGAGCATCTCTTGTGAGAGAATAGTGTCATGAGACGGAGATAAATGACCTGTTGTAGGTTTTATTCGGTATTCCCTTGGCTGCCGATTTCCGAGAACACGGTCTCACTGCATCATTAAAAAGAATAGTAAATGTACCACCATCATCCACGCGTACTCGTAAGCCAGTTTTGAAGTTCGGTAGTTTTCCATTAGAAGGATGACATTTCATTTTCAAAGTGTACTTGGTTCATTGTCTTTTGATTCAGTGGGACCTAGTATTTTCTGATTCTGTGTAAACACTGTGACCATTATCTTGGAAAATATCAGAGTGCTAATACTAAGGAACACATGGAGCAGATTTACTGTGAAGAAAGGTTTGCAAATCTTGGATCGGGTCTTTTGTCCTATTAACTAATTCAACAAAAAAACTCTTAGGCAATTTCATTAGTAATAAAAGAAGTAAAAAGTAAGAAAAGAAACATCTTTTAAGAGTTTCCCAATTATGGTCACTTTGAAAACACTAGGCGCTTTGAGGACAGATTTTTGTGTTCTCTTTTCACTGGGTGACTTTCACCTGAATTAAGATTCCAAAGGCACATTTGAAACCTGAAATAAAGCTGATTTACTTGTCGATAATCTCTTCTGAAGCCTTCTGAGCTAGTTCGGGAGAAAAGCTTTGGCACTTTTACCTTTCTGCCACTTAATAGCACAGATAACAGCCTAGGTGTGAAACTGCCAGTAAAATACAGATGATTGTCCTACAGATGGATTCAGGAAAAAACAACATCCTGAAATTTGCTGCAGTACTTTTGCTGTGAGCAATGTTTTACAATTATTTGGGACTGAAATCTACACATATTCCAAAGGAAAATAGAGCCTGGTGGCATGTGGGACTCCTTGGGCTCTTTTTTGCACATGCCTTTGGCAATATCAGTTCCTGGGGGAGAACTTTAAAAAAACAAAACATTAATTATTTGGTGACTGTGAGTGGTGGAACACCTTCCTTTGGTTTTGAGTCGAGAATAAACTATCTGTGCAGGTTTGTGCTAGTAGCTGCTGCTACACATGTCCAGAAGCTGAATTTTCCAGAACCAAACCAAGGAATCTCTTGTGAGCTTCTGTTTCCCAGCAGATACTAACTGGAAGCTATTTGCCAGAGACCAAGAACGCTCTTTGTGTTTCTCATGAACTGACTGCTGCGTTGGAATTAGCACAGTGTGCGGGGTGTGCGATCCTGCTTTCCGGCTGGCAACAGTAGGCAGGTTGTCATTTTCTCTGAGACCCTCAAGTTAGGAGCGAAGGCAGGTTCTGCAGTCACGCACACGCTGTTGCTCAGAGACTGTTATCTTCACCTCTTGGTGAAGCACAAGGAAACACTCAGGGCTGTTCCCCCGAGTGGGGTCCAAAGGGCTGCTTCGGAGGATTTTTTTTTTTCCTCCTGTATCTGTGGCTGCCCAGAGATATTTATCATGTGAACAGAGGCCAAGCAAAGACCCTGTAGTGTAAAGTAAGGTGCTTCCCAAAGCGGATTCGGAGATTGGGGCTGGTGTGTGTGCGCGCGCGCGTGTGTGGTGTGTGCAGGACGTGCAAGCCCAGTGCGCTGAAATGCAGTGCTCTCGTCTGCCTGCAAAGAGTTGCTCCACTCCCCCCGCTGCCCAGCGCACTCGGGGAGCGCCAGGGGGAGTCCTCGCCGGCCCGGGCTTCCAGCGACCCGGGAGCGCCGAGGGCTCGCCTGGCGGAGCTTAGCGCAGCTCGCTCGGCGCCGCCAGCGAGAGGGCGGGGTGGACACTGGGCTTCTGTGTGCCCGCCGCAGCCGTTGGTTGGCGGGCGCCCAATCTCGGGGCATGCCGCCGGAGCCAGGCCAGCACGCACCGTGAAAGACCAGTTTGGGGGAAGGCTTGACTCCCGGCGGTCCACAGAAGCCGGCGTCGGGAGCCCAGGCGGTGGGGCCGCTGCGATCGGGCTCGCAGCGCTGCAGCTGCGGGAGCCGCCGGCACCCCACCCCCTGCCTGGGTTCAGAGGGACTGAGGAGGCATGGCCTCGGTGTTCATGTGCGGAGTGGAGGACCTGCTCTTCAGCGGCAGCCGCTTCGTGTGGAACTTGACCGTGTCCACGCTGCGGAGATGGTACACAGAGAGGCTGCGGGCTTGCCACCAGGTGCTGCGGACGTGGTGCGGACTGCGGGACGTGTACCAGGTGAGCCGGGGACCGCGGCGCCTGAGGGCCCTAGCGGGATGCCTGGCGCTCGTGGGAAGCCGGTTGGTTCCACCTGTATGATTTCATTGTCCCTCTCCTTCCACCGCTCTCTTTTTCAACTCCTATCGGGCTGCTCGCCTCTTGGGTCAAAAGCTCAGCAGCTGTGGGTAACCGTTGCCTGACAGAGCTTGTGAATTTTCCCCATCGGGCATGGGGGCACTTGTGAATTAGTCCCTGGCTTTGCAGACATCTATTAGCGAGTGATGGTGTATCTTAGCAGCAGAGCGTCTGCAGGGAGCAACTCTTGACATTCACATGATTCCTTCTTTTTCATTTCATTGGGGTGAAGGTAGGCATTTCACAGAGCAAGGATTTCACACCAGTTTATGGTCAGAAGGGTCTGAATGGATTTGCATTCTTCCCTTTGATTTTATTTCAGCTTTCCTTCGGGCAGCCCCAACTTGCAAGGCAGAGCCAGGAAAAGCTGATTGTGTCTACTGGCTTTTGGAAGGAAGGACAGCAAATTGTGAACACTTTGCAGGAGGATGACGGGCTGGGGAAGGGAGGGGTGGCCTGGCTGAGCGTTGGAATGCTTACGTTTGGATTTACTCCCTGTGGTATAACACAGCCTCTTTATTTCTCTGCTAGGTCCCATCCTGCAGGCAAAAAATGCAGCAACTTTGCTCAGTCTCTCTGGGGCTACAGCTTCCCTTCATATTTTTTAAACAGTCGTTTGTGGATTTAAAGGTCCTGTGCTTTGGTTGTTAATATTTTTCAGGTTTAAAAAATAATCTACATTGCCTTTAGGAAGATTACACCCGGTGTTTACTATAGAATATAGTGGCACGTTTTCTTTCCTGTGATGTAGAATTAGCTTTGTTGCAGTTCTTGGATTCTCCCTACTCTGACCACATTCTCCATATGGCTATGATTCATATCGCATTGTATTGAGTCCCATATGTGATCAAGCTTCTGGTGTTGATAAGCCATTGTCTTCCATCAATCAGGCAAAATTAAAAGACCGGCACCTGCGGTTAAACTGTGGGCATTTAAAAAATCAGCGTCCCCTTGTCATCCCTGACATCCGTATCATCCTTGTTAAAATGTGAGGAACATTATACTTTGTGCTTTCCCGACTCCTGCTTTGGATAACATGTCTGAGATGTCTTGCGTTTTGAAAGAATCCAAAAGCCAGGTTGAGAACCGGGGCAGCATGTGGTGGTTTGAGAGGATTATGGAGCTGTGGATATAGCCCATCTGGCCACATTACCCAGATCACCTAGCTTTTTGGAGCCAGAGGTGTGTCTGCCTCTCAGCCTTTTTCTTTTTTGGGAAATCATTGTTCAGTTTGGTCTGTAGGAGAAGTGGCCCTGATACACTTTTGTTTTCACTTTTTAACATTTGAGAAACTTTCAAAAGGAGAGCACAAGCACTGTGGCCAACCATTCAGCCTTCATGCCGCTCTCCCCAAAGGCTCAGGGGACTTATGGCTTACCTCTTCTACTGGTAGTGACCAATTCAAAAATGACGCTTCCAGAAACCTGAGACCCCACGAGATCTTTACAAGGTTGATCAATAATTATTTTTAAGCAGAACAGCAACTTGAAGGACTAACCTACTGAACGACAGGTTTTCTCTTCCGTAAAATGGATAGTGGCTGAGCCAGTACCCTCTCATAATGATAAGAGGGAACATCTAAAACAACCATGGCCATTTTATGAGTATTGAGTCTTAAGCAGAAAATGATCTCCAAGGTTTGTGTCTTTGGAGAAAACTTGAAAATATTTTAAAACTTGAGAGAACTCTAGATTTTTAAATTGTACAACATAGTTGTTAGCAAAGAAATACCGTTTCCTTTAATGCCTTTCAAATTTCAACAAGAAGGTACTAACGTAAATTGTATAGAACAGAATGGCAGTAAAATAAAGTGGTTAATACCTTATACTCCAAGTTAAATAGACAGAGGATAGGATAAATCCTACCTCTGCCTGTGTATGATCATGGATGAGTTACTTAATTTTACTGTGCTTTAGTTTCATTGTTTATAAAATGAGAAATACAATAGTACTAACCACAGAGGTTGATATTAAAATTAATTGACAGTACCAAGAGCTTAGGAAACATTCAGTAAATGTTATCTGCTCTATCAGTTGGGGTATTTTTATTGTAATAGGAAAATGAACTCAAATTAACCTACAGAATAAAAAGTAGGGACTTTGGATGCAACTGAAAAATCTAGCAGTAGGATCAGGGCACTATAGTTGTTCCCCATGATTCTGTCAATCCTGTCTTGTTCATGTATCTTCAGCTGGTTTCTTTCCTCATGATAGCAGACAGCTAAAGCAGTTCTGGGGCTTAGACCCATGTATCAACCCATATAGAAAGAAAGAGAATGTTTCAAAGCCACCAACTCTCAAAAAAAATTCCCCGGTTTGCCCTCTGATGGGTCAGTTTAGGGTATGTGCCCACCGGCAATGCCATGCACTGATTGGCACAGGGAATGGGATTGTAATTCATGCATTCTCAAAGGGAATGATATGGCCCCCAACAGGCAAAAATCATTTCGTAAGGATGGGAGGGGGGGCAAAAAAAAATCTTAGTCTTTATGTACAAAGCACAGGTATACATAAACAGATCTACAGTGTACTTATGGCGTTAGAATTTTGGGGGGAGTGAGGTGGCTAGCAAACAAAAAAATATCTTCAGAGGCTCCTTAAGGGAGTGATAACGAATACAAAGGTTGAGAGACCCTGAATTACATTGATTGGCTTAGGCCAGTGCAGACCCATTTCTGAAGCCGGCAGTGAGGTGGGCCCCGCCCAGACCACATGGCTGCCAGGCAATGGGGGGAGGGATGCAGTGTCCACTGTATCTGCATTATTAGAATCTCAGATAATGAGATTCTTATGCTGTTTAAATAAAATGATTATTTTTCAAGATAAGTACAAAGATTGATGCACAAATACATTTGTAAGTATTTTGCAACAGTAATTTATTTGAGTTACGGGGTTAGGGGGCCCATCATTAGAATACCAGCATTGCTATCCCATAATTATGAATTCTAAAACAGAGAGGAATGTTCCATTATACTGCTCAAGTTTCTGGCATGTGAATTGGAAACACCACAGGGTTACATATTTTATGGAACCCAATTTTTTATCATCTTGATGATAAAAAGGTGTCAATTTCTTGCTTCTAGTCTGAATAGTCTTGTTTGTAAAAAAAAAACCCAGGATTCAATCACTCTAGAGAGAAAGGGTGGGGTGGGAGATATCCATTACACGAAATACCTGACAGTCCCCGGGGGTGTTTTGTTTATTCATATACTATAAGTGAAATAAGATCTCTGCCTATTCATAAGGAACTTGACAACCACATTATTGCCTCGCCGGCACGGCCGGGAAGACATAAGTTCTTTGGAATTGAACACTTCCTCCATTTCTAGATATTGGAGAGGCAAGAGACTTAATTTGCCAGAAACCATGAATAATTAAGATACTAGCTATAAGGCATTTCTGTAGTCATGTGACTAAATAAAAAGCAGACTGAGGCTGCACTGAGGCTGCCTTCTAACAAAGACTCACTTGATGAGTGAAGGTTTGAATGTGGTTGGAGTAGCAGACATGGGACATTCACCTTCCACTTAGGGCTGAATATTAAAAGCTGATATATCTCTCCTGCTTTTATCTTGCCCAGATGGGTTGCGTTATCACAATTAAATAGATTTAACAAACAGTTGAGGTGGAAAATGATGGAAGAATGTTGTTGAAAAAGGATCAACACCCTTTGCTTTCTATCAAGTGTGACACGGTCGAATGAAGCCCTCAGTTTGTTACTTGGAATTAAGTTTTCCGTTCATCTCCAACGTCTCAAAGGTAGAATTTCTTGCAAACCCTGAATGGAGTAATCGCCCCCAGTAGGGGCAACTTGAACAGAATCTAGGGTACTTAAGGGACCAAAAGAGGCTGGGTCAGTTCCACTGCACAGGTAGCTGGCAGTGAGGGGTGGCATGCCGGGCAGATCACAGCAGAGGCTGTTTGCTCAAAATTGAGCAAATCTGACCTTGAGCAAATTGCTTTTTCTCTCTGAACCCCATTCCCTCCTGGGTAAGAGGGGAGAACTGTAGTCCTGGCATTATGGGTAGTGTAAAAAATTCATGAGATTGTGTGTATAATACTGAGTGCTCTGCGTGGCACAAGCGAGTACTCAGTAAATGTTAGCTCTTGGATATGCAAAGGGCTTAACACCAGACCCATAGAAGGTACTCGATAAAGAGTAGCTTAGGGTTTTACTGTTGTTTTTATAAGTGAGACTAGTTCTGTGGAAACTGAATTTCCATCTTTGCACGCAAAGATGTTCCGTGAGAGAGACTGTGGAATCTCCCACAGCAGTGGATGTAGGGTGGACCTTGGGTATCTGAGCTTGTGTTCTACGCAGTAAACCCACAATTTTTTTAAGGCCCATACAAAAAATCTAGGAGGTCACAGGAGCTAGCAGTAGGGTCTCTAAGGAGATAATCTCTTTATATTCCAAGACTCTGATGATTCATAAATTGGTAACACCTGAACTTTTCATCCCACTGCATTGGTTATGAAAGACCAAGTCCCCCAAATGGCAATCCTTTATTGAGCCTTCAGTGACCTGTGTACATTTCAAACCGTATATCCTTTGCTTGCCCCCGCCCTCCACTCTCCACAGCCTCCTGAATTATACAGACTAGAAGGGAGGCTGACAAGTTATTGGGTTGGCCATAAAGTTTGTTTGGGTTTTTCGGCCAACCCAATACAATGCACAGGAGAAAACTGGCCTACCTCCTGGTTTTGTAAATAAAGTTTTATTGGCATGCAGCCCTGCTCATTCATTTACACGTTGTCCATGGCTGCTTTCAAACTACAATGGCAGAATTGAGTAGTTGTCACTCAGCTACTTAGAGTTGAATAGTTGATACAAAGACTGTATTGGCCACACAGCCGAAAATATTTACTATCGGGCTCTTTACAGAGAAAGTTTGCCAATCTCCAGACTAGACAAAAACAATATGTTGGGCAGAGAATGCTAGAAGAAGGAAAGTTTAGAATTCAGTCATGGAAAAATAGAACTTGAAGTAGAATATGGAAGAATTTTCTCTTAAAAAACCCAGTCACTAGGAAATTAATAAACAAATATTCAGGATCAGTGTTCAGTTTACCTTTACTAGGTCCTGCATTGTAGAACATGATTGGAGTTATAGATCGATTGATTCATTTGTTCGTTTATTCATACATAAAATAATTATCAGGTGCTTACCGTGTCCCAGTTGTTATGCCAAGGTGTTAGCAACACAAAGTCAAATAGATTATTTCCTGCCCTCAAGGAATCTGTTGTCAAGTAGGGAGACAGTTAAGAAAATAACCTCTGTGCAAGGGCTTTACCTGGGTCCTCTAGGTGCACAGTGAAGGGAGTTTCCGTCAGACAGGAGTGAAGCAAAAGGGGAGGGCGTGGAAGCCAAGGAAGCTTCCTACAGGGGTGATTCTCAGGCAGAAGTCGGAAGGACAAGTAAGAGTTAGATAGACTAAGAAAGGCAGACGTGCATTTCAGGCATGAGGAAACAAGGCTCTGGTCGGTGGGGGTGCGTGTTATAAAGAGTTTTTTAAGGCTGATGAGGAAAGAAAGAGACAGACGGAGTCAAAGTCATAGACAGACAGGCAGATTTATTTATTTTTTTTTGCGGTACGTGGGCCCCTCACTGTTGTGGCCTCTCCCGTCGTGGAGCACAGGCTCCGGACGCGCAAGCTCAGCGGCATGTGGGATCTTCCCGGACCGGGGCACGAACCCGTGTCCCCTGCTTCGGCAGGTGGACTCCCAACCACTGCGCCACCAAGAAAGCCCAGACAGGCAGATTTTAATTGAGAATAACATTCAACTTGAATGATCTTTTATTTTAAGATTAGGATTTGATGTTTTTCTTCAGAACTTTGGGGGTGGGGGACAGGTTAAGTTAGAACTGTCCCTGGTAATGGTGAGGCTGATAGATTTGGAAGAGGGTGGCATAGTGGAGGCAGGACAGGGGAGGAAGTTAGGAGGCCTGTGGTGATGTCAGTGTGTTACTCAGGATAGGATAGATTTTACTGCGGCAGCAAACAGCCCCAGGATCCTAACGGGTTAAAGAAATAAAGGTTTATTTTTGGTTTACACTACCTGTCCATTCACAGGTTGGCTGGAAGCTCTGCTCATCACTGTCACTCAGGCTCACAGAATGTTCCGGAACATTGCCAGTTGCCATGATAGGGAGTGAAGAGCTTTTCAGGGCTTTGCATTGGCAATGCAATGCTTGGCCTCTAAGTAGCTCATGTCACTTGTCTCAGGACATTGGTCAGAGCTGGTCACGTCACTCACTCAACCACAGGATCCAGGAAAAGCAGTCCTTCCATGGAACAGCGTGAATGCTGGTGCAGATTTGGTTCCTTAGGAAGCAGACTCTGAAACAGAGGTTAACAAGCAGGAAGTTTACTGGAGAGTGCTCTGAGGATCAACAGTGTAGAAGGGAATAGAAAGAAGTAGGACTGAGCAGAGGGAGAAATTGGGTGACAGTTCAGGCTCAACAAAGACCTCAGCTGACCTCACAGGTAGCCCTGAAGCTGAGAGTTGTCCCCAGTTGGAACAAGAGGGCTGGATTTCCCCCCAACCTTCATCAAGCCTCATTAGAGATGGGCTGCCCTTGTATAAGCGGTGTGACCTTGAAGTAGGCAGCTCTCTTTAAGGAACAGCAGTTCCCAGAGGGGCTAAGAGCTCAAAAAAATCCAGACAGCTGATGCAATAAGTCTGGGCAGCTCATCACACTGCATCTTCTACAAATGTCTGCCCAACAGGTATTCACATCAAAGCCTGGACTGCAGCAGGGCCAGCGGGAAGGAAGTAGAGTAAGGATTGCATTGATGTGAAGGATGTAGGATCTAGGTTTAAAACATGGCCTGACAATCAGGGCGGTCTCCCAGCTAGATCCTACATTCTGTTGAAGGAGTTGGGCAACCACAGAGTCAGTTCATAGTAGCAACACATACAGAAAGAAGCAAAGACTTGGTTGATAAATGACATATGAGTCCACTTATCACTGAGGAAATTCATCTTCTACATTTTCAGGTAACCAAAGACTAGGATTTTATGGCAGGAAATTGGGATGCTCAGATACCCCAAAGTGAGAAAGAAAACTGTCTAAATGTTTGAGTCCATCACTTGGCATCAATAAATTTCTAAAAGACTGTATGATTTAAGATCAACAGATCAGTCTCAGGATCTCTAAAAAGCATTTTTGAACCTTTGTTGTACAGCTTGGAAAACACCAAGTTAAGAATAGACTCTCCTGCCTTGTCAAGTTGGTGTTTGTTTTCCTCTTTCTGTCTTTTCTTGGTGGAGCTGCAGCGTGAAATAACTTCCTGTTCGTCCCCTACTTACGTTTATTCTGAATGTTATATTTGTGATGTCCAATTTGGTTGTTATGGAAAAGTGTGAATGATCAAATGGGATAAAAAAATTGAAATTAATATCCAGAAGTAATGACATACATGTGTGTGTATATGTACATACAGAAAAGATAAAAATTCTGGCATCCTTGAAATAAACTTTTGCCATGAAAGAGGCTGGTAACTATGGTAAATTAAACAGTACCGTTTTCCCCTAATGTCCTGATCGTTTTTAGTTTCTTGAATTTTGTGTTTGGGCAAAGCGCATTGCTTAAATAACTATTTTCTCCTTAACTAGGGCTTTTATACAGTCTTAGTGTCTTGACTAATAGCTGCTAATTATTAAGTAACTGCTTTGTGCTGTGCCTTGTGCTTGGCACTTTACATGTATTATCTTTTTTTAAGAAAGATATCATTTGGGGAAAATTTCAATATACAAAAACATAAAGGATAATATAGGTAAAAACCCATGCACCCACCACTCAGTTTTAAGGCATCTCAACATTTTTCCATGTTTGCTCCAGATACTTTTTTTGTAATATAATAAAATTTTACAGAATCAGTTGAAACCACCTTTATACCCTTCCTTTCTCCCTAAAAATAGTCCTGTTCTGAAATTCGTGTTTTTCATTCCCAGGCATATTTTCATCATTTTGCCACATGTGTTTGTATCTATAAACAATATATATTATCTTCATGTCTGTAAAATTTATTTAAGGATGTGTCATTCTGCTACCTTATTTTTCTCTCAATAGGCTTTTGGAATTTATCTCTAAAGTCATTTTAACCCTTATATTCCATTGCATTAAACATACCAATCTCTTGTTGATGGGCATTTAGGTTGCTTACAAATTTTCAGTGTCCCAAGATACTACACTGAAATTTTTGTATTGTCTCTTTGTGCTTGTGAGCAAGAGCTTCTCTAGGGCAGCGGTCCCCAACCTTTCTGGCACCAGGGACCGGTTTCATGGAAGACAATTTTTCCATGGACCGGGGCAGGGTGGATCGTTTCGGGATGACTCAAGCCCATTACATTTATTGTGCACTTTATTTCTATTACTATTACATTGTAATATATAATGAAATAATTATACAACTCACCGTAATGCAGAATCAGTGGGAGCCCTGAGGTTGTTTTCACTTGCCACTTACTGATAGGGTTTTGATATGAGTCTGCAAGCAATTGATTTATTACGGTCTCTGCACAGTCAAACCTCTCTGCTAATGATAACCTGTATTTGCAGCCGCTCCCCAGCGCTAGCATCACTGCCTCAGCTCCACCTCAGATCATCAGGCATTAGATTCTCATAAGGAGTACGCAACCTACATCCCTGGCATGCGCAGTTCGCAGTAGGGTTCACGCTCCTACGAGAATCTAATGCCTATGCTGATCTGACAGGAGGCGGAGCTCAGGTGGTAATGCGAGCGATGGGGAGCAGCTGTAAATACAGATGAAGCTTCGCTTGCTCACCCGCCACTCACCTCCTGCTGTGCGGCCCGGTTCCTAACAGGCCACGGACTGGTAGCAGTCCCGGGGGTTGAGGACCCCTGCTCTAGGGTATATACGAAAAGGGAGACTTGCTAGGTTTTTAGCTTTATTAGATGTTGTGCCTTATTTCTGTCCTTATAATAACACTTCAAAATGATATCATAAATCCCACTTTATTGGTTTTATATACTTATTAGCTAATAAAACATGATGCTGGAATTTGAACAGAGCTCTAGCTGACTCCAGTGCTTAGCCTCTTGCCACTGACTTGCTGCTTTATTTATTAGAGAGATACATAAAGATAGTATCTCATTTATTTACTTATTTGCTCAATCAACATTGGGTGAAAACATAGCTGAGTGCTTAAAAATGAAGTCTATAAACTTCCTGAATTCAAATCCTAACTCACCTTTTGTTAGCCATGTGAGTTCTCTGAGATTTTTCTCATTAAATTTTTTTTGCCATAAAATAGTTAATTATGGACCTCCCTTAAAGAGTTATGCTTCTGGGATTGTTATAAAAATCAAGTGCACTAATATTTAAAAGCACTGGAAACAGTGTTAGATATATGTGTGGATGCTTGGATGGATGGGTGGATGGACAAAGGTGTGGATGGATGGACAGATGGGCAGATGGTTGGATGGATAGATTAATGGGTGGATTGATGGTTGGATGGATGGATGAATCCCTCATGAATAATTATCTTCATCTGTGCAGTGCTCTACCACTTATGCATATGCATAACCTTTGGAGCTTCTAAAATCTGCAGAAGCCTTGTCTCCTCCTTCCTCCCCTCCCCTCTGGATTAAAAACTATAGTCTAATGTAGCAAGCAGGAAAGGGGCCCACTGACCACGGCACAGAGACGTTGCGCTCACATGGTTTCATGGCACAGCATTTTATCAGGAGACCCTGGCATGCTAATGCTGTTGTCTTTTTGGTTTATTCTACGAAAGCAAAGATTCTCACAACTGTTTCGTTGTTTTATTTCTGTCTCTCCAACAGAAAGCCATTAAACTTTCTCCCTCTCTACCCTGAGCCCCACTCCTTAAGAGCCCTACACTCTCATGCATAAAGGCCCTGGGTCCCCACTGACTGCTGTCTTTCTCATCTGTATAAGCTTTCTTCTGATATGACTCTTGAATTTGCAACGGCCAAGGAGTCCCTGTTATTATAGGCATCGTGCTACCCTTGGGTAGTGTAGCCAGCAAATATTTTTACAGGAATTAGTCAGTCTCATTAAACTTTGATTAGATGCTTATTAGCTAAGAAAGAAAAGAGCCTTGACAAAATAGGGCAATAGAATGGGCTTTAGTCAGTTGGACCTGGGTAACAAATCAAGGCTTCATCACTTACCAGCTGTGTGACCTTGAGCCACGCTACTTAATTGCTCTGAGCTTGTTTCTTATACGAAAGATAAAATAAGATCTACATTTTAAGTTTGGTGTAAAAGTTAGAAATGACATGGATTGAGAAAAGGTAAACATTTGGATCCCTTCACAGAGTTGATCCTAAGCCTAAAGTTGTCATGCTAGTTGTGATAAGTGCAAACTGTGACCAGGAATTAAGCCCAAACACCCACATTTACTAGCTGTGTGACGTGGGCAAGTTACATGATCTCTTGATGCCTCCTTTTCTCACATATGTGATGGGGATGGTAATAGTGCCTGCCGCTCAGGGTTGTTGAGAGGGCAACACAAGATCATGTAATAAAGGTCTCGCTAGGGTGCCTGGCTCACAGTCAGCAGTTAAGAAGTGTCATTTCTACTTAATGAACATTTTCTATGTTGTCAAACATAGTGCGAAGCATTTTTTTCGGCCGTGCTGCACGGCTTGCGGGATCTTAGTTCCCTGACCAGGGATCGAACCCGGCCCCTTAGCAGTGAAAGCGCTGCATCCTAACCACTGAATTCCCTATTCCCTAAGCATTTCATTTTCACCATTTCACTTAGTTCTCCTAACAACGACATGAAATAGGTACTATGAAACCCATGTGGCAGATGTGGAAATTGTTTAGCGCTGTCAAGTCACTTAGCCGAGTGCAAAGAGGGGGAGCTCAGATCTGTGTAAATCCAAGTTCCATTCCCTCAGCCGTTGCATGGAATGGGCTTAGTTTGCAAACCATTCAGCCTCTTCCTTTTCTACATTTGCCTTCATGGAGTCCTTCCTAGGACTTTCCCAGTCTCTAATCTCTGCCTCTACCAAAACCGGTAGCCAGAGCAGGTATTAATAAACTCACTGAGACTGAATAACTAGATCAGGTATTAATAAACTCATTGAGACTGAATAACTAGTGCCATTTTCCCTCTATAGTCTATTCCCAACCCAGCCTCCAGAGCAATTTTGTTAAAAATAAGTCAGATCGTGTCATTGTCCCGTTCAGAAGCCTCTAATGACTTCCCAACTCAGAAAAAGCCAGTCTCACCGAACCTACAAGACGCTGTGTAATTGACATCCCCTTCTCTGCGTTCCTCCACCACCTACCCACAGTAAACATGCTCAACTTCTGATCTTTTTTTTTTTTTTTTTTTTGCGGTACGCGGGCCTCTCACTGCTGTGGCGTCTCCCGTTGCAGAACACAGGCTCCGGATGCACAGGCTCAGCGGCCATGGCTCACAGGCCCAGCCGCTCTGCGGCATGTGGGATCTTCCCGGACCGGGGCACAAACCCATGTCCCCTGCATCAGCAGGCGGACTCTCAACCACTGAGCCACCAGGGAAGCCCTCTGGTCTTTTTATTATTAATAGTATTAGTATTAGCATTATATTCACTGTATTTATTTATTTGGTTACTGTGGTGCAATTGACATGTAACATTATATTGGTTTCAAATGTACAGCATAATGATTCGATATTTGTATATATTGTGCAATGATCACAACATGTCTAGTTAACATCCATCACCTCACGTCGTTACAAATATTCTTTTCTTGTGATGAGAGCTTTTAAGATCTACTCTCTTAGCAACTTTCAAATATACAATACGGTATTATTAACTATAGTTGCCATGTGCTACATTACATCCCCGTGACTTATTTATTTTATAACAGGAAGTTGGTACCTTTTGATCCCCTTCACCCATTTCTCCCACCCTCCAACCCCGCCCTGGCAACCACTAATCTGTTTTTGTGTCTGTGAGCTGCGTCAACCTCTGGTCTCAACTTCCAGCTTTCTTTTTCTCTCTAAGTGTCCTCCAGCAGCGCTGACCTCTTTGCTGTCCCTTCAACCCCGCCAAGCACATTCCAAGCTCAGAGCCTTTGCCCTTGGCGTTTTCTCTGCCTATAACTTTGTCACCCAGAGGTTCCTGTGGCGTGCTTCCCCCCCTCACTGCCTGCAGGTCCTTCTTCAGATACCATCCAAACAGAGAGGCCACCCCTGACTGCTCTCGTATCCTGCTTTATTCTTCGCTGTAACCCCGTCACCACCTGACGTTAGGAATTTATTTGCTTATGTGCTTATTGTGTTTCCCCGACCAGAAGGTTAGCTGAAGGCATGCAGAAACTTTGCTTTGTTCACTGTGGTATCCTCAGTGCCGGAACCTAATACTCCTTTGGAAATAGTTCTTGACCAAATGAACAAAGGGATCTGCTTTACATTTTAAGACACTCGCTCTAGCCACTGTGAAGGGACTGGTGCTTCGGAAGGGGTAAGAGCAGTTAGGCTGTTTCTCGTGACCAGTTGTGGGACGATGGGAGACCTGGGCTGGAGTGGTGGCCACATATGCTGTAGGAAGACACGAAGAATTTGGAGGAGGGGGAAGCAGCAGGAAGGAGACTGTGTCCAAAGAGAATGTTTACAGTCTATGTAGTTTTGGAAACATCCAGGACAAAGCCATGTGTGCTGAAATGTATTTGTGTGTATGTGTGTATTCTTTTTCATTAGGGAAAATAGCCACAAGCCAGTGTACGTTGACTGAGACTACATTGGTCTGTGTTCTCTGACAGCCATTTCATTAAGGAAGTAGCATTGCAGAGAGCAGAACAGATTATTTCCTCCAGTTCCTGTAAAACGGGCTCAGTCAGGGACCCCAGCTTCTGTGTACAGCCATCTGCAGGTCCCTGCCCGTGCCCAGCCCAGGGTGGGGAAGTTGGCAGTTTCTGTAGTTCTTGTTAGCTCTTACTGTCAAGTGATCACTGTTTCCTGTGCCCATCCCTGTGGTTAAGGTCTGGAAGGTGCCCTCTTTGGCCTGACTGATGCTGACAGACGTTTCAGACCTCTGGCTTTCTCTTCGTGGCACTCTGTGGATGTCGATTTTCATTCTGACCCTGTCTCAGGTCATTCCCATCCCCTGGAGCTAAGGATGGAAGAACCCTTTGGATTTGCCTGCATTCTAGGGGGAAAATATTTTTTTTCTCTCTGGTCTTCATTAGTGTTTAATTAAAAGCTTGCTTTCCCTAAGTCTTTGGCTGTGTCCAGGCTTTTTAAAATTGTGCAAGCACAGACAATATAAAGAGAGTTTGACCCTTTGAGTTACAAGAGCTGGTTATTGTGTCTAATTATCAACCTCAAATGATGACAGAATCAGAATCTTCTAGAACAAAAAGGAATACGAGGCATTTTTCAAATATTTCCTGAAGACAAAGTACATTTACTTTCAATAAATAGTCCAATGCCAGTTTTTCAGTGAAATTAATGTTTAAGTTTGAAACAGTTTGGTTCAGGATATGAAGAATCCTAAGCATCCGCTCACAGTATTTAGATTTTGGGGTTTTTTCCTTCCTTAAGATTTTTATATATTAATATTTCTAGGTATTGATGCCAGATATAGTTCTAGCCGAGCTCATAAGATTTTTGCTCTCAAATTCTTTTTGGAAATGAGATTTTTTTAGTGAATGTGTTTTTCCTTTAATAAACTTCAGAAGCCAACTCTGAGTTTCAAAAAAATTTTTTTTGAGATATCAGTGCCAGAGTCTGAACGGTGCCATTTATTCACCACCAAGTTGCATCAGTTTAATTTTTTTTTCAGGCTCAAACATTACATTAGGTTACAAATATAGCAAAAGTTTGCCACACCTTTATGCTGTATATTGTGTGTTATAAGTACATCAAATTTAATTATATCCTTTTCTTTTTTCCTCCCTTTTTTTTTTTTTTTGGTGTATTTTCTCTGAGCTAAATAGGTCACATTTAAATGTATAAATAAATTACATATAGACATATATATGTGTGTGCATATATATGTATATATGAGAATGTATAAATATGCATACATATATGTGCATGTGTGTCTATGTATGTATGTGTATATATGTATATCACTGTATCTGAAGTTTTTCCAGAAAATAATACGATTAGCCAACATATTTACCAAACATCGCTTTTTTTCCCCAATCTTCAACATCACTTCTAAAGTTATATTATGACCCTGAAGTAATTAGCCAGTACCAATAATATGTTAGGTTCTGTAGTAGATTGTATTTTTCAGGTTACTATCAATTTTGATGAAGTTCAGCAAATGAAAGCTTGGTCAACAACTTCATCTGTTACCCTTAGTTTAAAAAAGAAGAAAATAGAAAACCAGAGACCTGGTCATGTGTAGAAGCTCCTGGTCACCTCCTGGCTCGGCTCAGCTCACTGGTCTGTGAAATGGGGTCATGGCATGCGCTGTCACACTGGAGGGTACTGGGTGTTAAGTAGACAGCAGTAGAGCAAATTACTCAAAATGGAGCTCTTGCCCCCTCCTCTTCCCCAGCAACTACGTCCAAAAAGGAGGACGAGGCGGCTGGTTAAGGAATTGAGGGACCTGTGAGGAAAAAGATGGAGGGAGCAGCCTGGGAAACAGCTGCCTTCCTCAGCCCAAGCAGCTTCATTCATTATTTACAAATATTAACGCCATCGGTCTTTTTTTTTTTTTCTTTTTTTTTTTTTTTGCCGTACGCGGGCCTCGCACTGTTGTGGCCTCTCCCGTTGTGGAGCACAGGCTCCAGATGCGCAGGCTCAGCGGCCATGGCTCACGGGCCCAGCCGCTCCGCAGCACGTGGGATCTTCCCGGACCGGGGCACGAACCCGCAACCCCTGCATCGGCAGGCGGACTCTCAACCACTGCGCCACCAGGGAAGCCCGGTCTGTTTTAATGGAACTTGTAATGAGATGAACAGCTTTGTCTACTTTCTTTTGTGTGATTTGCACATAATCTTTGGGAGCTAAGGATGTTGGAGCCAGATGGATATGAACTCTAATCCTGTGTGCCTCATCCCTCACTGGTTGTGTGACCCAGCGCGCGATGCCTCATTCCTTTGAGCCTCGTTTTCTCAGCTATGAAATGGGAACATAATATCATACTGCTGCCAGGTTTAAGTGAAACGATGCCCTGTGACTTCTCAGAATGGTGTCTGGGACATGACAAGAATTCGATACACTGTAGTTTAAGGAAAAGGCCCTGGTTACTAAAATAGGCCAAAAAAGAAAAGGAAAAATCTTAGAAATGGGAGGCTCACTTCCTCTCGCGTCTACAGGAAGTTACGTAAAATAAGGATAAGAGAAGAGATGGACATTTTGAAGCAGAAGAATTAAATTATAACCTGGTAAATTGTTACAACCTTTCCGTAGGAGAGTTTAGTTGTATCCAATCAAAATGTAAGATATGTGCCCTCGTTGACCAGACATTTCCATTTTCAGGAAGTCATCTTAAGGACACGATGGTATATGTGTAAGGATTTTCACAGCAGCATAATTTGAAATAGCAAGCCAGTGAAGACATGAATAAGAGAATGATTAATTAAATGATAGTCCCTCCAAAGCATGGGATTCTATGACATCAGTAGGAAAAGTGAAGTAGACCTATACATCACAGCCCCCCCAGAATTGTCATTGACCGATTTTGGGGTAAAAATAAACACAAAAGACAGAACAATATACAGGATGTGTGTGTGTATATATGTGTGTGTATGTCTATAGAGACAAAAAGGCACAAATAAATGCAAGAAGTGCGTGTATATGTTCCTGTACATGGGAGAACAGCATTGGAAATACATATACCAAGCCATTAATAATGTTTACCCCTGGGATATGTAAGTGGACAAAGAGAAAGGTTTCTACTTCTTTTACTTTAATAATTCTGAATTTAAATCGTTTATGGCAAGGATATACGTAACTTTTATAATTTTGTAAAACTTCCTATTCAAAACATTTGATCTGGGGCTTCCCTGGTGGTGCAGTGGTTAAGAATCTGCCTGCCAATGCAGGGGACACAGGTTCAAGCCCTGGTCCAGGAAGTTCCCACATGCCGCAGAGCAGCTAAGCCCATGCGCCACAACTACTGAGCCTGCGTGCCACAACTCCTGAAGCCCACATGCCTAGAGCCCGTGCTCCGCAACAAGAGAAGCCACCACAATGAGAAGCCCGTGCACTGCAATGAAGAGTAGCCCTCACTCACCGCAACAAGAGAAAGCCCGTGCGCAGCAATGAAGACCCAATGCAGCCAAAAATAAATAAATAAATAAATTTATTTAAAACAAAAACATTTGATCCAGGCTGTTGTGTAGAGTATTTCTGGAGAACAGGGATCTGTCCAATGTAACCTTGTGTCCCAGCACCTGGCATGTAGCAGTGTCTCTCCACGTGTTTATCTAGTGTGTCTATTTAATAATGACCATTAGTTATTATTGATGTGATTACTATTAAATAAAAATATTTGTGTTCCTTGGAGAGCCATAGAGTTTTTTATCATTAAAATAACATAAGTCCATAAATTTAATTGTTATAGAAATGCATGGCTTAAAAGTGAGTCTTTTATCAACGGTATATATTCACCGAATACTTTCTAAACATATAGTGACTTACATATTACATTAATATAAATTTTTACGGAGGTGAAATCATTCTATACATCTTAGTTTGAAATGTATTTACTTACACATCTTAGATGGTGATCTATCTCTGTTTTTCATAACTGCTGTGTATTCAGTGGTATGAATGTATCAATTAATTTTGGTAATCCCCTATTAATAGACATTTAAGTTGTTTCCAAAATTTTACTAAGACAAATGTTACCATGAACATCGTCATATGCAAAACATTTGTGGGAGAATTTCTGTAAGATACATACCTCATTTGGAAGGAATTTGGATTTCCAAAAAGGTTGTACCAATTTCTGATGCCATTGAGTGAACAAGAATCCTTCTTTTCCATACCATGGCCAACAACTTTTGATTTATACCATGGTGCTAGCAAAAAATTTATATTTTATATCTGTTTTCATTTTATCTCCTTAGTTAGTGGAGCTGTCTGCTTTTCATAACCTTCTTAAGGGCCCTGATGCTTGGAACACTGGAACTGTACTTGCCCGAGCATCAGGAAAAGCATATTTTGCATTTCATCACAGTATAAATTAGTTTGCATGCTTTAGAGCACATTTTAGTCTCTTAGAAAATGTTTGTCCTCTCACAGTGATATGGAATTTCCTTGTATAGTTAAAGCAAGTTTATGTAGAGCATTGCTGGTTGAAATCCAAGTATCATAAAGATATATTTTCATATAGTCTCTCTGCCATGTACTAAAGTCTTAAGATTTACAAATAGCTCCGAATAGTTAGTTCTTTTTTGCATTCATTATACTCTTTGGTTTCAAACTATGGTGTCCCCAAGTACTATTTAGTAGATTTCAAAAATCTTGTTTTATCTTGTCTGTAAACATTCTCAGCTTCATTTAGATAAGCTTGAAAGTGATCACCAAGGCTTTATTATTTTTTTAAACAAGGGATAAAGCTTAGGGCAGGAGAACAGAACGATGCACCGTTTATTTTCTCTTTTTCACCTTTTCTCTTTTGAATGCCCGAGGACTTCAAGCTTATTTGGCCCTCTAAATCCATATTTATTAAGTTAAATATAATTTAGCCAGAGTTGAATTGTTTCAGTGAGATTTCATAGCCACAAGCGACTATGAAACTGTCATTTGTCTCATTTCGGGAGGCACCAGAACTGATTACTTGGGAGATGATTGAAACTGCAAGTCCTGTTAATGTCATGGTTATTTGAGAGATTGCACCTTGAGGGTGAGGATGGGTTGACCTGCAGATTTGTTTGTGTATAGACTTTCACCAGGGCCAGCCTATCTTAGAGTTAAATTGGAGTTGCTACAGGAAACCCCTCAAAGAGGGCTTTTGTCATGTGTGGGCTGGCCAGCACTCGCCACTGGTGTTCTGTTAGCTCCCCGACTCCCTTCTGGCGGTGCCCACCAGGCAGATGGCAAAAAGGCAGGTCCCCGTGCAGGCTTCCTACCGTGGCCACCAAGAGAGCCAGATCTTCCTGTCTGCCCCTGTTCATCTAGGGGGCAGGCTTGAGGTCTCAACCAGGCTTATGATACCTCTGTGCTCCTGCACTCCGAGTTTTGAGCTAGAGGGAACGTTTGCAAGTAAGAACCATCAAAGCAGCAGAGGGGGCGGGACACAGACAAGACAGTCGTTGTATGACATGGTGTCAGCTGTGTCTGCTCCGTTATGGGTGGGTTCTCTTGTTTCCTGTTCATTTTCTAAGCCTGCTTCCAGGAGCCATTTTTTTCCTTCTTCCGTCCTGAGAGGCTTTATTTGGCTCAGGGATCAATATCACCTCCCATGTGACTTAGGAATATCCTGGTAGGTCTCTAAGCCAGTGCTTCCCAACATTTTTCATGTCGTAGCGTACATACGAGATGCTAGTACCTGTGTGGTACACAGGGTAAATGTATATGAGGCCGCTCAGAGCCTGAGGTGACCATTTGCAGGATCTTAGGCTGCCTTGAGGGCTGAGAGGACCAATAGTTCAGGATACTCTATTGCCTGTTATATCCACACATTGGTTGTGAAGCTGAGGTCAAAGTTAATCATGTGGTCTTATTCCTCTTGCCAGTGATTGGTTTAGGGTAAACATATGACCTAGCTCTGGTCAATGGGGTGCAAGTTGCTGATGCATTTCTCTTTTTTTTTAATTTATTTTTGGCTGCATTGGGTCTTCGTTGCTGCACGCGGGCTTTCTCTAGTTGCAGGGAGCGGGAGCTACTCTTCGTTGCTGTGTGTGGGTTTCTCATTGCGGTGGCTTCTCTGGTTGTGGAGCACGGGCTCTAGGTACATGGGCTTCAGTAGTAGTGGCACAGGGGCTTAGTTGCTCTGCGGCATGTGGGATCTTCCTGGACCAGGGCTTGAACCCGTGTCACCTGCATTGACAGGTGGATTCTTAATCACTGTGCCATCAGGGAAGCCCTGATGCATTTCTTGAAAAACTCTCTTTATTCTTAAAAAGAGACATAGAAGAAAGAGATGATCCTTCTTTTGGAGTAGGGATGTGATGCCTGGAAGAGTGGCAGCTATACTGTAACCATGAGGGAATATTAGTTTCAGGAGAGCATGCTGAGTGGAAAAATAGAAGGAACTTGGAACTTTGATGGCAGTACTAATCTGTGGACTTCACCAACCTTGGAACTACCCTCCCTTTAGATAGTGAGATAATCGATTCATATCATTAAAGTTATTTTTACTTTTTGTTTGTTTGTTACTTACTGCAAAAAGCACTCTGATATAAGATCTGCTCAGGACTTGAAGATCACGACTTAGAGAAGAGTTGTCTAACAAAAAAGGTGCTCAAGGGCTTCCCTGGTGGTGCAGTGTTTGAGAGTCTGCCTGCTGATGCAGGGGACACGGGTTCATGCCCCGGTCCGGGAAGATCCCACATGTCACGGAGCGGCTGGGCCCGTGAGCCATGGCCGCTGAGCCTGCGCGTCTGGAGCCTGTGCTCCGCAATGGGAGAGGCCACAATAGTGAGAGGCCTGCGTACGGCAAAAAAAAAAAATAAAGTGCTCAAAGTAAGAAACTTTGGGAAAAGAATGGAACAAGAACTGGAGATGTGCTGGTAAAAGGAAAATGTCTAAGTTTAGAGTAAGTTGGATAAAAGTAGAAGGAAACTCTTTTTTAAAAAAAATGCTTTACATTAAAAAGTACAGTGTTTCTTTATTAATTAGTAGTATTGACCAGAAATATTTGCCAGCATCTCTGTGAAACATTAGAGAAAGGAAAAAGATTTTAATTAACAATTGCAAGAGGCAGAAGAGCTTACAAGTCAGAAGCCCTGAACCCTGGAGCTAGACTGTCCAGTTTCAGATCCTGCATCTGCTGCTTCCTAGCTGTGACTTCCTGTAAGTTACTTAACCTCTCTGTGCTTCATTTTTCTCATCATCTGTAAAATAAAGATAATAATAGTCCCTACCTCAAAGGTATTATTGGATATATCTTTATAAAGTATAGGAACAGCATCTGGTGTATCTTAAGTACTGTGTAAGTGTTTGCTCTTATTAATTTGCAATTATCATCCAAACCTATACACATGTAAAAAAAAAAGTCACTTAAACATGGGTGCTTCTAGCACTACACAGTCACTAAAGTGGCTAAATTAAGAAGCTCTATAATACCAAGTGTTGGCAAAGACCTCTCCTACATTACTGATGGGAGTGTAAAATTGTGTAGTCTTTTGGGAAACTGGCAGTTTCTTAAAAAATGAAACATGCTTCCACCCCATGATCTGTTAGCTCCACTCCTATGTATTTATTCCAGAGAAATGAAAACTTATGTACATACATACGTACTCACATACAAACACACAGATAAACACACACACACAAACCTTGTAAGCGAATGTTCATAGCATATTTCTTTATGATACCCGCAAACCGGAAATAGCTCAGATTTCCATTAACAGGAGAGTAGATAAATAACTTGTAGTATATTCATGCAGTGGAATACCTACTCAGCAATAAAAAATGAATTAACAAATATATCCAGCATCCTGAATGAATTTCAGAAACATTTTGCTCAGTGAAAGAACATTCATCAAAGAATTCATAGTCTATATAATTCAATTCGTATGATGTTCTAGAACAGGAAAAACTAACCTATGATAATAGGTTAGTGGTTGCTTATGGAGGATGGGGAAACATTGGCAGAGGCAATTGGCAGAATATTCTGGAAATATTTTTTATCTTGGTAGGGGTGTGGTAATATAGGTGTACACATTTGTCAAAATTCGTCAAATTGTAATACTTAAAGGATATATATTTTACTGTTTATAACTCTATTTTTAAAATGAAACAAAAAGCAATAACAGACTGTGTAGCAATAGCAGTAGCTGTGTAGGTCTTGGAAAGTATCAATAAACATACAAGATGAGCATCTTTTCATCCCATGTAGCAAGAAAGATAGCAAAAACTGTGAGAGTCATATCAGAAGGACGTAGGAGTTGACTGGAAGAATTTCGCATTGGCTAGTATGGGACAATTTGAACATCACAAAGGACAACAATGTTAATAGATTGAAACACATATAATATATTTAAATTCATGAGTTTATAAATGCTTTAAAAACCAATTTGGCCACCATTGGAAGTGCCAACTCACTATTTTGAAACTAGTAAATAAAGGTGAAGAATCAAGCATTTGTTGCCTTTTCTTTATGAATTGTACCACTAGGTAACCCATTAGTAGATGAGAGGAAATTTCACACTACAGAACTATTCTGGCTCAAAGGAAAGGGTGATAGAATTGGAAGGTCATCATATTGCAACCCTTAGTCAATTAAATGATCTAGCTATTGAACTAACATTACAAAAAGAGACAGCCCTAATGAGAAAACACAGATTGGTGACCAGTGAGACAATCTTGCCCAAAAAGATCTAACTGGAATCTGATCAAGCCTTCAGACTCAATCAACCTACAGGAAATATGGTGGACAAAGGACCATATTAAATGATGCCAGAGAGATGTAATCAGCAGAACTCAGATGGGCAGGAGAAATGGCAGGATAAACAGCCCTGCTTCTTCAACAAATAAATTGCAAAGAGAGAGAGAAAAAGAGAGAGAGGAGAAGAAAAGAGAGGGAGAAGATGAATGGAAGGGGAACTTACAGATTAACAGAGACCTAAGAGAAATAACAACAAATTGCAAAATGTAGACATTTTTGGATCTTGATTCAAACAAACTTGAAAAAAACACATTCATAAGACAATTGGAAATTTGAACACTAACTGCATATCTGCTGATATTAATGAATATTGTTTTAGGTAATTGGAGTTGTCTTTTAAAAGAGTCCTTAGCTGTTATATTGAAATATTTACAGATGAAATTATTTGAAGTCTTAATTGTCTCCAAAGTAATACGTACAGAAGGACAGAAAGTGGATGAGAATATTAATGAAACAAGATTAGCCGTGTGTCATAACTGTTGAAATTGGGTGATGGATACACGGAAGTTCATTATACCCATCTGTCACTTTTTGTAAGGGCTTGAAATTTTCCACCATAAAAAGTTCTGTTTCGATTTCAAAGAAACACAACGGGAGAGAAAAGGGGGAAAACCAAACCAAACCAAAAAAAAAAAAAAAATACAAAAAACAGATTCTGCAGAAATACAGGAAGGAAACCTAACAGCATGTTGTTAACCCCTGGATGCATTTCTCATTGTCTGCAAAAGCCGAATAAGAAGGCAGTTTAAGCCTGAAAGCCCCGGGTTCGAATCCTGTTCTTCTGCACCCAGTTGGGGGGACTTCTGTTACCAGATCTTTTGAGCCTCTGTCTCTCATCTGTAAAATAGAGATGAACAAGTACCCTCTTCATAGGGTTGCTGTCAGGATAAAAGAAGAATCTGTGTAAAGCACGGGGCGTAGTACCTGGTACCAGTCAGCACTCGATAAATTTGGGCTGTTGAGTGTTAGTTTATTGCATGTGACATTTAAAACAGAAGATAAAACAATGAATATATGCACTTTACAGTGAATGTTGGAACATTTTTGATGACTTCTGAACTTCCAAAGCCTTTTTCTGTTCATATCTCCAAACACAGGGGTGAGATTAGATTTTACAATGTCCATCGCCTGAAAACCTGTGCGTGCCTTATGTAAAAACCAAGTCAAAACTCATGGCACTCATCTTGTGAAACAGAAAGGAGCCCCTACAATGTCTCCTTTTCTCCTTAACTTTTTCACCTCTGTTTCTCTGTTTTGGGTTAGGAAAGCAAGAGAATCCGCCTAGAACAAGAAACTTCCCTCTTTTTCTGCCTGAAGGGGAATGTGAATAACGGACTTTTCCATCAGGGTTGTTTTTCCTGGACATGGTGTGCCCCCTCCAACTGCTGAAACATGTGATCCTGAAGGAGACCTTAAATAAACTTCAAATGTTTCTTACCGCTCAGCAGTGCTGCCCCAATTCTAGTAAATTATGAATTTGTTTTCTGTATTTGGTGTTCTTCCTTTTTGAACAGAAGTTCTATTCATTCAGAATATGAGTTGAGAGATTTCCATGTGCCACGTGTTATAGCCCCAAACAAGGCAGAAGTGGTCCTGAACTCGTCCCCCAGATATCCACATGGCTGGCTCCTTTTTTTTTTGGCCATGACCAGGGATTGAACCCAGGCTATGGCAGTGAAAGTACCAAATCCTAACCACTAGACCACCAGGGAGCTCCCCTGTCTGACTCCTTCTTAGTCTCCAGTCCCTCCATCCTCTTCATCACATCCTCCTGCTTTAGTTTCTTCACAGGTCTTAACCCTCACCTGGAATTACCTTATTTATTAATTAATTTATTTTTTATTTCTTGCCCCCCTCTGGAGTCTCTCCTTTTCATCACTGTTTCCCCACCACCTAGCCTGGTACCCAGCAGAACCAGCTACATAATTGGTAGGACCCAGTGCAGACTGAAAATGTGGGAGCCCTTGTTCAAAATGTATGAAGAATTACAAGACAGCAGAGCATTAAACAAGGTTGGTACCCTTCTGAGCGTGGGATCCTGTGGGACTCTGCTGGTCTTACAGCCATTATTATTAGGCACCCCCAAAATAGTTACTGGAATGAATGCAGATCTAAGAAGAACCATCAGGGACCCAAGGAGCACTGGCATCCAGATTGATAAAAGATTGAAAACAGGAACCAGCATGTGTGTAAAAGGGATGCATGATTCCTCAACTGTAGGGTTGACTGTGAGGTGAAAAGTAAGATAATCACTCTGCTCACCTTGAGAAACACCGAGTCTGGGCTGTAAATCCCTCGAGGGTCAGGACTGTAGTGTTTTCACCTTTGATTTCCATTGCAGGGCTTCTGCATGTCCGTGGTGCTCCATGAATATTTGGGAAGAACCGAATTGGTTCTAGAAGTAGAATTAGAGAAGGATGAGGAGTTATGAAAGAAATATTCTTTTTTCTTTTTCGCGGTACGCGGGCCTCTCACTGTTGTGGCCTCTCCCGTTGCGGAGCACAGGCTCCGGACGCGCAGGCTCAGCGGCCACGGCTCACGGGCCCAGCTGCTCTGCGGCTTGTGGGATCTTCCCGGACCGGGGCACGAACCCGTGTCCCCTGCATCGGCAGGCAGACTCTCAACCACTGCGCCACCAGGGAAGCCCAGAAATATTCTTTTCTTTAATGCAAACCTCACTAAATTTAGGAGGAGATGAGCTGGTCTTTAAGTTTGTCCTTTTAGTTTATGACAAGTGGTTCAGAGCTGTGCTCAGCCATCAGAGTTTTGGAAAACTGCAATACATTGTTGGGATTTTATGGTGTGTCTGGCATTAATTTGGTATATGAAGTGTTCTATGATGAAAGTGATAGTTTTGTGATAAATGCAAAGCTTCTCGTAAAGATTCCTAAGACTGTATTTCTTTAAAAATCTGGTCTACACTTTCACATATTTTCCCCCCAAATGATGGACCTATTCCCCTTGTCCCACTTCCAGGATGGTGAAAGCCTCCACAAAGTCACCATATACTTATCCAGACTCACCAGTTAGTGATCAGCGAATTGTGTCACAATTGGCACTTTATAGGCATTATTTCACATATGCCCATCATTCATTTGGACCTATTCCGGAGATATAATTTCATTTTCTTTTTTCCCCCCTTTTTTTAAAAAAATGTATTTCATTGAAGTATAGTTGATTTACAATGTTGTGTTAATTTCGGGGGGGGGTGTTGTTTTTTCATTTTCAATGGGACTCCGTAACAGGGCTCCCTGAGTCTGCGTTCTTGGATCCCAGGTTCAGCCCTGCCCCGTGTCTGACTGCCCGGCAAGAGCCATTTGGAAGAGCAGTGGTTTCAGGTTGGATGTAGAGTGAGACTTTCTGCTATTCCTGTGTGGGCCTCTCTATGCCATTTCTAAAGGACCTCTTCCTAACTAATGCACTGACCACAGAGCTCCTATCTGATGCCCCAGTGCTGCAGGAACTAGCCTTTTACCCAAGGCTGAATCCCCGGTACCTTGGCCTCCCACCCAGGTCCCCAATTCTGTGTCGATAATCATTCAACTTGTTAAACAGTATTGGTCAGCTGATGAAGGATATCTGATTCCAGTTATCCTGTCTCCCATGAACTGCTGTATTAGATAGGACCTTTCTGTTTGCAAACCAATTTTAAAAAAAATTAAATTAGCTTAAGTAGAAATAGAAATTATAGTGATTCAGACAGTCATTGGAGTCTGTCTCTCTCCAGCACTTCTGTCTGGCCTGAAGTACTCTGGTACCCCAGGCTCTCATCCCAACAGCTTTTTAACTCCAGAACAAAGACAAATACCCTTCTTCCCTCATCCCTATAACTAGGGAATATTGGGGCCGGGTATTTTTATTGGTTATTCCTGAATCGCATGTTAATTATCCCTTGATATAGGGGCCTGAGGTTAGGTCACCCTAATGATTTGGATGGTGCTGTCATAGAAAAGCGGGGATCTGTGATTAGAAAAAGTGAAACAGACTTTGGATGGGCAAAAACAACAGATACTTACTCTGATCATCTAGTTTTAATCCTCCCGGTGCTCCCACAACCATACCCTGACCTTGCCCCAGCCCTGTATTTGGTCTGTCAAGTCACTTCACCTGGTTCTTCATGTTGGCCTTGATCTCCTAGTTTTAGCCCATTCTGTTGCCTCGATTCTGAAACTATTTATCAAAATTCTGATGTCCTTCGACAGGGAAAAATTCTTACCTTAAAATTGGAAATGTCACACTAGTTTTCTCAGGAGGCTATTCAACCTGGTGAGAAAAGTGACCATTTCTTGAGTTTTTCCTGCTATATATGCCTAAATAGAAGGTTCCCTCAAATATAAAGTCACTCATCTTCCCACTAAGAAGATTCAAAACCAGTGTTTTAGGCCAACCTGAACGTATAAAAATTTAGCAATGTAGATGAAGTAGTCCAGTATTTACTTCTAATATTTAAGATCATTTGTCCTGTGGATTCATAATTTGGGTGATTCCTGTCTTGCACTTTCCCTCTTTATGAAGTAATTTTTTTCAGCCTCTCCACATGCATCTGTGTGTTGGCCCTGAAACAAAAGGCCCTCTTTAAATCATCCTTCTGGCTTACCCAAGCACAGCATCTTTGCTTCTGCCTAAGTTGTTTGAGCTACAGAACTTGTTCTTTTTTTTTTTTTTTATTGAAGTATAGTTGATTTACAATGTTGTGTTCGTTTCTGGCATACAGCAAAGTGATTCAGTTATAAATATACGTATTTTTTTTCGTATTCTTTTCCATTATGGTTTATTACAGGATATTGAATATAGTTCCCTGTGCTATACAATAGGACCTTGGGTTGTTTATCCATTCCGTATATAATAGTTTGCATCTGCTAATCCCAAACTCCCAATCCATCCTTCCCAATCCCCCCCCCAACCTTGGCAACCACAAGTGTGTTCTCTATGTCTGTGAGTCTGTTTCTATTTCGTAGATAAGTTCATTTGTGTCATATTTTAAATTCCACATATAAGTGATATCATATGATATTTGTCTTTCTCTTTCTGACTTACTTTGCTCAGTATAATAATCTCTTGGTCCATCCATGTAGCTGCAAGTGGCATTATTTCATTCTTTTTTACGGCTGAGTAATATTGCATTTTATATATGTACCACATCTTTATCCATTCATATGTCCATGGACATTTAGTTTGGCTCTTGTAAATAGTACAGCACTTTTCAATCTCCATATATGATACTTCACTGGGAGTATTATTGCATGACTTTTTTTCCCCCCTTTTTCATTCATCCTAGAGGTGTATACGTATGGTCTTCCAGCATAACCACCTATCGTGTGGCCTTTTAAAGTAATGTTTGGAACTTCCCTGGTGGCGCAGGTGTTAAGACTCTGCATTCCCAATGCAGAGGGCCCAGGTTTTATCCCTGGTCGGGGAACTAGATCCCCCATGCGTGCTGCAACTAAGAGCTCGCATGCCACAACTAAGGAGCCCGAGTGCCACAAATAAGGAGCCCGCTTGCTGCAACTAAGGAGCCCATGTGCCGCAACTAAGACCCGGTGCAACCAAATAAATAAATAAAAATTACAAAAACTAAAGTAATATTTAAGTAACTTGTTTGCTTTGACATTCAGCCCCTCCACTTGTGAAGTCACATGCCTATAATAACTACCTGATCTGTATTAACTTCTTTGCCACCTTTTCTACTGATTTCATCAAGTAATCTTTATAAGCATACAAACTTGTTATTGAATGAGGCTGTTTCAAAGTATTGTGTCTTCCCCCGACAGTATGTTGTAGTTCAAAGGAACTGGAGTCTTTGAAAGGACTTGAAGATAAAGCTACTCTCTCACTTTTGAGAGATAAGGGATTTTGGTAGGGGGAGGGCACCTCACCTTTTATTTAAATACATGATATATGTCTGTCTGCCAGGCACATTCTTTGTGCTTTGTATGCACGATCTCATTTAATTCCTCCAACACCCCTAATAAGATAGGGATTTTTATCCCTATATACTAAGGAGGCAATGGATTCTCAGAGAGGTCAAGTAACTTTCCCAAGAACATACAGCTACAAAATGCCAGGTTTGTCTGGCTCTAGAACACATGTTCTTAACCATACCACTCACTTGCACAAAAATCCAGAAGATTGTTTTTTCAGGTGGGAAAAACATGGTACCATGTCACAGGCTCTTACTTAGCCATTCTAAAACTAATAAGTGGTTTTATTATTTTTGCTGGATTTTATATATTTTTCTCTCTGCTTTACTTTGAAGTATAATGGATTTTGATTATTCCCTATCCATTGAGCAATTTCAGTAGTAATGATTTAGTTAAATGCAAATGATGAAATAAATCCTTTCTCGAGACCAAAGGCATCTTACCAGGATTTTCTGTTTGTGGCTGGCATCACTGATGCTGACTGATCTTATGAAGTTTGTCCCGTGGAATTCTGAGTTTCCTTCTCAGTGTAAAAGCTATTGGTGTAAAATGGCTGTGGGTGGCACAGTTAAGTGTCATTTCTGTTTGTATTCATTAAATTCAGAATGTGTAAAGATTGAAGAGCCAAACTTGAAGTTTGGATTCTTAGATGGCATAGCCCATCTCTGAATTATTATCCAGTGCAGATCATGCATTATCAGTAAACAACATTTCATCATATGTTTTAAACATGTTATGAAGGAAAGCTTTAGGTGGCAAAAAAAAAAAATAGCAGAAATTTTGGGTTGTTGGTTTTTTTTTCTCCCAGTGCTCTCCTGACTCATGTTGAAAGCCTTTTGTTTCTAATCAAAGCAACAAACGGTAAGGTCATTTCCTTGTGATTATATGGCAGCGGAAGGCGTCGGGGTTTTTAGGTCCCTACTTCCACCAGCTTATATTTGGAGAAAACACACACACACACACATCACAAGTGCTTAATATATGTGTCCTTTGTCCTGCCCGTTCTCTCCGGTCCCTTTAAATGAGCCGAGACCATGGTTCGGAGGTAAGAACAATTTCTCGTATAATTTTTTGACTACAGACACTATAATGGTGCTTCTTGAGCTCTTCTTGGCATTTCTTAGTGAATTGAGGGCAGATTTTAATGTTATACGTGGGGTGGACGAACTTACGTACTAATATTTCAGAACCCAACTTGCAAAAAAGGAAACTCCAAGAAATGTTTGTCTTTTCAAAGAGTTATTCCTTCTCCAAAAGAGTTGAATCTCCTCCAGTTTGATACCACAGTGAAGATCGTCCTTAACGCTCATCTTTCGGAGGGTTTTCCTGTCATTGTTTGAACTGTTATCTCTGTTCCCCTAAAAGTCCTAAAAGGCTCATTTCTTGTTTTTTTATTTCAGAACTTTGGTAATTCTTGTTGCGGTGTATAATTCCACCTCACCGCTTCCCCCTAATGCCATCCCACTACCATTCTCTTTCTTTTCTTTTTTTTTTAATTTTAAAGACTTGAGCCCTTTTATGGATGTGGAAAGGACAGGGCAAGGGCAGGAACGGTGTCAGTAAGCAGCATGAAAATGCTTTGCGATTTGCAGTTGTTAATCATCTCGTCAGCACAGTGGTTTTGGAGCCATCTCTATTTCTGTGAGCATTTGGCAGGAAAGATCCTGTGGGGGACTAGAACTCATTAGTAACTTTTCTAAAAGGACCTTTTAATGTACGTCCCTGTCTTGCCTCGAGACAGAAGCAGGGAAATTGAATTCCGTCCCTCAGTCTAGTTTATGAGGACTTTATGTGACCAGAATTCAATGGCTCAAGGTAGAGACCTCAGAAATGCCATCTTTGGGGATGGCTATCAATTAATTCATAAAACCTTTATGATTTGTCAAAGGAAGTCCTACAATCTAATTAAAAGGGAAGCTTTTTTTTTCTTTCTCCCTTCTGATGTGGTTATGCTAAACTCATAATGTCCAATTCTATGTGTCCATTTTTTTCCCCTCATGGGTAGATGTTGGAGATGGAGGAGGGGAGGAAAAGCTGGGTAGACTTCAGAAAACAAAGGAAATTGTCTCATCCAGGAGGCTGCAAAGCTCTTGGGTATAGGAGGAAGTCTGTGGAGGAAGTGGGCAGGATTAGGTAGAGAAGAGAAACGTCAGGGAAACAAACATATCACAATAGGGTCTGGGATCGGACCCTCTTGTCATGATCTAACACAATAGCATGTCCTTAGAAATGAATCGATTGTTTCTAAATCAGTCCTGTCTAAAGGTATCTAATGATCTGAAGGAGTAGAAAGGAACGTGATCGTATCCAAAATGCAGCCCTTTGACCTGGATTCTCAGAGCGGCATTATGGTCACCCAGAGCCTCGTGTTAGATGATCCTATTCTTAGACTCAGGCCATAGAACCCCGCTAGAAGTAAGACCATTCTGTAATGCAGCCCCTTCAGGAATCAAAAAGTACATCTCTTAGCAGAGGATCTAAGATATTCCCAGACATACCAAATTCCACTCCAGGGCACATTCTCTGTGTTCCAGTGCATCATTTATTTTCATCCTTCATTTGTAGTACATGGAAAAGTGGTAACTACTGGAAAGGAGGTTCTTATGGTCAAGTATACCGCCCCCCGCCACCATGGAGAGAGTGCTCAATAACTATGCGGAGGGTGGGGGATGAGTGGTGGATTAATAACACTATTTGAGTAGAATTTTTTAAAATTAATTAACTTTTATTTTTGGCTGCATTGGGTCTTCATGGCTGCACACGGGCTTTCTCTAGTTGCGGCGACCAGGGGCTACCCTTCGTTGAGGTACGCGGGCTTCTCATTGCGGTGGCTTCTCTTGTTGTGGAGCGCGGGCTCCAGGCGCGCGGGCTTCAGTAGTTGTGGCTCGCAGGCTCAGTAGTTGTGGCTCGCGGGCTCTAAAGCACAGGCTCAGTACTTGTGGCACACGGGCTTAGCTGCTCTGTGGCATGTGGGATCTTCCCGGACCAGGGCTCGAACCCGTGTCCCCTATATTGGCAGGCGGATTCTTAACCACTGTGCCACCAGGGAAGTCCTGAATAGAATTGTTAAATATATTCATGCCGTGGAATATTTGAGCTGGAAAAAACCTTTTAAGTCACTTTGGAGTCATCCAGTCCCCTTATGCTGTTAGTGAGTAGATGAAAATCCAGAGTAGTGGAGGAATTTTCCTAAGCTCTCCTATCCCATTAGGGGCAGGGCACAGGCTAGAGTCCTCTCTCCTGGGTCCTGAGTCTGTGCTGTGTCCACTACAATGCTGTCTCTAGGACCAGCTGATGGCTTTGTCTAATTTCCAGCATCTCTGCGGTTCATGCAGCATGAGTTTCTTCTCATGCACTCATTTCTGTCTTGGAATAGAAAGGTGGAAGTTGTATCCCAAAGGAGGCTCTGCTTCTTATTATGGACTGCTTCCAACTGCTGGCAGAAACCAGTGGGCAGGTACACGAAGGACCCCGAGAAAAAGAACCAGCAGCCTTGTCACTAGTCATAACAAGCTGTAGTACTTGGTAAAAACGTACTAAAACACTTTCTCTTTGCTTTGAAAATATTGTCAGAACCTGAATATATTTAGTTAGCTCTTTGTAGAGGCCTGTTCCAACATCATAATTCAAGTATGAGACACATTTGTTTGTCCCTGATCTGAATTCCATGAAGCTCCAGTTAAGACTTTTTCCTGCTTAATGCTGGAAAATTATGAAAATTTTTAAATGGAAGACTTTTTCTAAACTGGAAAGATAAAGCTGAGTACAGGTAAAATATACATTAACATATGTTAGTATAATCTGCCAAGTTTAGGCAAACAGTTTATCCTTCCAATAAAAGCAGTGAAAGCAAAGGGTGATATTGGGCACATTCTCTGTTTATTTTAGATGTGTTTTTTTTCCTTAAAGAAGCCATTGTAGGTAGGGCTGTAAAGTACATGTTCACTTCTGTCCTCTTGTCTTGGTTTATTTCCTCTTTTGGTTTTCTTCTATCCTTGCAAGTTAGAATGAACAAGTCAGCAGAGTTTGTACCCGTTTTTTCAAGAGTTGACTGTATACCACCCTTTCTATTAGAGGTATTTATATTCAGTTTTTCCAGTCAGGAATGAGGTTAGTCCAGAAGCTGACCTTCCACAATAGGAAATCTTTATCTGAAGAGCAGTGTGAGAGAGAGAACTGGATTCCGGGTCTAAGTCTGCCCCTTACTGATAAGCTCTATGGCCTTGGAGAGCTGATTTTTCCTATCCAGGCCTCCGAACCCACATTTGTGGGTGAAGAAGTTAGTCTCGTGCTGAGGCCCCTTTTCAGTTTCAAAATGCTCTAACTTTAATTGAAGTCACTACAGGTTCTTTACAGATCAGTTGCAGCTGTCTCTCCCTCTCTGCTAGCCACCCGCTCCCTCTCTTCTTTCCTCTTTTCCTCCCCTTTTCCTTCTTCTCTCCCCTCTTTCTTCCTTTCCACTGATATTTTCCTTTTCACAAAAAGGGATTCAGGGCATGGACTATATGACTCAGATGCCTGTAGAGCCAGGGACAGCCTGTGAGTAGCAGCAATGGGAAGAAGGCAAAGTTGGAAATGGAGAAATTCCCCAAACTGCAAACTGAAATCAGACATGGAGATGCTATCCAGGAAGAAATCCAGACTTTGTGGGTCATGGATACACCTCTTGTATTGAAATTTGACACTGCTCCTTGGATTCCAAATTCCTTAGAAGTCAACACATACTTCCTGGGTGTGTCTTGTGCCACCCGGTGTGCCAGGCTCAGGCTTACAAAGGTGAATGAGATGCAGCCACTATATGAAGCTCCGTCCAGTGGGGGAGTGCAAACTGGAACTCTCCAGTGAGTCTCAGTAGCTCTTCCAAGCTTGACTTTTAGTTCATCTACTGTTCACTCTTGGGGAGTGGAAAAGCTGTTGACATAAAATGGCTGTGAGTAGTGGAATGTCATGAATATGATTTGAGGTCAAAGGATTAAACTGACGGGTGTTCTTAGGTAGAAATGGAACAGTGTCAATTCCAGCGAACAGTGACACTGTAAAGCATTCAGGAGTCCACTGGTAAAGGTTCTGTTTTTGGTAGGCTCTATCCAAATGAAAGGGGGAGAGGAAGTGGCAGGAGTCTTAGCACATAAATCTTGCTTGGCCACTTATGAACTGAGTGACCCCCTCTGGCCTTATGACAGGCACAGTTGAAATGACCTTATTACATTGTTGAGGGGATTAGAGCTGGCCTCTGGCACTGAAGACGCACATAGTAAATGGCAATTAATATATATTTTTAAAATTAATTAGTTTATTTTTGGCTGCGTTGGGTCTTTGTTGCTGTGTGCGGGCTTTCTCTAGCTGTGGTGCGTGGGCTTCTCATTGCAGTGGCTTCTCTTCCTGCGGAGCACGGGCTCTAGGCACGTGGGCTTCAGTAGTTGTGGCTTGCAGGCTCTAGAGCGCAGGCTCAGTCGTTGTGGCTCACGGGCTGTAGAGCGCAGGCTCAGTAGTTGTGGCACACGGGCTTAGTTGCTCCGCGGCATGTGGGATCTTCCCAGACCAGGGCGCGAACCTGTGACCCCTGCGTTGGCAGGCGGATTCTTAACCACTGCGCCACGAGGGAAGCCTGGGCAATTAATATTATTAAGTAACATTATTATACGTCTATCCCAAGTACAGCAAATAAAAACAAGGGTACATACATATGAAAATATGTAAACACCACCAGAAGACTGAGTATTCAAAGTAATGAATGGGTAATTTTTTTCAGGGCCCTTCATGCTCATGATAGCATCAATGTGAATCAGTTATTCATTACCCCACATCTTGTCACTGTCAGGGTATCCATCAGCCTTCCGTCCTTTTGGACACATGAGATCTCTTGACCCTGCAGACATTTGTCTGTATTTCACTGGGCACAAGTTCACAAATAAGTAATCAACTGCAGTATGTCTCTTGCAGACTTCCGTCTTGGGTTTGAGGCCAAGTGTTTATCATTTTAAGGATCTAGTTCTAAACTTTTTTTTTTTTTTTGCGGTACGCGGGCCTCTCACTGCTGTGGCCTCTCCCGTTGCGGAGCGCAGGCTTAGGACGCGCAGGCTTAGTGGCCATGGCTCACGGGCCCAGCCGCTCCGCGGCATGTGGGATTCTCCCGGACCAGGGCACGAACCCGTGCCCCCTGCATCGGCAGGCAGACTCCCAACCATTGCGCCATCAGGGAAGCCCTCTAAACCATTTTAAGGACGTGGACCCAGAATATAAATCTGACAGAAGTTATAGAAAGTCTTCCTGGAAAGATTCTCACACGCACATTTTGTTTATACTTTGGAGGAAGGTATTTGCAAACTCCTCTACCAGCACTAATAGACTTGTAAGAGCTCCTGTATCCCAGCTGAGGAAATGGAATAAATGTATGTATCTTTCAGAGAAATGGTGAGAAACTAGCTGGCCTCTGTGCGTGACACCGAGAAATGAGCTTTTTGGAACTCCTTAGCACTTAACCTTATTTGAACCCTCTAGAAGTGTGTGATCCTGGAACTGACACGGGCTCCATAGAAGGTATTTAGAACGTAAGAGCAAGTCCTGCCACCTTCTCCTCCGTAGCTGTTTATACTGCTCGTCGGAGAGGAGTTATACCTCTACCAACAATGGGGGTGTGGGTGAGGCAGGCACCCTCTTGGTACTTGGCCTTGTGTTGAGAGTAAGGTGACTCTAGTGGGACCTGTAAGTAATTGCTCTGTTCACCATTAGAACAGTCACCTGGCTTTAGGGAGTCACCTGAAAATCTGCAGAGGTTTCGCAGTAACCACTATATTTCAGTTGCAGCACTGGGAGCTTGTTCGTAGTAACCACGCACGTCACCAAGCGCTCCCCTCAAGTGCAGGCACCCCTCTTCATTAGAACAAGGGCTGAGGTCCAACATGCCACAGCTCTTACTTTGCATTATTCCTTTTTCCTTGTTTTTAAAGGAAACTACGCATCAACTCGTGATAGCTTTTAAATGTTTTATATGAAACAAGAAGTCTCCGTTGTGGTCTCAGTTTTTAAAAAATGAATAAGCAACTCCATTTTTTCATCCAATAGACATTTATTGAGCAGCTGCTTTTGCAAGGTGCCAGCTATAAGCTCGGGGGTCCAGGGATTAAGAAGACAGATAGGGTCCCTGGAGGCAGATATTATATAACAAAGTACATCATTCTTTAATTACAGTTGTGTGAAGTGCTGCGGAAGAGCAGTTTAGAGAGCTAAAAGAACACGTAACACTCAGAGTAAGAGTGATGGAGCCCATGGCTATTCCACACACTCTGCATCAGCTTATTCAAAGCTCGTAGCAAGGCACCAGTACTGTTTCCATTATGCAGATCAGGTAACAGAGTAACAAAGAGATGAGGTCATTTGGCCACGTGGTGCCACTAGCAAACCGTCTAAGTCAGGATTTGAACTCTGGGTGATCTGAGTTCGGAGTCTTCACTCCTAACCACTACACAATGGCTTCTATGAGAGACTCACTTTTAATCTGTGTTTTTAAGGGTAAATTGGTTTAGCCAGGCACTTTCCAAATGCCCTCATGCTTTGAGGTGGGAAGAAGATCATACGAAGAAGAACTAGAAGAAGACCAGTGTGGCTGGAGCCCAGAGAGCAAAAGGGAAAGGAGTGCAAGACCAGGGGAAGGGTGGGCAGGGAGCAGGCGGTGCAGGACGAGGTGGGCCGCATGGGTGATGGAAGCTTTTCTTCCAACTGAATCGGGTCAGCTCCAAAGCTAGACCCCCTCGGTCAAGAAGACCCTCTCGGGAACCTCCCATTCCTGTGAGATGGACACATGGAGGGAAGTTCTCCTGATCTGGCTAGATTATTCCAGATCCATTTACCTTTGTGTATGCACAAAGCATCCTGCTCGAGGATGTTTTATCTGTGTCATCAGTCTGTCCCACTGATGTCTTTTCCAGGCCCATACGTTTTCTGCCTTTTCTGGGAGCTACAGAATTACATTTTTCTTAGTGGTCCATGTAGCCACACTGCGCCTGTAGCAGGTCCAACTGTCATCATCATTCATCGTGGCTAACAGAATGACAGGTGCTGTGTTGGGCTCTTTCTACCTGTTCTAATGTTTCAGCCCCAACTCCATGAGTTAGACACTGTTACTATTGATATTTTTCAGATAAAGAAACCGATTTACAGGGGTTAAGTGACGGGCCCAGAGTCCCACCAGCTAATTGTCAGAGTCAGGTCTTGCATCCTGGGTTGCCTGATGCCAAAGTGCGTGCTTAACCCTGCGGATCTCACTTCCTGTTTTACAGATGCAAAAACTGTCCAAAGTTAATGATAGAAGTGATTCTAAAACTCAGATTTTACGTGAAGTTTCATTTTCTAGGCCAACATTAAATCTCATAGGAAAAATGAAAAAGAAAGGAAACTGAATAGAACACTGTGGACCTTCACCATGACCTGGAGTAGCCTTGTAAACATGTTACAGATTTACCAGCCCACAGAGATATGTTACCCGCCCGCCAGCTAAATTGGTAACACGGGCAAAAATAGAGGGATCTGAAGGGAGTGGGGGAATCTGGATATTAACCAGTAGGAGTTTGGAAGAGAGAATTAAGAGTAAAACAGAATAGTTTTGGTATTTTTTATAAGTAATAGTCACTCAGTGCCAAGCACTGTGCCAAGTTCTTGACAAGTACTCACTCATTTAACCCTCACAACAAGCTGATAAAGTTGGTCATATGTGTATGTCCATTTTATGGATGAGGACCAATGCAACAGTCTTGTCATTCTCTCTCTCTCTCTTTGATTTTTGCCACCCCACTCCCAGTCTCATCTCCTGATAGGAACCAGAGTTATCCTTTACAAATGTCCCCCGATCTTGTTTCCCCCTTGCCTAAAAGCCTCCAATGGCCTCCCACTGCCTTTGCAATAGGACCCATACTCCTAACTCCTGATATAGCCTAGGGGTTTTCAGACTTCAGCATGCAGCAGAGTGACCTGGACGGCTTGCTAAAACACAGATGGTTGGTCGCCACTCCACATTCCTAGCGAGCTGCAGTTAATAGTGACACTGTGAGTCCAGGAACCACACTTTGAGGACCACTCATGAGCCCCTCATTGATCCCCTGACCTTGTCTACTGTAGTCTCCCTTTTGGTGCCAAGCTCCAGCCACGTTTGCTGCTACTTTTTTCTTAAACTGCGCATTCTCAGTGGGACAGCTTTTCTCCAAGGAGGATGAAAATTGGTTCTTGGGGGCAAACATTAAAACCTCTGATATTACAGTAGTTTGTGGACTTCAAAAGCTCAACTCTACCCAATAGATATACAATATATCTGTGATATTAAAATTTCATGAGGGAGGAGGGCATAAGGGGAAAAATAAATGTCCAGAGAAGCTCCTTAAGAGTGTAATCATGAAAAAAAAAGTTGTGTGACAAATGAAGCCTATTCCTGCCACAGGGCCTTTGCACTTCTTGGGCCTCTGTCTGGAATGTTCTTTTTCCAGATCTTCCCAAGTCTGACTCCTCATCATTCCCCTCAGACTTTTATCTGCAGGGCTATTGTAAAATTCTCCAATTCTTTAAAAGTGCTTTTCTCTTCACTGATTTCAGTCTAATAAAAGGCTTCAGGGGCTTCCCTGGTGGCGCAGTGGTTCAGAGTCCGCCTGCTGATGCAGGGGACACGGGTTCGTGCCCCGGTCCGGGAAGATCCCACATGCCGCGGAGCGGCTGGGCCCGTGAGCCATGGCCGCTGAGCCTGCGCGTCCGGAACCTGTGCTCCGCAACGCGAGAGGCCACAACAGTGAGAGGCCCATGTACCGAAAAAAAAAAAAAAAAGCTTCAGGGACTGACAAGGTGACTGCTCAAGGCAGCAGGACCCTGCTGATGGAGCACTGCAGATTCCCCAGAGCACCCCTGGGTTGGGAGCACTGCATCCTCTCTTACAATTCTAATTGAATGTCCTGGGAGCCTTACCACTGTAAAATGCACAGGAGGAAGCATTGCAGGCAGGAGCTGGCTTATATTTTAGTTTTGTTTTTTCTTTTAACTTTACTTTTTTCGTGAATACTCTTATAAGGGCCAGGAGATGGTGTGGGGCAGTACAAAGAAGGAACTCTACATCTGGCTCTGTCTAGCTGTGTGACCACAGACAAGTCACTTCCCTTCTTTGAGCCTTCATGGCCTCATCTGTAAAATATGGATATGACAAATGGAGGATAATCTGCAAAAATAATGACTCACTGTGCCATGCATCTGAAACTAACATAATATTATAAATCAAATATACTTCAATTGAAGTATGAAAAGGATATGAATTAACAGAGAAAAATAGGGATATGACACTTCTGCCACATCAAAACTTGCTGTAAAGTTTCAAAGGAGAAATAGAGGCCAAGGCACTTTGAAAGTTTAAAGCACTCCAGACAGCCAAGGTGATATTATTACTAATTGAAACGTTCAGAACAAGTTTATACATGGCCGGAGCTTCTTGCTTCCTTCTCTTCTGTAGAGTTCAGGGACAGAAAAGAACCTGCCCACCACCTGCTCAGTACCTGAACATGGCCTTTGAGAACACCCACACTGAAGGGGCCTGTAGCAATTACCTGGTTTTTATTAGTGAAAAGTATAATAATATTACATGTTATTACCATTTGTAAAGTGTACACTCTGCTAAGCATTTTATGTATATTATCTCATGTGACCCTCCCAGCCCTGGGCAGGGGGGTGCTATTATTATCCCTGTTTTCAGGTGAGGAAACCAAGGCTCAAGAGAAGTGAAGTATCTGTGTAAGACCAACAGGTGCTACAGAGGAGAGCTGGGATTTAAACCCAAGTCTGACTAACACCAGAACCTATGGTCTTGACCATTACACTTCTTAAATAATATACTATACTTTAAAAGGTAGTAAGGGCTGCTTCTTATGGGACGCTTATATTGCACTTAGGCAAAATTATCCCCATTTTACAGCAGCTACTCAAAGAAGGTAAGTGGCTTCCCTGAAGTGTCCAGCTAGTTCGAGGCAGCACCAGGAACAGGCATCATGCCCACTGGACTTGTGAGGGGCTGCGCCTAAGCACTGCCCTGAACCAAGTAGCTGAGTGGGCGGCTCCAACCTGATTTACCCCCCCTGACAAGAGCAAGTGTGATCAGAAAAGCACTAGAAATTCTGGAAATTGATGACTTTCCAATGACTTTGCATAATCCACCACCCACGCCACTCTTACGAGAGGCAGCCATCCTTCTTTAAAGGAGCACACCACCACCACCCCCAACCTTCAGGAATGCTGCTCTATGAGAGCACATGTAAGAAACAACACCGAGGCAGGGCCGCAGGGGGAAATATTTGGTTCCCTGGTTACAGCCCCAAGTGTCGGGTGAGATTTCCTCTCACAAGGCTGGTCCCTTCTGACGGGGGCAGAACGGAACTGAGATTATTTCAGAGCAGGAATAGAAATGGGGAGAAACTTGCCGACAGAGCATAATGACACAGGCTCAATTCTGCTTGTGATGAAAAAGGTGGAAACGTCTTTCATCGAGGTTTTAAGGTCACGGTGGCGTGCTTTAGCAGAAGGGTTCCAATGGTCTGATAGATTCCAGAAGGATAAGCAGCAACACAGCTGGTTGGAATTGGCCATTAAGAAGCCGAGGAGTCCCTCACTTGCCGATGAGACCTTAACAGTAGAAATAGGCAGAAAACTCAAAAGTGGATCAGGGGCTTACCTTGGTGGTGCAGAGGTTGAGAGTCCACCTGCCAATGCAGGGGACGCGGGTTCGTGCCCCGGTCCAGGAAGATCGCGCATGCCACGGAGCGGCTGGGCCCGTGAGCCATGGCCGCTGAGCCTGCGCGTCCAGAGCCTGTGCTCCGCAACGGGAGAGGCCACAACAGTGAGAGGGCCGCGTATCGCAAAAAAAAAAAAAAAAAAAAAAGGGGGGGGGGATCAGGAGCTGGAAATGAAGGGATATTCATTTATTCCACACATATTTATTTAGCTCTACAATGGGCTAGGCACCGTCTTAGGGGCTAGGAAAGCAGCAGCAAATGAAACTTGCATTCCAGTAGCAAAAGAACAGGGAAAGCAAATGACACTGAACATTTGATATGCGAGTTGTAGTCCTGGGTCAGGAGAACCTCAGCAATGAGCTTGTCCCCTGGGGATTTTTCAAGTACAATAATAAAGTATAACAAGCCCCGGTTATGTTGGCCTCTGTCAAGCTCTGTGCTCTGTTGGTAGGCATTATTAGCCCCATTTTAGAGATGTAATAAATAAGTTCTAGGAAAGTTAAGTCAGCTGAGCTTTGAACAGTTGTGTCGGAATCCAAAGCCTCTGTTCTTTCCTCTTTGTCATGTGGTCTCTCAGTGGCCTCAACATCTTGACCTAGAGCTCAGAGCAGCACCCTGCCCCCAGACCTCCTTCTCCCATCGAACTTCCCCAGTGGTGTGCTGGTAAGTAGTTAACAACCAGCTCTCTGGGGAAAAGGGCACCGATTGGTTGTATTTGCCAATTTCCATGGTGTAAATACTCTCACCTTGACCGACTTCATGTTACCAAGGTCACCACACTGAGTTGGGGAAAGATGAGCATTAGGTACCATTAAAGAGCATTGCTTTCACTGATTCACTAGACATTGAAAACCTCAAGAGCAAAGAGAATAGTAAAAGGGAGTAAAATAATTGGAAAGTGATGAATTTCCAATTTAGTGAGCATTTATTACCCTTGTTTTTAATGTAATTTATTTCGATTTAAGTTGACATACTTTAATTTTTAATATTGGTTGTACTTAAAAACCAGCTTGAAAATGGGACAGTAGATGCTCATGAGCTGTTAGGAGACGGCTCCACATCACCATTCTCTCCCTCAAAGGATTCTTTTCTCCTCATTCTGTTTCCTGGTGCTCACGCAGAAGTCTTCTTGGGTTCCTATTTCAAATTTCTCTCATCTTGACCTGTGGCCTTCCAGTTTATGATTTGCTCTGTTTTAATCTTTGAATCCCATGTTAGCCTCAAAAAAAGACTGAATCCTCTTTGAAAACACAACCTGCATTAGGCGACATTAAAGTTTCATCACCGAGTATTAGAAGCATCTGGGTTGAGTGGGGGAAGGTTTGTTCTGTGATGGTAAAATGGGTCTTGGACATTAAGAATTTTTCTATATTGGCCCAAATGAGTTTGACTTTTTTGTTTTCATTAGTTGGTAATGCTTTTCTAAATCCCCTACCCAAATATGACATTTCTATCCACCAAGCTAGGACTCTGGACCTAGTAGAATCCATTTGTATTCATTATAAACCTCCCTAAGGACTTATTTCAGCCTCTCCTTATATACGTGAACCCCAAAGAACGAAGAGATTTTGAAAAGCATAAAGCAGAGACATTCTAACAAGCTGATGAAAAAACTGAAACATGAAAACTCTGACAGTAAGCGTGTCCTCTAAAATTAGGGTAAAGTTGATTTAGGTTTTCTAGTTAATTTTTGCACACGTTTAGGTTTTCAGGGCAATATATGTGATTTGTTTGCTCTGTGGATGGCTTATATTGAGTCCAGATTTCCAAATGTGCTTCACTGAATAAACAGTACCCAGAGTATCTTTAAATTACAAGTATGGTAGTTTATTTTTAAAATCCCTCCACCCGAGCTGTGCTTGTCTTGAAGTTTTTATCTTCAAGTTTTTGAAAGACGCAGTACTTTCGCTCCTTCCTACAGGCTGTTTTTTCACGGGAAAAGAGAAAACTGAGTTGGCAAAGCAAAAAGTTTCCAAACCACAGGGTGTCTGCTACTTGCATAATCACTGAAGCTAAAATTTCCATTTTCTACCCGGCGACCGGAGAACTTCTTTTCTGGTCAACCTGAAATGCAGACAAGAACGAAAATCCCTCATGGCCCACGGGCTGTGTTCTCAGCTTTTCTTGGTTCCACTTTGTGACTTTTCCTGTTTACAGTGTCTGTGCCCTCCCATTTTTTCTTTTCTTTTTTGACTCATCGATACTGTACCACGATACCTAAAAATACAGCCTAACGACTGGTTTTAAGTAAAGAGGATGTTTCTTTCTGGAAAAAAAAAAAAAAAACAGAAATATCCTGCATGGTTTTCTGAAAATAAACATTTGGCAGTCTCTCATCAGTGCCTCATCCGAGTTTCTAATTGGAAAACGAGGCAGAGTATGAATTTATACAGAGAACCCTGTTTTCATGAAGCTATGTCACCTGTTTTTCCCCTTGTTCTTTGGTGAGCTCCTTCTTGAACCTGGCTCAGCCCCTTGTTAGCTGGGACCCTTGGGCAAGTCGCTCTCAACCTCTTGGGGTCTCAGATTCTTTGGCGTAAAACAAAGGGCCAAAAATGTCTACGTGGCAGGATGGTTGTGAGAATTCAATGGATAAAATGTATGCCAAAGCACAGGACATAGACAAGGCAGTCAACATATATTCGTTTCCGTCTTGTGTTGGTGAAAACAAGAGTAGCTAGTCCAGGACACCATTTGGTGGCAATCAGGTACAGAGCAAGAGTTTGCAAGAGTTTCCCCAGCTTTGTGCACACAGGCAGCTCCAAATGGTGGATTTGAGTTAATCTGTTGATTATCACTGAGAAATCAGAATGGAATTAATCCCCAGCTATTGGGTTGCCTGCTCTCTCCAGGGTTTAACTGGCAGTTTGAGTCTTCAACTCTAGTGTGACAGTTTGACCTCTTAATAACCCAGCAGAACTTTTTCCTTAAGAAAAACAACCGTTGAACCAGCTTAAAATAACCATGTACAGTTAACATAATAGCACTCAACAGCTTACAAATCATTTCCACTAATTATAAGACTCACTGCAGTACGGTAGGGCTGATAAAGCATGTCAGGCTTAGCACAGACCCTAACGCATAATCTGTGCCGATTAACTTGAGCGTATGACAGGTGATATGACTGTCTTCTGAAGTAAACTTTAGGTTCAACCTGCATTAATACAAGAGACAAACAAAGCTAAATGAGATTGATTCTTACCCATTTTACAGGGACAGAAATGGAGGTTTAGAGAGAGACTCTGATTTTCAGGCCATACTCTTAGTTACATGGCAAAGCTGGGACACAAACCCAGGCCTCCTGATTCTAAATCCTGTGTGCACCTCATTGACACCAGGCTGGTTTCTCCTGATGGCCTTCCATTCCAGACTTAATAAGTTGTTCCCTTTCTCTCTCTCTCTCTCTCTCTCTCTCTCTCTCTCTCTCTCTCTCTCTCTCTCTCTCTCGTCCTCTCTCTCTCTCTTTCAAACCTGGCTTTTCTTTTCACCAGCCTTATGAGATCAGGAGATGATCTGATAAGGGATTGTCTTTTATGAGAATGCCTTCCCCGGGGAATGTCTGCTAAAGTTGACTGAAATTGCTTGCCAGGTTGATACTGAAGCCACAGAAATAGCTTTTCTTGTTTGCTTTTCTCCAGCCTCTGCCAGGCAGAAAGGGGGCTAGCAGTTGTATGCTAACATCCAGAAAACAGGGTTATCCCTCCAATCTCTCCTGGGAGCCACCCGTCAAGAGCAGTGGTCCAATTTAAGTTCTCCTCATCCACTTCCTGAAGTCTCGTGCTTCCTGGGTAAGAAGTGAGTTTCGAAGTGCATTTTGCACGTGCTCAGAACTTAACTGCATTGCCAGTTGAGCTATTTGAGAGCCCTATTCTTACCTGAAAATACCTTGTTTAATTGTTTTTTTTTTAAATTTTATATTGGAGTATAATTGATTAACAGTGTTGTGTTAGAGACTTCCCTGGTGGTCCAGTGGGTAGGACTATGCGCTCCCAGTGCAGGGGGCCCAGGTTCGATCGGGGAACTAGATCCCGCGTGTGTGCCACAACCAAGAGTTCGCATGCCGCAACTAGGAAGTCCGCATGCCGCAATAAAAGATCCTGCATGGCAACTGGAGATCCTGCATGCCACAACGAGGATCCCACGTACGGCAACTACGACGTGGTGCAGCCTAAATAAATAAATATTTTTTAAAACACCAAAAAACAACAAACAATGTTGTATTAGTCTCAGGTGTACGGCAAAGTGATTCAGTTATACATATACATGTATCTAGTCTTTTTCAGATTCTTTTCCTATTTAGGTTATTACAGAATATTGAGCAGAATTCCCTGTGCTATACAGTAGGTCCTTGTTGGTTATCTGTTTTAAATATAGCCTTGTGTACATGTCATTCCCAAACTTCTAATCTATCCCTACCCTACCACCACTGTTCTTTTCTTCTCCTTATCTCTAGAGCGGTTGTTCTCAAGCAGGGATGATTTTGTCCTCCGGGAGACATTCGGCAGGGTCTGGAGACATTGGTTGTCACGAGGAGGGAGGGAGTACTGGCATCTGTTGGGTAGAGGCAGGGGTGCTGCTAAACATCCTACAATGCACAAGGGCACCCCCCCAAGCAAAGAATTATCTGGCCTCAAATGTCAGTAGTGCCAACGTTGAGAAATCCCACTGTAGGACAAGCTCCAGAGACAGTGCCCTGTGGATCTCGTTTGCAAATATATATTAGTATCGAGTACAGTGCTCGCATGTAGGAGGTGCTCGGTAAATATTGGTCGAGTGAAAGAATGAACACACGATCCAGAGCTTCTCCACATTGAACTAATTGCACTGTGTGCTAGACTGCATCTTAAGACTAGAATAACAGAGTTAGGCCCAGGCAGCCACCTAACCGATAGGTAATCATCCTACACCCAGAGTGTTCACATAAGCAGGACAGGGCTGGCAGCACAAGAGGCAGGGGTTAATTCCATCCTGATACTCACTGAAAATCATTAACAAACACATAGACAGCGTTTTTAGCAGCCGCCCATATTTCTTCAGTGTATGGCCAGGAGATAGCCGAGGAAAGGTGATTACGAAAACCTTTGCAAACCTCTGACCTTGCTTTCAGATAGTGGCAGGAACCAAGCAGCTGTGGTTTGGTGAATCTAGATCAAGCTTTTCCAGAACATGCTTGGTGATCAAGATGACATGTAAAATGCCTAAGCTATGTGTGATTTAATATATAAGACTAATAGGTGGGGGCTTCCTTGGTGGCGCAGTGGTTAAGAATCCGCCTGCCAATGCAGGGGACACGGGTTCGAGCCCTGGTCCGGGAAGATCCCACATGCCAGGGAGCAATTAAGCCCATGTGCCACAACCACTGAGCCTGCGCTCTAGAGCCTGCGAGCCACAACTACTGAAGCCCGTGAGCCACAACTACTGAGCCTGCGCTCTAGAGCCCACAAGCCACAACTACTGAAGCCCGTGTGCCACAACTACTGAGCCTGAGCTCTACAGCCCGTGAGCCACAACTACTGAGCCTGCGAGCCACAACTACTGAAGCCTGAGCTCTACAGCCCGTGAGCCACAACTACTGAGCCTGCGAGCCACAACTACTGAAGCCTGTGCGCCTAGAGCCGGTGCTCTGCAACAAGAGAAGCCACCACAATGAGAAGCCCGCGCACTGCAATGAAGAGTAGCCCCTGCTCACCACAACTAGAGAGAGCCCACACACAGCAATGAAGACCCAATGCAGCCAAAAATAAATAAATAGATAGATAAATAAATAAATAAATAAATACTGAAAAAACAAAAGACTAATGGGTGGGAAATAACGTTGTAACAAGTCGTGTAACACGGCCATGCAGGGCAAACTGCGAATCAGATGCCTGAATTTAAGTCCTACTCTGCTTCCTTCTAGCTCTTCGACCTAGTGGAGACCTGTGGGCTGGGGTCCATCAGTTACCTTCTCTGAACCTCAATTTTCTCACCTACACAGTGAAGCAGGATTGGAATCTACCTCACAGGGTTGTCATGAGAGAATTTAAAAGGCCCATGTAAATAAAAGAAAGGTCTCTGGAAAGAGCCAGCCCACCGCAACAGTTACTTACTAACATTTTTTCTAAGGCAGATTACTCAGCTACTCAATTTCATATTTGGTTAACTGAATTCTCCCCTTCTTTATCACTCTCCCCACCCCGGCCCATTTTCCTTTCCTCTTCTGCTTCTTTTATGCCACGGGTGCTTTTTCCTTACTTACTGTCTCTCGTTTTCCTACTCCAGTCCCAGTGAACCTGCAAGGGACGCCCAAGAGTCCTACTTTGATACGACTAATGGTCCTGAGATTCTACCCCAGGTCACAGCAACATGACCCTAGATAAGTTACTGAACCTCTCTGCCCTTCAGTAGTTTTGCCACCTATAAAATCTCAACAATAAAACTTCTTCCTCCTAGGGTTGTTCACAGCATGAAGGAAGATACTACCCACATGAAGTGCTTAGCACTCGTGTGACATGTCCTACATGCTTCCTAGAAGCTAGGAGAATGGTTGGTTGATAGTGAAAAAAGAAGTTCCCAGTGATTGCACACTGGGAGGGCAGGCACCGTCTTGAAAGACCTTGAGGGGAAATCGCAGCTGACTGGGATTGGAGACATCTGTGTCAGTCTAGGCCATTCTCTGAACGAGAGTGTCAATAGCTCATATTCACTCAGCACCCAGAGATGATATAAAGGGACCCTGTTCAGCTGGAGTTGACATCATGTGGGTGAAATCTAAAACCCTGTCCACTCAATAGATCCCAAAGTAAGAACGTCCTAGATACGTCCCTCTCTCCAATTCCTCCAGGATGTCTCATCCGGTGAGGAATTAATAGCTCACCTTGTTCTCTGGGTGGAAAGCTTGTTTTTTAAATGTGTAAGTCTGTCTGGGTCAAGGCTTGAGAGGTGTTTTTGGAACATCCTCACTTTACATTATGCTCTACATGTTTAAATCACTTGTGAATATTTCATTGGTACCTGTGTCTAGACTCTGACCAGTTAAAGTATTCCTCCCCTGAGCAGAGATTTATTGCCCACATTCTTACTATGTACCAGGCCCTGTTCCAGGCCCTGGGGATACAATGGCAAACAAATCAACCAAGGCCTCTCCCGTGGAGTTTACATTCTGGTGGTGAAAGATAGAGGATAAACAAACAACAACCAAAAAGAAATACTAGCTACAAAGAAAATAAAGCAGTGTGGTATGAGAGACAGTGTCCAGGCTGTACTTTACACTGAGGATAGGGAAGGCCTTTTGGGGATGGTGACATTTGATTTAACATCTAAAAGATGCAAAAGCACCCAGTCGTGCCGTGATCTGGGAAAAGAGCATTCCAGACAGAGGGAACAGCATATGCAAAGTCTCAAAGTAGGAACAAGCCTTTATTCTGAGGAAGAAAAGAAGGTCGGGAGTTCCCTGGCCATCCAGTGGTTAATACTCTGCGCTTCCATTACATGGGGTGTGGGTTCGATTCCTGGTCCGGGAACTAACATCCCACATGCTGCGTGGCCAAATAAATAAATAGATAAAGATAAGAAAAAAGAAAAGGTCAGTATGGCTGGTGTGTCCAGGCAAGGCAGATGGGTTGGACATTAAGTTAGAGAGGGTGGTGAGTCAGGTTACATGGACACTGTGAGCGAGGCAAGGAGTCGGATTCTCCATTGTATTGCTTGAGAAGCCCCTGGGCGTTTTTAAGCAGAGAAGTGAAGGGATTGGATCTGTATTTTGAAGAAATCATTCACAGGGCCATACGGAAATTGGACTCAGAAGCACCAAGCCCGGTTAGGTAGCTGATTTTGCACACATCCAGGCAAGATTAGACTCTAATGATGATGGTGGATAGGTCATCCCACAAAAAATCTTGGGGAGTCATTTTAATGAGACAGGTCCTCTTTTGCTGAACTTTCAGAAAAGGTCAAAAGGGAATGAGAGAGAGGAAATGAAGCTCGCTGCTTCCTTACCAAGCTTTCATATTTCCGTGTTCCAAAGAGCTACTAAAGCAAAACCGAAGTAGGCTGGGCTTCTGGTCCTTTTTTGGTATTTCCTGTTGCTTTCTAAGCTGCTCCCGGTCATTAGGAATGATCCCACCCTGCCCTATCTTGACTTGCCTTAGGGGTTTTTGGGGTTTTATTTCGTTTGTTTTTTGTTTGTTTTACCGATTCTCTGCTTTCCTGAATCAGGTAGTGGGATTGGGATTTGGTGGGGCGTGAGGGTGAAGTTCACACAGACTTGAACCCCACTATAGGCTGCACATCAGCGCACCCCATGAAGCCAGAGTTCTCGCCAGTTCTCACTTCCCTTCTGATCTTCCTCATTTAACCACTGACCAGATGGAGAAGGTCCTTCCACCAGCACTCAGCGCTTAGCCTCTGAGGACCTGCTCTGTCATCTGGGGAGCAAACGCAGGGCAGCCACTGAGGTGGGAGTTTTAATCCAACATGCACAATTTTAACCTCCGATTTCCGGAGGTTGAAGACGGGAGAGGGTGGTGGGAAGGGTATCAAGTCTGGGTGGGTGTCAAGCGAAACTTTCCAAAGAGATCAATTTCTTACATGTTTTTCTATTCCACGCGAGGCATTGCTGCTATTAGCTGTCACTGGGTAGGGGCCAAATCCGAAACTGCTCTGATGGTCTCTGTGGGGCTCAAAGGTGATTTTGAATGTGTAGGTATAATCATTGTGATCCATGAACAGCTCCCTTCAAATATAACTCCTGTGGATGAAATTAGAAGAGAAAGCTTCAGTGGGAGTCATGTTTGAAAATAAGTAAGAAATGCCCAGTTTTTTTTTCTTTTTATGTTTACGGTATTTTTAAAAAATTAAAAGAAACAAATCCATTTGTTGGGAAAAGAAGTGCATTTGCATAAGGTGGTATTTAGCAGCTGAGTAACCTCATGCTTACCTCATGTCGGGCCTGGAAGACAGAGTCCTGAGTTTTATTTTGTAAGTTTCATGTGTACAACATAGTGATTCACAATTTTTAAAGATTATGTTGCATTTAAAGTTATTATAAAATATTGGCTATATTCCCTGTGCTGTACAATATATCCTTGTAGACTTTTTTTTTTTCCCGATATGCGGGCCTCTCACTGTTGTGGCCTCTCCCGTTGCGGAGCACAGGCTCCGGACGCGCAGGTTCAGCGGCCATGGCTCACGGGCCCAGTCGCTCCGCGGCATGTGGGATCTTCCCAGACCGGGGCACGAACCTGTGTCCCCTGCACCGGCAGGTGGACTCTCAACCACTCCGCAACCAGGGAAGCCCCCTATTCATTTTATACATAGTAGTTTGTACCGGTGAATCCCCTACCCTATCTTGCCCCTCCCCCTTTTCCTCTCCCCACTGGTAACCACTAATTTGTTCTCTATATCTGTGAGTCTGTTCCTTTTTTCTTATATTCACTAGTTGGTTTTATTTTTTAAGTTCCAGAGTCCTGAGTTTTAATCCTGGGGCTCACATTGACTTGCTGTGTGGCACCAGGCACATCTTTCCTTAATTTCCCCACGTTCCAAATAAGTGGCGGTGATTAGATCCCTTCTAAGACTCTAACTTCTACAATTCTAACTAATTCTAGTCAAATGATTTTGCCCTGGTACTGAGATGACTTTTCACACCTGCTTTATGACGCATTGTTTTTCCCTTTCTACCCACTCATCTCCTCTCCTGAAAATGGGCTCCGTGGGAAGGCTTTCCCACAATTTGTCACTTTATAGTGTAGGGAGTACCTAATGGGTAGCTAAGTGGTTAAGAGCTTGGACTTTGAGTTTGGGTCTAGTTCTGCCATTTATGTATCTTGTTATTTATAATCTCTCTAGTAACCTCCTTCTCCTGTGTTAGTGGGAGATAAGATTACCTGTCTCATGTGAGTATCACAAGGGCTTGCATATGTTAATACACATAAAGTGATTAGTGCAGTGCCTGGAATGTAGAAAGCGTCTGCTGGTTGTGTTGCTAGTGCTATTATTAAAATACCTAGCCAGGGACTTCCCTGGCAGTCCAGTGGTTAAGAATCCGTGCTTCTACTGCAGGGGGCATGGGTTCGATCCCTGATTAGGGAACTAAGATCCCGCATGCCATGTGGTGCAGCCAAAAATACATAAATAAATGAAATGCCTAGCCAGGTGGCAGGGTCACAGAAGGACACAGGAACTAGTGTTCCCCTCTCTCTTTTTATTTCTGCTCCATCATCTCTGGAGAATGTTTCCACCATGTACTTTTTAACTTTACCTGTCATTTATATTCTTTTAAATGGGTTAGTAATATTCCTCCTATTAAAAAGCTTTTTTTTTTTTAAATGGGAGGATAAATGGATTACAGAAAAGTTTAGCTGTTTGCTTGTTAATTTTCAAGCACGTGGGGACTATAATAAATGTGGTCCTCAGAAGCGGTATATTTCACTCTCAAGAGTGTCAGATTAAAAGCTGTCAGGACGTTGCTTATGAGGTTTGGAAAGACTGAGTAACTTTTTTAAGGTAACAGAGGTAGTAAGAGATAAAATATGATTGTGAGCCCAAGTCTGGCTTAGAACGCTTGTACAAGTTCCATCATTTCTCAGGCCTCAGTTTCCTGGTGCTTGAAATGAGGATGCCTCCTTTCATAGGCTTGTGTAGAGATTGAAATAGTATTTTTTTAAAAGAAGAGAACATGAATGGTATTTTTATTCTGAAGTCTCTTGTTTTTCTCTTGCCATCACATAAATGCATTGGTTCACACGTAGCTTGGATTTGAAATTTTATCCCCGTAAACTTTGTTAGAAACCCTGTTACACTGGAAGGTCTGGATTAGGACTACCTGACTTTTGGTCAGTTATTTTGGAATACTTTATGTTAATGAGGGTCAGGTGTCAAATCCTTTGCCTGGTGCACAGCAGGCCTTCCTTTGACGTTTGGTTGTGTCTCTTCCCTGGTACAGAGTGAACTTGAATGTAGTTTTCTTATTCACATAGAAGGACTCCCAGGAACCTGGCAGATAATACACATGTGTGAGCCAGAGACCACCAGCACTACCTACAGAGGGGGCTGTTCTGCCCTGCCCTGGCCACATGTGGCCATGAAGGAAATCCAGCCCAGTGTTTCTAGACCTTACCATCTAAATTTTTTTAAAATGGCATCTCCTGATTTCTAATAGCAGCAACTGAAATTTATTCATAAGCATTGTTTTGACCAACAAGATACATCCACCACCTTTCAACTTTTGATTTAAGTGACAAGGGCAGGTTTTTCTGTGGTTATTAATGATCAAATTAGCCCTTTGAGCTCCCGGAGGAGCCATCCTCCCACGAAGGAAAGGGCTTGGTGAGGACTGTGGGCTCAGATATGCCAGGATTCAAGTGTGCCAGTGTGGGCATAAAACTGTAGCAGTTTCTCCCCAGTTCATCTGCACTGCCCTTCTCCAGTTTGTGTGTGTGTATCATCACATCACATGGTGGGGTGTTTGTTTAGTCCCTTCCCCGGGCCCCCCACCCCAGATGTCAGCCTCTCTCTTGGCTGATGTATTGTCCGTGATGGGAGTATCAGTGATTCTGAGCAGATGATTTTACCATATTAATGACATCATCCGGGGAGTGTGTCTTCTGGGATCTTTTGCCTTGGTTTAGGTATAGATACCTGTGGTGTCGTATGAAGATGCTTTTAGTTGCAATAAGCAGACTCCAACTCAAGTTAGCTTAAGAGAGGGAGGCAGGGAAAAAGTGGATTCATTGAAGGAATACAGGGATGTTTTATGGAACTCAAGAACAAGGATTCTGGATAAACCGTAATGGAAAAGAGTATTAAAAAGAATGTACTCATGTGTGTAACTGAGTCACTTTGCTGTACAGCAGAACTTAACACAACATTGCAAATCAACTATACGTCAATTAAAAAATAAATTAAAAAAAAAAGAACAGGATTCACCCAGACCAGTGGAACGGGCTAGAAGTGACTGGAAAGACGTAGGGACCCTGACAGCAATTCTGAAGCTTTTCCTCTTAGGCTGCGTTATTTCTCTGGCCTCCTTCTAGCTCCCTGTCTTCTTCATTCTCTCTGCAGATGGTTTTCCTTTCTCTCCACATGCAGCAGACAGTGGCTGCCCCACAACCACCATATTTTCATCCACTCAGACTCAATTCCAGATTCCCTGGACTGAGGTTCTGACTGGCCCAGCTTAGGTCAGGTGTCTTTCCCCTCATCCAATCGACTGAGGCCAAAGGAGTAGAATCAAGTTGTACAGACATGGGCACCACTGCCCATGGTTGTCATGAGGTGGACAGATACACCTAAAAAAAAAATTTACTATTAAACTCTCTAGGATAAAATTGTGTGTTGACAAAAGGCACATTGACTAGATCAAGGGAGATCCAAAGAAAACCAGAAAGGAGAAAGGATGTTTTTTTAAATCAGGAAATAAATTCATTTGGGTTATGCAACAGCAGAATACCTTGCAATGTTTTATGAGTTTTGACATATCCCTTAATGGATTCATATTGTTTCCGTGGATCTTCTGAGTATTATTTGATTGTTCTGTAGGGCATGTACTTAGGGTTTGCTTGTGTGGGTTTTACAAAAGAGATTAAATGATTTAAACTGACACATCGATTGATTTCCTCCTGTAGTATAGAAGAGTAGAAAAAAGATGACTTTTTTTTTCAGTTAGACATTAATTCAAATTTTACCTTGCTTTTTTCTTGCCCAGGCAAACTTGAATGATTAACCTTAAACTCTGTACCTTGACTTCCTTGTCTGTAAAATGGGGATGTTGCCATATTGTAGAGTTTTGTGGAGCTTTAATGAGATAATTTCCATAAAGTTCCCAGTTTTGTGCCTGAAACAAAGATTGGTTCCCTTTCCTCTTGCCACCAGAGATGTGTATGTGACCTACCTGGCTTTACAGAGTTTGAGGGCATAATCAGTGGCCATGGGGCAACGTAAAGCTTCCCACTTACCTCTTAGCACTACTTCCGAGGTTGCTATGGGCCACATCTCCGTTCTAATCAACTGAGCTACTTTCTAGGCTTTTAGAGCAGAGCTCAATCAAACATGTAAGTAAGATATTGTAATTAGTATTTTTCACATTAAAAACAGATTGCTTATCCCACTCTGAGACTCAATTTTCTCATCTGTTGAATTGGGGATAACAACCCCAATCCCAGGAGGTGACTATGCAGCTCAGAGATAAGATTATAAACACCTAGGGCAATGCTAAGTATGTAGTTGGTTCTCAGTAATAGAAGAAATTTTCTTTTTAAATTGGGATTATATGTATCTGAGTTTCCATGTCTTATAGTTTTGTTTTGTTTTGTTTTGTTCAGTTTTTTGCCAAGTCATGGTGACTTGCAGGATCTTAGTTCTACGACCAGGGATTGAACCTGGGCCCCTGGCAATGCAAGTGCTGAGTCCTAACCACTGGACTGCCAGGGAATTCCCAAGGTCTTATAGTTTTGTACAACACCTAAGAGACAAAGTGCTGCCGATGCTTTTCAGAAGTAACCCAGCAATTCCACATGCATGGACAAAGCTGGATGTGCAAAATTTATTGTGACATTGCTTATGACAGCAAAAGGCTAGAAACAGTCTAAGTGTTTCTCAGCAGGAGACTCATTAACTACGTCTGCACAATGATTTGATGCTATAGAACCTTTATAAAGAATGAGGTCGGTCTATATGTGTTGACATTGGAAAGATTTCCAAGAAATATTGAATTAAAAAAGCAAGGGGCAAAACAGTAAGTATAGCATAGTTCCACTTCAATTGAAAAAAACCATACACATATAAATATGCATATACACAGACACTGCAGTCACACACACACACACACACAAATATTAAGAGCACCTGCTTCGGGACTTCCCTGGTGGTCCAGTGGTTAAGAATCTGCCTGCCAATGCAGGGAACATGGGTTCGAGCCCTGGTCCGGGAAGATCCCACATGCCAGGGAGCAACTAAGCCCGTGTGCCACAACTACTGAGCCTGCGCTCTAGAGCCCGCGAGCCTCAACAACTAATGCCCGTGTGCCTAGAGCCTGTGCTCTGCAACAAGAGAAGCCACCACGGTGAGAAGCCCACGCACCACAACAAAGAGTAGCCCCTGCTCGCCGCAACTAGAGAAAGTCCACACGCAGCAATGAAGATCCAATGCAGCCAAAACTAAATAAAAATAAATTAATTATTTAAAAAAAGTTAAAAAAAAGAGTACCTGCTTCATTTCAAAATATGTTCAATATAATATTAAAGTAAAACATTTAACATGAGAATATGTTTTTTTAACATGTACATGTATATATCTGAAAATCCATCTAAAGATGGTCTGTGAGGATTCTCCTCAATCTGACAGAGTGGTAATTTCTGCAGGTAGAAAGGTTTGGAGCATGAGTTACTCAAAGTTGATCTTTGCATTTTATGCATTGTTTAAATATTTTACAAGGAGTAATTTCCCAGTATTGCAGTTATAGGTGATAAAAAATTAAATATAATTACTAATTTATACATCAAATTGTTCTTAACTGTCTTAACTCTTCTTTTTTTAAAAGTATTTCTTAGCTGCGTTGTTATTTTTTAGTTGTGGCACACGAGATCTTTTGTTGCAGTGCGTGGGCTTCTCTCTAGTTGTGGCATGCGGGCACATGGGCTCATTAGTTGTGGCACGCGGGCTCCAGAGCACATGGGCTCAGTAGTTGTGGCGCGTGGGCTCTCTAGTTGCTCTAGTTGTGGTGCGCGGGCTTAGTTGCCCTGCGGCATGTGAGACCTTAGTTCCCCGACCAGGGATCGAACCGGTGTCGCTGCATCGCAGGATCGGTTCTTAACCACTGGACCACGAGGGAACTCCCTGTCTTAACTATTCTTAACTGCTAATTATGGTAGTGATATGAATACTACAAAGGAGGGCCAAAGTTTCAAAAATGGAGACTTTACATTTTAACTTTAGTATCATTTGTTTTTCATCCTATAATTATGCATGTATTGTGTTTATTAAAACACAACAATGAATAAAACCATCTTCATTTGGAAAATAAAATATTGATTCAAGGAAAAGTATAGTAGTTTCCTCTGGGAAGGAAACCTGCTTTTCATAGTATAATTTTGTGTGTTGTATAGGTATTGTTTTTTCAATATATTGAGTGGTCTTTGCTTTTCATTCTTTTTTCTTTTAAATCTAAGAGCTAAAAAAATAAAAATAGGGACTTCTCTGGTGGCACAGTGGTTAAGAATCCACCTGCCAATGCAGGGGACACGGCTTCAAGCCCTGGTCCGGGAAGATCCCACATGCCGCGGAGCAACTAAGCCCGCGAGCCACAACTACTGAGCCCACGCGCCGCAACTACTGAAGCCCACGCACCTAGAGCCGGTGCTCTGCAACAAGAGAAGCCACGGCAATGAGAAGCCCGCGCACCACAATGAAGAGTAGCCCCCTCTCGCCACAACTAGAGAAAGCCTACACACAGCAACAAAGACCCAACGCAGCCAAAAAATATACAATAAAAATAAATAAATAAATAAAAATAAGTGCAAGAGCTGATGCCGTATAATAAATCTGTTTATGACCAAACCTGTTGATTAACTCAACTGATGGCATTTTTAGGCTGAGCACATCACCCGTAAAAGAAATGGTAAATCAAGTTGAAGGGTTTGCCTGCCAGCCCCAGCCTGATGCCACTCTTGCTGTCTTGTCTCCACAGATGACAGAAGGCAGGCACTGCCAGGTGCACCTCCTGGATGACAGGAGATTGGAGCTGCTGGTTCAGGTAGGTGATGCCACATAGAGACAAGCCATCCTGGTTCCCTCTGTAGGCCTTGTGGCCTATGTTCAGCCTGCTTGCTTATCTGTGCCTCAGAGCCAGTGACACAGGATTGTTTATGGGGGATAAAGCTTCAAAGCAAGGAAACGTAGCTGTATTTAAGAGTAACTAGAGGGCTTCCCTGGTGGCGCAGTGGTTGAGAGTCCGCCTGCCACTGCTGCAGGGGACACAGGTTCGTGCCCCAGTCCGGGAGGATCCCACATGCCGCGGAGCGGCTGGGCCCGTGAGCCACGCAGCCACGGCCTGCGTGTCCGGAGCCTGTGCTCCCCAGCGGGAGAGGCCACAACAGTGAGAGGCCCGTGTACCACAAAAAAAAAAAAAAAAGAGTAACTAGAGACTGGTGACAGGATTCAGAGATGCTTGGATTGCAGTCTGAGCTTTGACACTCAGTAGCTGTGTGACCCTGGGCAAGTGACTTGACTTCTCTGAATCACCTCTTGTTGGTAAACTGGAGACCATAATGCTTCCCTGAAAGGGTTTTTGTGAGCTGAGACTCGTCATTCTGCCACTTTCCTGTCACATGGCATGGTCCAAGTTAAATACCCAGTTTCAACAGCTGTGAACTGGGATTAAGATTGCCTAATATTCCTCTCAGAAATTATGGTTAAAATCATACTAGATTAATCCCAAGCTCCCAATCCTTCCCTCCCCCACCCTCCCCCTTGACAGCCACAAGTCTGTTCTCTATGTCTGCAAGTCAGCTTGGGAGCTTGGGAGCTTGGGAGCTTGGGATTAGCAGATACAAACTTGTAGATACAGTATGGATAAACAAGGTCCTACTGTATAGGCACAGGGAACTATATTCAATATCCTGTGATAAACCATAGTGGAAAAGAATATTAAAAAAGCATATATATATATATATATATATGTGTGTGTGTGTATATATATATATATATATATATGTATAACTGAGTCAATTTGCCATACAGTAGAAATTAACACAACATTGTAAATCAGCTGTACTTCAGTATAATTAAAAAAACATCAAACTGCATTATATATGTGAACAAAATCTCTGTAAAACACATGGGACTATATGAGTGATGATATCTTAATTATTGATGCTTCTGTCTTTATTCACCCAACACTCTGGACCCAGAATCTTAAAAGACCGTGGAAGTGCCTGATGACAGCCACACCTAAAGCTGTGGCTAGAATTCCCTCCCTTCACCAAACCTAAATTCTCCTTTCTGAGGCTGTGTCGAGCCCACTCTGTACAGGCTTCAATTAGAATGAAAATAGCACATCAATCATAGTTTCACCAGAGTAGACCTTTTGGTCTAGATTTCTATTCTTTTCTTTTTTCTTTTCCTTTAACTTTTTTTCTTTCTTCTTTTTTTATCATGACTGTTCTTTCTTCCCCAACAACAAACATCCAACCCTCAAACTACCATAATGAGCCCTAAAACGTGTGGCTCAAAGGTCAAAAGAAGTCCACCTAGAATGCCTCCCTGCAATCCCCCTTTCCTTCCCCAGTCTCTGCAAATCCACCATCTGCTCTCACTCTGGACACTGGCTGATTACAAACCATGCTTCTTCCCACCAGAGCCAGTGCTTCCCAAAAGCTTATAGACTAGATCCTTCCTCTAATGAGGTGCCCAGTAAGTACTGGTGATGATGATCTGCACGATGGATACAGTTACTCCATCCCAGGAGAGAAGTGCAAAGCTTAGTCTTTGGATTCAGACAGAACTGGGTTCAAATCAGGTCCTTAACTAACTGGAACATCAAGCAAGATGCTTGACGGCTCTTGGCCTTTGTTGGCTCATCTATAAAATGGCAGGAACCCCTACTTCATAGACTCTTTGTAAGGATTAAAATGAAATAATGGGTAGAAGGAGTCCAGCACAGTAGACAGTCACTATTATTATTATTGTGGTGTTGTTGTTGTTGTTAGTTCTCTCTGGGTCTTGAGCCTTTGGGTCTTGACCCTCCTCAGTTGACCAAGCCAAGTTATTCCTACAGTCTAGGCGGTGTTTCATATTCTTTGTCTTGATCACTAAACCATACTATATATAAAAGAGCATTTTTTCCAAAACACCAATGCATTGGTGCATACACTTTTACTTTAGAGGAAAAAATAAGGTGCTGGACGGAATTGCAAATATATCAAAATGATGATCTCAGCGGTGTTCCTGTTCCCATTTCCCCCCCTTCCCGAACCCTTAGAGAATGGTCTATAGTAGATTAAGCAACAAAAGGGCACGGGCATCCGAAAACAAACAAACAAAGGCTGCTTTAAACTGTTTGGGACAGAGGAAAGTGGTAGCAGTAAGAGAGAGAGGGGACCAAATTGTTCCTAATCCTATTTTTATCTTAACAGCCCAAACTTTTATCAAGAGAGTTGCTGGACCTCGTGGCTTCGCATTTCAGCCTGAAAGAAAAGGAGTATTTTGGAATCACGTTTACAGATGACACGTAAGAGTTTTCCTATTTTTACCTTTTGTCTGGGTTACCTATGTGCGTAACTCTCAACTGGCAAAAGCAGGGGCAGGGGGAGCGCTGCAAGAATTAGAATACGTCCTGCTTAGCTAAAGATTTCTTAATACAGGTTTTTCTTTAGAACTCTGGTAAAAGGAGAAGAAAGGGAATATTGATCATTCTAAGAACTCAGAACATTGTCCCAAGTGCCTTAGCAATTTGTTGCAGTGAGTTTGTTATTCTAGATGATAGTCTGTCGTCACATTTCTTTGAATGCAGTTGTGCTTGCTTATTTAGCTTATGTACCGGGGATAGAAACGCTAGTGTCATCTACTCATATCTTGAAACCGAATTAATGTTTGGATGTGGTGGCCAGAAAGTTTAAAGGCGATTTTGGTGCCCACCTGATAAATATGTATATACTTGAATGATGGACGAAATTTCTAACTTCCACTTAGGCAGGCCCATTTTACGTAACCCTCATTTTTTTCCTTTTACTTACATTTTTAATGCTAACGTGGATATTGTGTATATTTTGGTATATAACAGTGAATTCACAAGAATTTAAAGCTCCGTGGAAGCTAAGGTGTTTAGTCTTACCAGCTCTTTTCTGCATGTGTGTATGTGTGTGTGTGTGCTTTATGGCAGCCTGACTTGCCTACGTTATATGCAGCTTGATATAGTAAATGATTTCTTCTCCCTTATGGGATAATTTGCAAAGAGCTCTTCAAATATTAAAATTCAAGAAAACGTGTTCCAGACACAAAATCTATTGGCCAACCACCCAGCCAGCATTCTTTCCGTAACTCTCAGTTTAAATGTTTTTCCATTCTTCATGTTAACCAGGCAGAAAATTACCTCAGGAAGGGGTTAATTTGTTTTTAACACTTTGTATGTACTGATTACTTCCAGCCTTGGTGGGCTGCAAGCTTAGGACCTCCTGGAAATGCCAGTGGGCTCAGGACTTGGGCTGGGCAAAAAAAACAAACAAAAAAACCCCAGACAGCTGAGTTGTCAGGAGACATAGAAAAACCTGAAAACTTTGATTTCAGACTCAAGATGTTTCCTGAATGTAGTTCAACAAAGCAGGAAAAAAGTGCACTCCACCTCACCCACTTCATCCCGAATCACAAAATTATCTGTTCACTCAACAGCAGTTTGAGACCTTGTCTGATCAGTCCTCTGCTGGATGAAATAGGAAATGCAGACGTCCATTGAGCACAGGCGCTAGCTGGAAAGACAAAACCAGTTCATGAGAATCAGTGATCAAACACACACATACAGGTTGAATCTGGATGTGACTGAAATCATAGCAAACAGCATTGACTTAAAACCATAAATACATGATGGCTAAGTTATATGGTAAAAACCATAAATACACAAACACTACAATTTGGGGAAAGGTCACGTAAAATAGAGGCTAAAATCATGAATGTTGGAGTAATTTATCCATTCAACAGTTATTTCTTGAGTGCCACTAAATGCCAGGCATTTGTTCTAGCTTCCAGGGATTCAGCTGTGAACAACACAGACCAGGTTCTTCCTCTCATGGAGCTTATGTTGCACTAGTATGGTCCAGTAGAACAAGTAAATAAATAGATAAATGAGGGACTTCCCTGGTGGTCCAGTGGGTAAGACTCTGCGCTCCCAATGCAGGGGGCCCGGGTTTGATCCCTGGCTGGGGAACTAGATCCCACATGCATGCCGCAACTAAAGAGTCCACATGCCACAACTAAGAGTCTGCATGCTGCAACTAAACGGTCCTGCATGCTGCAACTAAGACCCAGTGTAGCCAAAATAAATAAATATTTAAAAAAAAAAGATAAATGAGAAGATACCAGCAATGACAAGTGCTTTGAAGAACATGAAACAAGAGGCCATGATCAAGAAAAATGGGGGTGGGGTGGTGCAGTTTTAGACAGGGTGGACCAGGACGGCTTATAAAAGGTGATGTGTAATAGAAAGCAAGAACCAGTTCTGCAAAAGTAGGGGTGCCTTTCTTAACTAAAGCGGGTGGAAATACTCTCAGGTGAGAATAAGCTTGACTTTGTTTTTTTATTTTTGAGAACGAAAAAAAAAAGCCAGTATGCCTTGAATAGAGAGAGTAAGAGGAAAAGTGGTACAAGATAATGGTTGAGAGGGAGGCAGGGTGGACATCAGAGAAGCTTGGTAGCTATGAGATCTTAGACTTAATACCTCTGACACTCAAGTTTTCTCATCTGTACAATGGGCATAATAATAGCACCAAAGTAATAAGTACTATATAAGGTACATATGATAGGGTCATAGTATTATACTATTAAACAGGTATAATACTATGCAGAGCCCACGCACACAACATCCTATCGTTCGTAGTCATGGCAGGAAGGTGTGCTCTGAAGGAGGACTTGGGTGGGAAGCCACACAGGAGGGTAACTGGGAGGGCACTTAGACCTTAGGTAGTGGGGAGAGGAGCCGGCATTCAGGGAAAAGTCATTTGGTGCACCAGTGCATGGACATGGTCATGAACATGGTACATCTGCCCAGTGGCTAGGAAACTGGCCTGAGCGTGGATTAAGATATAAGAAGGACAAACACACAGGTGAGCCCACAGAGTCATGGAGATGCAGAAGGCACACCAAGGCCCCTGAAGGATGTTCTGCAGGGGAGTGACATGATTAATGACTGTGGTCTTGCAAATGTCCCAGGCTGTAAGGTTCATGGTGGGCTGGAAAAGCGTCCTGGCCACATGGCTGGCTTTTGGGAAAGCTCCAGACTCAGGTGAACATAACCAGAGGGGGCATACATCAAGTGTTCAGACTGTAGCACCTTCTCTTCAGAAAGTAAGGAATACATAATATGAATGATTTCCTTTTCTGCCTTGGGCCACTCTCCCCATCGTGTGCCTGGGGATGATTTCTTTCTAAATACTCTATTGGAAGAAGAATGTCTCACTTAAGTCCCTCCTCTAGCTATTTTCTTTAGTGACATCAGTCAATGCTTATAGTCTTTCCAAGAAGCCTGGCTCCAAAGTGTCCTTCGTGCACTCCCCTGCAAATGACAGCAGAGTCTGTTTCTGAATTATGATCAGTTTAGAAGGTGTCTTCTGGCTCTAGCTGTGTTTATTTTTAGAAGAAGTATGAGCTGGGCTCTTGGGGGAGTGGGAATTGGCCATTTCCACCTTTCTGGGGAACAGGTCTGGAAAATTGCTTCTGTCAAAGGGTGTCTCCTTGGAATGTCTTGGTCACAGGCTTAGTTCTTTTTCTTGTCTGGTAAATATTTTTGGAAAGTATTTTCTTTCAGCACTCCCCTTCCCTCGCCCGCATAAAACCACTTAGTCGGATCCCTCCCAGGATGCTGTGTGAATTGCATTTTCCAGCCCAGATGCCACATCAGTTCTTTGCCTTTGGTGAACTTCAAATAGAGTAAGGCAAAGCGGAGGGGACATTTTGTCAATGAAACTAGCCACTGTCTGTATCCTACTCCACGGGCCAAGAAGAGGAATGGAAAAATGGAATCACGCGGTTACATGATAAAAGTAGTGATGGTGACCAACAAAAACCAATTCGTGGTCCTATTGGAGGGAGGGGATAGAATTCCTAAGCTCACGCGGGTTAGTGCCTTCTGGTGTTCTGTGTGCAGGGCGAGTCTTTACCCCTAGAGGGCAGTCACGACCCTCCTAAGGCAGCACTCTGTTCCCCATAATGGTTCCCATCCCCTTCAACCCACTTGACATTTTTTTCCTTTCCTTGTTTTGAAAGGATTTGCTGGATGAGCTTTGTTTATTAAGAAATAACAAATAGGTTTCACAACACAATTGGGATTTTTGATCACCGTTCCATCCGGTGGGCCTGAGATGATCGACCTTTGACTGATACAATTCTAGCCAAAAGGGACGCTTGCTTCATAGTGGGCTAACACAGCTGATAGAGGTGAATGTGTAAATTCATGTCTTTTTGAGGTATTGATTAGATCTGTCCCATTTGCTGATGGAAAAACTTGAGAAAAGTAGGTTATAAGGAATAAGTGCTTTTTGATCTCATTTTACTCTCAAAGGCTAGAAAAGAGCATGTTAACCTGGAATATATCTCAATGATAGAGTTAAGGGTAATTTTCACTTTTTTGTTCTTCTAACTTCATCCTGTTGGTGAAATTATGGGTAGATTTTTTTTCTAAAAACTTATTTTTGTATTACTTTTACATGAATATCTTCTTATAAAAACATTTAATATCATAGTTGAGGCTGCTGTCTTTTGATGTAGCAATTTGCTCTGTATCTCTCCAGAAGTGTATCTAAGAATTCTAAGAATTTTCGTCAATATATAATAGTATTTGAGTGTCTTCTGTGGTTAATATAATTGATTTATGCTCTATATGTTATTATACAACTTGCTGCATTCTTGGACATCATTTCACACAAGTTCATGTAAATATACATTATGCTTCTTAAATGATGCCACATCTTCCTAAGTAAAAGCAAAAAAGACAATTCAAAATTACTCTCATTTTCTCTAAGAAAACTTTTAAATACTATACAATACTTTATGTATTTCAGACATACATTTGAGCATCTGTGAAATTGGGGTATGTCTTCAAATCAGTGCCATCCTAAACTTGATCAAATACAGTGTAAGAATCTTTTAACTTCCAGTCCCCTATCCTTATATATTTTTTACCCACAAAAGCAGTAATTCTATGAACCTTTCCTTATGTCACTTATATCAACTTATCTTGATAATATTCCTCCAAGGAAAGCTAGAGACAGTTATTGGAAGTCTCATCTAATAATTACAGAAATAGAGACACACTTTTTTCCTATGTTAAAACTAGTAAGTGACAAAAAACAGGAATAGGGGAGGAGCCTCAAGATGGCGGAAGAGTAACACGCGGAGATCACCTTCCTCCCCATAAATACATCAGAAATCCGGCTACATGTGAAACACCTCCTACGGAACACCTACTGAACGCTGGCAGAAGACCCCAGACCTCCCAAAAGGCAAGAAACTCCCCACGTACCTGGGTAGGGCAAAAGAAAAAGCAGAGACCAAAGAATAGGGACGGGACCCGCACCAGTGGGAGGGAGCTGTGAAGGAGGAAGGGTTTCCACACGCTAGGAGCCCCTTCGTGGGCGGAGACTGCGGGTGGCAGAGGGGGGAAGGCTTCGAAGCCGCGGAGAGCGCGGCTACAGGGGTGCGGAGGGCAAAACGGAGAGATTCCCTCACAGAGGATTGGGGCCGGCCACCACTCACCAGCCGGAGAGGCTTGTCTGCTCACCCGCCGGGGCGGGCGGGGCTGCGAGCTGAGGCTCGGGCTTCGGAGGTCGGATCCCAGGGAGAGGGCTGGGGTTGGCGGCGTGAACACAGCCTGAAGGGGCTAGTGCGCCACAGGTAGCCGGGAGGGAGTCCGGGAAAACGTCTGGAGCTGCCGAAGAGGCAAGAGACTTTTTCTTGCCTCTTCGTTTCCTGGTGCGCGAGGAGAGAGGATTCAGAGCGCCGCTTAAAGGAGCTCCAGAGACGGGCGCGAGCCGCGGCTATGAGCGCGGACCCCAGAAACGGGCATGAGACGCTAAGGGTGCTGCTGCCGCCACCAAGAAGCCTGTGTGCGAGCACAGGTCACTATCCACACCCCCCTTCCGGGAAGCCTGTGCAGCCCACCACCGCCAGGGTCCCGTGATCCAGGGACAACTTCCCTGGGAGAACGCACCGCGCGCCTCAGGCTGGTGTAACGTCACGCTGGCCTCTGCCGCCGCAGGCTCGCCCCGCATCCGCGCCCCTCCCTCCACCCGGCCTGAGTGAGCCAGAGCCCCCGAAGCAGCTGCTCCTTTAACCCCGTGCTGTCCGAGCGAAGAACAGACGCCCTCAGGCAACCTACACGCAGAGGCGGGGCCAAATCCAAAGCTGAACCCCAGGAGCTGTGCGAACAAAGAAGAGAAAGGGAGATCTCTCCCAGCAGCCTCAGAAGCAGCAGATTAAATCTCCACAATCAACTTGCTGTACCCTGCATCTGTGGAATACCTGAATAGACAACAAATCATCCCAGATTGAGGAGGTGGACTTTGGGAGCAACGATATATATATATTATTCCCTTTTTCTCTTTTTGTGAGTGTGTATGTATATGCTTCTGTGCGTGATTTTGTCTGTATAGCTTTGCTTTTACCATTTGTCCTAGGTTTCTGTCTGTCCGTTTTTTTTTTATTACTTAAAATTTTTTTTCTTAATAATTTAATAACTTTATTTTATTTTATCTCCTTCCTTCCCTTCCCTTCCCTTCTCTTTTCTTTTTTTCTTTTCTTTCTCCCTTTTATTCTGAGCCGTGTGGATGAAAGGCTCTTGGTGCTCCAGCCAGGAGTCAGTGCTGTGCCACTGAGGTGGGAGAGCCAAGTTCAGGACACTGGTCCACAAGAGACCTTCCAGCTCCACGTAATATCAAACGGCGAAAATCTCCCAGAGATCTCCATCTCAACCCCAAGACCCAGCTCCACTCAATGACCAGCAAGCTACACTGCTGGACGCCCTATGCCAAACAACTAGCAAGAAAGGAACACAACCCCATCCATTAGCAGAGAGGCTGCCTAAAATCATAAGGCCACATACACCCCAAAACACACCACCAGACATGGACCTGGCCACCAGAAAGACAAGATCCAGCCTCATCCACCAGAACACAGGTACCAGTCCCCTCCACGAAGAAGCCTACACAACACACTGAACCAACCTTAGACACTGGGGACAGACACCAAAAACAACGGGAACTACGAACCTGCAGCCTGCGAAAAGGAGAGCCCAAACACAGCAACTTAAGTAAAATGAGAAGACAAAGAAACACACAGCAGATGAAGGTGCAAGGTAGAAACCCACCAGACCAAGCAAATGAAGAGGAAATAGGCAGTCTACCTGAAAAGGAATTCAGAATAATGATAGTAAAGATGATCCAAAAGCTTGGAAGTAGAATGGAGAAAATACAAGAAACGTTTAACAAGGACCTAGAAGAACTAAAGAGCAAACAAGCAATGATGAACAACACAATAAATGAAATTTAAAATTCTGTAGAAGGAATGAATAGCAGAATAACTGAGGGAGAAGAACGGATAAGTGACCTAGAAGATAAAATAATGGAAATAACTACTGCAGAGCAGAATAAAGAAAGAATGAAAAGAACTGAGGACAGTCTCAGAGACCTCTGGGACAACATTAAATGCACCAAAATTCAAATTACAGGGGTCCCAGAAGAAGAAGAGGAAAAGAAAGGGACTGAGAAAATATTTGAAGAGATTATAGTTGAAAACTTCCCGAATATGGGAAAGGAAATAGTTAATCAAGTCCAGGAAGTGAAGAGAGTCCCATACAGGATAAATCTAAGGAGAAACACGCCAAGACACATATTAATCAAACTATCAAAAATTAAATACAAAGAAAAAATATTAAAAGCAGCAAGGGAAAAACAACAAATAACATACAAGGGAATCCCCATAAGGTTAATACCTGATCTTTCAGCAGAAACTCTGCACCCCAGAAGGGAATGGCAGGACATATTTAAAGTGATGAAAGGGAAAAACCTACAACCAAGATTACTCTACCCAGCAAGGATCTCATTCAGATTTGACAGAGAAATTAAAACCTTTACAGACAAGCAAAAGCTAAGAGAATTCAGCACCACCAAACCAGCTTTACAACAAATGCTAAAGGAACTCCTCTAGGCAGGAAACACAGAGAAGGAAAAGACCTACAATAACAAACCCAAAACAATTAAGAAAATGGCAATAGGAATATACATATCGAAAATTACCTTAAATATAAATGGATTAAATGCTCCAACCAAAAGATGTAGACTGGCTGAATGGATACAAAAACAAGACCCGTATATATGCTGTCTACAATAGACCCACTTCAGACCTAGGGACACATACAGACGGAAAGTGATGGGATGGAAAAAGATATTCCATGCAAATGGAAACCAAAAGAAAGCTGGAGTAGCAATTCTCGTATCAGACAAAATAGACTTTAAAATAAAGACTATTACAAGAGACAAAGAAGGACACTGCATAATGATCAAGGGATCGATCCAAGAAGAAGATATAACAATTGTAAATATTTATGCCCCCAACATAGGAGCACCTCGATACATAAGGCAAATGCTTACAGACATAAAAGGGGAAATCAACAGTAACACAATCATAGTAGGGGACTTTAACACCCCACTTTCACTAATGGACAGATCATCCAAAATGAAAATAAATAAGGAAACACAAGCTTTAAATGATACATTAAACAAGATGGACTTAATTGATATTTAGGACATTCCATCCAAAAACAACAGAATACACTTTCTTCTCAAGTGCTCATGGAACATTCTCCAAGATAAATCATATCTGGGGTCACAAGTCAAGCCTTGGTAAATGTAAGAAAATTGAAATTGTATCAAGTACCTTTTCTGACCACAGCGCTATGAGACTAGATATCAATCACAGGAAAAAAATCTGTAAAAAATACAAACACATGGAGGCTAAACAATACACTACTTAATAACCAAGAGATCACTGAAGAAATCAAAGAGGAAATCAAAAAAATCCTAGGAACAAATGACAATGAAAACACGATCACCCAAAATCTATGCATTGCAGTGAAAGCAGTTCTAAGAGGGAAGTTTATAGCAATACAGTCCTACCTTAAGAAACAAGAAACATCTCAAATAAACAACCTAACGTTACACCTAAAGCAATTAGAGAACGAAGAACAAAAAAACCCCTAAGTTAGCAGAAGGAAAGAAATCATAAAGATCAGATCAGAAATAAATGAAAAAGAAATGAAGGAAACAATAGCAAATATCAATAAAACTAACAGCTGCTTCTTTGAGAAGGTAAACAAAATTGATAAACCATTAGCCAGACCCATCAAGAAAAAAAGGGAGAAGACTCAAATCAATAGAATTAGAAATGAAAAAGGAGAAGTAACAATTGACACTGCAGAAATACAAGGATCATGAGAGATTACTACAAGCAACTCTGTGCCAATAAAATGGACAACCTTGAAGAAATGGACAAATTCTTAGAAAAGCACAACCTTCCAAGACTGAACAGGAAGAAAAAGAAAGTATGAACAGACCAATCACAAGCACTGAAATTGAGACTGTGATTAAATATCTCCCAACAAACAAAAGTCCAGGACCAGATGGCTTCACAGGTGAATTCTATCAAACATTTAGAGAAGAGCTAACAGCTGTCCTCAAACTCTTCCAAAATATAGCAGAGGGAGAAACACTCCCAAACTCATTCTACGAGGCCACCATCACCCTGATACCAAAACCGGACAAAGATGTCACAAAGAAAGAAAACTATAGGCCAATATCACTGATGAACATAGATGCAAAAATCCTCAACAAAATACTAGCAAACAGAATCCAACAGCACATTAAAAGGATCATACACCATGGTCAAGTGGGGTTTATCCCAGGAATGCAAGGATTCTTCAATATACGCAAATCAGTCAATGTGATACACCATATTAATAAATTGAAGAATAAAAACCATATGATCATTTCAATAGATGCAGAAAAAGCTTTTGACAATATTCAACACCCATTTATGATAAAAACCGTCCAGAAAGTAGGCATAGAGGGAACTTACCTCAACTCAATAAAGGCCATATATGACAAAGCCACAGCCAACATCGTCCTCAGTGGTGAAAAACTGAAACCATTTCCACTAAGATCAGGAACAAGACAAGGTTGCCCACTCTCACCACTATTATTCAACATTGTTTTGGAAGTTTTAGTCACAGCAATCAGAGAAGAAAAGGAAATAAAAGGAATCCAAATCGGAAAAGAAGAAGTAAAGCTGTCACTGTTTGCAGATGACATGATATTATACACAGAGAATCCTAAAGATGCTACCAGAAAACTACTAGAGCTAATCAATGAATTTGGTAAAGTAGCAGAATATAAAAAGTAATGCACAGAAATCTCTGGCATTTCTATACACTAATGATGAAAAATCTGAAAGTAAAATCAAGGAAACACTCCTATTTACCATTGCAACAAAAAGAATAAAACACCTAGGAATTAACCTACCTAAGGAGACAAAAGACCTGTATTCAGAAAACTATAAGACACTAATGAAAAGAATTAAAGATGATACAAATAGATGGAGAGATATACCATGTTCTTGGATTAGAAGAGTCAATATTGTGAAAATGACTATACTACTCAAAGCAATCTACAGATTCGAGGCCATCCCTATCAAACTACCAATGGCATTTTTCACAGAGCTAGAACAAAAAATTTCACAATTTGTATGGAAACGCAAAAGACCCCAAATGGCCAGTGCAATCTTGAGAAAGAAAAATGGAGCTGGAGGAATCAGGCTCCCTGACTTCAGACTATACTACAAAGCTACAGTAAGTAAGACAGTATGGTACTGGCACAAAAACAGAAATATAGATCAATGGAACAGGATAGAAAGCCCAGAGATAAACCCACGCACATATGGTTGCCTTATTTTTGATAAAGGAGGCAAGAATATACAATGGAGAAAAGACAGCCTCTTCAATAAGTGGTGCTGGGAAAACTGGACAGGTACATGTAAAAGTATGAAATTAGAACACTCCCTAAGACCATACACAAAAATAAACTCAAATGGATTAAAGACTAAACTGTAAGGCTTGGGCTTCCCTGGTGGTGCAGTGGTTGAGAGTCCTCCTGCCGATGCAGGGGACATGGGTTCATGCCCCGGTCCAGGAAGATCCCACATGCCACACAGTGGCTAGGCCCGTGAGCCATGGCCGCTGAGCCTGTGCGTCCAGAGCCTGTGCTCCACAACGGGAGAGCCCACAACAGTGAGAGGCCGGCGTACCACACACACACAAAAAAATTATATATATATATATATATATGTAATGTAAGGCTAGACACTATCAAATTCTTAGAGGAAAACGTAGGCAGAACACTTTGACATAAATCACAGCAAGATCCTTTTTGACTCACCTCCTAGAGAAATGGAAATAAAAACAGAAATAAATAAATGGTACCTAATGAAACTTAAAGGCTTTTGCACAGCAAAGGAAACCATAAACAAAATGAAAAGACAACCCTCAGAATGGGAGAAAATATTTGCAAATGAAGCAACTGACAGAGGATTAGTCTCCAAAATTTACAAGCAGCTCACGCAGCTCAATATCGAAAACACAAACAACCCAATCCCAAAATGGGTAGAAGATGTAAACAGACGTTTCTCCAAAGAAGATATACATATTGCCAACAAACACATGAAAGGATGCTCAGCATCACTAATCATTAGAGAAATGCAAATCAAAACTACAGTGAGGTATCACCTCACACCAGTCAGAATGGCCATCATCAAAAAATGTACCAACAATAAATGCTGGAGAGGGTGTGGAGAAAAGGGAACCCTCTTGCACTGTTGGTGGGAATGTAAATTGATACAGCCACTATGGAGAACAGTATGGAGGGTCCTTAAAAAACTACAAATAGAACTACCGTATGACCCAGCAATCCCACTACTGGGCATATACCCTGAGAAAACCATAATTCAAAAAGTCATGTACCACAATGTTCATTGCAGCTCTGTTTACAATAGCCAGGACATAGACGCAACCTAAATGTCCATCGACAGATGAATGGATGAAGAAGATGTGGCACATATATACAATGGAATATTACTCAGCCATAAAAAGAAACGAAATTGAGTTATTTGTAGTGAGGTGGATGGACCTAGAGTCTGTTATACAGAGTGAAGTAAGTCAGAAAGAGAAAACCAAATACCGTATGCTAACACATGTATATGGAATCTAAAAAAAAAAAAGGTTCTGAAGAACCTAGGGGCAGGACAGGAATAAAGACAGAGACCTACTAGAGAATGGACTTGAGGACACGGGGATGGGGAGGTAAGCTGGGACAAAGTGAGAGAGTGGCATGGATATATATACACTACCAAATGTAAGATAGATAGCTAGTGGGAAGCAGCTGCATGCACAGGGAGATCAGGTCAGTGCTTTGTGACACCTAGAGGGGTGGGATAGGGAGGTTGAGAGGGAGGGAGACGAAAGAGGGAAGAGATATGGGGATATATGTATATGTATAGCTGATTCACTTTGTTATAAAGCAGAAACTGATTCGCTTTGTTATAAAGCAGAAACTAACACACCATTGTAAAGCAATTATACTCCAATAAAGATGTTAAAAAAATTATTAAGCGGGTAAATCTGTAGTAAGAGTTCTTACTACAAGAAAACAAAAATTAAAAAAAAAAAGCTGATTCAACCCTCTAATCTCATTTTCTCCTGTATCCTAAGTCTTGGGTTCAAATCCCAGCTCTGCCACTTTTCTTTGCAGATTTACTGTAAAATATAGTATTAATATATTTTTAAAAGTACCAGCTTGGTTGGCACTAAGTAGTTGCTCCATAAAGATTAGCTGCTATTATTATTACTCATATTTCCTATCTACTTATAATAAATACAGCTTAGAGTTTTCTGATTTTTAAAAAAATTATGTACTCAAAGACCAAAATAGGTTGGAATATGTCTTCTGAACCATTATAGGTTTTGGTATAATTTGACATCGCACCACTATCAGCATGTTCTTAAGTTTTGTGTAAGCAAGCGAATGTAGTCTCTGCCTTCTTGGAATTTACAATCTAAAATGGATCAACTAGTGGGACCATCTTGGAAAAGTCACATAAACAATCCCCAGCCACAGTGTCTCAATTCTTCTATCCCTCAGGTCACAATTTCAGGAGAATGTTTATACCCATGAATTTAATGAAGCACTTGAATGAATCAACAGATACGTGCTTAAATGTTAGGAATTCCATAATATATATCCAAAAACAGCCCCCAGGAAGTATTAGACCCCATTTTTTTTTTTTTGCCGTACGCGGGCCTCTCACTGCTGTGGCCTCTCCCGTTGCGGAGCACAGGCTCCAGACGCGCAGGCTCAGCGGCCATGGCTCACGGGCCCAGCCGCTCCGCGGCATGTGGGATCTTCCGGAACCGGGGCATGAACCCGTGTCCCCTGCATTAGCAGGTGGACTCTCAACCACTGTGCCACCAGGGAAGCCCTGACCCCATATTTTTATTTTTATCTTTTAATTAATTTTTTTATTGGAGTCTAGTTAATTTACAATGTTGTTTTAGTTTCTACTGTACAACAAAGTGAGTCAGTTATACATACACATATATCCACTCTTTTTTAGATTCTATTCCCATATGGGTCATTACAGAGTATTGAAGAGTTCTCTGTGCTATTCAGTAGGTTCTTATTAGTTATCTGTTCTATACATAGTAGTGTGTCGACCCCATATTTTTATAAAAGCTATCTGTGTCTGTCTGTTTTCATTAAAAGAAAAGTTTCCCTTCTTGACTATCTAAAATATTTCAGATTTTATATTTAATAAGGATTTAAGGAGTAATATGTTTAATATCACCTAGGTTTTTATCTCCAAAGTCAGCCAGTGTTTTCAGTTTCTTGTTCATTTCATGATGTATCCTCTCTGAGATATTTTTGTACATATAAATGCACATATGTCTAGCTATTCTTTTTTTTAACTTAAAAAATGGCAATATATTATACTCACTGTCATGCATCTGGCTTTTTCATTTAACACCATATTTTGAAAATTTTTCACAATAAGTTTGTAAAGATACCCTTGATCTTTGGTATGGCTGCATAGTATTTCATTGCTGTTTAAATTCATTTTTTTAGGTTGTTGTGAGCCTGTTTGCTGCTACAAACAATGCTACAGTGAGTGGCTTTATACATAGGCTATTTTCCACATGTGCAGGTTTATCCTGATTAACTCCCAGAAATGACAATGCTGGTTCAGAGGCAGGTGCTTTTGTAATTTTGATAGAAATTGCCAAATTGGCCTCATCACTGGTTGTAACAGGTTATACTCCAACCATTAATGTGTGAGAATAACTGTTACCGCACAGCTCTGCCAACACAGTGTTTATTAAACCTTTCTCTGGGTTTCTGTTTAATCTTTCTTGTTTTGTTTTGTTTTACTCTTACAGAGGTCAGCAGAACTGGCTACAGTTAGACCACCGAGTTCTTGACCACGATTTGCCCAAGAAACCAGGCCCAACCGTTTTGTACTTTTCTGTGAGGTATGTAACCAGAGACACATCTACCATCACCACCTGCCTCTTTTTTTTTTTTTTTTTTAGAAAAAAAAAATTCTTGGTGATCAGAGAGAATTTTAAAAAAGAAGGGACAGATCAAAAAATTATTACGTGAAAGAGATTCTTTGCTGTCTTAGTCTGGGGAACAAGTTAACATAGATACTGTGTAGAACTGTTTCCTTTGAAGATGAAGTATAGAATCACCTTCCTTTAGTTCTCAAAGCCCCTTGAATCCATTTAAAGCTGAAAAACGTAAGTAATATATTTTAATACATAAACCTGTTTCTGACTCAACATACTTCTAGATTTTTATAATTTGAAATATAGCAAACACTTACTCTTACATTTTATGTAGGAATGTTTTCTAGAGACTATGGAAATAATTGAATTTTATACAATCTCACACCTTAATTGGAATAGACAATAAAATGCAAACAAATGCTCATGGAAAGAATTAACAGTACAGAAATCTGAATTCTGCTTTCCTGAAGAGACTGCTGGGAAGGAATACTTGATTTGTCCTCTGAGCTCTGCTTGGGCAAGTCACTTAACCATACATATTGGCCTCAGTCATTTCCTCCTGCAATGGATATATTCAACTAAATGAGTGATTTCTTAAAGCCAGCCGATGATGGAAATATTTTTTCACATTAATTATTCACACTGTCAGATAATAAAATGTTATAAAGAGTAACGCCCATGTTCCTTACCTAGCTTAAGAAATAAAAAGGCACCAATTTTGCTGAAAGCCCCTTCCTATGTAGTAGCCCCTCTCCCCACTATCCTGAATTTGATATATTTTCATGATAAATTTTGTCTTCCTGGTCTGAAGCCAAATATGATAAAATAAGCTAAGGTAGGAGATTTCCCATACATCTAAATATGTTTTCATAAAGCTGGATTAACCTAAAGAATGGACCCTAAATTCTGAGCTTATGTTATTTTTTGGATGTTGAACTATGCTTTGTTTTATGACATGACGGTGGAGGCTTTTTGTCTTTCTTTGGGGCGGGGTGGGGTTTGGTTATAGTATGTTTACCTGACAAAATCATGTCAATTTCCACAAACCCTTGTTCCTTTTTTTTTTACTTCTTTATGCTCCTTGAAATCCAAAAGTGTGATAAGATGTCCGGATTTTCCTTTTCTTTTTAAGTCTCTGTTTAACATGAATTGATGGTCATTGTGGATAGAAGCTGCTCCTTATGAAGTAAATAAAGCGCTGACAGCCCCCAATTTGTTTTTTTGCTTTTTGCTCTGAAATCTTGTTTAGAATTTTTTTCACATTTTTAAAACCCAGGAAGGAGGTGGCATAATGGTGATTTGTCCAGGAGCGTAGCATGTATGGAAAAGTACACAGAAATCCTACAGAAAAACATAGGAGTTTCCTGGAAAGAGTGTGATATGAGTGCTTGTGTGCATGGAAATGGAGAAAAAGACAAACACAGACCAGCAGCAATAACAAAAAATGTATATTAGTAATTAAGCAGGGGTCAGAGAATAGAGAAGCTTTCATCTCGTATTATGTAGGGAAAATGGCTCAACATAAATCAATCTTTTTTCACAAAAAATTATATTATCGCTGTAAACATTTCAAACTTTATGGAAGTATAGAGTGAAAAGGAAGAATTACTCTCCATCAGGCTGCTTCCTCACCGTATCCCCAGTTCACTCCCCTTCTTAGAGAAAAATAAGGCTGATGAGTTGTTTGGTGACTTACTTTTTTTTTTTTTTAACCTGGAGATCTTTCCTTCGGTATATGAAAATCACTTTATTTCTTTTCACTTTCGTAATTTAGCTATCCACGCTGCTGTTAAGTGTTTAGGCTGTTTCCAGTGACTTTATTAAGATGTAGCTTGCAGTTAACATCCTTATACTTTCATCTTTGGGCACATAGGTAGTGCTTCTGTAGCCTAACTACTCAGTGCCATTTATTTAGTCACCAGGTTTGTGTTCTAGTTCTTTGACCACTACTATCTGGTCTATTTTTGGTCTCAGAATGCCAGGGGAGAAAGCTGTGTCTTTCCTTCTGTACAGTCACTCATAAGGCGGCCCTGTCATTCCAAAGCGAGTTCCTGGGATTCCGGAGTTGCCTGCTGCCTGTTTGTGAGTTTCAGCGCTTATCTCACGAGTGTCCCGTAATCACTTAGCTTTACTTTCCCTGAACTACTTGCATGTTTAAAAGCCCTTATCAAGTTTTTAATTATTCACTTAATTCTTCTTCCCAACAGTACCCTGGGGTCTTAATAGTCTTTGTTATTATTCCAATCAAGGACTTGTTGTTACTCCAATTTAATTACGGAAATGATAGAGCAAAAGCACACACCAGGGAATTAAGTGAACTGATAGAGGTCAGCGAGTGGGTTGGAGGTCTCACAAATGGGACTGTAGCCACCGCAGTGACGTCAGTGGCCTCTCAGAGGGTCTCCAGCCTTCTCTTTTAAGAAAACAGGACTGCCGCTCATACTTACATCATAGCAGACATCACCACCACCACCCCACCACCCCTAGGTTGCCTGGAGTGACAACACTTTTGAGTCATTGAAGACTAGAACTAAAGAGCATTTGATTGTATTTGGACACGGGGTCACCACAGAAGCCTCTAGAAAGACACATGGTCTCTTTTGATATCGGGGTCATTGCCTTTCCCATCAGCAAGTACTGCTGCACGCCCTGGAATTCGGAGTCGCTCGCTCGTGGACGCCAAGGTGTGTGCGTGCTGAGTAGTTCGCACACAAGGAGGAAGGATTCCCCACAGAAGTAATGCATGATGTGGGTGTGCATCGCTCTTATTTTCATTGCTAACAATTAAAAATATCCAAATGTAGGGGAATTCCCTGGCGGTCCAGTGGTTAAGACTCAGTGCTTTCACTGCCGGGGCCCGGGGTTCAATCCCTGGTTGGCAAACTGAGATCTCGCAAGCCACGAGGCAAGGCCTAAATAAATAAATAAATAAAGATTAAAATATCCAAATGCCAACGATGAAGATGGTTTCAGGAAGTGATGGCATTTTTACAGTGAACAATTGATCGCTGTAATAAAAGACATCAGATGAAAAGGGACATTGCATTTCAGAGCTCCCCCAGAAGGAGAGGGGTTGCATATCTGAATCACTGTAGGAAAATTTTTAAACAGTCACCCCTCCAACCCCCAAAACCTCTGCATTCCTGGCCCAGATTCTGATACCGTGCGCTGGAGACGGTAAATGGGATCTTGGGCAAGTTGGTTGTGAATTAAAAAGGGATCAGGGGATACAAAATAACTTGGCAGAATATTATACAAATATAAGAAAATGTCATTTTTTTAATTGTAGCGTTTATGAAAAAGAAAAATACCATACAGTTTTGCTCTCCAGAAATTTCCTCTCTACTGAAATGTAGCATTAACCCTGTGGCAGGCACTGGGTTAGATATTTGACCTGTATTGTCTCATTGATTCCTGAGCTAAACACTGGGGTCCCACAGATTTGCAGGGAAAGACTTTTCTCCCAGTTCATATCCCCCGGGATGCAGGGAGCAGCTCAGAAACACATGCCGCTTCTGCATGGAAGGAAGAAAACATTTAAGGTGAATGCACTTAGTTCTCTCTTTATGAGCTTCAGGATTAAACCTTTGTCTGTGCTTTAGTTATAAAATCTCAATGATGTGTGCTATGTGTGTAACACATATGTGTATAGACGCCCCATAACTTATTTATGCACCATAATTCATTTAACCCATCCTCTGTTTCCCTGTGAATCCAAACTCCTCCAGGCTGCTGGGGGACTCCTCCAGCCCCAGGGTTGTTATCTGCTCTGTAAATTATCATCCACAAACACATGGGCCTCTGTGGTAATGCAGCCCAGATGTAAGCATTTGAAGAGCTTGATAGTGAGCAAACAGGCATTTAATTCTCAGGGGTGGCAGGGGAACTGCGTGTGACCTCATTGGAAAAGCTCCCATCCCCTCGGGGGCGGGGTGGGGGGGCAAGCCGAGGTGGCTCTGGCTGGTACCACCCAGCTCCACAAAACGCCAGGATCTTGGTCTTTTACCCCTCTTATTCATCGGACTACCTCTTGCTTTTTTTTCCTTTCTGGTTCTCCCTCTCCTCTTCCCCTCTCTTCTTCCTCCTATTTCCAAATCTCCATTGCTATGCACTAAGACTGTAAGTGGCCACTCAGAGGTACCCTAAGTATTGTCTGTCTGTGACGCTTGGGGGTGAGAATTCGCCGCGTGTGGAGAGTCCTAGTAGGAGATGTGGGGAAAGACTACTAACTTTCCGTCAAAGTTGCTGCAAACACACAGCCTTTGAAAGACTTTTTTCTGTCTTAAAAGCACCCCTTGGCCTGGTTCTGGAACGTTCGGCCTTTAACTCAAGGAAGCATTATGACTGCAACTCGTGGGTCCACATCATTCCACCTGATTTTTTTAAGAAAGACAAATATATGAAATACAGCCCAACAGGTAAAGATTCTGGTGAAGAAATAGATTTATTGATACAAAAAGAAAGAAGTTCCCAGTATATTCTAGGGGAAAGAAGTTCCCAGTATATTCTAGGGGAAAGAAGTTCCCAGTATATTCTAGGGGAAAGAAGCAGACCACAGGATGGCACTGAAGTAAAAGATAGGAGTAGGGAAAAGTGTAAAATGTTAACAGTAATTTACCTCTGAGTAGAATGATTGTGGGAATGACTTTTGCTTGTCTATATATGTTTTTTCCTACAATGAATGTATTAAGCAGTTTTTAAAAAATGCAAGTGTGAAGAGTGATAAATGAAGAAAAGGTAAAATGTTTGTGACTGGGTAGCCGTGAGTTATTTTAGAGCTGTCAAAGAGTAGGTGATTTACAATAAGGAGAGGACAGGAAAGTTCACCTCTTCGCAGAGGAATGTGATTAAAAAGCACCAAGAAATAACAGATTTCTCCTACTTTAGGCCCAGCAGAGGGATCTGAGGCAGATGTGTGAGTTAGCCAGAGCTCTTTGCACATCACCACACTTCCATCTGAACGATATCCCAGAACCTGGGGAAAAAGTCTGTTAGTTGCCTTAATATTGACCATGACCTCCTGGCCTAACCCATTCTTGAACTTCCAGGCAGTTGGTAAGGGGCCTTTGACTTTGAGGAGTCACCATCCTGATTCATATGAGAGTTCCAGAAAGACACAGAATCCTTCAAAACTCAATCCTGATTCCAGTTTCTAATTTATTTATTTTATTTTATTTTATTTTATTTTATTTTATTTTATTTAGCTGTGTTGGGTCTTCGTTGCTGCACACGGGCTTTCTCTAGTTGTGGTGAGCAGGGGCTACTCTTCGTTGCGGTGCGTGGGCTTCTCATTGTGGTGGCTTCTCTTGTTGTGGAGCATGGGCTCTAGGCACGTGGGCTTCAGTAGTTGTGGCATGCAGTCTCAGTAGTTGTGGCTCACAGGCTCTAGACCACAGGCTCAGTAGTTGTGGCGCACGGGCTTAGTTGCTCCACAGCATGTGGGATCTTCCCAGACCAGGGCTCGAACCCGTGTCCCCTGCATTGGCAGGCAGATTCTTAACCACTGTGCCACCAGGGAAGCCCCCAATTCCAGTTTCTTACAGGATTATATTTCTGTGTGCTCCGCAATCACATATCAGACAGTGTTTATGGGAATCTGCTCAGTCTTCTCTGTAATCTGTCCTCAGGGTGACATTGAAAGGACAGAAGGGAAGCATTAGTATTATGATGGGTGAAAAGGCCGTAGGGTACAGAAGTTCAATGCTTGGCCTTTAATGCACGCTTTCTCAGTAGCAGTACTATTGACATTTGGGGCCAAGTAATTCTTTTTTTTTTTTTTTTTTTTTTTTGGCCACACTGTGTAGCATGCGGAATCTTAGTTCCCTGACCAGGGATAGAACCCGTGTCCCCTGCAGTGGAAGTGCAGAGTCCTAACCACTGGACTGCCAGGGAATTCTGGGGCCAAGGAATTCTTCACTGAAGGGAGCCATGCTGTGCTGTAGGATGTTTGCAGCACCCCTGTCCTCTACCCATGAGATGCCAGGAACACTCTCCAGGTCAGGACAATCCGAAAAATGTCTTCGACATGGCCAGATGCACTTCACTCCATCCCTTAAGAACGAATGCTTTAGCATTGCTCTTGGGTTCTAACCCTAACTCTCCCGTGTATTACCTGTGTGGCCTTTGGCACCCTCTGTGGGCCTCTTTCCTCACCTAGAAAATGGAATAGGAGCTTGTGGTAATACACAGGGTTGTTGGAGAATTGTGCATGTTAACATGTAACGAAGACCCTCAATAAATGTTAACTATTTTTATGATATAATTAAGAGAGGCTGCCTCAACCACATGTTCAATGGGTAAAAAATTCCTTAATGTGATATATGGCTACTGAATATGGAAGTTCGGAGACTGTCTGGCTTGGGTCTGACCCACTCACTTTTGCACTGGGTGGAAGATTTCATCACTTGTCTCCATCATTCACTAGTCCCAGCCATCCCCTCCCTGCAAAGTTAACCTCTCCTGCCTCTTCCTGTCTCCTTCTCAGAGCATCTGTCCCTACTTTGCTCATGGTGGACGGGAGCCGGCTGTTTTGCAGTTTGAAGCAAGCACTTGGAATTCACCACGGGACCCTAACATTTCACATTGCCTGGGGCAGAAGACTCCCTCCCCGTTCAGACAGGTCACAGCAAGGCCCTTACCCTCCTAGGCCTCCAGCTGTTCCCTGGAGAACTCAAAGAGTCACAATGTGGGAGAGGAGCGCCAGGGCAGGTTTCCACAGGCTCACACCTGGAGGGCCCTCTCTAGTTCTCCTTGGGAAGCCTGGAAATTCGGAAGTGAGGCAGAGTTTTCCTGGCAGGGGAGCACATTGTAGAAGCAAATAATTCTTCCCTTGGGGAATCTTCCAAGAGTGCACCCCTCCCAGAGATGAACGGGAACATATGGGACTCTCAGAAGTTGTGCATCGTCATTTGGAGAAAATGAAATACACTTAAATTATAGCGCTGTTTTCAGCGTGCATTATAAAGCAGGACTGTGAGGTTGCAGGGTCATTACAAGCAATAAATACAGATCTCCCTGCTCGGGGTGTGGATTAGGACCTGAAAGAAATCTACTTAGGCAGGTGGCTGCAGTGAGTGCCTAAAATTACCCACAATAACTGAACGCAACCTGGAACGAGGCGTTTGAATGCAGCCCTTGCAGGACGCCAGTCACCAAGTCAGCATTGTTCAGAATGCGAAATAATTGAGTCATTCTTGCCCAATTCGCCTTCTTTGATGCTATCGCTCAGACACAGCAAAGATTCTGGAAAACAAAGAAAATATGCTCAGTTGGGGAGATAAAGTGGTCAGAAGAGTATGCGTTTCAGAGTGGTTTCCCATTCTGTCAAAATGGACACCTTTGTAGCATGTTGCTTCCTTGAGAGAAAGAGCTTAGGAAAGGTAACTGGAATTTCCATTCTTGTTGTTACTTTTAAGCAGGTTCCCAGCTAAGTGTGCACCTTTTGTTATAGCCCCCCTGGTAGGCAGATAATAATAACATAGTAATAATCACCTCTGCTCATTGACCGCTGAAATACATGCCACCCACTAAGCTAAGTTGAAAATATCTCTCATGTCTCTGGTGTGGAGGCAGGTAAGGAAAGGGAAGCACGGAGAAGCCGAGCAGCTGGATCAGTGTTAGGGCTGGACTTAACCTAGTTATCTCCCCAACTCTGTGGTGTTGACTTTTTTTTTTTCCTTTTCTTTTTTTTTTTTTTTGGCCACACCATGCAGCTCACGGGATCTTAGTTCCCTGACCAGGGATTGAACCCAGGCTGTGGCAGTGAAAGTTCAGAGTCCTAACCACTGGAGCACCAGGGAATTCCCTGTGGTGTTGACTTTTGACCATGATGAATAAATGCCATGGGAGGAAAACATGGGCCACTACATGGCAGTGACCATTAAAGGACAGCCCATCCCAAACAACCAGAGTCTGCTGCTTTTCGACACACGTGTGTTGTCATCTCGCTGACAGGCCTGCCCCTCCTCCAAGCCAATTATGTCATATCGTTGAGGCTGATGTTCTGTTATGACTGATGATTGGTTGGGTGAACACCTGTCCCATCAAGAAAGGGGGGGGAAAATGCTAACGGGAGGAACCCGAAAAGCAGAGACAAAACCTCTTCTCAAGAAGGCAGATTCTCAAGAAATTACACTTGTTGAACTGCTTGAGGTCTGTCTCCAAAACATATGCCTAGCCCCCAAAAGCCTGGGTTTGTTTAGAGACTGAAAATTGAACCGTGGGCTTTGACTTCACAAAATCTTAGTGAAATCACTCACAGTAAGCACGCAGAAGGGAAACAATATCCTTTTGCCAAAAAGGGGCTGAAACAAAAGGTCTTTATTTTATGTCTGGCATAGTCCGTTTCATTTCATTAAGAAGCCCTAGATTTTGTTTTCAGTTCATGGTACGTGTTGATAGGTGCTCCTGGGGAGCCATTCTCCCGGAGGACCATACATACGTACTGTTCATACCCTCGGTAAATATAAAGTCATTACAGTGGCTCCCTTGAGGGAGAGATGGGATCATGGATTCAGAGAGCCGGTAATCGGATGCCTAGGCAGAAAGGTAGACGGCAACAGGGCGGATCGCCAGAAAGTAGCGGGAAACAAGATAGGGACCTGTTTACTGGAACTAGGATATAGTCAGGGACCTGAGCTTCAGAAACAAGAGGAACCCAATTTCTAGTACAAAGGTACCTGTGCAGAATTGGACAAGCCACAGGTTGATTTGGTGCTAAGCCACCCAACTCCCTGCATATGGTTTGTTAAATTCTTGCAGACTAGCAGGAGGCCTGGCTAATATGCCCTCTCCCTGGAATGCCCTTCCAACCTTCGTTACCTGGTGAACTCATGCATTCTTTAAGACTCGGCTCAATTGTCTGAGGGTACACCGTGTCCTGTGACACTTAGTTCTCTGGATTTCAGTTTGGCAGCCTTCTTCCTCTTGATTCATAAGCTGATTTAATGGCGTTCCTCCCTCGGGCCCCATGGCATTGTGTACATTTTATACTTCATTGTGATTGTTACTGTAGGAAAGCATCCTATCATATTGGTTTGAAATATGAACTTTGAAGTCTGGAAAGCCTTAGTTTGAATCATGGCTCCACCACTTTCTACCTGTGTGGCTTGGGGAAGTTGACTTTACATCTCTATTTCTCAGTTTTCTTATCTGTAAGATAGGTTCATAACTTGCTACCTCTGGCATCTGCTTATACTGAAGTTAAATGAAAGGATGCGTGTAGAGCCCTTTGTATTTCCCTAGCACGTGGGAAGCCCTCTAGTATCCAGTAATTTGGATTCTTTGGTTTCCAGCAAAAGAAACCAATTGTGGCTAACAGAATTGAAGGAAAACTGGACTAACAAAGCCTCAGAAAAGATAGGAATCCAGGCTCTGCAGGGATCTAGGGAGCAGAAACCAATGGACAGTTTCGTCTGAGTACCACTGGCAGAACAATAGGCTCCAACAATCTTTGATTGATAGGTCATTGTAATCATATTTCTATTCCAGTGTGAAAGAATCTGACTGGTCTAGCTTGGGTCACATGCTCATACCTTGGAGAAGGAGTTCCAGCTGAGTAAAAGGAATGTGCTCAGCTGTTTTATATCCAGCTGGTGATCCTTAAGGCTTTTGCATATGTAACTCCCACTAAAGACCATTGCAGATTTATTTATTTAATAACATAAGCACAGGGTTTAAAAAAAAAAAAGTTTTGAAGACAGTGGCAAAATGTGAATGAAGATCAGAATCTTAAACATTAAGGAATTATGAACTTTGCTAGTGTGAAAATTCATTGAGGTTATGCTTTTTTTTTTACATCTTTATTAGAGTATAATTGCTTTACAATGGTGTGTTAGTCTCTGCTTTATAAAAAAGTGAATCAGTTATACATATACATATATCCCTGTATCTCCTCCCTCTTGCGTCTCCCTCCCTCCCACCCTCCCTATCCCACCCCTCTAGGTGGTCACAAAGCTCCAAGCTGATCTCTCTGTGCTATGCGGCTGCTTCCCACTAGCTATCTACCTTACATTTGGTAGTGTATATATGTCCATGCCTCTCTCTCACTTTGTCACAGCTTACCCTTCCCCCTCCCCATAGGTTATGCTTTTAATACGATCCCTCTCTGTTAGAGATATATATTGAAATAAGTAAAAATGAAAGAATCACCGAATCTTGGCATAGATAACAGACCCTGAGTTCTCCTAATCTGACCTGGGACTCTTATAGGGCAGGAAGACCCTTCCAAGACTATTTTAACTTTCTAAAAGGTGTTTCATAGGTTGATCCAAAATCTATCACCTTGTATTTTTTTGGTCCACTGATCTGGTTCTGACTTTTTCTTTATTTTTATTATTTTATTTATTTATTTTTGGCTGTGTTAGGGCTTCATTGCTGTGTGCAGGCTTTCTCTCGTTGCGGCGAGCGGGGCCTACTCTTCGTTGCAGTACGCAGGCTTCTCATTGCAGTAGCTTCTCTTGTTGTGGAGCACGGGCTCTAGGCGCGCGGGCTCAGTAGCTGTGGCTCGTGGGCTCTAGAGCTCAGGCTCACTGCACGGGCTTAGTTGCTCCGTGACATGTGGAATCTTCCCAGACCAGGACTTGAACCCGTGTCCCCTGCATTGGCAGGTGGATTCTTAACCACTGCGCCACCAGCCAGGGAAGCCCTGGTTCTGACTTTTGAAACAATAGAGAACAAACGTACTTCTATTTTACTTGTTTCTGCACACAATTATTTAGGGCTTAGCTTTCCTTATAAACTCTAGTTGAGTGAACAAGAGAGGCAGTCAGGAGGAGGTTCCACTGAAAAACGTTGTCTACAGGAGTCAAAGGGACCCAGATCAAGACCTCCTCCTGCCTGTGCATGTAGGCGGATCTCTGAATTCAGTTTCTGCATCTGTACAATGGGAATAATGATAGGTATCTCCTTCCCAGGGCTGTTGTGAGAATTAAATGAAACAACGCGTGGAAAGCACTCAGCATGCGACCCGGCCCATAAGTAAGAGCTCAAGAAACATTAGCTGTGATCCTGCTGCTGCACTTTCAGGCTGCCCACCGAAAACCTGCCCATCTTATCTCAGTTGACAGAGATAAAAATACTTGTAAAAGCAAAGGAAGCAGGGCAAAACCATCAGCACCTAGTTGAAACAGAAGGTCCTTCAGGAAACTTAGCTGCACAGGTCATCTCAGTCCTATGGCAGCAGCAGGCCTTGAATCCGCCATCGCAGGGACTCGCTACTCTTGGTGCCTTTCTCTGCCTCCACTGTTTCCCTCTTGACCTGTCTCTCTCATCTCTCAGCCTCTCTAAGAGACCGTACCTGATGGGTTTGTCCGTTCCTTACCCCGTATAAGGAGCCTCTGATGGGCTGATCTCTCTTCTCCCCAGCCCACCTCATAGGATGCTCACCAGCTTACGGACTGGTTGCCTTTGAGTCAGGTGACTGTCCTTGGTCTGTCTGGCCATGGCCAGGAGGCCGAAACTGATGGGAGAATATTCAGATTATAACTAACTCTTGGCGAAAGCCAAATTATGAATGTTTATCACATTACCACAGAGATGCTATTTACCTATTGTATTTTCTCCACCTGGATTTCTTTTTATCCTATAGAATCCTGTTGTTTTTCCTAGCCTTCAGATATAGTTCAAATCCCACCGTGTCCTATCAGCTTTTTTTTTTTTTTTAAACATGACGCAAGGTTTGCCAAGCCACACTAGTTAGGATTTCTTGAATTCCTACCACGTGCCAGGCACTGTCGTGGGCACTTCATAACTGCCCTCCTAGGGCCATCGTCATCCCCCCTTTATAGACAAAGGATCTTAGACTCAAAGCTTAAGCCACAACCCCCAGGCCACACAGCATTAAATTCCAGAAAATGGATTTTTATTAACAACTGTTAGTTTTTATTGTTTTACATCCTTTTCTATTATCTCATTTACTCCTTCCAAAACCCTGTGAGGTAAGTGCAGTCATAACACCCATTTTAGAAAAGACACAGAGAAGCTAACGATCTTGCCCAAGGCTACACAGCTAATAAATGATGGAGCTGGGACTACATATTCTATATGTTTCATATTCCCAAGCCTGCTTTTCCCTCCAACTCTTCCTCTCCCCCTCCTGCCTTAATCCTTAACTTTCCCTTCTCACACACCTAACATTCATGAATCTTCATTAAGCTCACTCATAGGTGAGATAAACCCTTGTAAGTGAAAATATAAAGGATTTATTCTTTCTGGAACTTCCCTTGATGATTCAGCATTAAGAGTGGAATTTTTCAAATGATTTTACTGTCTCAGTGGTAAAATCTTTCACGGCCTTTTTAAGCTGCTGGATTTATTTCTCAAACGTTTCCTTATTGTGGAAAGGGAGGAAAAAATTAAAAAAGCAGATGCCCAATGCCTGTCAGGATTTTGCGGGGCTAAGGACAAGACTACCCCCCGTGCCACTTCAGTCCGGGTTTATCTTGCCTCTCACCAAGTTGAGAGCAAGTTCTCTTCCAGGACCCTAGCTGTGAGCTCTCTTTGGGTATTAAGTCTCTTCATGCATTATTCATCAGTGGGGCTCCAACAGTAGAGAAAACCTTCTAGGCCGCAGCTGGCGCACTCACCCATGCCAGAGCGCCAGCCTTCACCAGCCAGCTTCCACAGGACGGGATGAGGAAAACACAAGACTCTCCTCCCCTCTGCACCTCCTGGTAGTCAGCTCTCTCCTAAAAGAGGGACCTGGCCTCATAGACTGAACGAGCAAAGGCCCAGAAAAGGCAGTGGAGGGAGCAAGGCCCAGAATGCCCTGATTTGCATGAGAAAGACCAATATTAAGTAGTACGAGGGCTCAGCTTCCAGCCAGAGGGAAAGCCTGGAGCCTGGAAGGATGAGAGGAAAGGAGGGAGGGTGCGATTGAAACTCTCCTGGTGGATGGGGGCGAGGTAAACGTGGGGCTCTCACACCCACCCTGGGTCTGAAAACGACAGAGCCACAGGCCTCCAGATTCAATTATTTAGTAGTGCTTACTCAGCAGACTTCTGTTTTCAGCCCTCAGAGCTCAACTGGGCTTTGTTTCGAAGCTGTCTCAGGTATTCTGAGCTCCCAGAATGTGTGTCGAAGAATGGGCGACCAAGAGTCAAGTTGGCTTTGCAGTTGGTGACCATTTCGGATTTTTCTTTAATTCACCTTCCAACACACAAAAGCCTTCTGTAGAAGATGTTATCTGCATATCCACATAGATTCATACATACACACAGCTGTACATATGTGTCGCAGATAGCTTTTAAGAGGGAAATAAAGCACAACCATCCCCTAGTTTCTGAAAATTCTCTGCAGGAAACTACGTGAGGAAATGAAATCATTGCAGAGAGAAGGGAAGGAATCTGAAGGAACAAACTTCTGTACTGTTTTTCAGGTTTTACATTGAGAGCATATCGTTCCTGAAGGATAAAACCACCGTGGAGCTGTTTTTCCTGAATGCAAAGGCCTGTGTGCACAAGGTAAGGGCCCCATTTGTTATGGTCAGTGGCAGACTCCAGAGGGACTGGAGAAGGAGGGAGCAATGGCAGGGCCTTTGTTTTCATGTTCAAATGGAGAAAAAAAGGACATAATCTTTTTCCTTGACATATCCTTCCCCACCAAACAAATAAACCAAAAAAAAAAGAAAAGAAAGAAAGAAAGGCAGTTCTTCTCAAATTCTGAGTTGGGAAGACAGCCATGTACAGAGGCATTGTGCTCACACAGAATTACCACGGCCTTAAATGCAGTTCATACTCCACACGGGATGACCCAGCAGGACACAAAGATGGATCAAGCAGACTGTGATCGAAGCCTCACAAAAGTCAGGCCAGAAATCCTTTTTAACAGAATACGGCCTACATTGATCGTAATTCAAAACCAGTCTTCTTTAGGGGCTTCTGCTCAAAGCCATGTGTTTTAAGGCAGAGTCTCAGTTACCTGTGGTCAAGGGACCTGTGTATTGGTTTGTTGTTTCCATCCAGTCCATGGAGGATACTTAGCTTTTGTAAAGTTCAATACACATGAATTGCTAGAAAAATTATCCCATGCCTGGATGTTGCAGCCATGTCCGTCAGATTGCTGTAGCAGTTTTAGACACTCTCCATTTTTATCTTAGCTCCTTGCAGATAAGCGTTGCTTTAAAGGCCTCTAGTCTGGCCTCCTCAAACCATACCCTGCGCAACGACAGGGAGTCTGTGGGCCAAGATAGGCTCAGCTGGAGCCCAGCTCCTCCCTTCAAGGTTATGTTCTCAGTGTTCAGAATCTCAGATCCCACGCCTGCTTCCAGGGCCGGTGGGAACCCCTTCTGCCCATACATATCACCCTAAATCTGAGGGGTGGTCAGAGACAGCTGGCCTGGAAGGACAAGGGGTCAGACTGTGGGTTAGGACACCTGTACTGGTACTCCTCCCTCAGCCCCCAAAGTGTTAAGGGTGGCCCACTGCACACTTGCAGCTTTAATTAGTGTAAGACTCAGCAAAGAGCTGTTGTTGTTTTTATAGCTTTATTGAGATGTAATTGACTACATAATTTTCTACGTCTTATTAGAAGTAATACCCTTGAAATGATCACTACAATCAAGATAGTGAATATAGCCAGCAACTACAGATCTGCTTTTTCTCACAGTAGATTACATTTTCTAGAGTTTAATGTAAGTGGAATCATACAGTAGATAATCTTTTTGTCTTTTTTCAGTGAGCATAATTGTTTCGAGATTCATCCATGTTGCTGCATGTATCGATAGCACTTTGCTTTTTATGGCTAAGTAATATTCCACTGTATGGCTATACCTTACATTGTTTTGTTCTTGCTTTTGTTTTTGTATTTTTGGCCGCACTGCATGGCATGCAGGATCGCGGGATCTTAGTTCCACGACCAGGGATTGAACCCGTGCCCCCTGCAGTGGCAGCGCGGAGTCTTACCCACCGAACCACAGGGAAGTCCCTATACCTTACATTGTTTATGCATTCACCTGTGCGTTTTTTTTTCCTTTTTCTCCCAGTTTTACTGGGATATAATTGACATATAATATTGTGTAAGTTTAAGGTGTACAGTATGATGATTTGATATGTGCACATATTTCAGAATGATCCATTCACCTGTTGATGAACATATAGATTATGCAAGTTTGGGGACTGTTACAAATAAAACTGCTATAAACATCCATGTACAAGTCATTGTATACACATATACTTTCTTTTCTTCTTGGGCAAATACCTGGGAGTAGAATGGCTAGGTCACATGGTAGATAGATTTAACTTTTTAAGGTTCTGCCAAACTGTTTTCCAAAGTGGTTGTGCTATTTTAAATTCCCACCAGCAGTTCTGAGATTTCTAGTTCCTTCATATCCTCGTCAACACATGGCATCAACATCTCTTCCATTTTAGCCATTCTAATAGGAGTGTAGCAGCATCTCATTGCAGTTTTCATTTCCATTTCCCTGATGACATATGATGTTTGAGTGTCTCTTATGTGCTTATTTTACCATCATTATATCTTCTTTATGTTTGAATCTTTTGCCCAATTTCTTTGGGTTGCTGTTTTCTTCTCATGAGTGTTCAGAGTGTATATATTCTGGATATAAGTACTTTATTGGTTATATGGATTACAAATATTTTCTCCCAGTCTGTGCCTTGCTGTTCATTCTCTTCATGTCTTTCAAAGACTAAAAGGCTTTTATTTGGTTGAAGTCTATTTTATCAATTTGTTCCTTTATGGGTTGTGTTATTGTATCTCAGTAAACTTTGCCTAACCCAGGGTCACAAAGATTTTCTCCTGTGTTTTCTTCTAGAAGTTTTAGAATTTTAGGTATTGCATTAGGTCTATTATCCGTTTTGAATTAATTTTTATATATGACACAAAGTTCAGATTGAAGTTCTTTCTTTCTTTCTTTCTTTTTTTTTTTTTGCATATGGCTATTCAGTGGCTCCAGTGCCATTTGTTGAAAAGGCTGTCATTTCTCTATTATGTTGCCTTTGCACCTTTAAGAAAAATTAGTTGTCCATATATGTGTGGGTTTACTTTTGGACTCTATTCTGTTCCATTGACCTATTTGTCAGCCTTTATGGCAATAATATACTGTTTTGATTACTGCAGCTTTGAATTGTGTATTGAAATCAGAACAAACCTTAACTTTGTTCTTTTTAAAAGTTGTCTTATTTATTCTAAGTTTTTTGCATTTCCATATAAATTTCAGAATCAGCTTGTCAATTTCTACCCAAAACAAACAACCCTACTGATACTTTTATTAGGATTGCATGAATTCATAGACCAAGGTGGGAAGAATTGACAGTTTAACAACATTGAGTCATCAGACCCATGAACAAGATATATATATATATATATATATATATATATATATATATATATATATCCATTTATTTAGATGATATTTAATTTCTCTCAGTAGTTTTCAGTATACAGGTCTTTTGTTAGATATGTCCCTATGTCTTACATATTATTTGATACAATTGTAAATGATACCTTTTTATTTCAATTTCTGAATGTTCATTATCAGTATATAGAAATCGAATTGATTTTTGTGTATTGATATTGAATCCTGCTAACCTCATTTATAACTTTTGGTAACTTTTTTGTAGATTTCATCAGGTTTACTTTATAGATCATCTGCTAATAAAGATAGCTTTACTTCTTCCTTTTCAATCTGTGTGCCTTTTTATTAGTTGTCCAATTTATAGCCATAGTTCATATTTTCTTATTATCCTTTTAATATGTGCAGTCTACATTGGTATTGCCTCTCTCGATCCTGATATTAATAAATAGTGTCTTCTCTCTTTTTTATTTCTTACCATTCTGGCCAGACGTTTATCTGTATTGAGCCTCTCAAAGAATCAGCTTTTGGTTTCAATGATTTGAAATTTTTTTCTACTTTATTGATTTCTGCTATGATCTTTATTAGTTTATATTTTATCATTATTATTGCCTTTCTTCTTCCTTTGGGTTTAATTTGCTCTTCATATACCAGTCTCTTAAGATGAAAGCTGAGATCACTGATTAAAGATGTTTCTTTTCTAATATATGCATTTATTACGGTAACATTTTCTAAGTACTGATTTTGTATTCCACAAATACTGATATGTTGTGTTTTCATTTTCATTCATTTGTAAATATTTTTAAATTTCCTTCTTGATATATCTTCATTGACTCATTGTTATTTAGAAGAGTATAGTTTGGTTTCCAGAAATTTGGGGACTTTTAGGGATCTTTTATTTACCTCTAATTAAATCTTACGGTGGTCAGAAAACACACTTTGTGTAAATTAAATTCTTTTAAATTTAATGTGACTTATTTATGGCCCAGAATATGCTTCGTCTTGGTAAGTGGTCCATGTGCACTTGGGAAGAATGTGTATTCTGCTATCGTTGGGTAGATGTTCTATAGATGTTAACCAAGTCAATTTAATAGTATTGTTTAAGTCTACTACTCTTGCTGATTGGGTGTCTACTTCCTGTATCAGTTATTGACAGAGAGGTACTGAAATCTCTAGCTATGATTGTGGATTTTTCTGTTTCTCTTTGTAAGTTCTATCAGTTTTCGTTTCATGTATTTTGAAGTTTTGTTATTAGAGTATAATTAGAAATGCTATATCCTCTTGACTGTGTTTATAGACTGATCCTCTTTATCCTGGTAATATTCTTTATTCTGAAGTCTGCTTTGATATTAATATAACCACTTCACATTTCTTTTGATCAGTGTTAACATGGTAAGTCTTTTCCCATCCTTTTAATTGTAAACTGTTTGTGTCTGTGTATTTAACGTGAATTTCTTACAGACAACATATAATTGCATCTTGATATTTTTACCCATTTTATTTATCTGTTTATCCATCTCGGTCTTTTAACTGGTTGTTTACGTTATTTACATTTAATGTGACTATTGACATGGTTAAGTTTGTCTGTCTTGCTCTTTGTTTTCTATTTGTCCCATCTGTTCTTTGTTCCTTTTTTCTGCCTTCTTTTGGATTTATTGAGTATTTTATGATTTCATTTTATCTCTGTTGGATTACTAGCTGTAACTCTTTGTTTTATTTTTTCTGTGATTGCTTTAGGGTTTATAGTATACATCTTTAACTCATCAAGTCTACCTTCAAGTGATCTTGTACGATTTCACATGTAGTACAAGAATCTTATAATAGTATATTTCTATTTCTTCATTCTCAGCCTTTATGCTGTCAGTGTCATATGTTTTATTTTTAGATGTGTTATAGATGCACATGACACAGTTATTGTTTTTGTGTAAACATTTGGTCATCTCTGTCTGCTTTTAAAATTTTCTCTTTATCACTGCTTTGAACAATTTGATATAGCTTTCTCTTTCATGGTTCTTGTGATTGGTGTTTATTGAGCATCTTGGACTTGTGGGTTTATAGTTTTTATCAAATTTGGGAATATTTCAGCCATAATTTCTTCAACTATTTTTTTCTGTCCCCATCCATGCCTCCTTTGCAAACTCCAATTGCACATATAGTAGGCCACCTAAAGTTATCCCACAGCTAAATGATGCTCTTTTCTTTTTCTTTCTTTCTTTCTTTCTTTTTGTGTTTTATTTTGATAATTTCTACTGCAGTATCTTCAATTTTATTCATCTTTTCTCTTAGAATTTATTCTGCCATTTATCCCACCCTGTATATTGAAGTTTTTATCTTTAGAAGTTTGAGATTTGGATCTTTTTAAAATCTTGCCTGTGGCTACTTAACTTTTTAAACATATGGGCTACAGTTATAATAATTGTTTTAAGGTCTTCATCTGCTTACTCTCTATTATTTTTTTGGCCGCACTGTGCGGCTTGCGGGATCTTAGTTCCCTGACCAGGAATTGAACCTGGGCCCTGGCAGTGAGAGCGTGGAGTCCTAACCACTGGACAGCCAGGGAAGTCCCTTCATCTGCTTATTCTAATATTTGTGTCAGTTTGGGTGGTTCTGATTGATTGATTTTTCTCCTCATTATGGGTTATATTTTCCTACCTATTTGCATGCCTGATAATTTTTGATTGGATGCTGGACATTTTTAATTGTACCTTTTGGGGTGCCACGTATTTTCATATTCCTTAAATATTCTTGACATGTGTTTGGGGATACAGTTTAGTTACTTGGATGCAGTTCGATTTTTCAAGGTCTCACTTTTAAGATTTGTTAGGCTGGACCAGAGCAGTACTCATTCTAGAGGGCCCATGACTGAGGCAAGACCTTCCTCAGTACTCTACTCAATGCCCCATGAATTATGAGTTTTTTCAGTCTGACTGGTGGGAACAGGCACCATTTTCAGCCCTGTGTGAGGACCAGGCAGCCTTCCCTTTCATTTTGGCTAGTTCTTTCCCCAGCCTTGGGTAGTCTCCTTCCACGCATGCAGTGATCAGTACTCAGCTAAATACTCAAAAAAGACCCACTGTATAGCTTCAAGAGTCTCTCTTGGTGCAGCTCTCTTTTGTCTAGCACTCTGTTCTACAAATTCCATCCATTTCGGTTTCCCCATTCTCTCAGCTCCAGCTGCACAACTCCAAAAGTCCACCTTGCGCCATCTGGGTTTCCCCTTCACAGCCTGGAAACCTTCTCATGGCAGCAAGTAGGGACAGTCAGGGTTTACCACATTCAAGGTTCACTGTCCATTGCTGCCTGATGTTCCGTGTTTTGAAAACTGTTGTTTCATATTTATTGTCTAGTTTTTTACTTTTTTTCAGGAAACAGGGTAAATCCAGCCCCTGTTACTCCATCTTAGCCAGAAGCAAAAGTACTCAAACCAGAGTTTTTGGCTACTTCTATGAGGAAAGGGAAATGTCTCCAGCACCAGAGACTTTGTGAGAGCCTCTTTTTGTGAGATGTGGGTTTCCTTAAGAACACCATGGTTTGAGTAATAAGTAGACACCTGTATAGCCAATGCAGCATTTACTGAGTCAGGAAAATATTTCGTAAACAACAGTTGGTGATCATGTCTTATGTGAAGAAGTACAGTTACCCCTTGTGATATTTCTCACTGCCTAGCTGGCCAGGGTCCAAAGAAATAGCCTCCTTGATGACTTGTTTGCTCTGTTGCTAATAGAAAGAAAAATAGGATGCAAATTTTGGCTCGTAGTATTTCTCTTGTAGTTTTGTATGCTATTTCTGTTGGTCTTGAAGAAGCAGAGTTCTTTTAAATTATTCTCCGTCATATGTCAGGTCCTAGGAGCTCCTTTCTAAATGAGAGTATTCCATGACTTGTCAAAGGATTCAGAACTTTTACAAAGCATAATGTTGTCAGGCACTATGACTTAGGTTATTGGGATAATTTTTAAAAATTCATCTGTAGGAATTTACAGTTTGGTATTTTCTAGGTAATATGTAGATGGCTATAACGTAATCCCTCCATTAGAAAAATACTCAGTCGTCTTTCTTACTGGACAAAGCTAAGTGGAAGCTGAAAATTCCTAGTTGCTTTATCTAAAAAGAAAAGGTCTACTCTTTTTTTTTTTTTTTTTTTGCGGTACGCAGGCCTCTCACTGCTGTGGCCTCTCACTGCTGTGGCCTCTCCCGTTGTGGAGCACAGGCTCCGGACGCGCAGGCTCAGCAGCCATGGCTCACGGGCCCAGCCGCTCCGTGGCATGTGGGATCTTCCCGGACCGGGGCACGAACCCGCGTCCCCTGCATCGGCAGGTGGACTCTCAACCACTGTGCCACCAGGGAAGCCCACAAAAGTGTGCCAGCACTGTGCTAAGTGGTATACGGTTAACTGCATTTGATCCTCACTGTAGCCCATGAAGAAGGAAACTTGTGACCCCTTTTACAAATAAAAGAACTGAGGCACAGAGAGTTTAAGTCGTTTTCTTAACGTCACAGAGCTATTATGTGGGAAAAGTGTCCTTGGCAAATTATACCAGCAGGACACCCTGGGTCTTAAAAACACCCCCCATTTACCTCAGCTTCCTTTTAGTCACTGCTCTGGGGAAATAAAAGTGTCCTCAATAACTTAGAACTCAGGGGCTATTGTTACAGAGTTGGCAGGTCATAGCACTAACAAATATTAAATATGAATAATTTACCAGGCACTATATGTATTCATGCATTTAGTTTTCATTCCAACCCTATTAGATAAGTCAGGTAACTTACCTATTTGGTAAGTTCTATTATTATTATCTCCCATTTTATAGATGGGAATATTGAGGTACAGAGGTTAAGTAACATACACAAACCTCACATAGTTAATAAGTGGAGGAGCCAATGTTCATCCCAGGCAGTATAATGCCAGAGTCCACGAGTTTAACCATGACACATCCTAGCTCTTGATGGATAAGGGCTGTCTGCCCACTGCACGTGGCATATTTGTGGCATCTGAATTTAAGCTTCAGAAGTGCACTAGTGCCCTTGTTGGTACAAAACCTACCAGAATGTTAGAAACTGCCTATACGGTTCAAGAGTTCCCCAGAAGAGAGCTGTGGTCTGAGTTGTCTTTCAAGTGAAGGCTCCCGAACCTGTTTGGTGAGAATGCAGAGGGCACACTTTGCCTGCACACAGCCATAACCTGTGCCAGGTGGTGATGATGGGGAAATGCCCAAACTGATGCTGGGGAACCCTGGGAGCCCTCAACATGTGGGCTGTGGTCCACCTTAGACAACCTGCAGCCTGCTTGGAAAAGCCTTAAATGCATGAGAAACCCACTGCGGGTTTGCCTGCAGTGATGGTTTTTGGAGGCCTCCTCAACCATACGTGTGATTTTAGTAATCAAACAACATTTATCACTACCACGCCATTTTTAAAATCAGCGGTTTGAAGACATGCTTGGAAAATTAAAATAGTATTGGCTACCTTGTCTCTTTAGGAGTGTATAGAATTATTATAATAGTGAGATGACAGAAAATGTGGAAAAGCAAGTGGGGTTCAAGAGGTGCTCTGTGGTAGAGACCGTGCATGGGGGTGGGTGGGGAAGAAGAGGACGGTAGCTCGACTTACTGAGAGCTCAGCAAACAGCCGATACTGATTTTTTCATGTATTGACTCATCTAAGCCTCGCAACAGCCGATAATGTTATTTATTGTTACTTTAACAAATGAGCAAATGGAGGCATAAATAAGGTAAATAATTTGGCCCTGGGTAAATAGCTCATTAGTAGTGAAGTAATCACTAGGCAGTCTGGCTACAGAAACCATAGTATTTGTCTTTATTCATTCAATAAAAAATTACTGCATTCCAATTAAGGGCTAGGATTTCTGAAGAGTGCTGCATTATCAGTGTAATATTTAGCACTGCTACCTTCCTGTGGCCCATCCTAAGTCTTAAGGATTCTCTCATTTGTGTATGGGTGTGTGTTGTGTTTATTTTAAAGGCAAGGTACATGATGGTACTTTCTAACATAATATTTCTGAAAGATACCAGGGACCTTGGAGGGACTGAACATACCCAGAATTCCATGATGTTATGTGTTACTCCTTCCAAAAATCACATAGAAAGCCATTTGAAACATTTTCCTAGTTCTGCAGTGCACGAACAGAATTAGGATTTTGTAATCACACACACACACACACTAATATCGTACTTTAAATCTGCAGCTCAAGAATCTACCTCATGATCATAAGCTATTTTCATATGAAAAAGTTAAAAAATTTTTGAATATTAGACCACATTCTTGGAAATTCAAGAAGTGAATTTGACAGAGGCTTCAAGAAGTCCTTCAGTGTACAGGTGTGTGATTTTGTTTAACCCAATGTTTTCCAAACTTACTTGCAGATGTAATTCTTCTTTCAAGCAGTGCTTACCAGTGAACTGTTGACCACGCTTTTGAAAGTGATGTTCTAGATATATCCTATACCGTTAAATAATAAAGCAAGACAACTGTAAGCTTCCTCGGTTTTACCTTAGGTTAGATCTGGCCACAAGATAAAACCTAGGTCTATTCTGATTCTGTTTTTTGGCCGTGCCTCACGGCTTGTGGAATCTTAGTTCCCTGACTAGAGATGGAACACGGGCCCTCAGCAGGGAGAGAACAGAGTCCTAACCACAGGACCACCAGGGAATTCCTTATTCTGATTCTTTAAATAAAACATCTTAGGACTCAGTCAAGAGATGTTAACCTGAGTACAAGGCAGTTAGGATCTCCTCTGCTCCAGGCTTTAACAGGAGCAGGTACCATATCAAGATGCAGGAGAAAATGGCTCAGTGATGCCTTCAGAGATTTACTGTGCCCCCTGCTTTCATAAGCACTCATCTCTTTGTACTTTGAATAAATGTGGAAATATTAGTGAGCCAAACATTAATAATCCTATTAAAAAACAAAGTCATTGCAAGACTATCCAATCATGTTTATTTTTATCCTCCCTGATTTCTGGACTGAGGCCTTATTAGGTGTGCCCTTTCATCAGGAGACTTGGGGAGAGTCTCAGCCTGTCACCCACAAACACGCTCTTGCCACACTTGCAGTGATAGAATATGTTGCATAATGTCCTCAGACTGTTAATGCCATTTGCATTTAAGTGTGTGAACCTGGAGGCACCAAAGCTCTCTTAAAAACCCCTTCACAAGGCAATTTGGCCACGTCGGTGACAATGAAGAGTCTATCTTTTCACCCAGTGCTCCACCAACTTTAGGAATTAGCGTGTGGAAGATACTACTGAAATATGAAAAGATGAATATCAAAAGATCTTAGATTATTATTTCTAACAGCAGGAAACTGAAAACTGCCTAAATGTGATTGAATAAGGATTAGTTAAACAAGTGACCAATCATTCATGTGATAAGAATACTGGGCAGCCATTAAAAAAATAGAACAGCCCTTCTCGGCTGGTGTGGAAGCATGTCCAAACTGCATTGTTTTTTTTTTTTCTTTCATCCATTTTTTTTTCTCCGCACTGCACAGCATATGGGATCTTAGTTCCCCGGCCAGGGTTCAAACCCACACTCCCTGCATTGGAAGGGCTGTGTCTTAGCCACTGGACTGCCAGGGAAGTCCCGAAATTGCATTGTTAAGTTTAAAAAGAACCAAGCTACAGAACAGTAAATATAGTATAATTGTCTTTAACTTTATTTGCTTGTATGTGTGTGTGTGTGTGTGTGTGTGTGTGTGTGTGTGTGTGTGTGTGTATAAAATGTACTTATAGGAAAAATAGAAAAATATATTGCATAGTATAAATTTTTATTATCTCTGAGAGTGAGATTATGGACTTTTGCTTTCTAAGTAATGCTTTTCTAAAATTTTTTAAATAGGATACTTGGATTCATTTTATATCAGAAAAATAGAGACAAAAATAATCAGTGTATTCATTAAACTTTACCTCTTTGAAGCTGTATGAAGAGAATAAAAACATTGTGTTGATCACTCTCCCTCCATTAGAAAAATAGTCGTCTTTCTCACTGGACAAAGCTACGTGGAAGCTGAAAATTCCTAGTTGCTTTATCTAAAAAGAAAAGGTCTACTCTTTTTTTTTTTTTTTTTTTTTGCGGTACGCGTCCCTCTCACTGCTGTGGCCTCTCCCGTTGCGGAGCACAGGCTCCGGACGTGCAGGCTCAGCGGCCATGGCTCACGGGCCCAGCCGCTCCGCGGCATGTGGGACCTTCCCGGACTGGGGCACGAACCCGTGTCTCCTGCATCGGCAGGCGGACTCTCAATCACTGTGCCACCACGGAAGCCCACAAAAGGTCTACTCTTAATGACAACTGACAGAATTTTTTTTCTGATTGTAAAAATAATACTTGATTGTTGAACATTTAGAAAATACAGAAAAGGACAAAAAAATCAAAAAAAGGAATTGATCCATAATCCTACTGCTGATGCGTTAATTGTATTAGTTTGACCTGTTTCTTTCTTTGAAGTATGTATTTTTGTTGGCTGAGATCAGTTGCTGCCTGCATTTTATATTGTGTTAGACTTTTAACTTTTTAGGTATTCTGGCTACGTTGACCTCATCCATCCACTTTTCTTCCTATTTTCTATGTGTTCTTGCAAGAACCAGGATGCAAGATGGGGAAGGATTGCAGGATTGCTTTGAACATTCACATTTTTATTTCATTAAAGATAAACTCGCACATTGAGAGTAGGGACCAGGTTTTTTATATGTTGGAGTCTCTAGGGCCTAGATGTTACGTAAAAGGTTGCTTAAGTGAACGAGCGAATAATTAAAGAATGAACGAAGGGATGGCAGGATTGAGGCATTTTAGAACGTAAAATCAACAAGACCTTGTATCCCCCATGTTTAACGTCTTAGCCCCTGCTACCTGCAGAGGCAGTATAGTGCAGTGGGGGAAAGGTTCGACTGAAATCAGGCGGTCTGGGTTCAAACACATGGCTTTGGCTCTAACCTGGGCATGTTACTTACATCTTTAAGCCTCAGTTTTATCGACTGTAAAGTGGGGATCATAGTTCCTACTACAATGGATGAGTTAATATATACCAGGTAGACAGAAGAGTGTCTGAAGCAGACACTGTTTTTTTTGTTTTGTTTTATTTATTTATTTAGGCCAATTCTGGGTGACCTCTTTTTTTTTTTCCACACACACACACACTGTACTTTATTTTCACAAGAGATAAACTGACACCAAGCATTGTAAATGGATGACCACAACAAAAGCAACAACGATTGCAATTACCAAACACAAAACACACTCATACTGTGTCATAATATTGACATTCAGTCCAGTAATCCTCCACTGTAACAGCTCCTTTACTTTGCAGTGAAAATTGATTTGTATATTTTTTGCCTCTCAGTCCTTGTGAGATTTTTTTTTTATTCAAACAGAAAGTCACCAAAATTATAATCATCCTCATCAGTTCACTCAGTCCCATGTAATTAATTTTTTTTCATCTTGATCTTTTGTTAGCACTTTTATGAGTTCATCAATTTTCCATTAGAGTTCTGAAAATGCTTATTCATTCAGTTCAGCAGTATAGTCAGTTGCCAGAAACCTGTACTTGTCAGAGTCTTTTCCATGGGCAGACACTGTTTTGCTATTAATGTTTTTACTATTATTACTACTACTCTGACATATGACGCTCCCTCATAGGACACACAAACCCCAGCTCGTCACTCTAGCCTCCTCCGCACTCACCATGTTCATACTGAAATAATTCCTCATTCCCTGATTAATACCAGCTTTCTCAAGCTTCCATGCCTTTTAATATATTTATCCCTGTGCTGAATGTCTTTCTCTTTTTCATGTTCTTTGTCTGCTGAATGCTTTTCTCTCTCCCTTCATTTCCCTCTGGTAAATTTCCACTCATCCTTCTGAACTCAGCTCCGAAGTCCCCTGCCCTTAACCAATTCTTTCCTTCCCTGTGTACCACCACCAACCATATCCTAAAGAAATTAAGTTCCTCCAATCCCGAAAGTATCCTCTAGATACTTCTCTAGCTCTCTTCCCATAGCATTGACTTGCTTGTTTATATACCTGCCACCCCGCAACTGGACTGATTCCTTGGGATCAGGGTCAGCTTTACGTCCCAGCCACTGGCACAGAGACAGGCATACACTCTAGGCCCTCGGTAAATATTTGTCAAATGAGCAAAGTAAATGTAGCTTACACGCACAACTACATTGATCAAATTTTGCAGAATGGGCTTGTGAAAAGATTGAGCCAAATTGAAAATAAGATCTGCGTAACAACCTTAAAATTAGACTCTTTCAGCTTTCAGTCTTATTTTGTTTTCATTACCTAAGATGGAGCTAGTGTTTCTACGTTCAATTTTCCAGAGTTGATATTGTACTTGTAACCTTGAAATTTCATATACTGAACCCGTTGGAATACCATTTGGGGCATCGCATGATCGGATTTTAAAGCACAGGAGTCTCAGCATATGTACTGTAACCTTTGCTGCTTTATTCACCGTAAATACTTTTTGGAGACGTTTAGGAGAATTGCTGTAAAATCGGCTACAAGGGTAGTTTGGCATACTTCTCTGCTCTTAGATTCAAACAGCTTTTCTTGGAATTTCAAGGAAATAAGTCATCAACATTCGATTGCCTTTAGTATGGAAAGGCATGGCAAGTGTATGCAGAGGGAGTCCACTTAATCTTAAAACCTCATTTTAGCCAAATCTTCCAATATATTCTTTTACCCCAACGATTCAGCCAAACTATCTGAACATCATTGGCTTTCCCTTTTCCTTCTTACTAAAGCCAGAGTTACCATATAGGCAGCAACGAAGCAGGAGTGGAAGAAAAATTGGAGAAATGAATCATCCCAAAAGTCAATAATGAGGTCCTGAAACAATCATGTGACTTTTGTGAGAGGGAAACATTCTCCTAAAATCTAGAAAGGTATTTGCTAATTTAATACTGTTCCAGCTGCCTATTCATGACAAAGAGACTTTATAAAAGTACACGTTCATGGTAAGACCTATTATTATCCCTGTTTACAGTGCCTTAAAAGAGAGGAATTAGTCTCAGCTCGATTTAAACTAATACAACATGAAGCATATTCCTCTGTAACCAATCCATTACTGTCAGCACCACATTCATGGTTCTTGTCCTGGAATTATTCCATGTAGTGCAACAACCGACAGTTTGAATGCTTACCAAGGATAAAATACATTCAGTATATCTGCTAACCTGGCAGAGGTTTAGTAGTGGGGATTTGAGAGTGTTCGTCTACGTGAATGTGTGTGTATGTGTGTGTATTTTAATCCTCAAACTCATTTCAAGATGCTGAAATTATTTAAAGGGCCAGTAACAGAAATTGAATTTTGCAGGCTGTAAGTTCTGTCTATACAGAGGTGAGCGTGCTTTCTGGTAATAAGTAGCCATAGATATTTACACAGTGAAGTCACTAAGCTGAACATCAGAGTTGGTTTGAAGACTAGCCAATCCATGTGGAACAAAGAAATCGAATGCCATGTTTTAAAGGGCTATTGAGAGTTTCATAATCAGTACTTCACCTTTCCCTGTGTCATGTGGTTTTCCTTCTATGTTTTCCTGATATTGAAATGATGTGTGTCTTAAACCATGAGCATTTAGATCTGTGCTGCCTTGTGCATGTGTGAGAATCAGAGTTTTCATAATAATAGCTTATAACACATGCCAGTTGTAATCCTCAGGGACCTGTCCCCTGTGCTGTTTCGGTTGCCTTTACCACCTCCCTGAGGTGCTAAAGGGGAAGTTGTTGGGTCTTCAGATGAAAAAATCAAGGCCCACCGAAGGGCAAAAGGACATGGTCTTAGAGAACAAGGAAAATGCACTCTAGTTGGCACTACCCGGAGTAAATTTACAAAGAATGAATTATTTGTTCATTGATGTATTGCCAGCACAAGAAGGCACTCAAATATTTGTTGAATACGTTGAACAGAGCCACTAAACACCCAACTGGAATATTTGTATTTCATACTGGTGCCATTTAACATGAATTACCTTAAAACATTTAAACCCAGTGCTGATACTTTTGGTAGACCATCATCTCAGAAAGAGGCTATCGGAATATCGTTACAGCTAAATTGTCACTCCAAAAAAAGTCATAAACATAGTATGATAAATGCTTGGATGGAGGGAGGACGAGGTAGATGGTCAATTCAGCTGAAAATACAATATTTTAAAATCTAGGAAAGGATGAGAAAACTCTGGAAGATATTTTCTCAATTTATTATAGAAATCAAATTTCTTCGTATGTTTTCTGCTTTTGAAAATGCTTAAGTGGACATCCTTGAAGATTCAAATCTTATATTTCAAAAGGAACATGGCAAAGAAACTTTTAAAAACTAATTTACCCACACCCACTCTCTCTCTCTGTACATCCATCCATTTACCTGTCCATCTATCATCTACCATCTATTTGTCATCTGTTTTTTCAACCCATACTAGAAGCACATGTCATTTGCCTTTCTGGCGTGTTACACATGCTTAAGAGGCCTAAGGAGGAGGTTTGAAAAGCTACCTTTATATTTTTCAGAAAGAAGAAATTGAATGGAAGACTGCCATTTCGTAATTAAGGAGGCCTAATATTAATGTTTTACAATATAGATTCATTGGGAAATAGACCAAGTTACCCATTTCAGCTAAACCTGTTGAATTGGCCACAAATAGTTACAATTTAAATTTACTAAGAACACATTGAAAATATATGCTATAAGAGTACAGTTTACCTCCCAGCTGAAGTGAAGTCAGTAAGTATTTCATGGGTGTTGGACACCAACCAAGATTGTTTTGTTCACTCCTTGGAGAGACCAAAATATGGCTCAGTGCATGACATGGCAAAGAGTTGGGGCACTATGGAGAGGTGGTCCCAGCTTGATTCCTGGTAGCACCACTAAGAGGGTAGGTGGCCTTAAGCAGTAATCTACTGTAATCTCCTAATTTCAGTCCTCACCTGTGAAGTGAGGTAATAATACCTCCTCATAAGGTTGTCCTGAGGATTCAATGAATTAATATATGTCAGCCTCTTGGAACAGATAGTTAGCACTTAAATGTTCTCGTTTTTATTGCTGTTGTTATTGATAATATTCTTCCAAAATTCCCAAGAGGACTATTATACGATGTTCTCATTTGTAAGAAGTACTTGGGCATAAATAACCACCATTATGGCATAAAAGGAGAATGTTGGTGAAAACATTTTAAATGTGGTATATACCCTATTGGAAAAAAATGAAAAACAGGAGGCCCAATCAAATGGATGTACAATAGTCCTAAAAATAAAAGTATCATTGCATATTTACTCCTAGATGCAAAAAGCATCTCGGATGTTAGGCTAGGATACTAACTTTAGCAGTGCTTCTTTATTCAGAAGATTCATTTTAACATCATGACCGTAACTTTCTCTTCTTTCTCATGATTCATCCTTTTCTCCCTCTAATCATCCTTGATTATCTTGCAAGCCCCTTGCACTTTTTGGTTTTTTTTAATATGACTAGTTTTTCTTCAGGACACTCCACTGCTACAAATTCAAATTATAATCGTAAATTAGTGCCAGGGTACATTTAAGCAATTAGAATGCTGTCATTAAATTCTGCTGTGTATGTAATCTAATAATGCATACAGGTAAGTACAAAAGGAGAGAGCTGGGTTCTCAGTGTCTACTGACAGTTATTCATCTGTTCTCCAATTGTCTCACCTCCTATTTATCAGATGTGGGTGCCTTGGAACCTCCTTGCTTATTAGTGGAACCTGACCTATTTAGGCTCCCCGTCTTGCATCGCTTAACGACTTGGCTGTAGATCACCACACCTCTCATTTTCAGAGCAGTCTCATAAACATTCAGCCCCTTGCTTTGCAACCATGTTGGTGCAAGAGTTTATTACAAGGTTTCAGATACTGGCAGAATGGTGGAGCCAGTGTCACTGATATTTGGCCACGTGACAATACCATTCTTCCTGGGATCAAAAGAAATAAAGCCGAGCCTCCAGATCTCAGAATAGGGGCGAAGTAAAAAGAATTGGGTGGAGGAAGACTCACAGTTCTGATGGTATTTTTGTAGCATCGTCTGGTAGAACCTTGTTATCAAAAGGTTTGGTATTTTTTTTAAAGTATAGACTAATTCATTTAAAAATATTTATTGAATGTCCACTATGTGCTACACTAGTGTGCTGTGTGCACAGTGGTGACTTGGATCTCTGCCCATGTGCAGTTTAGAGTTTTATGAGATTAATATCATATTGTCTCAATAATTAGCTTTTGAGTTAGTTTGGTATTTGTTTGTTTGTTTGTTTTCCTTTTCTGGGCCAGGATCCATTTAGGATCACACATTGGTTTTAGTTGTCATGACTCTATAGTCTCCATAATGGGAAACAGATGTCCAGTCTTTCCTTGGCTTTTCTTACATTGGTATTTTTCAAGAGTATAGGCCATTTGCCTTGTAGAAGGTCTCTCAATTTGTGAAATATGGATTTGTCTAATTCAGTGATTCCAGACATGTATTGTGTTGGCCACATCTTAGAATCGTTAGGGAACTTGGTGAAACCACAGAGACCCACAACCTGCCCCGTTTCACCCTGTACCACTTCAGTGAGTCTGGGTCTCTCTATTCTTCAGTGGCTTTCGGGTAACTCTGCTATACACAGACGTTTCAGAGCCACTAGTCTAATATAATTTCCTTGTGGCAAGAATACTACATAAGTGATGTTGGGTCCTCCTCAGTGTGTCTCACAGGGAGGCTTGCAACGTTAGTAAGCTTTGTTTTTGGTTAAGGTGGTATCTACCAGATTTCTCTTCATCTTTTCCACTTTGTAATTAACAACTTGTCTGGAGTCAACGCTTTGAGACTGTTTGACCATCCTGTTTCCCAACAGTCTTTGATCCAATGGTCTTGGTCTCCAGTGGTGATCTTGGCTAAGCCAGTTAGTACTGTGGTATATGGTGATTGTAAATGGTGATTTGCTAATTCTATCACCTTCAACATTTCTTAGCATTCATGGGTAAAGAATAATTTTCCCTTCTTCTCCATCTTTTTAAAAAAATGGTTTTTATTATCAACATGGACTCATGGATTTCTTTTTATTCAATATATTATAATCCCTTCTCTCATTCATTTTGATGCTCTAAAGGCTCCCACTACCATCGCCTTGGAATCAGCCGTTTTTCCTTTCAGTGGAGAATGCTATCTAGAAACCAAGGTCTGGTTTCTATGTAAACTAGTTGGAACCTCATCTCAAGAACAAAAATATGCACCACCTGTCCACCAAAAAGAAACATGCATTGCACAAACCATACCTGGGCTCCACCTTGAGAAAAGATGATCTGATTCATTTTCCCTTCTTTCTCATTTCCATGTCTGTATATTCACTTGTATTATTCTCCCACAACCAAACACTAATTCATAAACTTTCTCTTTGTTCCCATGTTCATTGTGATCAAGTTTCTGAGAAGCAGTCTGTCCAGATACTTTGATCCTACTGCTTATATCTTTGAAACTGTGATACACACCCACAAAACACCTGTACTTGTTTGCTCTTCTTGTAATGCTTTTTAGTTTTTGAAAGCATCTTTTTTTTTTTTTTTTTTTTTTTTTTGTGGTACGCGGGCCTCTCACTGTTGTGGCCCCTCCCGTTCCGGAGCACAGGCCCCGGAAGCACAGGCTCAGCGGCCATGGCTCATGGGCCCAGCCGCTCTGCGGCATGTGGGATCTTCCGCGACCGGGGCAAGAACCCGTGTCCCCTGCATCGGCAGGCGGACTCTGAACCACTGCGCCACCAGGGAAGCCCTGAAAGCATCTTTATAGCTCATTTTTCTTTTTTTTTCTCAAAACTCTGTGAAGTTGGGGGACAGATATATTATTTTCCTTTTACATTTTTAGAAAGTGATGCCAGAAAAGTAAAAGATTTTTTGATAAGTTTGCATATATATATATATTCTTGCATATATATATATATATCCTTGATAACTAGGTACTATGCTAACAGTTCCCATAGCTGATAAAGCCTGAGCTATGTTCTCATAGTTCAGAAAGCTAGGATTCCTTATTCTGAGTTGAAAATCAAGGCAAATCAACCGTATAGTGAATCGAGAAACATAAGAAGCATTCCCTTTTTAAAAAGGAAAGATAATAATACACCCATCGACATTTTCCTTCACTACTCTTTTAGTTGATATTCTACAAATGTTTTGAGTACCTGCTGTGTGCCAAGTGGTCCTGGAGATATAGCTAGGGTCAAAATAGGTAAAAACCCATGCCCTAAGGAGCTTACCTATTAGGCAGAGGTGATGGTAGATAGGGATAAAGACAATAAAGAAGATAAATAAGGTTATACTGCATTAGAAGGTGCAAACAGGGTCACCAAATACAGTTGCACAGGTTGCGCACTGCCCGACTCTGTGCCCAGTGGTACCATGGAGATCTTGGACCTAAGCAACTTAGGATGAAACTGACATTAAGTAAGATGGGAAAGGCTGAGGGAAGATCAGTGGTTCTGTGTTTTGTTTTTTTTTCTTAACTTTATATTGAAGTATACACATGGAAAAGTGTATATAATGTAATTGTGCAGCTCAATGAACTTTCACAGATTGAACACATCTGTGCAGCTAGTACCACTATCAAGGAAACAAAACATTACCAGCACCTGAGAAGCCCCTAGCATGTTCTTCCAGTCATTAATCCCCCCACTACCATGACTTTTAATAGTATTTATTAGTTTGGGCTGACTTTGTATTTTATAGAACTGAAGTTATACAGTATATGCTTTTTTAATATATGGCTTCTTTTGCTCAAATTATGTTTTTGAGATTCATTCATGTTGTGTGTCGTTACAGCCAGCTTATTCATTTTCCCTGCTGAATAGTAGTCCAGAGTATGAGTATACCACAGTTCATTTACATAAATGGGCATTTGGGTAGCTTTGCAGTATTTGGTTATTATAAGTCGTGCTGCCATGAGGATCCAAGTGCCTGCCCTTTAGTGGACATCTGTAAACATATCTATTAGGTGTATACCTAGGAGCAAAATTGCTGGGTCATAGTGCATGTGTATGTTACACTTTAGTGGACCTTGCCAAAAAGTTAGTCCAGAAGTAACTTAAGTTGGTCCACCAGCAGTGTATGGGAGGAGTGCTGTTTTGATGTGTTAAGTAAAATGTCTACTTTATTCAGTGCAATCAGTTATACCGCCATACATTGAAAAGAACTGCACCAAAATATTATTTGGAGACAATTTCGCTAGATGCCTAGGAAATGGAAATAAACTAACTAAAGTTTATTGGCATTATTGGCTTTGGTGAAGAAGTTGAATACAAGTTAAATACACTAAAAATAATATCCTACACAATGATAACCAGATTAACAGAATGAAAAAAGTGACCTATTTATGTTGGAAAATACAAAAAAAAATTATTAATCCTAAACCAGAATGTGTGTGATCTTCATGGTATATCATAAAACTTTATGATCACTGTAGAGCAATTTCAGTAGATACTTATTATGGTTCCAAAGAGGAAGGCAAATTACTATATCTTTTTAAAAACTTGACAAGATTATTTTTAAAATTTCTTTAAAAACATAAATGGAAAAGAATGGCAAATATTATTATGGAAAGTTAAAGCCTTTGTCATATCAGATACTGAGACATATTACAAAGGAAGAATGATTAAATGTTATGGAACTACACAAAAATTGAACCGTGTCCCAGAACAAAGTAGAGAACCATATATATAATGATATATAAGGATGTAAGAAGCAGCATGGTAAACAGTGCAGAGAGAATAACATTGAGAGCCTTTGGGGGCTACCCTTCATGGTAGGTGCTTTATATTTTATACTTTATGCTCTAAACAACTCAGTAAATTCAATATTATCATTCCCCATTTTGCAGAGGAGGAACTGAGTGAGTTTCAGAAAAAATTACTTACTCAGGGCCCCATAGATTCTTCCAGTGTGGGAGGGCCAAGTCCAATCTGACTTCACAGGAGGAGAGAGCACATCAGAGGGGATGAGATTGAAGGACACAATTTCTGCCCCATAAACAAGACAAAGCATTAATACTGGTAACTCAAGTTGAACATAAACTCTCAAGTAGATAAGTGAACAAAGGGTCATTTCACAGATAGGCAATAGCAAATAATAGGCAATTGCAAGGGAAATACTCAAGTTGGTTAGTAATCAAAAAACGGCAAACTGAAACAATTTTGCAGTATTATTTTGTACCTTTCTTATTAGCAAAAATAATTTTTTTGATATGATGTGGTTTATAAACATATATACCTTTCCCTAAGATGAAAAATTAGTAAGCATATTTGATATCTTGATTCAGGTGATGGTTATATGAGTATATACACACATCAAAGTCATCGAGCTGCACAGTAAGAGTTGTGCATTTTACTGTATATACGTCAATAAAAAGGGAAAAAAACACTAAAATATGTTAACTGATGAAATCAGAATTATTTGTGAGAAAATAAAGGCGGAAATAATTAGATGCTGCCAAGGTTAAGCTTAGTATAAAACATTCAGCATGGAACTCCCCTGGTGGTCCAGTGATTAGGAATCTTCCTTCCAATGCAGGGGATGCAGGTTCGATCCTTGGTCTGGGATCTAAGATCCCACATGCCGTGAGGCAACTAAGCCCGCGTGCCGCAACTAAGACCCGACACAGCCAAATAAATAAATAAATATTTTTTAAAAAAATTAAGCATGGTGAGTATAAAGCATTTAGCCCACAAATTTGAAATTCAACTTCTCTTAAGAGCCAAAGCTCAGAGGAAGTTATGATCACTTACATAACGCACAGTGGTCATTAAGGTAAAAACAAAGCAGCTGCTGGAAGGAACAGTCATCACTGGTCCTAAAAATCAGAAACTGCTCCCATGTGTCCTTGTAAAGCGATATTATATGAGGTAATGAACTATGTCCTGAACAACACACCTAAAGTTATTAAAATAATGAGTTTCTGAGGGTTGTTTCTTATGTTGTTTCTCAACATAAGCCAGGGGAGTGATGCCAGAACACAGTTTCTAAAAGGCAGTTTTGGGCTTCCCTGGTGGCACAGTGGTTAAGAATCCGCCTGCCAATGCGGAGGACACGGGTTCAATCCCTGGTCTAGGAAGATCCCACATGCCGTGGAGCAGCTAAGCCCATGCGCCACAACTACTGAGCCTGTGCTCTAGAGCCCACGAGCCACAACTACTGAGCCCACGAGCCACAACTACTAAAGCTCATGTGCCTAGAGCCTGTGCTCTGCAACAAGAGAAGCCACCACAATGAGAAGCCTGCACACTGCAATGAAGAGTAGCCCCCGCTTGCCGCAACTAGAGAAAGCCTGCGTGCAGCAACGAAGACCCAAAGCAGCCAAAAATAAATTTAAAAATAAAATAAATAAATCATACCAAAAAAGGAGTTTTACCTCGGGAAACCTTATGGCTCAGTTTTGTAGGTTTCTGATGATTCTAGCTTAATCCAAGAATAAACTTAGTGAATCTAGAGCAATGGTTCTCAATTGGGGTGCCAAAAGGAACCCTTTGGCCATCTCTGGAGACATTTTTGGTTGTCACAGCTGGTGAGGAGGCTGCTACTAGACTCTAGTGAGCAGAGGCCAGGAATGCTGTTTACTACCCTATAGTGCACAGGACAGCCCCTCCCCCCAGTAAGGAATTATCTAACTCAAAATGTCAACTGTAGTGAGGTTGCAAAATGCTGCTCTGAAAGAACGAACGTGTAGTATTCACTGAGACCATCCTCCATAAACATTGCCTCTCACAGCTAGCTTGGATGGAAAAGGAGAAAGTACTGGCTTATTTACCTAGGGGGAGGAGGGAGTGCAGGTGTAGTAATTATGGCCTGGCCTTCTAGGGGCATGATAACCCCTAGAAAATAGGAAATTGCCCAGGGAAGTATGTTTCTATGGCCTAGCAAGAGCTGCCTTGTTAGACGGTAGGTAGGTATTAAGTGTTGATGCGGCCTCTCCCCCAGCCAAATTGTATAAAAACTAGTCAGCCCATCGCTCTGGGCTTCTCTGGCCTGGCAGAGTCTTCCTTCCATGTAGATGTGTCCACAGAAGGTGTTAGAGAGGCTCCCAGGAGCTGTATCAACTCACTCATTTGTGTCCTTATCCCATTGGTTCTTTGCACTGTTTGCAGGCTTACTGGTAAACTGAGGTGAGAGCATAGAAGCAGCATCCAAGGCATCGTTCTCGACAATTTTTGAACTTTAACCAGACTTTGAAGTCTGGCCCAGCTCAGCAGTGGACACAGTTGACCACCAATGTTAAGAAGCCCCTTTCTGTCCATCTGTAGTCACTGATTGTCTCTGGTTCACATCTTCCCAATGTCACCTCCAGAGGGAGAGCGCTTTCTTCCCTTAGTTCTAATTTGGAAAATCCCTAGGAAGGTCTTTGAACCCTCTTCCATCACTTGCCCACAGAAGGATGATTGTATTTCCATTAGATCCAGTAAGGAGAGAAGCAATTCTCCAAAAGAATGGGATATTCTGTTCAGAAAGGGGGTTGGGGTACGAGGCAGTCGAGACAAATAGATATCCAACCCTCCCGGAAAATACATCAATTTTTTAACAAGCTTTTTATTTTGAAATAATTTCAAACTTACAAAAGAGTTGCAAGAATAGCACACACACAGACACACACAAAATGTATGTCTATCAAACCAACTTCACCAGTTGTTGACATTTTCCACACTTGTACTGGTGCTCTCTCTATCTCCCCCACCTCCAAATGTGTGTAATTTTTTTCTGAACCATTTGAGAGTAAGTTACACTGTTTACCCCTAAATGTTTCACGGTATCTTTCTTAGGATAACGGACATCTCTTACAGACCCATATAACAATGATCACATTCAGAACATTTAACATTGAACCTATACTGTTGCCTAATATGCAATCCAGTTGTATCAGTAGTGCCTTTATAACAACTTTTCCTCTTGATCCAGGATAACAGACTGCATTTAGTTGTTATAACTCTTTAGTCTCCTTTGCTTTCAAACAGTTCCTCAGCCTTCCTCTGGCATTCATCACAGACATTTTTGAAGAGTATGGGCCAGATTTTTGTCTCAAGGTTTCTCATGATTAGATCTAGTGGTGTATTTTTGGCAGGAATACTACCCAGCGGTGTGCTAGAACCAGTTAGTACCATCTATGAGAGCCAGTTGTCACATCTCTTCCCAGCTCCATGTTCTGTAATGTCATACTGGTAGCTTGAAATCAGCCATGGTGGGAATGTTCACACCATGGAAATCAACAAATGCTACACATCAGAGCTTGTACCCCCTCCCGCATTTCTGGTTGTGAAACATTTACATTTAGCAGCACAGCACTGTATGTAGGTGAAGTTATATCCTTCTCAGAACGTATCAGAAGGCACATGATGCTGGTCTTCCCAGTTGTTGGTGATATCTCATCCCTTGGTTAAGATGGTATCTGTCGGGTTTCACCATTGAAAAGTTACCATTTCCCCTTTGTAATTAATTCTCCCCTGTGGAGAGATCCTTTGTGATTATGTAAATATTCTGTTTCTCATCTAACTTTCACCCAATAGCTTTTACTTATTGAAAAGTACTGCCTGAATCAATTAGTACTATGACTGTTGCAAATTGTAATTCTTTTTATCTCTTTCATTTCTTCTACATTTATTTGTTGGTGTTCTACAGGTTGTTTTTGTTTTGTTTTTTGGTAGACTTAACTCTTAAATAGATGATTAGTAGTAGACTTGGAAACAAATGGAGGTTTCTCAACGTTTTGTCAAGTAGTTCTCCATCTGAAGTATTTATGACCAAGTTATGAATGTTCATTGCTATAGTGCAGAATAGGAGTACTATCAATACATCAATACAGAAAATGCAGAATGGGTCTTCAGAAATAGTTTTCCCATTCTATGTGAGTGTGTATGTTTGATGGTGACATACTATCCTACCAAGAGTGGAGGTGGCATTTGGAGTCATTTTTCTGATCTTAACCTGATTCCAATTTTTACCAAAAGCATGCCTTTAGGACATTCCTGGTGAGATTTGCACTGGCGTTAACTAAAGCACGGTAAAGTCGAAAGAGTCCAGAGTCAACATGTGCTGCAGGATTGAGTAGTTCACTTCTTGCCCCTGGCCCTCAGTGCCATCATCTGTAAAATCATAGGAGTCATATTTTCACAAAAGTCCCTTTCAAGTTCTAAAACTTTCTTTTATTCTGCTTTCCTACTTGGGAGTCAAAACCTAGAGGTCACCTCATTAGCATGATGTCTTGGCCAACTGAGCCAACAAGTCAAGGACCAAAAGTGAGATGTCGAAGGTGGAGCCTGAACCCAGTGACCTCGTGATTGGATCCATAATCCTGTTAAATGAGCTTTGGGAGTATAGCACCAGCACTTGATACTGTTTCACGTTACCTCTGTGCATTCAACCACATCCCCTGCTTCACTCCTCTGCTTCTCTTTGTTTATCCTTGACAATCATGGAAACCCACTGAAGGATCCCATTACCTCTGCCTTTGAGGTGATCCCTTTCTCAAGTGTTAGCTTTCCCAGTACCTATAAGGTTACCTCGGTTGCCATGGTTGTAAGTAAAGGAAATGTTCTATCCAAGAGCAGACTGCAGTTTCTAAAGAAGTTTTACCCTTCAGACATGAAACTCCAGAGTTCTGTACAAGTCTTAATTAAATTTCACCATATGAAATCGCTGAGAACCAGGCAAAACAGTATTTTCTTGATGAATCCATTGTTTGGTGAACTCCACGCACAAGTCAGGTAACCTTGACAGTCAGTTTTAGAACTTAAAATATGTTGCCTTGTATTTCCAGAAGAGTGGTTAACTGAAAGGTGAGGTGGGGCCTAAGATGTGTAAAAGAATGTGGGGCTTTGCCAAACCACTCATTTTCCTCTCTTCCTGGAACGAGATTTCTCAAAGGCCCTACTGTTCCGTCCCACCATGGCCTTCCTCCACCAGAATTGTGTCGGGGCCACTGGTGTAGGTGAAAAAGTCCACAGGCAAGCTTCGTATTTGCCTGCCCTCTCCCCTGGAGCTGTCTGAGCCTGGTACTTTGCATGCTTTAGCTCCTCATTTCAGCATTTTTAATATTTGATGACCCTTCCAATGTAGAGAAATATTTGGCAACTTCCTTAAGAGTATCTGTTTGAGGTCTTTTAATTTACTAAACTGAAAAGTTGGTGTCTAAAATATTGTTCCAGTGACTCATCTAAGGTTCTGAGGACGCAAAGGGGTCCCAGGGTGTCAGAGGAGTTGGCAATAATTTTCAATATACTTTATTCATCTTCAGTTTTTTTAAAAAAATATTTGAACTAACGCACTTCCCCTCTTCTCTCTGATTTTAAGACAGATTTGACTTTAACGAGTTCAGGTCTAATTTAAACTCAAACATGTTCTTGAGTTCCCCTGTGAAGCCCTCACCCCCATGCCCCACATGAGTTTCTGTTTCTTTGAAGATAAGGAATTTAGCTTTTCTAAAATTTAATCTCGATCAACACCCACCTCACCTGTTGGATTAACTGCTTCATCATCTTTCACCAGATTAGAAAACGACTGTCTCTTGCCTGAAAGACAGAGGGCAATTGATTTCTGCAATCAACCTGGCTTCTCTTTGATTTTATAATCTGTTTCTAGAGATTATAGGCGAGCTTTGAATTCCAAGGCTCTGGGCCTGTCAGCTTTTGAAGCGAAAAACTTTGAAGCAGATCCACTGCCTCAGGTTTCAGAAGGGATACTTAGTTGTTGGAGGATGAAATATAAGGGAAACAGGTAATTATCACTGTTGACATTGTAATATCCCAGGTTTGGGGTTTGTTTATTTTATTTTATGGCTTCTAAAAGAATTATTGTTATTAGTTTTGGGTTTTTTTTTTTTGTTGTTCTTGTTGTTTTTTTGAGAAGCCCGATCAAATCACTTGGCCACTTGAGAGAAAAGCATAAACCTTCCAGAAATTCTCACTGAGCTAACTGCTTCTATAAACCTACATAGTGTGCATTTACTTTAAAACTGCTTAATTACTCACCACTGATGCACTTGGTATAATTAGAAAACTCTCTAGCTCAGATTCAACAGGTAGAAAGAAGAAAGAAAAAAAAGTGTAGGGCAATTTCCAGACCCATGTTCTTAAACACTATGCACTTTCAAGTACTAATTATATAGGATTTATGCAAGGAGGGGGTTATATGGAATTGTTTTAGCATGTGTTAATGCTTATAAGCTAGCATCTCACCAAAAAAAAATTTTTTTAATAAAGACCCTGCTCTACTACTCAATGTTGTAATTTATCACATAATGCAATAATGGTATTTACATATGTCATCACATTTAACAAAATAAATGAAGGTGCATGTGAGTGTTATTGATAGAGGCAATACCCCGACACAGTTATGCATCCGTACCAGGCACCTGAAGAAGTATTCCTGTTAGTTACAGCCTCAAACTCCTATTTTTCTTTGGGATCTTAAAGGCTGAAAAAATAAAATAGTGGAGGGCTTCCCTGGTGGTGCAATGGTTAAGAATCCATCTGCCAATGCAGGGGACATGGGTTTCCGTCCCTGGTCCGGGAAGATCCCACATTACGTGGAGCAACTAAGCCTGTGCACCACAACTACTGAGCCTGTGCTCTAGAGCCCGTGAGCCACAACTACTGAAGCCCGTGCGCCTAGAGCCCGTGCTCCGCAACAAGAGAAGCCACCACAATGAGAAGCCTGCGCACCGCAATGAAGAGTAGCCTCCGCTCGCCGCAACTAGAGAAAGCCTGTGCACAGCAACGAAGACCCAACGCAGCCAAAAATAAATAAATAAAATATTAAAAATAAATAAATAAATAAATAAAGTGGTGGTGGGGAGGGTCGAGTGAGTACCAGATTTCCTTCTGGGAATGAAAATGTTAAAAAATAGAAAAAATAAAATAAAATCATGGAAAAATGATAAATTAGGGTTCATCAAACTTCAGTATAAAGCAACAGAATTTTTATCTCAAGCATTTTCTGTAACTGGTTCTTTTTTTAATTTTTAAGTAATTTATTTGTTTTTGGCTGCATTGGGTCTTCATTGATGTGCGTGGGCTTTCTCTAGTTGCAGCGAGCAGGGGGCTACTCTTCGTTGCGGTGCACAGGCTTCTCATTGCGGTGGCTTCTCTTGTTGAGGAGCACGGGCTCTAGGCACACGGGCTCAGTAGTTTTGGCGCACGGGCTTAGTTGCTCCGTGGCATGCGGGATCTTCCCGGACCAGGGATCGAACCCGTGTCCCCTGCATTGACAGGCAGATTCTTATCCACTGCGCCAGGGAAGCCTTGTAACCTGTTCTTAAGGCTTACATTTTCTCTACAAGAGTATAAATATTAATTCAATAATGTCTCATTGACACAGAAGTAGAACTTACATTTTTTATAATATTTGCATTGTGTGTGTACCAAAATAACTGCTATGACACAGGAAAACACTGAGCAAACTAATCTAAGAAAAGCAGAGCTTCAAAATGAACTTAGAGAGGTAAAAATTATTCATTTAGAAGCTGTCTGAATTTTCAGTTTCAAAGTCATGTGTGTTCCTTCCAGAATACTGCTCTCAAAACACAATTTCCCACAGCTAATTAAAGTGCTGGCGCGCGCGCCCTCTCTCTCTCTCTCTCTCTCTCTCTCTCTCACACACACACACACACACAATGTGGCTTCCCCTTAACCCTGGATACGTCTCTCCACGCCCCCCTCCCTTCCCCCTGCAATGGTATGATCTGCGTTCAATCCTAAACTGAAGGTACCAAGCTGTGACAGCTTCCCCAACTCCACAGCCATTTGCTACGACCTAGGGCAGCCTGTGTTCAGTGATGCTTTCCTTTTCCACCGACAGGGGCAAATCGAAGTAGACAGCGAAACTATCTTCAGGTTAGCGGCGCTTATTTTACAGGTAAGAACTGACAAACTGCCTCTTACCCGCTTCTTTTGTTTGTTGGGTTTTGTGAACTGCCTGCCCTTCTGAATCTTTTGCATGGGCCAGTGGCTGACGGCTTTTTAAAGCCTTATGGTTGTTTGCCAGTATAAGATGTGAGCCACTGTTTTCTGTTTTAGTGTGGATTGCATGAGCGAGAGTGTGATATGTCTCAGAAGAAAATGAAACTTAGACTTCACTGAGGAAGAAGAGTTAAGACCGTATTGCTGGCAAAGAGCTCCCGGTGGCTTGAATTTGGGAGGCTGCAGTTGTTACAACAGCTGTAATTTGCATTTAAATTTAGTAACTTTTGTATACTTTTTCTTGAGGTGGAGTTAAAGAGCCCTTTAATTCTTAAAGGCACATGTAGCTGAAAAAGCAGTGTGTTCCATGCTGGTTTAGAAAAAGAAAACAAATGGCATGTGTTGATTTACCTGTGTCATGGTTTAAACAGTCTGAGGCCAGACTAAAAAGTGTGCTGCTCCGAAGGACAGGCCTTTATCTCGTGATCTTCAGAACATTAAAGGAGAAATAATCATCTATGCTTTTTCAGATAGATTTGTCTCTTCTGTTAAAAACAAGAAATAATTATTGGGTAATAACGATTTCTTAAATGCCACATTCTTCTCCAGGGTCATATGTAGGGAAGGTGTTCCTTGTGAAAAAGTTTTCAAAACAAAACTCAGGCATTTTAAGAGGGGAAAATGATCAGGAGTACAATTCTTTTAGCTTAATCACCATCAATACAAATTGATCATCTATATTTGTTTTTTATTTCAGGAAGCCAAAGGGGATTACACCAGGTATGGTTCCTTTTCGAATATTACTATGCAAAATAACCCTAGCTGAATCTTTTAATGCTATTTTAAATAACAATGGATGCAAAGCAAAAGAAAGTAGATCCCCAGGCGAGAGACTGAGGTCTCTTTCCTCTTCAAATAGAGACCTATTCTTTTTGTGAATGAATCCGGGAATGAAGCTTTGCAAGCCAGAGTGACAGCAGATTGTACTCAGAAGTCCTCCAAAGTTCTATTTTCCATCATCTGTGAGAAAGACGAAGAAATCTATAAAAAACTTGGGTAGCCCGTGCTGATTCTTTAAATTTATAATAATCCTGTGTTTAAAGAATTATACCGTAAGCACAAAAAGATTAAATCCATCAGCTGCTTAGTTAAGGGATTAATAGGGGCTTTCTTTTTGCAGCTGCCCTAAAGGGGCCTCACCCTTCATATATTTGACCTAACAGTTGTATTGTTGCCACCGAGGCACTTACTGGTTCTAACTGCCTAACTGGCCAAATCGTCAGAGAGTGTTTATATTTGAATTCACCCTCTATCTGCTCCATTCTGTTCTTTTAATGCAATAGTTGCGTGGGGGTAGTAGAAAGGGTTAAAGGTGGAGGCAAGACCTCCAATTCGAAGCAGCTCACAGGCCAATGACCCACAAAGCCTCGCCTCTACAGTGTTAATGTTCCACTGCTGGTTAACCTTTACCTGTAGATTATTTACAGATCAACTAGTACTCATTCCCAGCCAAGGCTTTGACTAGTGTGCTGAACAGGCTGATAACCAAGTAATGCCTTCCAAGCTTGAAAACGTCCACTCATGGAGTCATGCTTCACCTCAGAAACTCCAAGCACTTTCCACATCTGCCCATTTAATGCGGTAGAATGACTGAGGCTTCCACTTAGCACGCCATGATCCACTCACCACACTCTCCTTTTAGCTCTGTTTTGTGCTATATTATTTTTTAAAAAATTTTAGGTTAGGAAATATGCTTTGAAGGACTCATAAAGATCAATGAACACCGAACTTGTTTTAATTAAAAGAAAATGTCAGAGCATGAAAAGAGGATAAATTAGTCTCTAGGTCATTAACATCAAGAGCGGCTGTGTTCTCCACTGTTGTCTTCCCTGGAGGAGCCATGTTTCCTAGGAAGATCAGATATGTGAGGAATTCCATCGTGTAGGGGGTGAGTCTGAAGTTGATTTATAAATGAGGGCTTCTGAGCCAACAGCTCAGCCTCTGCGGTCTGTGAACCGCTAACCCTTCCTCCCCCACTTTCTCCCGGTCAAGCGTGTGATGGACACCCTCTGAGCTTCATTTCCTCATCAGGAAAATGGTACCTCCTTCGTAGGTCTGTTGTGAGATTAATTGTATGTAAACATTGCCCAGGGCGGTATCTGGCATGTAGCAAGCTCTCTATACGCTTTGGCTATTATTATTAACTATTATAGTATCATTATTGCCCTCATCATTATCATCCTGTCCCATCTCTTGGCAACCTCTGAAGAGGCTTTTGAGATGTAGTAGGGTCTGAAGAAGCTGTAATCACGTGTCAGGGGAAAGAATCAAAGAGAAAGATTGATTCCACAAACCTTCCTTAGGGAAGATCGCTTGCCTATGGCAGGAGAAGGCTTAGAAGGAACGGTCCTTGGGTAGTACAGACGTTTTAGCCCTAGGATTTCAAGGTTGGTGAGTCAGTCTGGCCAAGCACAAACCAATCCTTTTCCTTAATTTCAGTGTGTTCCTGGTGGTTTCCTGAGTGATTACTAGACTAAAGAAATGGAGGACACTGTTCTGGAATTGTCTAAACCACACTGAGTAGTAGAAGGAGCTTGGGACTAGGAATCAAGAAACTAGCACCGTGACCCTGAATGCCCTCTGTCCGTTCTCAGCCTCGGTTTTCTCATCTGTAAATTGGGATTAAGGAAAATGGGACTTGGCAGGGTAGTTTTGAGGCTACGAATGATGTTTAAGGACTTTGTAGATGACAGTTTGTTTTACGAGCATTAGTTATTACTGATGAGGGTGAAAGAAAGAATAGGAAATGTGAACTTTTGTCATTGGGTATATAATGAAGCAGAATTCTGGTTGACTGTCACCACCCCTTCCCTATCTGATCTCCTCCTCCCCTGAATGGAGAGGGTATATTTTTCCTCCAAAGTTCTATTATAAAACTAATTTAAGAAAATCAGGCCAAAAATTTAAAAATACCATGCAGCGGTGTGGTGTAGTGATCAGAGTAAAGACGCTAGAACCAGAAAGCCTCACCCAAATCCCAGGTCTGCCACTTATTACCTATATAATCTTGAACAAGTTATTTAAACTCACCAAGCCTCAGTTTCCTCATCTGTAAAATGGGACTTATACTAACAGTATACACCCCACAGAATTGCTATGATGACCAAATGAATTAATATATACAAAGTACTTAGAACGGTTCCTGCAGTCTCCACTTTCATATTCCATCAAATTGATGGACATAATTTATCACTCCCCTGTTGTCTTAAATATGAATTGTTTCCCATTTTTTGCTGATATAAATAATGCTTTGATGAACATCTTTGTGTAGTTGGGATTGGGGTTGTCTGTGATTTTTTTTTTTTAAAGAGTTTTTGATTTGGACCATTTGTTAAAGTCCCTTTTGAGCTTGTTACAATATTGCTTCTGTTTTATGTTTTGGTTTTTTGACCCTGAGGCATGTGGGATCTTAGCTCCCCAACCAGGGATCGAACCCGCACCCCCTGCATTGGAAGGTGAAGTCTCAACCACTGGACCTCCAGGGAAGTCCCTGTGATTATTTTCTTAAGTGATGTTTCTCAGGTGGCGAACAAGCAAAGGGAAATTCCTCAAAGGAGGCAAAGTATGAAGCGCTGAAATGGAATTTATGCATTCTTGATACCACTAAACTAAAATTATACAAACTTCATAGCTTTATCCAGTGACGTCTCCTAAATGCCTGAAATGGGTCCGCACCCATCTAGGCAACTAGGATGCAGAGGTACTTAGGCAGGGGCCTTCCTTCCAGAGAAATTTGACTTTCTATCAAGAGCTACCTCCGTGGCAGTTCTGAATTCCACTTCTCTGTTTGTTTACATGTCAGTGGCTGCAGCTCTTAGCTTTTAGAACGTCACTGAGGTTTGATTGTGGATCAGAAAAAGTCCCCAATTATTACCCTCCTAGACCAGGGCAATGTGGCTTTTTCAATTAAAACAGTGATTGAACACCTAATTCTTGAGGCTGCTGTGGTCCACCCACTCCTCGTGAATATGGTCTTCTTTCTCAAATTTAGAATTTCCAAAGCTGAACCCGCCACCATCCCAGCCCCCAGACCAACTCCTCCTCCAATGTCTCCCCTTGAGTAACCACCATTCTCTCTTGAATCATCTCTAAGGATTTTCTCTTTTCCCTCCCACCTTCTTGTCCATCTGTCAGACACCTCCCTTCTTTCCTTGTCTTTATCAGAACGCTGGCTTTCTCAGCCCTTAGTCTCCTCCACTCAGCCTGACTGTAAAAGGATGTGTGTGTGTGTGTGTGTGTGTGTGTGTGTGTGTGTGTTGTTTCTTTGCCTGCTTTCTGTGACATTATTTTAAAAGTCAATGCCTGATTTCATTCAATTCCCACCACAGTTGTTATCATCACCATTTAACAAATTAATAGATGGAAATTTTAGGGCCAAAGAGACTATGTCACATAGCCAGTAAGTTCCCAGATCTGTTCTGATTCCGTTGTATACTACCACCTGCACATAACCCCCTGGTATCTTACTAAGAGATAAATGCGATCATTGTTGTTGACTTCCAGACACCTCTTACAGTTTCTCATTGCACAGACACCCATCTTCCAAAACCCTAACTTGGCATTCAAGGTCCCCCATAATCTGCATTATACATTTTAACCTCCCACACTCTACTGCTCATACACCTTAATATCTGTTCCTGCCTCTCTTCTCTTTTCTTCACATGCTTTCACTATTTCGCCTTTATGGCTTTGCTCAAACTCTTCTTCCTAGAATGCCTTTAAAAACAACAGTCCTCCCCTATTTTGTTTCCTGCCCTGTTTCCTTGAGTATTTTAAGTTAACATTATCATGACCAGTAGGAAACCTTGCTCTCTGAAAGTTAATTAAAATAGTGGCATGGGGACTTTTTTCTTTAAATAGTTGACAGCCTGAATTTCCAAGTCAGCCCTTAAGCTGCAAAGATAACAAGCTACTCGGGTAACACAACACAGACAAACACAGGATTCCTGAAAGCTGACACGGCAAGGAGGCAAGGTTTCATCACTGAGCCAGCCGCAAATGAGTTTGTAAAAGCAAAGCATTTTCTTTTCTTTTTAAGATCCTGAAAGGTGGAAATTACTAAGGGAACTATGTGACTAGGGCACTTTTTGCTTATAAGAAAGAGTGAGTGACTACAATTTACAATTCAGTACTGGGTCACCATGAAGGCATATTGTCACCTAGCTTCAAATGGGAAGGAATAATTCACAATTTACAGCTGTGCTACTGGGAACAGCTGTTTTCCCATGGGAGAGGAACTTCTCTGGATGCCTTGAGAGTAGTTAATGAAGGGAGGGGGGAACAAGCAAAGACTTTAAAGAACTTCTACTCTTACACCTCTAGAGCACTTGAAGCTCTAAAATATCATTCCATTTCCGGGACCTTTAAAATCAGTTACAATGATAAAAATAGCAGCTCCCGTGGGCTAGGTGCTGTGCTGAGTATGTCCTTATTCACATCAATGGGGAGGCAGGAGTGAAGACAAGAGCTTTGGAATTTAATTGCCCAGGCACTTGCTGTATTACTGTGGGTAACTAACCTCTCTGGAACTCAGTTTCTTTGTCTCTATTACTTGGTATTACTATTATTATTGTTAATATGTTTAACCTTTCCACCAATCCCGTGATGACAGGCGCTACTGGTATCCCCATTTTACAGAGAGGGAATCAGCTTTGGAGGGAGTAAGTAGTTGACTGTCTAGGTCACATGGCTTAGAGAGTGGCCCAATTAGGACTCCACGCCTCATGCTCTCCACCTTTGTCAGGAGTCTCCTTTTTTGTATCTCCTTTTTTTGTATTTAATGTAAGAATCATTACCTTCCTTGCTGGCAGAATAAAGAAGGCTGACTTGACAGAAATTTAACGTTTCTGTCTGATTTCAGGCCAGGGCTGTAATGAATCAGCAAAACACTTTTGTGAAAAACCTATTAAGAAATGGCTTTTCTCTCTCCTGGTGTCATGACTCTATTTTAAGGTTTGACTTAAAGATACACATAGGTTCTTTTATTAATCAGTTCAGCACATTAATATTTCATTTATTTTTAATGATTGGTAAATAATTCTACGTGTCAGGCTGTTTAACCTGTTTTACAAACATTAACTCATTGTCTCCATCCATGAGGTTGGTGGAATATTATTCCCATGTTACAAGTGAGATTAAGCGATTGTGTGTGGATTATGTTTATATTACCATATTATGGTTTAACATTTCCCCATGGCTTGGCCAGATGTGTAGAGTTGCTATGTTGAATAAACAAACAAGATAAGAACACATAGGGAACCACAGACAAATAAGTGTGGGAAATACGTGGTTAAAAGCTAAACAGAGTTCTTTCCGATGAAGTTCGAATCTGCTCATGTGCGTGGCGGGTCTCCCAGAAGTAGACACATAAACAGTGTTTCCAACACTTATTTGTCCCTGATGTGTGAGTCTCCTGCCAGAGCAGTGTTCTATGGACTTCACTTTGTGAAGCAGGGGATTATTTATTTGCTGAAAGCTCAGTATTAAAATGCCTTTACAAGATAAGCAGTTTTGGCAGACCTTTTCTTGGTACTCCTTGCCAGATTATTGCATCCCTCGATTTTAATTCCAGTAACTCTTGGGGTAAATATTCATCAAGTTCTGAACTTGCTTTTTCTGAAGAGCCCTGAATTTGGAAGGAATCATCCATCCCATACAGTGGGTGCTTTTTCATCTGCTCTGTGCAGAGAATGTTAGGGCTGCCCAATACTATGAATTGGAACCCTCATTTCATAGCTGATGAACTAACAAGTGACATATCCATGACAATTCAGGTTGACAGGACCAGACCTACAGTCCCCAGGTCTCCCTGACCATCTCAGATTTACCATTTTGTCTTACACTTGTATCAGGAGGCCTCCATGGATCCTTGCTGTCCCTGATAGAAGGCAGTGAGGACAGCAGGCAGTGGACTCTACCATGGTAAGTGGTGTTATCACTGGAGTGGCCCCGAGGCTAATATTAGTCACTTGAGGACATAGCTTAAGAGGGAGAAGGCCGGAAATGAGCACGCAGTCAGCAGTGCCTTTGGAATACCTTGTCTTCTTCTCATTGCTCGACCTTATTCACTCCTGTAGATTGAACACCTAATACCTACAACGTGAGAGGCATTGGACCAAGCGAGGGCTGTGATGGAGGCAGACTGAGTTTCCGGCCTTCCTTTTATTCCTGAGCCACGATCCTTCTACATCCTTTATAAGAGACACTGGAGAAAGGCCTGGGCCCTGGACTCAGACAGGCAGGCATGAGGTTGAGTGAAACAAGCCCTCCTCATCTGCTAGTGGTGCGACCTTGAGGCAGTTTTAAAGCCATCTGAACCTAAGGTCCCTTTTCTTTCGGAGATTCGTTGTGAGGATTGAGTGAGATCAAGCACCTTGCAGGGTGCCCGGTACAGAATGGAGACTTAGTACTTGGGAGTCTGGTTCCACTAAGTCCCATCTAGTATACTGAGATGCATTTGAGATGATGTTGCTGTTGTTGTTTTACCATCTTAGCCATTTTTAAGTGTACAGTTCAGTGGCATTAAGTACATCCACATTGCTGTGCAACCATCACCGCATCCATCTCCAAGATCTGTCATCTTGCAAAATGGAAACTCTGTGCCCATTGAGTGATAACCCCTCTCCCTCCGCCCCCAGCCTCTAACAGCCGCCATTCTACTTTCCGTCTCTATGAATCTGCCTTTTCTGGGTGCCTTATGGAAGTGAAATCATGCAGTATTTGTTTTTTTTTTTTTTGCGGTACGCGGGCCTCTCCCTCTTGTGGCCTCTCCCGTTGCGGAGCACAGGCTCCGGACGCGCAGGCTCAGCGGCCATGGCTCACGGGCCCAGCCGCTCCGCGGCACGTGGGATCCTCCCAGACCGGGGCACGAACCCGTGTCCCCCGCATCGGCAGGTGGACTGTCACCCACTGCGCCACCAGGGAAGCCCCAGTAGTTGTTTTTTTGTCACTGGCTTCTTTCACTCAGCATGGTGTCCTCAGGGTTCATCCATGTTGTAGTGTGTGTCAGAATTGCCTGTATTTGAAGGCTAATATTCCATTGTATGTATATACCACTTCGTTTAGCCATTCATCCATGGATGGATACTTGGGGTACTTCCACTTTTGTACTCTTATGAGTAATGCTGATATGAACAAAAATAGGTAAACATCTCTTTGAGACCCTGATTTCAGTTCTTTTGGGAAGAGAGATGCATTTTTAAGAAGAATCCCTGGCTTCCAGATAGTTAAGTATATTCTACTGTTCATTGGAGTGGGGGTGGGGTGAAGGCATAGGACTTGAGGATGGATATCAGATCCTTGTTCTACATCATCAGATCTTACTTACCAAAATTAATCCTTGAGGAGCCCAATACTTACATTAAAATATTGTTGTAGGTGAATATTTATTGACATGGAAAAATGATTACAATATAGGAAGTAGGAAAAAAGCATATATATATTATCCATTTTTATAAAAAAATTATATATACCAATATGTTCAAATACATGATACAGATATAAAAACTGGTCCTTAAGTTGTAGCATCGTGCAGGAGCCCCTCAATTTTTTTGTTCATACAGCCCCTTTCATTCTCAATATGCATATACTTTTAATTATTTACTTAATTATATAGTTATGTACATGTAGAACTATATTGACATCACATACATTATAAACTATTGTCAAAAGAGTAATGTATCAAAAGGAAAGAGATAGAGTAACATGTTCCAAGAATGAATAAAAATAAATATCATTAGAAGTTCTAGTATTGGGAGTTCCCTGGCAGTCCAGTGGTTAGGACTCAGCGCTTTCACTGCTAGGGCCAGGGTTCCATCCCTGGTCGGGGAACTAAGATCCTGCAAGCCACGTGGTACAGCCAAAAAAAAAAAAAGAAAGAAGTTCTAGTATATTCTTTCTGCACACCTACAGATCTCTCTACCACATAGACTGTTGTAGAGTAGATTCTGAAGTTAGGCAAAGCTGAACTGGATTCCAGAGCCCACTTCTCACTGGTGAATAATCTTAGCTGAGTTACTGAACATCTCCAAGCTGCAGTTTCCCATCTGTAAGTGGGAATAATTACAGTTCTTTTATAAAAAATTTTTTTTTATTGAGATATGTTTTTTTTTGAGGTATGTAATATTATATTAGTTTCAGGTATAGAGCATAATGATTCAGTATTTGTATATATTGCAAAATGATCACCGCAATAAGTCTGGTTAACATCCAACACCATACATAGCTACAAAACTTTTTTTTTCCTTGTGATGAGGACGTTTAAGATCTACTCTCTTAGCAGCGTTCAGATGTGCAATACAGTGTTAATAGTGCATTGTGCCCTGCCTGGTTTATGGTAGGGGTAAAAAAAATTAAGCTGGTACTATTGTCATGACTAACAGTTGTCTCGGGATGGTGGGGATAGAAATGTTTACAGTTTTCCTTCTTTGCATGTCAGTGTGTTTTCATTTATTGAAAATGAAGATATAGTGCTTATGTCAGAATTTTTTTAAATGTTATTTTGTCTTGTTAAAACCTCAGAGCTTAGCACAGTGACCTAGAGATCTCCTGCACTGCATCCTTTTTCAAAATGAATGTAAGATTCATGGAACACTACCCACTTGGCCTAACGGAAACTTCCCAAACCAAGGCTTAAAGCCCTTCCCTGCCACCCCAGAGCAGCAAGCCTGTGATTCCCCCCCCATATATGGGAGGCCCTGCCCAGAACCTGCTGGCCCCCAGGGGCCTGCGCGCCTCTGTGAACAGGCTCGTTCAGTTCTCAGCACAGGCGCCTGAGGCTGGGCAAGCAGAAAGGAAGCAATTAAGACAGTGGAAACCTACCAGGGAAAAAGCTGTTGGCAGGGCAGACTTCATGGGTGTGTGATCTGTGCAGTCACACAGGGCCCCCTGCTCGGAAGGACCCCACTCTTGGTTTGATGCTCTTCTGTCTCGAAATCTTGAAATTCTCCATGATTTTTTCCCAAAGAAGCTCCACATTTTGATTTTTCACTGGGCCTTGCAAATTGTAGCTTGGTCCTGGCTGTTGAAAACTGTAAAGCATTGGGAAGGCCCGGGTGTTGAATGGATTGTTAAAGAAGGGGTCCTCTTGTAGGTGTCTAAATGGGTACTCCATTGAGGAAGCTGGAACCACACAGAATTCTGCAAAACAGCCTTTTTGCATATATGTCTGGGAACCTCTTACCCTTTTCTGATTTCACTATGTTTGATCTCCCAGGTCTGAAGCACGGGGAGTAACAACCTTGACTTCATAAGGGCACTGTGAAAATCGAGAGAGAAAATGCACGTGAAAGGGTTACAACGGTGCCTGGCACCTGGAATACTCATTTTTAAAAGCTTCCTAAATACTCAGTTGCTACCCTGGTATCAACAATATGAGCTAGGTAGTATCATTATGCTCATTTTATTTTTTAAATATTTTTCCTGATGTTTACATTTTGTACTTCATTTATTTATTTATTTGTTTTTGGCCACACCCTGCGGCATGCAGAATCTTAGTTCCCTGACCAGGAATCGAACCCATGCACTCTGCAGTGGAAGCGTGGAGTCTTAACTGCTGGACCACCAGGGAAGTCCCTAGCCTCATTTTATAGATGAAGATACTGAGGTTCAGAGAAGTTGAGTAGCTTGCCCAAGTCATACAGCTGGTTACCATATGGAGTTAGGGTTTGAACTCAAGCCATCTGATGGCAGAGGTCATGCTTTTTTCACTCCACCATTGTGCACCCTGCTTTCATCATCATCTATTAGGTGCCAGGTATTCCTGTGTACTTTTATCATCTGCTTCTCAAATTATAGCCATTGAGATCCTCATTCTGCAGATGTGGAGACAGACGTAGTGATCACGGTCACATATCTGTTCCACATATGGTGGTACTTGGATTTTAACCCCCATCCTCTGAATTTCTCCTCAGCCTTTCCACTTGATAATTCCTCAAGAGTGAATCCAAAAGATGTTTAACAGTATCTACTGCTTTGGGCTGATAATGCAAATGCAGTTAGACTTTGGCGAACTCCTGGACCCACATGCCAGACAGTTCTTCATAGCTTGTTTCTGGCAGCAATGGAATGTCATCAGCGCTGGCTCAGACCTTGGAATCTCACTGGGTTCCCCCCAACTCCTGGCAACCACCATTCTACCCTCTGTCTCTCTGAATTTCTAAAATGTTTTTATTTTAAATATTTACAAATTTTCATGTTAACCTAATTCTCAGCGAAAGTCATCCTTATGGATTACATTTCTTCTAAAAGAGTTGAAGTTTCAAAGTAGACAGGATCAGAGTCCTTGGCAAGCTGACTAATGTTTAGAAAAATCTCTCATCACATTTTCATTATTATTAGAAATTCTTTAGACTTAAAAAAAAAATGTAGTTTGACAGTTGATCCCTATCAAGCCCGCAGATGGACAGAGTAATTCGTCCTTTGTTACAAGTTAGGCCACAGACAGAAATTTAACAGCAACGGAATTCTAGCTGAGTGGACGCTGTGTTCCCCAGAACGCACACCGGTTTCTTGTCTCTTTGGTAGAGTGCTGAGGTGAGAGGGATCTGACACAAATTCCATGGATTGGTCATGATGTTGGAGGAGCAAGTTTCAAGGCTGAAATTCCACCAGTTATTGTGGGTTCTGTTGAACCAATCCTAAAGCCACTTACAACCTGGGACTTGCCAAGTCCCTTCCAAAGTTCTTTTCCCATGTGGCTTATTACCAGCCCTTAGGGTTGCCAGATTGAGCAAATAAAACAAACAACGAATAACTTTTTGAGTGTGTGTTCTAAATATTTAATCTGGCAACTCTAATCTAAGATCGCCCACTGGGGATTCTTCTCAGTGGTAGTAATCCACCCGCAGCCTGTTCTGAGAATGGTAGAAATAAAGTGTTTATAATTGTTGGTTTCATGGGCTGTGATCAGAAATGAAGGAACACATTTATTGAACATAGGCAGGTGCCTTCATAGCAACATAGCTTCGTAGCATCTTCCCAAGAACCCTATAAGACAGGTCACTATCCCTGTCTTTATAATGAGGAACCGAGGCTCACAAAGGTTAGTTTATCTAAGACCACAAACGTCCTACAAACATGGAGACCTGGGACTGTATCCAGTTCGAAGTCCTTACCTTATTACTGCACATTACAAGTCTAGGGCCAGCTGGTAGGCTGCTCTGTTGATTTGTTTCTAAGTATGTGGCAGCTTTGCAGTAGCCTGTGTCCCAACCCTGGCTGCCCATGTGCCAGCTCTGGTGGGACAGTGGGCAGCCAGGTGACCTCTCTAAGCCTCAGTTTCCTTATCTGTAAGTTAGAAATAGCACCTACATCTACGTTCGCCATAAGAATTAAATGAGTTCTTTTTTTGTATTTTGTATAAGTAAAATGCTGAGCACTTGTCTGCCACACAGCACATGCCCAGGACAGTCTCCTTTAAAGCCACAAGAGTTTCATTTATTGTCCTGTGAAGGGGCTGAGTGGTCAGAGGGAGCTGCAAACCAGAGGCAGCCTAGAAACGTGTGCTCACGCCTGATCCCCAGGGAAGGAGCTTCAATGGGTTAAGATGAATGGAGGGCATCCCTCCTTCTCCCAGAAGTGCTGGGGGAGCATCCCTAGCTTAAGGGGGAGGCCAGGAGAAGGGCTCCTTTCAGGTCTCACTTTCCGCTCTGCAAATGGTGACCACCTGATTTGGCTTGAGGCGTGATCAAGAGCTGTTCAAACGCGGTGGGAAGAAAATTCCAAGATTGGAAAGACCCTGTGACTTGGGAGGAGAGGGGGCAAGGTCTGGCCCAGCCCGCCTGGCTTTTCCGGCCCCTCCCCCCGGCCGCCTCCTGCCTTTCCAGTTCCCTCCTCTGCTTCCTTCTCCTCCCCGGCTGCTCCACTTTGACCTGGAGTCCAGAGAACCAGACAAGCAGCCACTGGTCCTCTCGATCTAGCGCCACCTCTCCGAGGGGCCCCTGGGTAAGTCTTTAACATCAGCGGGCCCTGTTTCCCCCTGAGAACTCAGGGTCGGACACACCAAATCAGCTTGCCTAAATCAGCTGGCAGGGTTTGGTGTGGAGGGGTGGAAAGTGAGGCGGGCACTTTATTTTAGCTATTATGAAATCGTCTCAGTCTGTGAGCAGTTTGACTAAACTGCAACAACCAGTGGTGGCTTTAGAATGGGGTGGATTTGAGCCCTAGCTTTCTGCCTTGGTGTATGATTGACTATGAATGATGACAATTTGTTTCCAACTTTCTGCAGCACCTCCCAAGCCCTCTGTTCTCTAAAAGAGAGAACTCGACAGGGGTAGATATTTTACTGTGAATTTTTTTAGTCAAGATTAAAAAATCGGGCATCAGGAACACCTCGTGTGTTTTAAGGAAACTTTGTTGGGTGTTGGGCTTCTCAGGCGGATTTGGGTGCCCTGTTTTAAAATTCTGCTGAAAATGACGGGTCTGATTTTGTGGCTCTTAAATTGTTTAAAACTAAATTTGGTATCTTTGCTATCAGGGGACAACTATAGCCTGTAGTGGTTTTGGTTGGGTTTAAGAAACATTGAGTGATAACACATATTCAATCTTCTTATCCGTGTTCAGATCTTTGTGGTTTAATCCAGTTTTTGGCTAATCCAGATTATCTGGTTGAAAAAATGCAGCCTATCCTCACCGAAGAAACTAACTTTATTTTTATTTATTTATTTTTTAAATTTTATTTCTTGGCCACACCGTGCGTCATGCGGGATCTTAGTTCCCCCACCAGGAATCATGCCCCCCTGCAGTGGAAGCGCGGAGTCCTAACCACTGGACCGCCAGGGAAGTCCCAGAAACTAACTTTAGTAGAATCGATGAGAGGCCACTATAATTATAAATTCTGAAGCCTCGAGTTAAGCTGGCAGAAGCCTTCCATCTCCTCACCTCCTCCTCCCCCCATTTTCTGTCTCTTTTTGGAATTAGAGGAGTTAGACAGAGTGGTTCAAGCACAGGCTTGGAGTCATATTTGCTACTTTCTTTTTTTTTTTTTTTTTTTTTGCGGTACGCAGGCCTCTCACTGTTGCAGCCTCTCCCGTTGTGGTGGAGCACAGGCTCCGGACCCGCAGGCCCAGCGGCCATGGCTCACGGGCCCAGCCGCTCTGTGGCATGTGGGATCCTCCTGGACCGGGGCACGAACCCGTGTCCCCTGCATCGGCAGGCAGACTCTCAACCACTGTGCCACCAGGGAAGCCCCATATTTGCTACATTCTTGCCGTTTGAGTTTAAATCTCTCTTAAATCTCAGTTTTCACATCTATGTAATGGGGATGCTGGTGATAATAGCATAACCTGTAGAGAGAGGTTTTTGTCCAGTCTCTGAAACCTAGTAATGCTCAGTGAGTGTGAGCTGTCGTTCAAAGCCTTTCTTTTTTAGGGACTGAATGAAGGTATCCACTCTGTATAACTGCTGGCTCAGCCTCGAAGAGTCTTGTGAAACTAACCTCCTGGGCTGTCCTCAGCCTCTTTGACCTCCTTTCCTGTTTTAAACTGTAGATTGCTATCTCTTGCTTGAAAATCTCCCTTTGTTTTATGATGTGTTTGTTCTGTTATTCTGTTCCTGTGGTTCTCAAGTCATTTATTAAACGGATCGCTGGGTCCCAGCTTCTGCCCTCCTGATTCTGTAGGTCTGGGGTGGGCTCGAGAATTTGCATTTCTAACAAGTTCTCAGATAATAGGGATGCTGCTAGTCAGGGGATTGTAAAAGAACTCCTGTGTTTTCTCATGCTTGTCAACCTTTAATATCCCTTTACCTAGGAATTAGTGGAGACAAATTTACTGTTAGAACTCCCTAGTTATTAAGTCAAGGAGATAATAAACTAGATTCATCACTGAAGGCCAAGTTCCCAGATAACTGAAAGAAACATGATTTTTTTTTAAAATTAAAAATGGGTGATGTGAAGGTAATCTGGCCAGTGAGCAAATGCTCTAAGTAAACTGAGAACATACCTTAAACTGCTAACGACCAAGGTGTTGATCAATGCTGGTAGATTAGTTGAGGAAATTAGTGTTTCTATTCAGTATCCAAGATCCTTCTAATAATAGCATGTTTAAGCAAGCTGTCCTCCTTAAACACTGGATCCAGCTGGAATGCTTTAGTAATTGAGTTGACACCTGTTACACCATTTAACAGACATTAAATACAGTTTTTCTGGCCGTTATGATCATTGCCATGGACCATTCCTTCAGTATAGTGCAAAACTTTGACGGCCACCCCAGCTCTCTAGCAAGCATAGATAAGGAAGTGACTTGTCACCAGCCTCTGTACAGGCAACTCCAGAAGACTGGCAAACGTTTCTAATTTACACCAGTTCCTAAAGACAGTAAATCTTTAGCTTGCACATAGCACAGTATTAAATAGAGCTCCCAGCTGTGACAACTTGCTTGCGGTCTTGGAGGCCCCTTAGGCTACATGGTAGACTTTATCTTGAGTGTTCAACAGGCATTAACTATAGCTTTTTTACATTTGCATATGCATGAGTTATACTCATGCAAGACTCCAGTCCCAAGTTACTTTTTAAAGAGCTTAATTTATGTCTTGGTGATGTTTCTACGCTCATTTCCATTGGGTCATTATATGTAACGTGCTTTGTAGGCACCTTTGCTTGCAATTTCAGTTAAGGAAGAGCGTTAGCATCAAAAAGAAAAGGGAAGTTTGGGGCTTGGGCTTTTTTTTTTTTTAAACTGTCCTAGAAACCGAAGGGTGCTTCCACACCAAGCATTGACAGCTGCCATCTTTGAGGATCTCATTCAGTGATCCGTTTGCTCCACAAGTGCCAGCACCACAGTTTGCTAATTGCACGCACTCCCTCGTCCTCCAGCCTGAGAATGGCAGGTGGCTGCTTGTCACTGTGGGCAAGTTCCCAATTAGGCACAAACAGGTGCACACATCTGCTGGGGGTGGCTGTTTCCACACAACTGCTCCAGCGCACACAAAGGGTGGCCTCAGCTCTGCCAGCCATGTGGCTCTCTCAAAAATGAGTGAGGTTGGCACATTCCTACAGGGTTTTTGCGGTCAGTAAAGAAAAACAAGAGCCTGTGAAAGGGGCTTGGGAATGCCAAAAGGAATCATCACGGGAAAAAGAGCTGCGGTGGCTAAATGGTGGGTCATGGGCCGCTTCCTTCTAGAAAGCTGTCAGAATAGGAACTTGGAATACCTAAAGGAGGTATTACCAGGTATTTAATCTAATTATCAGCCTAGATAATTAGATAAAACGCAGTGTTCTTCATTGTGGCATCTGAATTCCTGCTGAAAGGATGAAGAATAGCAGTTTCTGGTTTGTTACTGAGAAGGAGCTAGTCTTGTAGATTTATGGGCATTGTCTTTGGCTAGGACCTGGAGAAAGCAGTCCCTCTTGGCAGTTCTGGTCAAGTTCGTCTTTAAAATAACACTTCCGTTGCATTCGGGTCAAGAACGTCCAGACAGGACTTTCCTGGTGGCGCAGTGATTAAGAATCCGCCTGCAAACGCAAGGGACACGGGTTCGATCCCTGGTCCAGGAAGATCCCACATGCCGCGGAGCAACTAAGCCTGTGCGCCACAACCACTGAGCCTGCGCTCCAGAGCCCGCTAGCCACAACTAGAGAAAGCCCACCCGCAGCAAGGAAGACCCAACGCAGCCAAAAATAAATAAATTAAAAAAAAAAAAAAGAACGTCCAGACAGGGTGAGTGCGTTTCCTGCTGGGACGAGGCAGAGACATCTCCGTCCAGGCTTGCTCACCTCCCGGCTGTTTAGAGGCCCTCCCTTGGGATTCTGAGGTTGATCCTCATTCATATAAACCTAGCCTCCCATGCTGCCTGCCTGTCAGCCCCAGGAGGGGCCTTCTCTGCCCAAGCCAGACCTGGCTGCCTCCGCCAGCTCAGTGGATCCACGTGGCCTTGGCTCCCAGGCAAATTCCCCCGCAGGGGTTCTTCGGAGGGTGAACAAATAAGCACTCAGCTACTGTCAGTCCGCTCAAACGTGAAATCCTTCAGGTTCTAAACTCTGAAAATGATCAGGGTTAACTTAAGAATAATGCACCAGTGTTTGAAACACTTGCCTCCTAAATGGCAACGGGCTTGCTCATCAGTACCCTCCCTTACACCCACTAACCAGATTTGACTTAGTTTTAGGTGAATTCTATCACCCGGAAGGATGTGTAAAACATGTATGAATGGTTTAAATAACAAATTAGAAATTACACAGCCACGTAACCGCACCCGATGAAGAATGTTGCCAGGATCCCACCCCACCCCCATTGTGTAGTGGACCCCCCTTTCCCAGTAAAAATCCCCCCTTTTCCCCAGAGGTGCTTGGGCTGTATAGAACATATTTTCTTGTTTTGCTTTATACTGTTATCACCTACGTATGATTCTCTGTAGTTTCATTTTGTTTGCTTTCGAACTTATATACATGGGATGGTGATGTATATATTATTTTGGGTCTTGCTTCTTTGCTAAATATCGTGAGATTCATCATGTTGTGTGAAGCTAGTCTGTATTTTGTTTGCTGCATGGTATTCCATTGTATGAATACTGTAATTTTATCATTTCTACTGTTATGGGATATTTGGGCTGTTTTCTTTATTTGTCTTACTGTGAACAATGCTGCTATAAACCCTTTTCTTTTGCATAAGTTTCTCTAGAGGTATACCTAGGAAAGGATCTCTGGGTCATGGGGTATGCAGATTTCCAAAAAGATCATGTCAATGGGCATTCTACAGCAATGGATGGGAGTTCCTATCACCCTTCATCTTCATGTAACCTCAGTGCAGTCGGGTGCAAAGTGGTAATTCATTGAAGGTTTAATTTGCATTTCCCTGAGTACTTATAAAGCTGAACCCTTGCTTCTGCCTGTTGGCCATTTGGGTTTCTACTTGTGCACTGCTTGTTGAACGATTTAACCCATTTTGCTGCCAGGTCATCTGTCTCAGCCATCTTTTTCGTCCTCTTTTAGTGTCATAGACAGGTCCCCAGCTCAATCACCTCCTTATTGGTGGTGGCTTGTTAGAAGTTTCCTGTGTGAATAGGTCCTTATAGAAAGTGATGTTGTGTATTCACAAGAAAGGATATTTTGCAATAGCACAAGTGAACAGATTTGGAGGATTAATAGGAACCTTTTCTAACACAAAGAAATTAAGGCTGTGTTTTTTCCTGAGAAAGTAATCTTTTGGGATGGTCCAGATTCCACATTTGTCAGCATTATTTATGTGTCTCATTTACTCATGCCCTACTGATGTTTTGCACTGTAAGTAAATTATCTGAAACTAGAAACCAAGCTGAACTGGGAAGGGCCTCCCTATACATTCTTTACTCTTAGTTTGTCAGAAATTGCAAAGCGATAGTGATGGTCTGCAGGTATGTTTGATATAGCCTGCACAATGCTTTACTTTTTATTTTTGGCTTTCCTTTTTTGTTTTTTGGTTGAGGCAATATTTTAAAATTCAGACATTCTAGGTGAAACTCTGAGATTTTGCCTTATTTTTGAAGAAAGTGCCATCATTAGGCAATAGTGGATCCACATTCTCACGTGGCAGAAATTACATTGATCTGAGTGGTGGTTCCCCATCAGCAGTGGCATCTGGTTGTTTCCTCAGTATCCAATCTCCCTTTTCTCCATATTAGTAATAATATTAGTAGCAAGGCATGTGGCTGCCCCAAATAAAGACTACATATCTCAGTGTCCCTTGCAATTATCAAGAGCCTTGTGATTTTTCTGGCCAGTGGGATTAGGGGATGTGGGCAGCTTTCAGGTTCTGCCCCTAAAGGAGTGGCTATGTCCTCCTTTATTCTTTTTCCCCTACGTGATGGCTAAAAGGTGGACATGGTGGTGAGCTATCTCAGACCATGTGAAGGACAGCAGAACCCCACGAACGGTGAAGCAACAAGAGTCTCAGTCCCTGAACACTTCATGCTGTTCTAGCTCTAACTTGTAGGTAAGGAGAAATTAAAGTGTTGATCTCTGTCACGCACAGTCAAATCTATATCCTAAGTAACTTCAAGTGGGTAATGTTCTCTCCTCTTCCTCATGGTCCCCACCGAGTCCCTGTGTCTGCTGCCCAGCTTGACTTGCCTTTCTCAGCTGGCTTAGACAGTTGGATTTCTAATACTTCTCTCACTTGGCTCCTGTTAGAGAGTTGCATCTAAGATATATTTATATTCTAATATTTAATAGTCTAAGAGTGACACAAAAGAAAAATTCTTAAGTCTGAAAGATACAGTACAGTTAGAAGTTTTAGGGTTGAATTACCAGGAGTTTTATAATAATCCAAATTAGGGTTTCTCAACCCTCAGCACTATTAACATTTGGGGCAAGATAATTCTTTGTTGCTGGGGGCCCATCTTGTGTATTGTAGGATGTATAGTAGCATCCTGGCCTCAGCTCAGTAGATGCCAGTAACACCTCCTTCCCCAGTTGTGACTGTCAAAAAATGTCTTAAGACATTGCTAAATATCCCCCGAGGGGCAAAATTGCCCCAGTTAAGAACCACTAATTTAAAGTATATTTCTTTATTTTTTTACCTTTTTTAAAAAAATTAATAGACTTCAGTTTTTAGAGCAGTTTTAGGTTTACACAAAAATTGAGCAGAAAGTATGGAGAGTTCTATATCCTCTCTCCTTCCCCTTCCCCCTCTCTTCACAGTTTCCCCTATCAGTAACACCTTGCATTAGTGTAGTACATTTGTTACAAGTGATGAATCAATACTGACAGATTTTTTTTTTTTTTGCCGTTTTACGGTTTTATTAAACAAAACGTGCACACGAGCTGTCTATTCATTTTCTTCGCCGCGCAGCCTGGCGTTGGGATTGGTGACTCTGAGGGCCAGCTGGGCTGCTCTCTCCACAATGGCTTTGCAGTTCTTGGAGGAGACGTTGTGCGCAATCTCAGCACAGTAAGACTTGTTGCACATCAGCAACACTTCAAGCTCCTTGACGTTGTGGACCAGGAACTGGACCAGGAACTGGGCAAAGCTGCTGGGCAGCATGTGCTTTGTTTTCTTGTTGCTCCCGTAACCGATGTTGGGCATCAAGATCTGGCCCTTGAATCTCCTGCGCACCCTGTTGTCAATGCCTCTGGGTTTCTGCCAGTTCCGCTTAATTTTGACTTACCGGTCTGACTGGTGCCGGATGAACTTCTTGGTCCTCTTTTTGACGATCTTATGCTTCATGAGGGGTCTGAGGGCAGCCATGATGCCGAGTAGGAGATGGCGGCCACCTCCGTAGGCAGCGCCGAGGAAAAGAAGACGACAGATTATTATTAGCTAAAGTCCATAGTCAAATCATGGTTTACTCTGTGTTCTATAGCTTTTGACAAATGCATCCATGATTACAGTATTATTCACAATAGTTTCACACCCCCCCAAATCCCTTTGCTCCACCTATTCAATTATATTCCTTTTAAAGTCGTCTAAACTTTCCTTAAAATGATCCCTAAGCCACTTGCCTATTAATGCACATTTTAGTTGCTTCCCAGTGATTGACTAGTATCCCAAAAAAGTCTTAATGAATAAATATTCATTGTTATTTAGGATGATGCCTTGTGATTAACGTTTGGTAATTTATTGATTTATTTAGTCACCATTTCCAGATGTATAATGTCTTATCGCATCTTAGGACTAGGGTAGGTTCTAATGGTGCATAGTTAAAATGAAAAACTCCTTGGGAGGGTGACATCTCGAAGGCCAAAGTTCATCTTTCAGTATATCCAACACAGGTAGTATTTTTCTCCAGTTGTAACATGTAGCTGTTTCTTAAGTTAGTCACTAGATATACAAGTTGTGTTTAGCAGACATGTGTTAAATGCTTTAATACTAGAAAAATCTCAGTATATTGAGAGACTGGTGCTTTAAGGACACAGGAACTAAAATTGTCTTAAAGGACAGCAACTTCAAGTCTCCCGTTTCACACTTATTCTCAACCATGAGCTTGTTGAATAAAATAATGGATAAAATTTCCCTCTTATTTCATTCCCCCCTCTCCTCTCTCCTTTGGCTGACTACATTGGTATAAGTTAAAAGCAACTTCGTCATATGACACTTGTTTCTACGTGCTCAGCATGCAGTCTACACTTTATACGTATTTGCTAAATGAATAAGTGAATTTATGGTAAATAGCAGCTTCTCTTCTACTCTAGTAGGTCTTGATTGCCACAAAATTAACTATAATCCAAAGAAATAAGTGAATGTGAGGCTGAGTTCTTGGAACACAGTTCACATGAACCCAGGAGATAACACACATGTGGTTGGTGGTGATGATTAATAACAAAAAGTGTTATCCTTAGTCTGTCACTTTAGAACATGTACAGGTATTTGCCCTTCACAAAAAATTCATAAGCCAACCTCTTTGAAAAGGAAATGGGATTTGAAGGACAGAGCATAAAAGAAATCATTAAGAGAAATAAATATCATTACTGGGAGTCGACAGGTGACCTTTACTGTGGTTAAATACGATTGTGGTATATATTTTGGTTTTCAGGAAGCCCAAACCAGTTTCCCGAGATTGTCAATGTGGTTAAGCCATACTGCTCAGATTTCAAATGAATAGAGAGATTTATCCTTATATAAGAATGGGAGCCAAGTGACTTTTCCTTTCCTGGAGTAATTTGTAAAGTCAGATCTCTCACCTTTAGGAAAGGCCCCAAGCCTAGTTTTGAAATATAGCATTGACAGGTACAAATCATACCGTCTCTAAGCTAGGCGACACTCAACTCTATCTGTTCCTACTGAAAGTAAGTTTATGTACAGGTTGCTCGTGGGTTCACCTGATTGTCCTGTGGCCTGGTGGGGAAACTTGGTGATAGAACCAGTAAACAAACCTTCTGTAGACATTGAAGGAGAACCAGTTACACCAGGCATGATCAAGTGACAGGAGAGAGCAATTTCTAATCCAGCACAGTGCAACATAGACCAAACAAAGCCTGTCTGCAGGCCATACTTGGTTCCCTAGTTTGACCTATAACATTTGATCTAGGTAATTGAGTGAATGCTTTGGGAGGAGATTGACCTTGAGTTCAGCATTTAGTCCTACAGTTGGGGGTTCATCTCTTTCAGTATCACGATTCACATTGGGGCAAACCCTGGGGAAGCTAATGTAAAAATGCTTGAGTGATGGATTTTGCAACTAATCAGTTCAGAGTTTTCATTTATAAGTAGGGGTGAGGGTGAAGGGGAGCTCTGCCTTGCCAGAGATGAGAATGTCCCAGGACACTGCTCTGGGAGTCTTTCAGGGAATCAGGTAATAGAATGCAGTGGTTATGGTCTTGGCCTTTGAAGCCTTCTGGCTTCTCCACATAGTAGCTGAGAGACGTTGAACAAGAGGCTTAGCTTCTCTAAACCTCAGACTCTTACCTGTGAAGTAGTCTGGGTAATAATAGTACCTACCACGTGGGAAGAGTTGTGATGGGACTTCCATGAGGGGAACAGTGCCCTAGAAGTGCATTTCATGCTGCTCTTGGTAACCTCAACAAAGAGATGATAATGGCAAAGATATGAAGAGGTGGCAAGTAAGTGGGAAAAAGTTACCAGTATGCTGTTTGATGAACACCAGGGTAATCATGATTTTGAGTAACTCTTTAATGTGCTTATCCTAGGCTCTGATGAACCCCAGAAAGTCATATCTGTTTCATCAGAGACTGCCTTCTTAAATACTTGGGACTGTTCTCACACTGTGCAGGACAAACCTGACTGGGTCATATTACCTGTTCTCCCTTCTGTTAAGTTCCTTAAAGACCACACCCTTCTCTCTCTCTCTTTTTTTTTAACATCTTTTTTGTAGTATAATTTCTTTACAGTGGTGTGTTACTTTCTGCTGTGTAACAAAGTGAATCAGCTATATGTATACATATATCCCCATATCCCCTCCCTCTTGCGTCTCCCTCCCACCCTCCCTATCCCACCCACACCCTTCTCTTTTCACAACCAGAATTTTGCCTTCTTTTTTGGTTCTGTTTTGTTTTCATTGTATTATTGTTTTTAACTGAGATATAGTTGATTTACAATATTATATGTTTCAAGTGTATGACATAGAGATTCACAGGTTTTAAAGATTGAACTCCATTCATAGTTATTATAAAATATTACCTGTATTCCCAGAATTTTGCCATTTTAAAATTAGCTGATGTTTCATGAGGTAAATTTTAGTTCACTTGTTGCAATTTGAGGGATAACTTCCTTGGATTTCATTAGAAACACATTTTCAAGTCATCTTTTTTTAAAATTTTTTATTTTAATTTAATTTTTATTTATTTAATTTTGGCTGCGTTGGGTCTTTGTTGCTGCACGCAGGCTTTCTCTAGTTGCGGCGAGCGGGGGCTACTCTTTGTTGTGGTGCGTGGGCTTCTCATTGCGGTGACTTCTCTTGTTGCAGAGCACGGGCTCTAGGCGCGTGAGGTCAGTAGTTGTGGCTCACATGCTCTAGGGCACAGGCTCGGTAGTTGTGGCGCACGGGCTTAGTTGCTCCGTGGCATGTGGGATCTTCCTGGACCAGGGCTCGAACCCGTGTCCCCTGCATTGGCAGGCGGATTCTTAACCACTGTGCCACCAGGGAAGTCCCTCAAGTCATCTCCTATCCAAGTGATTTCCGCAGATGGCTGACTTGGTCCATTTTATTTCAGAGAGTGATAAGGAAGTAACAGACGAGTAATAGAAAGGTCTACACTCAAACGTTTTTATTGCAATGATAGATATTATGAAGAATGGTGATTCTATGTGAATGGTTTTAGAATAACCAGTGTTCCAACATTGTGAATATTATATAACCACTAAAAATAATAATGAGGGTACTACAGGAGTGTGGAGAAAGTGTATAATGAAATTTGAAGAATGCTGCATAAAAATAGAATATAAAATGTGCACAACTGTAGTAATAATTATATATCAATAATAAAATAGATACATATAGGAAATATACAATGAAAATGGAGTTTATAAGTAAGGAAAATGGAATTATGGCAATTTAATAGTATTTAAAATTTTTTTTTTGTCTTTTAAAAACTTCAAAATCTCATCAGGTTGGTTGTCCATTTGGGGGCTGCCTTTATGTATGCTGACAATAACATTTGACAGAGCCCAGTGTGCTGTTGTTACTTTACAGATTTCATGTGGTGACCAGCTTGGGTAATCTTTTCGGTAACAACGACTGACATACTGTATTACTTTTCCTTTTAGTGATGAAAATGCCAGGAAAGATTTAAAGACATTACCAGCCTTTCCAACCAAAACTCTGCAGGAGCACCCCTCCCTTGCCTACTGGTAAGCCACGCCAAGATTGCCAGTGACCCTGTTACAGTAACCTCCACGGAGAACGGCATGCTCTTCAGGGAACTAAAAGAAATATAAGTGCGGAAAATATCAAACTGCCCATCATACGTGTCTGTCTAATCATAAGTAGACCTTGATCCTTCCAGTGAAAAGGTCTTATGAAATCTCTCTGGAGATCATTGTCCCAAGACTGTAGTCATGTGTGAAGAGTGGCCATGTGCCTTCTCGTTCAAGTGCATGATACATTTGTAGAGTGTGCTTTTAAGTGAATCCTGCTCAGTAGATGTGCAGTCACTGTATAATGCAGGCTTAATGTGGCAGAGTGCAATACAAGTGGTATAAAATACAGATTTCCTTGAACAGAGGCATTCATAATAAACAGAAACAACCTGAATGATCAGGTTTCCTCTACAGCCAGAAGTCATTGTCTATTTTGAGTTGTTTTATTTGCCTGTATTTTAATGAATCCATAGTCCCCATTTCCCATGCAACATTTTTCCTAGAAAAGTACGTTTTCTCCCCTTGAATTACTTACATTCCCTTTAAATATATTTTCCTCGATTTAAGGCTGTGAATCCTGAAGATGGTTTTCCTTTCCACTAAAAAAACTGGTTACAAAATAAATATTCAACATGAATAGCTGTAATATGAAAGTTGGAATATTTCCCAAGTCAATAGTGAGAGTAGGTAGTGAGGCTACATTGCATCCTGAGTCTGGAACCTTCTAAGTAAATCATTGTTAAGTGATAGTTTCTTAAGGATAAAAAGCAAAGACCAATTACTGTTGCTTATTTGTTGTATAGAGATAAAAACGTTTATTCTTCTCAGTTATACTTGAGATATGACTAATGAGCTGCCAGTCTGAAAGGAGGGTAAATAACTGAATGATGTCAAGGGTGACCAGACTTCAGCCTGTTTCTCCTTTCTAGTCAAAAAGTTTTATTCTAAGACAATAATGAAGGGTTTTCTTCTAAAGTATTATGTCCACAAGTAGTGACAGTAGAATATTTTAGATTGAACACTCACTCAGAAGCATTTTTAATTCTTTCTAAATCTTTCTGAACAATTTAAGGAAAATGTCTATAATACCTTACACTTGCTGATCTCTCTAAAAAACCCTTTTAATTTCCCCAGCAAGGCTCTCTCACTAGCATTTAATAACATTATTTTGTATTTATTATATTCCATTCAGTTATGAGAGAGAATATTAGTTTTTTATTTGATGAATTGATATTATGTTTCCTTTTCTAACAACTTAAGTTTTTAAAAATTTACATATTATATAAGTATATTATATAAAATTATATAAAAAAAATTATATAAAATCGAGACAAGGTAGTTAAATGTCTGAGGTTCAGGAGTCCATATGTCCATATCCTACAAAAACAAAAGTCAACTAGCTTCTATCTCCCAAACAAGTTGGTCTAGGCCTTCTTTCTCAAGTGTTTCAAGTAGGCCACCTGAGAATCTTGAAACTGGATCTGTACCTCATACAGTCATGCATTGCTCTACTTTTCGTTTCCTTGTTTTACAGTGAGGACAGGGTAATTGAGCATTATTTGAAAATCAAAGGTCTGACTCGGGGTCAAGCTGTGGTTCAGTAAGTATCTTTCTTTTTGCTTAGATATAGTCGTAATGTCTTCCGTTTGAGAAAGTCATCTGAAATGATTTCTATTGTGTAGTTTGTGTGCATATAGTAATCACCTGGTTAGAAGTATCTTATTGAATTATAATTTATATTTATAATTTATGATATTATAAATATAATATTTATAATTATATTTTTATAATATATTTATATTTATAATTATTTGAATTATAAAGTGTCTTGGGTCATTCCATACTTTGGTGTCATCAATTCAGATGCCTCCCAGTGTCAGACAGGTAACAACTATGAGAACTCATAGGCCAAGTGTAGGCAATAGGGAGTGGTGGGGACTGTGGTGAACTAGAGAGCTTTTGCCCTGGCTAGAGACAAGACTACTCAGCTTCAGCATTCAGGCATAATGTTGCCGGATCATCTGATATTTTTCAAGAAAAGCTGGAAATTACAATTCTTTAAATCCTAATTTTAAACATTGCAAAGTAATTTTAAGAAGATTTTAGTACAACACGAGCCAAACAACATCTGTCTGGAGGCCGTGTTTTGTTACCTGGTTTGTGACTCTGTTTTGGGTGGAGCATGCAGTGTCAGTGTTGGATAATCTGTTTCTTTATGGTACCAATAGCAGACCATAATGATAGATTTCTGCATTTTAGACCTATAGAGTTACCATTATTTATTAAGAACAGTTCACAGGCTACACTGAAGTTTTTAAATTGTAAAAAGTAAATTTATAATTAAAAAATTTTTGAATTGTAAAAACGAATATAGCATTATTGCTATAGTAATTGTACAGTAGAATAACTGTTATGGCCATAGAAGTTTTAACAAAAAATCTGCTGAATATAGCTCAGAGCATGTGAGAAGTGAAATAAGGACTTAGCGATCACTATTCCCCTGGTCAGTGTATAGATTTCCCCCACATCCCTGCTCTTGCGCTCATCTCCTTTTTATCATAGTGCACCTGCTGTGATCCTCAAGACAGAAATGAGAAGTTAACAGCCTGAAGTTGAATCCCTGACTTGTGCCTGTTTTGTGAACTGGAAAACAAAAAGGAATAACAATTTCCATGAAGGATTTTAGGTTAGGTTAATGAATGTATTACGAACTGTCCTTGTTGAAATGCAGCATCCTCTTACTTCCTTTGATCATTATCATTGTGGCTGCAAATAAGAAATTGTCTAACTTGGTAGTTAAGGCTCTAGACTGTGGAATCCGACTCACTTTGTTGGAATCCTGGCTGTGCAGTGTAATTGCTGCCTGGCCTTGGCACATCTACCTTTTTTTAAAAAAAATAAATTTATTGGGCTTCCCTGGTGGCGCAGTGGCTGAGAGTCCGCCTGCTGATGCAGGGGACACGGGTTCGTGCCCCGGTCCGGGAAGATCCCACATGCCGCAGAGCGGCTGGGCCCGTGAGCCATGGCCGCTGAGCCTGCGCGTTCGGAGCCTGTGCTCCGCAACGGGAGAGGCTACAACAGTGAGAGGCCCGCGTACCGCAAAAAAATAAAATAAAATAAAAATAAATTTATTTATTTTATTTATTTACTTTTGGCTACGTTGGGTCTTCATTGCTGCATGCGGGCTTTCTCTAGTTGCAGCGAGCGGGGGCTACTCTTTGTTGCGGTGTGTGGGCTTCTCATTGCAGTGGCTTCTCTTGTTGTGGAGCACGGGCTCTAGGCGCACGGGCTTCAGTAGTTGTGGCTCACAGGCCCTAGAGCACAGGCTCAGTAGTTGTAGCAACGGGCTTAATTGCTCCGTGGCATGTGGGATCTTCCTGGACCAGGGGTCAAACCCTTGTCCCCTGCATTGGCAGACAGATTCTTAACCACTGCGCCACCAGGGAAGTCCCCCTAACTTTTTATATTCACTAACATGTAGACCTTTTACTTTAAAAAGTTATCACATTATTGATTACAAGGTCCAGAGCCATTGATCTCCAAAATGTTATTAGAGTCCACTTGTATCATACAGGAACCTCAATTCTGTGTGGGCAGAGAGGAAATCTTAACACAATTTAGTCCACTCCATAAAGTCTTAAAGTTATACAATAAATACTTGTTGAATTAAAAATAACAAGAGGTATATCATCACTTTAATTTTTTTGGGGGGGTGCATATTTTTAAAAATCAGGTTTGCATATAATAAAATTCACTGTTTTAAAGCATATATTTCTAAGAGGTTTGACTTAAAAGTTAAGTATAAATTTCTAAAAGTGTACCACCATCAGTGATAAAAACCACCGTGTTTTTATTATAGCATGTTTGCTTAATTTACAGCAAGCAGAAAATAAGCTTTATTTTTTACTTATTATGAGCATGACCCAAAAGTTGATTCTCATGACTTGCATCATTAGGTGCTAGTTTAAAAATACTTGAAGTTTGGGTTTATAATAAAGTACAATATGTTTCTAAGCCATAGAAATTTTAATATGCAGAAAATAACATTTCTTATAGCTTTTTGAAATTGAATTTTTGTTAACAACCTCCCAACATTTGGATAAAGTAAAATATATTACTCCCTGGAGTGGTTTATTCTATTTCTACTTTAGTCAAAGGCAAAGTTATAATGAGGAAAGTAGATACAAATTGTGTTTCTTTAGATCACTTTTCCCAAAAGGACCCTCCAACTAATTTAATAAGAGGTTATAATATATATTCATTTTCCATAGGTATATGAAAATAGTAGAAGCTCTACCGACCTATGGAGTCCATTATTATGCAGTAAAGGTAAATACTTTTATATGACAAACCTTTCATCATGCCTGTGTTATTTTATGAGAGTTAGTGAACAACACCAGCTTTCTAAAATCACATAAATCAATATGCATATATATATGTAAATTATCTCTAGAAATTTCAGCATTTAGAATAGGATTGATTTTCTTAAAAAAATAAAAGCCTGATTGTATCTTGTCATTTTTAGCAAATCATAAAGCACATTATTTTTGCAAAATACTAGCTGCGTTCAGATGTGTTCCCGAAGCCTCTATTAGCCCTGAAGTATTCAGGTCATTCTCTTTTGGCACACCTAATCTTTTAGCTACTTTTGCTGATTTTTCTCTTTTCCAATTGTGCACCTTTCTAATGCTACTAGATGTTCATTTGATAGTGCCTTTGTATGAGAATCATTGAAGAATCATCCAGTATCATTTCAGCAGCTTCACAAAATCCTCAAGTTTTTACAAGATTTGCAGTACCCATTTTCAATTGGTATGTTTTATATTTGTGTAGTACTTTCAGTTGTTTATACACAGGGAGAGATTAACTAAGAAATATTTTGAGATGATAGAGGATAAAGCATATTGTTAAGAAGAGAGTCTTGTTTGAAAGAGGAATAATTTTATACTTGATCAATCTTGAGTGACTTTCAAGTTCTGACAGTGTTTGCAATTCAAAATGGTGGGGAATTGGATAATACCTGTATAATGAGGACACCTTGTACTAAAAATACGTACCAATTCCACTTTAATTTCTACTGATTCTTAATTGGTTTGCATATGAGTATATGTTTAAGCCCAAGTTTTTCTTTCCCTATGTCAGTATATATCCCTTTCTTTGGCAAGACCTAAAAGATAAATTTATGAAAAAAAATGTATTCCTCCCCTCCCCATATGTACCTCGAAGTCATTATTCAAGCATCTCATCTTTGAATCATATAATTCACCCAAAGAATTTTTTAGTATTCCCATGTTCATTTGTTAAGTATATTATAAACATTAGGATTTGGAACCACTTTTCTCATCGTTGTAATTCTTTGGAAACTTCTCTGACCTTTATAGCTGGTTACTAATCAAGAGAACAAAGAGCTTTTTTTCTTTCTCTTCTTTTTTTTTTTTTTTCCAGTGGTTAACTGGCTTTGTACTCTGGATTAATTCCTGGTTGAATTACTTACATTTTATTTCTTCTCTCCAACTGTTTAATCCTAACAATAATGCTACTTTCTTTTTGATGGTGTTAATAGTATTGGTGTGCTTTGACTTATAGATCTTATTTGAAGAAGCTCTAAGCAAGCATTTTAATAACAAGTCAGGATTTTAAATAGTGTTTTGCTTTCCAAGACAAAGTTATTTTAACTTGCTGATACTTGTTAAAGGATGAAATTGGTAGATGTTACTTCATCTCTGTAAGCCTTAACAATTAGGTCTTGGTTCTCATGGTTTTCCATCTTCCAGGATAAACAAGGACTTCCTTGGTGGCTTGGAATCAGCTATAAAGGAATTGGCCAGTATGATTTGCAAGATAAGGTGAAACCTCGGAAAGTAAGTGTGAATCATTTCAGACACTTATGAGAACGTTGAGCTGTTCTAGAGCTAGAAACATCACTTTATGGGGCAACAAGCAGTCTTGGGTAAAGAATTTTTGATTAGTGAAGTCCTAGGTTTAGAGAAGACTCAAGTTAAATGTGAAATACTTTTTATAATTCATTCATGCCCCATTTATACAGCAGTTCCACGTCTGATCATTTATCCTAAGGAAGTAAAATTACACACACAGATTTAACTACAAGGATGTTGATCACAACGTAGTTTACAAGTGCATACAATTAGGTTTCTATTTAAGTTAGTATGAACATGATGATGTCATTTGTTTAATGAATTTTACATATATAAAAATATGTACATGCATCCACACACATATGCACACACATACATATGTACATTGGATGGATAAACAAATGGGTGAATTGTAAAGACATTAAGTCAGAATTTTTGGTGCTAGTTACCTCTCAGTGATACAGTTATAAGTAACCTTCTTTCTACTACTGCTGCTAGTTTTGCTTATCTTTGTTTCACAATTTTCCACATTTAACATGTCTACTTTTTTGTAGAGGAAAGTAAGTTACATGCTATTTATTAAAGGGTCACACTATCAGGTTTGGATTTTCCAGAGCTAATAAGTTACATTCTTGGCAATTTGATTATGAAGTTGTTCCTCTTGACCAAGCACAAGTGTACAATACTTTTTTGCCTATATAAGAAGTGATGAGTTCGTGTAGACATCCATCCTGCTGCTCTGGCCTACTCAGTATTATAATGACATAAAGGCTTACCCGTGCTGTTAGGTTTTGCCGCGCTCCGTGTCCTCTGCTGCCAGCCCTGGGAATCACAGCTGTGAAACAATGACCTATAATAACAGACGGTGGTTAGGCTGCCTGCTCTATCACACCCCGACATCACCGCCTTAAATAGCTCTTATCACTTCCATCTGTCTCTTGCTTTAATTTGTACTAGAAAAACAGCCATATTTTTCATAAAGTCAGGCCCTGGTCATAATACCACAAGCTTTTCATCTTCTAAGTGTCCTTTTAGCTTCAATCAGTACTTACAATCTTCCTTTGAGTTTAGAGAATAAGTTACCCTTTTCTTCCCATTTTATGGTTGTGAAACTGGCACAGAAAACATGAAAGGGTGTTGCCCAGGACAAACCACAGCCCCCGTTGAATGCCCATCCAGCTCTCCTGGATCAGACTAGCTGGGCACTGTGGCTTCTTATTGAGAATTATGAGTAAAAATAGGAAGGCATTATTTGTAACAAAAGATCCATCTGTGTGAGGCATGGTAAGTAAGCATTTGTGTAATCATACAATTAGAACTTGATCTGTATAATTTTGGCCCAGTGACCCAGATCAGTTGAAGTAAGGAATACTTGATTTCCAGGAGGAATACGAGTAATTTTGGTTATATTTGAAAACTTGTTTCTAAGACCAAATTTCTAATAATGTTAGAAATGATATGGGCCTACAGTTTTTCTTTACAGTCATATATTTTAGTGTTTTTACCAAAAGTTTTAAATAGTCATTGTAAAAGAAACCAACAACAACAAAAAAAAGCACACACTACAGAAACATCAATTGGGGCAGGAAGTTCTTCAGCAGCCCCCATCCCTCCCCTGTGATAATCACTGTCAAGAGAATGATACTGGTTGGTTTGTTTGTTTATGAATTTTATTTTGTTTTATTTTTTTTTAATTGAAGTAGAGTTGATTTACAATATTGTGTTATTTCTCCTGTACAGCAAAGTGATTCAGTTATACGTATACATAAATTCTTTTTCATATCCTTGTCCGTTACGGTTTATCACAGGATATTGAATATAGTTCCCCATGCTATACAGTAAGATCTTGTTGTCTGTCCGTTCTATATATAATAGTTTGCATCTACTAACTCCAAACTCCCACTCCATCCCTCCCCCCGTCCCCCGCCGTTGGCAACCACAAGTCTGTTCTCTATGTCTGTGAGTCTGTTTCTTTTTTGTAGATAGGTTCGTTTGTGTCATATTTTAGATGCCACATATAAGTGATATCATATGATATTTGTCTTTCTGACTTACTTCACTTAGTATGATAATCTCTAGTTGCATCCATGTTGCTACAAATGGCATTATTTCATTCTTCTTTATGGCTGAGTAGCATTCCATTGTATGTATGTATGACATCTTCTTTATCCATTCATCTGTCATGGACATTTAGGTTGCTTCCATGTCTTGGCTGTTGTGAATAGTGGTGCTGTGAACCTGGAGGTGCGTGTATCACTTTGCTGTGTAGTTTTGTCTGGATATACGCCCAGGAGTGGGATTGCTGGATCATATGATAATTGTATTTTTAGTTTTCTGAGGAACCTCCATACTGTTTTTCATAGTGGCTGTTGACACTGCTTCATTTAGACTTTGTCAGCATGTATACTAAGTTTTTACAGAGAGAAAGAAATCTTACTATTCCATACTATGTCATATTTCTCCAAATCACTTCTAAAACAGATGTCTTTTTACTCTTTTTAAAGCTGACTAGGATTCCATGGTGCTGAAATACGTAATTTATTTAACCAGTCCTCTCTTGATGGACGTTTGGGTTGTTTCCATTGTGGGAAGAGTGGGTTGGAGGATAATGAATTTCAGCTAAGGCAAATAACTAGCCCCTATTATCTATTTTGTAAGATCATGTTTTCTTAAGGTAGACCTCATCCATGTTAACATTTTTTTTTTGGCAATTTATTTCTTCCCTGAATTTTACTTTAAGAAATAACATTTCTTTGGTTTTTCTCTATCTTGCATGTAAAATATAACTTAAATCGACTCACAAGTAATTTCTTAGCTGTTGTGGCTTGAGAAAATTGAGATTCTCACAGACTCCAAATGCATCTACTAAAAACAACCAGGCTTTCTTCCAAAATAATGGTGAATCAGAATCTACACAGTAAATATTGCTGTTAATTTCCTCTCAGTTGCTCATGACTCACAGGCCTTTCTTTACATTCACAGTTCCATAGAAATTGGTAAATATTGTTTGACACTGATCATAATCAGGTTTGCTTGTTCATTTCAGAGTCTGTAGACAATGATCAGAAGCCACTTCCTTTTTTCAGTGTGCAAGAGTTTTCCTATTTCATTTTCAAGACATGTCATTCAGGTGGAAAAGGACCATAAACAGGCCATCTGGCGTCATCACTGTCTTGCTTTCTCTTTCTTGGTTATTTTAGCAGGTGTCCACTTTGTACCACTGCTTGCTTTCTCCTTGCTGCTTCTGTTAAACCTGACAATGGGTTTTGCTTCCGTATCTTTATTTTTTCCTGTCTAGACAACTTAAGAGTTTCATTGGCAGGAGGACGTTCTAACGTCCCTGTCTTGGCTTAGTTGCACAAATAAGGGAATGCCTAACTTAAAGGGACGTGAGCACTGACATGTAGAAGGAGGCTTACGCTTCAGCTGTCTGCATGGACCTATGTTCCAGCAAGTTACCAATGGCCGGGCAGGAATGAAGGTCCTATTGCCAAATTGGAATGAAACAAAGGCTGGAATGGGAGGTTGCGTAGATGCTCAGCCTCTTGAATCACATGCCTGCTGCATTATAATTACATGGCTTAAAAACAGGCCAGGAGGAGGAAGAATTACCCATGATAAGATGGCGAAAGTCCGTTTTGAAAAAGGGTTGGTCCGAGGTCCCCAGGCTGAGGCTTCTGTCCTTTCCACATAATGTCTCTCAGTTATAGGGTCTGAATACTGGGGACTGTGTTTGTGTTACCTCCCAAAACACCCAGCACAGGCTCTTCATGTGTCCTGTCTATAAAGCTGTTGCCAGTCAGGGGCTTCGATTTGTTTGCAATCCACGTAGTATGATGCAACAGGGCAAGGGTTTGGGAAGCAATCCAAAGACTGTCTCTGATGTCATTTGCTGTGTGACCTTGGACATGTTGCTTAACCTCTCTTTAACTTTAGTTTCCTCCTCTGTACAATGGTAATACCACCAACTACTAGGGTGGTTGTAAGAATTAATGCGATTATATTTAGTGTCGTGCCGGATGCACAGTCATAACTCCATAACTGGTAATTACTCATTTGTAGTGAGGGAGAGAGACGATAAAGAAGGGTATGAGAAATATTCTTGGATCACTGGTTAAGGAAGGACCCAACATTGCTACAAACCCAGAGCCCTAGTGTCCCACATAAGAGTCCACACTCACAGTTACTATTTTCAGAGACTGGTAAGCATTCTGCCCCTCCCAATTCATTAACCACAATGCCCTAAGGTATGATGCAAATTAAGAGAAATTTTTTAACTTCTGAGTTACAATCCACAAAAATTACGGTATTAAAAAATCAGGTCATAAGCAGTTTTTCTTTTAAATCCTTCCTTTGTGCATGAAATGTGTCATTGCAAACTCTCAGGGAAGGTGAAACATCCCAGAACTCAACTTCAAATCGTAGGATGTTCAAACTTAAAAACGATGAAGCTTTATTTTAAAAAGAAAAATTCAAACACGTGCCTTCTAGGTTTTTATTGTTCATTCGGTATTTCAAGGAAAAATGTCTGTTCTTCACAAAGAAGTAGACAATGGGTCTGTGGCTGAGTAAAGTATTAATATATGTCATGACTGATTTGTACCCCTCTAGCAAGTTATTTCCCTGGGGAAAACCAGAACCTGTCAGAGGTGGGAGGAAAAAAAATGACATGCTAGTCAAGGTGTTACAGGTAGACCATAGTAGGATAAAATGATTTTCAAGATTAGTATCTTTGGCATTATAAGACTAATAAAGTCTTGTGATACATGTCATTACCCCAGGGCATTTCAGGGTGGGGAAAAGGTCTTTAGCCATCAGTTAACTGAGTTTTTTAAATTAATTGGAATTCCCAATTGCCTAGAGCAGAATTAAGTAACCAGCCCAAAAGTCTTCCTGTTTCCTTTAAACTCAGTGGCTTGCTTATTTCTCTAAGCACGGCCATCTTGATCATTTCTAAACCCACCTGGCTTCCTCCAACACTACCCCATCACCATGGACCTCCATTAGGATGCTGCTTCTAAAGCTGCTTAAATTCTAGGTGAGGTTAACTATAGGAGAGACAAGAGGATGTGTGCCATCCAGTTGTATTATACTTTCTACATCAATACAAAATGAAGTATGATGTGCAGGGAGAAAAACAATTACAAAATGTCACCCGGAGACCAGTCCATCCGGTCTATACTTTGTAAAGTATACAATTAAGCTCCCGCCACACCAGGAATCAATTTGATCGTTAAAACCTTCTACAGAGTCAGTGGGAGGAGAACTCCAACCCTATAGCGTGGATTTGAAATAAGAACCAGTCTGGCACTCCACTTACTGGTTGGCTGACCTGGAGCTGTCACTCAACCTTCTGGGTCTTTATTTTCTCAACTATCAAAATCAAAGAATTCTGTCTACCTACCTCACAGGTCATTATGTACACCCAATGAGTTAGTGAATTCTTTCACTGACTATATATTTTTCTTTTCTTGTTTTAAATTTATTTTTTTGAAGTATAGTTGATTTACAATGTTGTGTTATTTTCATGTTTACAGCAAAGTGATTCAGTCACACACATGTGTATATATATATTTTTTCAGAATCTTTTCAGATTCTTTTCAAAATATTGAGTACAGTTCTCTGTGCTATCCAGTAGGTCCTTGTTGGTTATCTATTTTATATATAGTAGTGTGTATATGTTAATCCCAAACTCCTAATTTACCCCTCCCCCTGCCTCTTTTCCATAGATATAGAAAACAAGCTTATGGTTAATTATTTTTCCCTCACACCATACTCTAATTTATAGAAAGTTTACTGGGCAGCATAGGCATTTGTCTTTTCCTCCTATAGTTAATCACTATTGGAATTTGAAGCAGCTCTTCTAAAACAGGGTACTCTCAGAGAATTGGATGGGCATTGGTAAGTCTCCATTTCCATCTCACGACCGGTAGGCGGATGGAAAGAAGCCAAGGCAAGCAGCCTTATTCATAAAATCACCAAGTTTAGGGACTCCCGTGGTGGTCCAGTGGTTAAGAATCTGCCTTCCAATGCAGGGGACGCAGGTTCAATTCCTCGTCGGGGAACTAAGATCCCACATGCCTCGGGGCAACTAAGCCCACACGTCACAACTAGAGAGCCCGTTCGCCGCAACAGAAGATCCCACGTGCCGAAACGAAAGATCCCGCGTGCCGCAACTAAGACCCGACACAGCCAAATAAATAAATAAATAAAATATTTTTTAAAAAAAGCTTTAAAGAAAAAAATCACCAAGTCTAACTAAAAAGGAGGCTGGGCAGTGTATACTCTAGGTGGGTGTTCATGGACAAAGCCATCACTCAAGGTGTTTTTTTAGAAGGAAAAATAGATCCTGAGGGTGATAAGTAGTTCCTGTCACTCTGTGTTTGTTTCCTTGGAAGTCTTCCGGGGGATGGTAAATAAACAAGTGAGCAGAGAATGAAGACATAAGTATACATTTTGAATAGTCTCTGATGGAAACAAATGAGACGGAGGGACAAAAATGGGATGGGTAGGGATGTTTCAGGCCTCTCTGAGAAAGGTGACATTTAAACTGAGACCTGAAGTGTGAGAAGGAGCCAGGCTTAAAACAAAGAATGGGTTGGCACGTTCATGTCAGAGAACAGTGTATGCTGATGGGAGGGAGGTGGGCGCGTTCTAGAAACTGAGAGACCCCTACAGCTAGAGCTTAAAGAGTGAGTGTGTCCCCTGTAGAAACTGAAGGTGATGGTTGAAAAAGAGGAAAGGGCTGCTGGACAGGCAAAACCATTCGATTTCATTATTTCATCTGCTACTCTGTGTTTCTAGGCATTTACCAAATGGCTGAATTGTTGGCACATGCAGAAAAATGAAAGGTAGCTCTCTAATAGGATTGACCAGTCCAAATGCAGAGAAAGCCAGTTAGTACATAAAGCATGGTGAAAATTTTTTCTATCACGGGGCATAAACAGTAAAGTTTTCTTCATTCTGTACTTATAACCAAAGATGGGTTTGGTTTTAATTCATTCATCCTTCAGGAGCAAATCTCTAACAAAGTGCAATGTACTCTGATATTTTTCCAAAAAAAAAATAATGAGCCCATTCTGTCTGGAAGGGCCCTATAGTACCTTATATATATTTTTTAAGATTTATTAATTATTTATTTAACTTATCTTTGGCTGCGTTGGGTCTTAGTTGCCGCATGCAGGGTCTTCGTTGAGGCGTGCGGGATCTTTCGTTGTGGCACATGGGCTTCTCTATAGTTGTGGCGTGCAGATTTTCTCTTCTCTAGTTGTGGCGCCCAGGCTCCAGAGCACGTGGGCTCTGTAGTTTGCGGCACACGGGCTCTAGCTGAGGCGTGCCAGCGCAGTAGTTGTGGCCCGTGGGCTTAGTTGCCCCGCGGCATGTGGGATCTTAGTTCCCCGACCAGGGATCGAACCCAAGTCCCCTGCATTGGAAGGTGGTTAACCACTGGACCACTGGGGAAGTCCCCTACTTTATATTCTTTATCTCGTTTAAGGAAAAAGCCCAGTCCCAGTCGTCAAGGACCTGACAACCCATCTGGAAAGACAAAATCATGTTCAAAAATTAGAGATTTTTATTGAAAATATTTAATAAGCAGACTAGGTACCAACCTGTGAGGAGGGATGCCAGCTGTAAACATCCAGAAGAGCCATGCAGGTGTCTCTGAGCGACAGGTCAGCCCTGGTTATACCAGATACGTGCAGTGAGCGCTCTATTGCAAGTACTAACAGAAGTCATTAGATCAGCTCTCAGAGGTTAGAGATTTGGCCACAGAGGGAATTCATATGAGGTGGCATCCTCTTAGATGGTCAGATTTTTATATCATGCATTTTCTGATACCCAGGACTTCTTTGTCTAAATAAACGTTTCCAAAAATACTCAGAATGTTTCACTCCTTGTGTTTAAGACCTGATGTTTTATGTGTGAAGGGTTATCACATCACATCTGAAAAAGTAATTTTCTCTACCTGAGTGTGTACCATTTGGTGTGTTCCCGGGCATTGAGAGCATGGCCTCTTGTAGTCTGATCAGTTGTTCAAAGTCCTCCTGGGAGGGAACATTTGCATTTAGAAAACAATCCAGGGCTTCCCTGGTGGCGCAGTGGTTGAGAGTCCGCCTGCCGATGCAGGGGACACGGGTTCGTGCCCTGGTCCGGGAGGATCCCGGAGCGGCTGGGCCCGTGAGCCGTGGCCGCTGAGCCTGTGCGTCCGGAGCCTGTGCTCCACAGCGGGAGAGGCCGCAGCAGTGAGAGGCCCGCGTACCGCAAAAAAAAAAAAAAGAAAAGAAAACAATCCAGACATCTATTTGTTCCTAAAGACATACCTAGTTGAGATAAAGAGAAATCCAAAATTCATTATTTTATAGCAAAAATTTTATCTTCTTCATCAACACACTTCACCCACCAAAGCATAGTTATGTCACCAGAAATTATCGTCTGAGTCAGGTGTTCTCATTCTCTGCGCTATTTATGTTTTGGGCCAGATCATTTTGTCCTGAGCATGGTCTCATATTCAGCAGCGTCCCTGGCCTCTAACCACAAGATGCTAGTAGCAGCCTCCCCTCCAGTGTGATAAACGAGAAATGTCTCCAGACATGGCCAGATGTTCTGGGAGTTGTGGGTGAGGGTGGGAAGTGAAGAGAAATCATCATTGCTGGAGAACCACTAGTCTCAGTAAAATATGAGAGACTGAGTTCTTTTCTGCAAATGGCTGCCATAATTGCTGCCGTTTTCTTCCTATGAGGTTGAACTGGGAATTACTCTTTTTTTCTTTCTTTTTTGGTTAACATAACAAATCTCTGTAGAATACTCCTCCCAAGTAAGAAAGGCAGGATAGTGTGCTCTGGTAACTGGGGAATTTGGAGCCATGGTTGTGCTTGGGTGTGAATCCCAGATCTGCCCCTATTTAACTTTGGGACCTTGGCCAATTAAACCTCTCTGAGCCTCAGTTTTCTCTTCTGTGAAATGGGGCTAAATGTAGTACCTCCCCATAAGGTTGTTGGGAAGACTCATTCTCAGTCACATAAATATTTGGTCGAAATGGATAGCTGGATAGAAGGTAGGTCAATTTGGCTTTCTCAAAGCTCATCATCCTGCAAAATTCTCATTTTCTGGTACTCCAGGAGGCCAAACAGATCTGCTAGCTGGCTTGTGGGTACTAACAGTACACTCATCAAGTGTAACTTTTTTTAAATGAAAAAAGAATAAATCAATAATACAGTGATCTTGTTTTGCATCACGTTACAGCAGGGGAATCACCCCATGTGAGTCATTATTTGATATACAGTCATACACCACGCTGCTACTATTCCAAATTTAGTCATTTCCAAGTGAATTCGCAGTTAAATGATTAACCTGTATTATAAGTTCTATTACAAAAAAAACCAAGCCTCTGATGATGTCTTTCCTATCATTGCCTAGTGTTAAACATTTGGGTGCTGTCTACTTTCAATCCATCAAGATTCAAAGAGACAGTGCATCCTTTCTGCCCAAGACTTTTCCTTGTCTTTCGCTACCCCAAAGGTCCCCCTTGCTGGTAGTGGGTCACACTCCTCAGCATTTTTGTACATGCTAGGGCATGTCTCTTCTGGGTGCTCCAGTCAGGAGGGAGCTTGCTAGCTTGCTGCCGTTGCGTCTCCCTGTGGACGTGCCTTTGACACATTCCCTTGCCCCTCCTCTATGATCTCTGTGATACAGGAACAGTGAACAAATTCCCTACCTAGAGGGTGTATCAGGAAGCCACCAATGAAATCAACAGAGATACAGCCGTTTTTACAGAGGCTGAAGCTCATAGAATTGGAAATCTGAGGGACACAGAAGTGTCAACAGGATAACTTGACTATTTCTCATCAGTGGAAAGACAGATATGGGATCCAGACAGCAGTTTCTAGTTCTCTTTCTGCTGTTAAGTGGCTCTCCTCCATCTTCAGAAGAGATGATAAAATAAGGGAATTGGACTGAGGGTCCTTCCTAACAGATGCAGCTAGCTTTATCGCTTACTAAATGTTGATTCTCTGAGCCAGGCACTGTGCTAAGTGCTTCATAAACATAATCTCACTAAACCCTTCCAGCAGTCCTCTGAGGCAGGCATTGTTGGTCCCATTTTACAGATGAGGAAACTGAGACTCAAGAAAGTTAAGCAACTTGCCAAATAAAGCGCATGTGGTGAAATCAGCATGTAAACCAAGCAATCTGATGTGGTCCAATCGGTTCAGGTAAGCATCACAAGGAAGGGGACCTGGCTGTTATTTGCCAACAAGAACAGGACCTCACGCATAGAAGGTGGACAAGAAATATTTGTTAATTGAAGAGGAATGTGTAAAGGACTCCAAGAGCTACTTAAGTGTGTGACTCCCGGTTTCCTAAAAGTCCCTCTGCTTTTCCTTACAGTCTTTTTTCCTGAAGTTTGACAATGGCCTCAGATGTTTAGGAACCAGTGTGACTGTAGCATAGGAAGGGGAAAGAGGTGATTTCTTCCAGTTCTTTAAGGCTGTAATAGTGGGTGGCTATCAGTAACTAAATATTGAGGTTTATTTAGTTTTCCACAAAATGGCTTAAATATTCAACCCATGCATCTCATTAAATAAAGTGTAATAACGTGTGGCAAATTATTCTAAAACCGTCAACTTCCTTTACACCTAAGGATAAAGACTATGGCATTTTACACACGTTCACTTTTAATATAAGATTTGATGCAGCTTTGGTTTTCTGTGTCAGTTTTTAAATTTTTGACACTTTCTTTTTTTAAGACAAGGTGATCTGTGACCTAAGGAAACATTCTCTTCCTGTTGTAGTTTTTTGATTATCTCTTTGTTACTATCGTTGTTCACATTGCTCCTCTTTGACTTTTTTGTTTTATCTTTGTTTATTTATTTTGTAATCTCAAAGTAATCCATGCTATTATTTCATCTCTTGCTATCTACTTCCTTCTTTTGATGCTAAAGGGCACAACTAATCATTCTAGATGAGAGTAGAGTAGAAAGAAGTCCTTAAGACCTAATTTATGGTTTTATTGCCGCCATGCGAGTATTTCCTTTCATTACTAACACCATGAATTCTAAACACAACACAATTTCAAACTCATCCCTCCTAGTGAGTGCTACATAAACAACAATAAATACTAATTAATGAATGTCATTATGCTTTTTAATGATCACTTTAGAAAACAGTCCAGTTTCATGCTCGTAACTCTGTGTTGCAAAGCAAATAAAAGTCCTCTTCTCCTACCCCCCACCCCCAAATCTCCAAGAGTGGGAATTTTGTCTTGGGCAAATTTTTGTTTTTCTGTTTTAATATGAAAATTACAAATTTTGTTTATACATACACATTCATATAATATAATATATATAATAGTCTTGTTCTATCCTGTAAGACATCGTACCCTATAATAGTCGTACTCTGTATGAGCACCAGTGTTCTCCAAGCAGTGGAGAATGTGAAGCATACTTTGCTCCCTTCTACCTTCCTTTGAATTTTGTTCTTTTTTCTTAAATGGTTTCTTGTAACCGTTCTTCATCTTTCAGGTGATTTAGAGTATTCCTTATACGTCAGGCCATTTCTCTCCTTTCTTTTCTTTTCTTTTCTTTTCTTTTCTTTTCTTTTTTTGGCTCTGCTGCATGGCTTAGCTTGCAGGGATCTTAGTTCCCCGACCAGGGATTGAACCCCGGGCCAACGGCAGTGAAAGCGCTGAATGCTAACCACTAGACGGCCAGGGAATTCCCTATCAGGCCATTTCTGTAATACAGAGGCCCCAACAAGTCAGGTCAGCCTGGTGGCTATTTCTTTGGCATTTTCCTATTATCCTTCCATTGGTCCAAAGTCTTGAGTGATTTTGACCAGAGGGGGGCCTTTTATTTACCCTTTAAGGAAAACACTTAAGGACAAAAAGGACAGGAATGAAGATCGGGCAGCTGCCTGCTATGTGCCAGGTGCTGTCCTAGGCGTGTTGCATGAGCAATGGAATCCGCTTTAACCTCGGCTCCATTGCCATTTTCAGAGCCTTAACCTGCTCTCTGAGATGGAGAACTCCAAGGTAATTTAAAAGCACAATAGAAGAATGATTTCAGAAATTTCAAAAGAAAAACTAGCTTATTTTCAGCTGCCAGCTAGATCAAGAGCAACTGCAATTAGAAGTGTTTTCCTAGCAACTTCAAACATTGATAAGAATCACAGAGGTAATACATGCATAAAATAGAGGCCTCCCAAATGGTTAGGGAGTGGAAATCTCACTCTTGTGTGAAACAGACCAACCTTTGGTCATTTTATACAAACTTCTATTATTTTAATTTTTAGAAATTAAAAAAGTACAGGAATACCAAGAATGTGACTATACCTGCATAACCACTTAAATTGACGATTACTGATATTTTGTTATATTTACTTCATCTTTTTTTTTTTTTTTGCGGTACGCGGGCCTCTCACTGTTGTGGCCTCTCCCGTTGCGGAGCACAGGCTCCGGACGCGCAGGCTCAGTGGCCATGGCTCACGGGCCCAGCCGCTCCGCGGCATGTGGGATCTTCCCGGACCGGGGCACGAACCCGTGTCCCCTGCGTCGGCAGGCGGACTCTCAACCACTGCGCCACCAGGGAAGCCCTCAACTTGTTTTTATTAATAAAGTAAATCAAACATGACTGGTAACATTGAAGTTTTCTGTGCCACTTACGCCTCATACATTCTACCGTCCCCAACCGCTATCACGAAGGAAGCTTGTGCCATTCCTCTTCACTTTTATACTCTTACAGGCACATATATGAAATTACATTTTGCAAAAGCTTTCCAGGGATCGAACCTGGGCAATAGCAGTGAAAGCACCAAGTCCTAACCCACTGGATCTCCAGGGAATTCCCTGCAAAAACTTAAGATTTCAGGTGGGGAAATGGCTTTGCCTTTCAGACTTAAAAATGCAGTCTCATTCCCATAACTTCGTTTGCAAACCAGTTGCCATCTAATTATTTCACTCTTTAAATTAGCTGAAACCCTTCACCTTTTAAGTAGGGTTTTTGCTTGCAGGGGGACCGTCTGCTGTCCATCTGCTGGCAAAAGCGCTAGTATTTCACGTTTGTAAGTGATAAGAGGGAGAGGTGGCGGCTTTCAGAGATCAGGTTTCAAGTCTGGCCCTGGTTTTATGTGTGTGGGAATGGACGCAAAGGAAAACACAGCTGAGCTGTATTGTGGCTCTTCCTGTCAAACCTGTTCGTGTCCAGGGTGAGTTAAGCGGGGGAGCAATGTCTCCCTCACCCAGCCTCTAGTGAAGTTTATGCCTGGATTCAAAGCAGCTTACTTCCCAGGAAACAACCATCTGAATCTACCCCGTACAGGATTTGAAAAATGTGTCTCTGTCCTGGGAAAATCTGCTAGAGAGAACTTGGCTGTCCTCTTCCTGATCAAAGAAGGAGTGGAACTGGGGTGATGTCACTCGGTGGAGTTACTGATGTCAGTAGGGTGTCAGCCGTGGGAGGTTCGGTTTGTGAAACTGAGTTACACCTAAGTGTCTTAGGAAACTCCATTCAGAACTCACCGGAGCTGCCCCGCCAGGACGGGGCGGGGAGGGAGAGAGCACCTCGGACTTTTCCTTCCCATTTCTGTCCCACTTTTGGAACCTTGGGATTAAAAGAAATGAAAGCCTCAAACCTATGGACATTTTAGAAAATCGGTATGTAGCTTTAAACTCTCACAAATCCTTCTTTCTACCTGGGTGATGGTTGTAGTTACAGACACTACGTGTTCAGACCATGAAGGGCTGTGTTCTTAGTGGGTGCTGGTTTATTTTACTCCGTTTGGGACTGGGGGTCCAGTTTGAAAACGTCTGTCTTCCAGCTATATGTGCACAGGAACCTTTAGCTCGTGCTGTTGCTCTTCGTGAGGTTTACATGTCGGTGAAAAGTCTTGGTTCCCGGACCCCAGGAAATGGTTTTGCTGATCATGCATTGCAGAGAAGTTACTATCTTGATGATTAAAATGCTTTTTGAAGATTGTCTGGACATAATTTTAAAATCCAGCCGAAGTCTAATAATGGAATGAAATCACTGTGCTAGTATTTCTCTCATCATCAAGACTGGGATGGAGAAAAGAAATTCAACTATGACGTCAAAGTTAAAAGGACAAGCAAGGGCTCAGGTTAACGTGAGGGGTTGGGAATGAACCCAGAAAGTGCAGCAGGGCACACTCAGTTCTGTGAATGAGCTGCTTTTCACAAGTTATTTATTAGATTTCAGATGCCCACTGCCAGTAAGTAAGTTCTCTTTCTCCCAACCAACTGGCAGATAACACCCAGTGTAGCATTAGAATGTCAGCAGTAGAAATGGGTTCTATTTACAAAAGCTGGAGGCTCTAGCTCAGAAACCAAGAGGTCAGTGTCAGTGTTCAGTGCCACCCTACCCTGCCTCCAATTCCAAATGCTCGCTTTCTGTCCCATTTAGAGGAACTCTTGTAGGCGGGAAACTGGTATCTCGGAGACTCACCCCTGCTTGGGGTTCCATTTTACTTTCACTTCGCATTCTTTTGAATTTAATCTGTGGTCTTATTGAGACAACCCTTTGAATTTCTTTCCATTTAAATATGAAGTCAACGTCTTTGAACAGAAGGCATATGGGCTTACTGGAATCGACGATTTCCTTACCCTTTTATTTAGTTGAGTCAGAGGAAAAATAGTATGCATGTTCCCCACAGTTGCTTGGTTTTATTGTTCAGGAAAGATTGAGGAGGTGAAGATTACCATCAGAAAAAGATTTCAGGTTATAGTTGGTTTGTAAAAAGACTGCATTACATATTCGTGCCTAATCTTAGTGCTTAATTCTTAATCTTAATTCTAGTCTTAATCCTTGATTTTTTCATTATTAAGCTGATTTCTAGATTTAGTAAAAGTTAACCTTAATCAAAGCTGTGTGGCTTTTCTGTTTTCTTCATTTCTTAGTTATTCCAGTGGAAACAGCTGGAGAACTTATATTTCCGTGAGAAAAAGTTTGCTGTTGAAGTTCACGATCCACGGAGGTGAGGATCACAGACTGTTTCCTGTATGAGCCTGGTGACCATCCAGATATGCTGCTCTCAAATTCACGTGCGCGTGTTGTCATTTCTCTTGGGCATATATGTACGATTGTAATCGCTTGATCAAATGGTAACTCTTTAACCTTTTGAGGAACTACCAGACTGTTTTCCAAAGAGGCTACACACCCTTTTACATTCCCACCAGCCATGTGCGTGGTTTCATTTTCTCCGCATTCTCCCTAACACTTGTTATTTTTAGGGGTGTGTGTGTGTGTGTGTGTGAGAATAGCCATCCCGGTGGTGTGCAGTGATAAGCTCATACTGCTTTGAATTTGCACGCTGAGCATCTTTTCACGGGCTCATTGGCCGCTTGTACATCTACTTTAGAGAAATGTCTATTCGGATCCTTTCCTCATTTTCAAGTTTGGTATTCTTGGTCACTTAAATAAAAAGTTGCTAAATTATCTACGTGAGTTGAAGTCAGGATGTAGGCTCTCCAAGTTCTTCGGAGGAATCCCTTATCAGCCCTCAGCGGTTGCTTTTCAGATAAGTTTATGGATATTTGGAGGTCTGAGGGATGGAGGAAACAGCTGTGACAAAAAGATGACCCAAAGAGATAAGGCAAATTCCTACAAAGCACATTGGTGCCCTTCTCCTACCCCCACCCCTACTCAGTGTCTGCTTCCCCCTCCGCCCCATCTTTCTCTCTCTTGCTCTCTCCTGACTCTGACCCTCTCTCCTCTTTTTATCTGGTGCATAAGCAGTACTCTGGACCAGTTCTGGACATGCATCATATTATTATGTTCATCCTCTGACAGTGCCAGAGCCAGACAATTCTACCTAGACCTGAGATGCTCTCTTACCTTAAGGAAGGTGCTGATCCCGCAGATCCTGGTTGCTTTGTCTTTAAAATATTATCACATTTATTCCCGCCTTCTTGTGATGATCGCACATCCTATGGTCTTTAACTAAATGTTTTTATTACAGCCTCTAATGTGGCTAATTCTCATCTGCTGTTTTTTTTAAATATTTAATTTCTATTTCCAATATCATGCTTCTATACAGAATGCAGAATGTGTGTATTTATGCACGTGACCATACTAGACTTAGGTTCTTCTAAAATATTATACGGTTGGTATATTAGTAATCATTTTCCTTTTTAAATTAATGTATTTTTAAATTTTATATTGGAGCATAGTTGATTAACAATGTTGTATGAGTTTCAGGTGTACAGCAGAGTGATTCAGTTATACATATACATGTATCTGTTCTTTTTCAAATTCTCTTCCCATTTTGTCATCTGCTTTTGAGTGTGTGAATGTGTTGTTTAATATGCTGCTTTGACAGAGAGCTATTACCCAGGTGGGGTTGGTTTTCTCATAAAAGGAGAAAATCAGAAGCTTGGCCCCTGAGAGCAAAAGAGTTTTGGCAGAGCCCAAACAATTAAGGGGAAGCTTTGTTACATTACCCACTGGGTACATTTTATGTTATGCTGGGCCCGAGACAGATTGTTTGAGTGCTTTCCTTACTCTTTCAGAATTTCAGTATCCAGAAGGACCTTTGGGCAAAGTGGCCTCTTTGTGCAAACGTGGTATGCGAACTCTTCTCTCATCAAGTCCATCTGGGTAATGGCGATTAGTCAGCATCAGTTTTACTTGGACCGGAAGCAAAGCAAAGTAAGTAACTAGAAGCATTTCTATAAGGACAGAGTCCTGTCCCTCATTGGCTTTGTGTTCTCAAGATAAGCTTTCTCAGAAAAGATGCAAGCACGTGGGTTTTTGTTCCTTGAGTTTTGTTTTTTTAAGCTTTACTACCAATTGTTTTAATTTTTCTTACATTTAAGGAAGCGGGCAACGTATAACCTGATCTGAAAACTGTAAGATTTGCCAACTTTGTGGCATGCATGTATGTGTGTACACTCAGGATGTTTTAATGTTAATGATTGAACTATACCATGAGAAAGAATCATGCCTAGTTACTAAACATTTTAACTGCAAAACTGAAATCTTATATTTTTGTTCTGAAAAATATCACTTTTGTATATAAAAATTTTATATTCTCCTCCGTGTTGACATTTTTATTCCATAGTAACTGAATTGCTTTATTAATTTGAAATAGGTTTAACTGAATGAATTCCATTTCAATGTTATATTAGGCAAAAATTCCTTCAGCCAGGAGTTTAGACGATATTGCAATGGATTTGACTGAGACGGGAACACCAAGGGTCTCCAAAATGGTGACACTAGAGGCAAAAAGTCAGTTCATCATGGCAAGCAACGGCAGTTTAATCTCCTCAGGTAATATTTTTGGATTAGAGAGCGTGCAAGCGATCTTTATGTTATTTCACATATTTTTCGTTGTAAACCACTTTCAAATGTATCTTTTAACCCATGATTTTGGGAATAAATAAGCATATGGAACCTACAGTATATTGCGGTTTTGAATAAATTTTGAAATTAATTTTTAAAAGAGTATGAAGAGAAAAAAAAAAGAGTATGAAGCAAGTTAAATAGTAAAGTCAGTTTGTATAATTAACAATAGATACTAAGGTAGTGAGTGCCTCAGGGTAGCTTGCAAGAATATTTTCTCCCCAAAAGGTTCATAAGCTTTTTCTTTCCCCAATATGTAGTTTTTGATACAAACAGTTATCTAATTCTCCATTTAACATAAAGTGAACCATGACTACAGCCTTCAAACCCACCTCACCCCCAAAGTGATTTTTGCCCCTAAACCCTTCCTCTGTAGAAATTTTGGACAAGAGTCTCACTAAGTATACATAACTTCACTAAAAATAATTTCTCATCTAAATCCCATTGTCAGCTTGTGAACCTGAAGCATAGTATATTCCTTTGCCTTGCTTACATTCTAAAAGAACATTCTAAACAACTATCTCAAGGAACATCTTACCTTCTCTCCTGCTCAGAAAAATGAATTTCTTCCTTGGGTGTGTCTGAAACACTAAGCATTTTATCATTGCTTCTAAAATGACTGAGCCAAAATGCAAAAGGCATATCTTATTACCAGGCTCTGTTTAATGCCCAGAAGCATGAGAAAATGTTCTCCAGTTTCCTTTTATTATGTTCAGAAACAAGGAGAAAAGAAATAAACTATTATTAAACAGCAGGTTTGGCTTAAAAATCCCTTGTCCTTTAAAAAGGAAGGAAACAGGCTTCCCTGGTGGTACAGTGGTTGAGAGTCCGCCTGCCGATGCAGGGGACACGGGTTCGTGCCCCGGCCCGGGAAGATCCCACATGCCGCGGAGCGGCTGGGCCCGTGAGCCATGGCTGCTGAGCCTACGCGTCCGGAGCCTGTGCTCTGCAACGGGAGAGGCCACAACAGTGAGAGGCCCGCGTACTGCAAAAAAAAAAAAAAAAGGAAGGAAACATGCCGTGCGTAAACCTTCTCTGCCCTCCCTCCCAATCCCCACCAGGTTCTCAAGACTCAGAAGTCAGTGAGGAGCAAAAGAGAGAGAAAATCCTTGAACTCAAGAAGAAAGAAAAGCTGTTGCAAGAAAAACTTCTGAAAAAAGTTGAAGAGCTTAAGAAGATTTGTTTGCGGGAGGCTGTAAGTGTCTTCTGCTCTTGGGGAGCACTTCACATCGTGTTTGACAGTTCCAGCCAGGGTCAGTGATCTCCCTCTCGGTTCTGTCCTGTTTTACAGGAGCTCACAGGCAAAATGCCAAAGGAGTATCCACTGAACATAGGTGAGAAACCTCCTCACGTCAGAAGGCGTGTAGGTACCGCATTCAAATTAGATGACAACTTGCTGCCGAGTGAAGAGGTATGAACACCAGCTCTGAGCGTGTCTATCAACAATGAGACAGAAATGCTGTCAGTTCGGTGTGGCTGACTTGTTCCTTTGGTTTTTGAGTTACTGCTGTACATTTTTATCTCACCAGTTAAAAGTGATCATGGAGACCAAGTTGAATTCTTTCTTTCATGCACAGTCTAGTTAAAATTGAGTTCTCTCTCATGACTTTACCCCCGCCAGACAGAAAGAGCACTAAATGAACTCTAAATGTTTATAAATTGAGAAATATTATTATAAGAATTAAGACTTCCAGCACTAGAGTCTCCCACTTAAAACCAAGTAGCCTTTGGCAGATCGTTGACTCTCTGTGAAGTCTCAATTCTTGGGTTTTCTCATCAATAAAATGGGGGTAATGATTGTTCTTCCCTCTGAGAGATGCAAGGAGTATTCAGTGAGATAACACATGTATAGCACTTGGGTATAATAAAGTTAAAATATTGGTTAGCCAATATAGAGGGTACTTTCTCATCTGCATGACATCAGACACTATGACCCTACTCGTGTTTCTTGCAGAAGTTTAGCCATCTTGGCTTTAGAAAATGATAGCAGTTTCCATTAATAATAAAGTGAGCATTGCTATTTATTGAGTGTTCACTGTATACCCAGCTCTGACTAAGCAATGCACATACATTATTTCCTTTAATCTTCACCATACTTTCATAAGGTGGGTGTTATCTCCCTTTTAAAAATGAAAAAAAAATCGAAGCATTAAAAATTAAGCAATATGTCCAGGGTCATGCAACCAGGAATCACCCAGAAAGAGGAATCAAACCTCAATTTATCTGTTTCTAAAGCTGTGCATGTGAATATAGCATTCTCTGGCTATGAATCTTGGGTGAAGTATCCCTTCTTGAAAAATACGATCTTCATCCAACCAACTGAATGAATGGAAGGCCATTCCCTTCTTTGAAAAGGACAGAGAGTTGGACTATTCAGTTAAAGTAAATGGAGGAGGGAGGTCTTGTTTTCTAGGAAAGTGTTTGAGAATACCTAAGCAGTAAAACTTAGGATTTTGTTCTCAGAGAGCATCTGATTTGAGAGCGCATGAGAAAGAGAAATGTTATTATCTAGTACATATCACAGTGACTGTGTGTGTCCATAAAAATAAAACAGTATCATCATGTAAATGCAGGACCCTGCTTTGCAAGAACTGGAGAGCAATTTCCTAATACAGCAAAAGCTGGTTGAAGCTGCAAAGAAACTTGCCAACGAGCCAGATCTTTGTAAAACTGTGAAGAAAAAACGAAAGCAAGATTACACGGATGCAGTGAAAAAGCTTCAGGAGATCGAAAATGCAATAAATGAATACCGAATTAGATGTGGAAAGAAACCCAGCCAGAAAGCATCAGTTATCTTACCAGGTTAGTAATTAGTAAGGTTTTTTAGAGTCACATAAGTCAATCCTCTTGATGGAATGTACCATTTCCAGACCAGTTCCTTTGGTAAGAGACAAAAGAAAGAACAGGATTAATTATGAGTTTCTTAGGATAAAAATGGTTTGGAATTTCAGTCTTACAAGTACGTTAACTTGGTTTTTAGTGACCTTCTTACTATTGTAATACTATACTATTGCATTGCTTTAATTTTCAGCTTTCATAGCAATGTTGGTTCCTAATAGGACGGATTCACCTTTAACTGGCCTGATGTCACTGCAAGAAATACATTTGAAAACACAGGATATTAAGAGAGCTGGGCCCTACCTAGTAGTTTCTCAAAGGTTTTTAATGCAGCAGACCATACATTTTCTTAAGGACCTATCCAACATATATGGATAGAAAAGAGCTCTTACAGTTATTATCATTTATGGAGGCTATTTAAAGATATGGGCATATGTTCATGTTATATTATGGAAGGCAGAAGGCAGAATACAAAATTGTAACCATAACATGGTCCTGACATTGTATAATTATATACACACAAAGACTAATTGGGAAAGAGTTCAGAATATTAATAGCTGTAGAATTTCATGTCACTTAATTTTCTTCCTAATTATCTTCCATATTTTCAAAATTCTCAACATTATATATCTAAAACTTTAATATTCAGGAAAAAAGTAAACTGAAAAACATCTCATTTAGGTCGATTTCAAGTCCAATTGGCCTTCCATATTTATTAGCACGACTTTTAGCCTTGATCACTGGTTGAAATACGATTCTATTTCTTTGATTCCAAGACTTTTTTTTTTTTCCCATTTAAACATCTGTGAAATTGTTATAATTCTTATACTAGATGGAGTGTTACAGTTATGATCGGCAGTGCTTTTTTCTTTTTTTACTGGGACATCAAGTAATGATACATCTTAGATTTGACAAAATATGGTAATCAGGTTTAAAGTGTACTCAGCTTCAGAGCATATGATTTGCAAAGCAGAGATACGGCTTTTAGGAAAGTGAATGCACAGACATCAACACACAAGTGTGTGTCAACTACAGCTGGGGAATTTAGGATGGCTTTGACCCTGAATGTGAAATCCAGTTGGCCTAGTCACTGGCCACCTCTGGACCTACAGAGACGGATGATTAGCCGTGCACTTGACTTCCATAGCCATTTGTTGTGGCCCGTTCATCCCCAGCTGTGGAAGATTCAAATGTTATCCTTTTCAGTAACTGACATTTGGGCAGCGCTGGTGCCAATGGTTGAGCATATATCGGGTGGATTTTTTTAAAGCCTGCCTGACAGCTGACTCTACTGGCATTTCGCCTTCAAGCTCTACTGTGTGTCCAATTAAGAGACAGTCCTCCTGGCTCTGATAGAGATTAACATTTGAGACTGGATGTGGAGATTCACTTCATAATGGCTTTGAAGCTTACACTGAGGTGTCGTGTTTGCCTGTAACTTTGCCCATCGTTGACGCTGAGTATGGAATGACTTGCCAGAGTACATCAACATCTGAGATATCGCTTTTTGCTAAACCCATTTTGTAACATTTGATGGGCACCAGTAGTAATCAGATCATTATGGGCATTTTCAACCACCAGAGTTCTTTCACCAGCATGCTGTGTTTAGGGAACCAAAGTAGTAAGTATAGCTAACATTTATTGAGCATTTGTCCTGTGCCAGGAGCTGGGCTAAGGGCTTTACATCTATTACGTCATTTAATGTTCACCAAAGCACTAAACACTAGGTACTATTCTTATCCTTATTGTAGAGATGAGCCAAATGATGCTTGGAGAGATTAAGTAATTTGCCCTGGGTCTCACAGCCAGTAAGTGACAAAACCAGGATGTGAACCCAGGTCTGTCTATTTCAGTAGTTCTCACTCAGGGGCAGTTTCACGCCCCAGGGAGCATTTGGCAATGTCTGCAGACGTGTTTGATTGTCAAAACTGAGGGTGGGGTGGTGCCGGCATCCAGTGGTGGAGGCTGGAGATCCTACAGTACAAAGGGCAGCACCCACCCTCCTCCACCACCACCACCCCACCCCCCGCAACAAAGAATCATCCAGTCCAAAATGTCAGTAGTGCCACCCACTGTTAAGAAACCCTGGTCTGATTGAGAAGCTTATGCAGCGCAAGTGACCACCACACTCTATCAAGAAAAAGCCCTTCTCTTCAGGGGAGGGCTCAAAAAAATAAATGATCCTAACAGTATAGTAGATTCTCAAAGGACTGTTCTCAAACTCTGTTCCACTTTAATAAATAATCCAATGTAATATTTGTACAGTATATAAGATGTTTATACCTTCAGTAGTCAATGAGTTCATTCTTACAATAGTTAACTTCCTAATGCACTGCAATTAGTTGTGTTTATCTAAATAAAAATAAGATGCACTCCATTGCAAAGGGTTTTATTGAACTATTAAGGGTGTGCAAATGTACCATTGTACTAAAGGCAGTTTATTTTATTCACAGAAGACATAATCCCATCAGAAGGTAGCTCCTTGTCTGACACTACCACCTATGATGATTGTAAGTAGCTCCCCCTTTTCAGTTTAAAATGTTATATATTCTGAAATATTAAGAATATTTTTGAGTTAAGTAAAGTCTGTTTATTATTCTTCTGGGAAAAGTAGATAGCTAACTTACATTTATGCAGAATGGCTGGGAACGGGGGATTAGGATTAACGTCTACACAGGTTAGCTCAGCATTAAATACAGTACCGTACAAATCACATGACTTCAGGGAATCAGAGTACCATAACTGGAGTGAATAGGTATCTTGATAAGGATTTGTAAGGCTCTGTAGGATTTTTTTTTTAACGTTTGAAGTAACTATAGAGAAGTTGTGTAAGTAATACAGAGTCCTTCACCCAGCTTTGTCTACTGGTGACATTTTATATAGATAGTGTCCAATACCAAAACCAGGAAATTAGTGTTGTGTAGGGTACACTACACTACCAGGAAATAATGAAGAGTTTATCACTGTCTACTTATTCCAGTTAAGTTGGAGTTTATTTTTCTTAGGAAGAAACACACATTTTAGAAATTGGGTTACCTGTCATTATGTTGGTTTCCTAGAGGTAGACTGTATCTATTGTAATGACCTGTGGTCAACATATTTCATGATGGAATGGATTTCATTTCAAGTGATAGAGTATTTCCTTGTAATCCATTCCTTGTGCTTAAGCAGAGGAGCTCGCTATCTATTTGATGTGATTTAAAGAATTTGGGGGAACCACTAACCCCTACTGCTTTATCTTCCCCCAAATGGAATCGTTCATGAAAGTCTGCCATTTCAGAATTCTTCCTTTGAGCTGAGGTTTGATCATGTTTGCCATTCTTCTTTGGAAATACAAATACCAGTGGGAGACACAACAATTCCCTAGTGACTCACCATAAATCAGATTCATCACTTTTAATGATAGGATGAGCCTTTGGTCAGCCGAGGAGGCCTAAGAACATTAAAAGTAAAGCTGAACAGGGCTTCCTTGGTGTCTCAGTGGTTAAGAATCCGCCTGCTAATGCAGGGGACACGGGTTCGAGCCCTGGTCCGGGAAGATCCCACATGCCACGGAGCAACTGAGCCTGTGTGCCACAACTACTGAGCCGGTGCACCTAGAGACTGTGCTCTGCAACAAGAGAAACCACTGCAATGAGAAGCTCGTGCACTGCAATGAAGAGTAGCTCGCTGCAACTAGAGAAAGCCTGAATGCGGCAATGAAGACCGAACACAGCGAAAAATAAAAAAATAAATAAATAAGACAAATTTACAAGTAAAGCTGAACAAAACTCATCCAGGCCCACTTTACAGACCAGCTTCCTCTTGGCCCCTTACACACTGAGGTTTTTCTGTAATATAATTCTAGAAAAGTATAGTATAGTATCACCCATTCCACCTGAGAGATTTATTTGCTCAGCATGCCACCTATTGAGTTGGCATAAGTTGGGTCAGGCCCCACAAGAACATTCAGTAATTTTTTTTCTATTGTATAAAATATAAAAATTAATTTCCTGAAACGTAGGTACTTTTAAAAATATCATCTTTGGAAGACCACTTTGCTCACCAGACAAATCTTCCACTTTCTTTTTTGGGAGGTTTTGGCATGGTATTTGTTTACTTTTTTATTTATCTACTTATTCTTTCATTCAATTTACTTATTATAGCCAGTGACACCTGTACTCTTGCTGGGCAGCGATCAAGTTCAGTACCTCATTCTCCAAGAATTCTTCCTCCCAAGTCTCTCGGGATTGAGAGAATCCATTTCAGAAAGTCGTCCATGAATGAACAGTTTGTGGATACCAGACAGTCCAGGTAAGAAGTCACATTATCAGTGAGGTGAATGCCTTGCCACTATGAGATCTTTTCTCCAAAATAGTCAACCCATTTTTGCGTTATCCTTTTTATTCTTTCAGAAAGTGTTATCTTGTAAAACCAAAGCATACAAACTAACCCACTTATTTATTGTTGGTAGCAAGTGGAAGTGTTTTTAAAGAGATCTTTTGAAAAGTATTTGGTGTTTCCTTGATTTTAAAGTCTACTTGATTTATATTAAATTATAGGAACATTGATTATAATCTGAATTTGGGTATAGTGTCCAAAGTTCTGTTTCATCACCCACCGTTTCAGGAAACTGTCATTAAATACCACTCTTCCAAACCAAGTGAGAGAACTGACTTCTGAACTTTCAAAGGAAAATGGGACTTCAGTACATTTTTAGTCTGTAAAGTAGATTAATACAACTTCTCAAGTGTCTCAAGTAAATATTATCAGGGCAATAACAACAGGGCAATAACTTTTTAAAAGATGACAGACCAATCAATGGTTTCCAGAATTTGGCTGCAGGGATCAATACTAGTTTTATTTATTTTTCTTTCTACATAGGGCTCAAGATAGGATTACCAACTTTTTACTTTGCCTAATCAGAATGTTCAAACAAACAGCACTACGATTTCATGAAAAAAAAAAAATGACCTTTACATATCCAAAATACAGTCATCGTTGTAATAATAATAATAACAATAATTTGAAGTTAACATTTATTGAGCACTTACTATGTGCCAGACACTGCTTGAAGTGTTTTAATATGTATTAATAAATTTAATCCTCACAACAATCCTGACTGTATTACTACCATCCTTACCAATTATAGATAAGTACACCAAGGACGAGAAAGCATGAATCACTTGTTGGGTTTGTCAACTAGTAAATGTCAGAATTGGGATTTGAACCTAGGTAGCCTGACTCCAAAGCCTGTGATGTGATTTTAGCCAATATTATATTGCATCTCAGGGAAGATGGAAATTAGTCTCAAAATAAAGGAAGATTATTTAGATTAAATAATTTTTCTCTTATGAAAAGAAAACCCACATTTTGTTATATTTCTAATTTGTCAAAGACCAGTGAAAACTTTCATCTCATATTGGCCCAAGTTTTTAGATTAGCATCTAAAAACTGTTGCCTTAAACAAAAGAGATCCAGGTGTCTAGAGCTGTGCTGTCCAATTTAATTAAAAGTAAATAAAATTTAGGGCTTCCCTGGTGGCGCAGTGGTTGAGAGTCCGCCTGCCGATGCAGGGGACACGGGTTCGTGCCCCGTTCCGGGAAGATCCCACATGCCGCGGAGCGGCTGGGCCCGTGAGCCATGGCTGCTGAGCCTGCGCATCCGGAGCCTGTGCTCCGCAACGGGAGAGGCCACAACAGTGAGAGGCCCGCGTACCGCCAAAAAAAAAAAAAAAAAAAAAAGTAAATAAAATTTAAAATTCGGTTCCTCAGTCCTACCAGCCACATTTCAAGTCCTAATAGGCACATGTGGCTGATGGCTGATATTGGGTACCACAGATATAGCACATTTCCATAATTGAAGAAAGTCCTATCAGATAACACTGGACAAGTGTGTTTATTATATTAGGGAAAACAAAGCTATTTCAGCAAGAGGAGTTATAACTGGGAAAATCATTATCTTAAAAATTATTATGCCTTCATCCCCAAGAGCTTAAGATGGGTTTGCTCTTTGATCCAGCAATTTCGCTTTTAGGAATTTTTCTCCTTGAATTAACTACAGGATGCTTTGTTTAAACTAGCATTGTTTATACTAGTAACAAATGAAAACAGCCCAAATGCTCAACTAGTGGATTGTTTAATTATGGTCAGTCTTTACACTGGAATACTATAAACTCATTAAAATAACAGTGTAGGTGAATATTAAGTGACATAAAATGTTAAATGAAATTTTTTTAAGTGGGTTTTGAAAGAGAGTATACAGTAAGATCTCATTTTTTGTTGTTAAAAGTATAAATGCTTTTTTTAAATTGAAGTATAGTTGTATTACAATGTGTTAGTTTCAGGCATACAGGAAAGTGATTCAGTTATACATACGTGTGTGTGTGTGTGTGTGTGTGTGTGTGTGTATTCTTTTTCAGATTCTTTTCCCTTATAGGTTATTACAAAATATGGGGTATAGTTTCCTGTGCTATACAGTAGGTCCTTGTTGGTTATTTATTTTATATATAATAGTGTGTGTGTGTTAATCCCAATAAAAGTATAAATGCTTATAAGTATATATGCTTAGTAAAAATATCTGAAAATGTTTAGTGTTCTGACTTATCTGAGGCACCAGATTATGGACATTTAAATGTTTATCTGTATTTTTAAACTTTTTTGCAATGAACTTGACATGCTTTTGTAACAAGTGAGGTATAATCAAAGTCATTTTTAATTAAAAAATTAGCTTCAAATTGTGTTCTCACTGTGCTGGAAAGTGGACAAAGTGATTTAAGGATGCTGTGAATGACAGTCCACTACCCAAATTCATGCTGCAGAGTATTTTTGTATGGTCCATGAGCTAAGCATGGTTTTAGATTTTTGAATACTGGAACAGAAATCAAAAGCAGTAATATTTTGTGACATAAAAACTGTATGAAATTTTAATTTACGTGTCCACGGTCAAATTTGATTGGCACGCAGTCACCTCCATTCACATACATATTGTCTACACTGGTCTCTTACTTCAAGGGCAGAGTTGAGTCATTGCGACAGAGATCATCTGGCCCACAAAGCCAAGAATATTTGCTGTGAGGCTCTTTACAGAGAAAGGATTTCCTGCTCTCGTTGCTTCCAATCTATTTTATTCAATACACCCTTTTTTAAAAGTCTTTTAGTTTTTTCCTTCATATTTATGACTCAGAATCACATCACTTGTGCTTCCCCTAAGACTCATCTGTGATGCACCAGGATACTAAGCCACAAAGACAGTTTTCCCAGTTATCTCTTTATGTTCCCATTCCTTCAGTTTCCAGTAAGTTTCCTTCCTTTTTTTTTTAATTGAAGTATAGTTGATTTACAATGTTGTGTTAGTTTCGCGTGTACAGCAAAGTGATTCAGTTATACCTAGATGTAATTTTTTCAGATTCTGTTGCCTTATAGGTTATTACAAAATATTGAGTGTAGGGCTTCCCTGGTGGCGCAGTGGTTGAGAGTCTGCCTGCCGTTGGAGGGGACACAGGTTCGTGCCCCGGTCCGGGAGGATCCCACATGCCGCGGAGCGGCTGGGCCCGTAAGCCATGCCCGTTGAGCCTGCGCGTCCGGAGCCTGTGCTCTGCAACGGGAGAGGCCACAACAGTGAGAGGCCCACATACCGCAAAAAAAATATTGAGTATAGTTCCCTGTGCTATACAGTAGGTTCTTGTTGGTTAGCTATTTTATTTTTAATTCTATTTTATTATTTTTTTTGGAATGTTATTTATCTTTTTATACAGCAGGCTCTTTTTATTTTGTTTTATATTGGAGAAATTTGATTTACAATGTTGTATTAGTTTCAGGTGTACAGCAAAGTGATTCAGTTATACATATACATATATCTCTTGCTTTTCAGATGCTTTTCCCCTATAGGTTATTACAGAATATTGGGTAGAGCTCCCTGTGCTCGACAGTAGGTCCTTGTTGATGATCTATTTTATATATAGTCATGTGTATTGTTAATCCCAAGCTTCTAATTTATCCCTCCCCGCTCCAATAAGTTTCTAATCAGCTTATAACAAGCTTGCCAGAAATGTTAGGCGGCTCCTCATTTCCTGAATTCTTTTTTTTTTTTTTTTTACCGTCACAGAGAAATGCTGTCGACGCACAGCAGTCCTTACAGAACTCTGGAGAGGCGGCCCCAGGGAGGGCGAAGCGTGCCCACCACACCTGTTCTCACCCGGAACGCTTACAGCAGCAGCCACTTGCAGTAAGAGGGCTTCATTCCAGTCGCTTTCTCTCTGTTGACTTTTGCTTTAAGGTTTTGTTTTACTTCACTGTGGTTTGTTTGTTTTTTAATTTGGCTATGTTGGGTCTTCATTGCTGTGCGCGGTTTTTCTCTAGTTACAGCGAGCAGGGGCTACCCTTCGTTACGGTGCGCGGGCTTCTCATTGCGGTGGCTTCTCTTGTTGTGGAGCACGGGCTCTAGGCGCGCGGGCTCAGTAGTTGTGGCTCACGGGCTCTAGAGCACAGGCTCAGTAGTTGTGGCGCACGGGCTTAGTTGCTCCACGGCATGTGGGATCTTCCCGGACCAGGGCTCGAACCCGTGTGCCCTGCATTGGCAGGCGGATTCTTAACCACTGCGCCACCAGGGAAGTCCCTTCACTGTGTTTTTAATCACTTTCTGCAGTGGGACTTTATTTTATGGCTCTACACTTTCTATGCACTTAACAGATCAAATATGTGAGCCAAGAAAATGTGCTTGAAAATGTACATGGTTTGGGTAGATACTGGATTTTTTGTGCCTTAATTTTTCCAGCTGGACATTACCATTTGTTATTCAATGGTGAGGATGAAGATAATGACAGTAGCAACATTTTGAAGTGTTTACCGAAGGCGGTGCTATTTTATATGCACTATATTATTTAGTCCCCGCAACAAGTCTGACTGGAGTTACTAGATACTGTTTTTTTCCTCATTTTACAGAGGAGGGAGGGAGATTAGTTAAATATCTTGTCCACATTCATACGGCTGGGAAATGATGGGGCCGTAACTCAACCCAGATGCCTCCAATGTCAAAGCCAGACTCTGTTCCCCAACAAATGCTGTGTTCGCCCTAGTCTATGTATCCTGCTATCCTGTTGGAAGAAAGAACCCTCCAAAGACATGTGGGATTTTTCTTAGGCTTTGATGTAGGTTATACAGCATCAGTTTATCTTCCCTATTGTCAAGGAAGGATGTGGATTGCCCAATTGACAGAATTGATTTCTTTTCTCATTTTGACCATGTGAACCCAGTGGTTTCTGTTGTGTGTTCAGCTTTGGAAACCTTAAAAATCCTAGTGCAGTTCAGGAGCTATTAAATCGTTCGACGTGGTGTCCTTTTCCCTTCCCTCGGTCCTCCTTTCCCTGTTTGTCTTTTACAAGTTTGCTTCCTCCTCTTTCAGACCCGAATCTTCATCTCAGCACTGCCGCCAGCGGAGTGGAAGCCTTGAGTCCCAGTCTCATCTGCTCTCTGAGATGGACCACGATAAGCCATTTCTCTCCCTCTCCAAATCCCAAAGAAGCAGCAGCACAGAAATCCTGGATGACGGGTCTTCCTATACCAGCCAGTCGAGCACAGAGTATTACTGCGTGACACCCGTGGCCGGACCCTGTTACACCACCCAAACTCTGGACACTCGCTCCAGGGGTCGGAGAAGGTCCAAGAAACAGAACGTTTCCACTTCAAATTCAGGAAGCATGCCCAACCTAGCACAAAAGGATAGTCTGAAGAATGGCGTCTACTCAAAGAGTCAGGAGCAGCCTTCTTCCAGTTACTACACTGCCGGGTACACGCCATATGCAGAGTGTGATTTGTATTACAGTGGTGGCTACGTCTACGAGAACGACACTGAAGGACAGTACAGTGTCAATCCTTCCTACCGGTCCTCCGCCCACTATGGATATGACCACCCAAGGGACTACAGCAGGTCGTTTCATGAAGACGAGGTCGACCAGGTGCCCCATAACCCGTATGCAACTCTCCGGCTGCCGAGGAAGGCTGCTGCCAAGTCAGAGCACATCACCAAAAACATCCACAAGGCCTTAGTGGCAGAGCACCTGCGTGGCTGGTACCAGCGGGCCTCTGGGCAAAAGGAGCAGGGCCACAGCACACAGACTAGCTTTGATTCGGACAGGGGATCGCAGAGAAGCCTGGGCTTTGCCGGGCTACAGGTACCCTGTTCTCCAAGCAGCCGAGCGTCTTCCTACTCTTCAGGTAAGAATACTGCAGAGGCACTTGATATCCAGATTTCATTTACCTCATGTTCCCCACCTACTCCAAACCAACTCCCCTCAAGGGTCACGAGACCAGGACCCAAGGTCAGGAGAGTGGTAGCCATTGGGTAGAGCCACAGATTCAAGTCCAACAAACATTTATTGAGCACCTACTCTCTGTGCTGCCCTGGGTTAGGGGCTTTCATACATTTTTATCTTTTCTAGGTCTTCCGTTGACAATCACATCTCTTTAAAGTGTTCCGGGCTTTGGGATGAACAGATACACACTACTATATATAAAAGAGATATCCAACAAGGACCTACTGTATAGCACAGGGAACTATACTCAATATTTTGTAATAAACCTATAAGGGAAAAGAATCTGAAAATGGGGCTTCGCTGGTGGCGCCGTGGTTGAGAGTCCACCTGCCGATGCAGGGGACACGGGTTCGTGCCCCGGTCTGGGAGGATCCCACATGCCGCGGAGCGGCTGGGCCCGTGAGCCATGGCCGCTGAGCCTGTGCGTCCGGGGCCTGTGCTCTGCAACGGGAGAGGCCACAGCAGTGAGAGGCCTGCGTACCGCAAAAAAAAAAAAAAAAAAAAAAAGAATCTGAAAATGAACATTTTACATATATATACATATATATATACACATACACACAGACATACCTATATATATATATGTATACGTAAACTGAATCACTGTGCTGTACACCTGAAACTAACAGAACATTGTAAATCAACTATACTTCAATATTATACATCTTTCCCTGTTCACAACTAGGAATTGGATTATCTAAAGGCTGTTCATTCCAAATGCTCAGGTCTCTGTGTAAGGCTTCTAATGAGTCTGATAGGAGGTGGCATTTACTAACCACTGTTCCTGGCAGTGTTCTAAGTACTTTGCAGGTCTTAATTCAGTAATCATATGTATTCCACTTTATGGTTGATTTAAGGGACTTTCAAAGATAATTTGGATTAGAGGTGTTCTCTTCACGTGTTGTCTTTGGTCCCTAACTCCACTACTGTTCCTGGAGGATTTACTGCGTACCTCCAGCTGTGCTAGGCATACTTTAAGGAGAGAAATGGGGGCCTAAATGGAGAGTCTGCCCGGGGTTTCATTTATTCAGCAAACAAGCAGGCGTAGATACTGAGCATCCAGTTTCAAGCCAGTTCCTGGCCTGGATGAATTCACAGTCTACTTAGCAGCCAGAGGAATATATGAAAATTAAGCAACATTAAAACTCTAAGAAATGGTTGAATTCTCAAACCACGTGAAAAACCGAGGTCATGAGTCTTGCCCCCTCTTTCAAGCACGACACCTTAGTGAGACATAGCTCAGGGATCCCTGAATCATTGTGTGATCTTCGGTGAAAAGTATTCCTTTAAAAGTTTCCTAATGTTGTTGACAAGAGGCATCTCCATGGAGATTTCTGTTTGGGTTCTAGTGTTCTCGTATTTGTCCAGGACTTTGGACTTCTGCTTTGGACTTCCCATTTATTACCACATCTAACATATGAAAAGCCTCCTGTAGTTATTTCTTATCTGTGGCTCTGATTAGAGAATGCCTTTCTTCCCCCTCAAGTTCTGGGTGTTGCATGAGAAACGTGCAGAAACCAAAGGAAGAGGGCTGGGGTGCATGTGGATGGTCATCAGGGCACAGCACTGGGGTGATGCCTCTTTAAACAGCGAGGCCAGGGAGAAGCAGGTGTAACTCAGAAACTTCAACATTCCTGGCCGGTGGCTCAGGACTGGGGCAAAGGTGAGAAGGGAGATAACACTTCCAGGACCCAGTGTGAGAGTGTGAACCTTGCTGATACCAGCAGGATTTGGCCCCATAGGCCAAAAGGCATCACATTTTAAGGAATAAGACGGATGGAATCAGTGCTCCCAGAATTCCCTTTTGGAATTTTCCTCATTCCTGTCTACAGTTTATAGCTACAGAAATGTTTTATAACAGGCACGCATCATTCTCATAGAGAGATAAGTTTCCGATTATTTGCCGGTTAGTCAGGGGTTTTGTAATCTCTTCCAGCCACCTAAAGGCTCTCTGGGTGATTCAGTTTTACTAGTAAGGACAGTCACCATTTATTGGCAACTTAACCCTGTGCCACCCGACCTGCTCAGCGCTTTATGTGTACTCTCCCACTTAATGTATGCAGCAGTTCTACATAACGAGTGCTGTTGTTATGTGTATTATTATTATTCTACTCTTGCAGCTGAGGCAGTTCTGACTCAGAGCGTTTAAATGACCCTGCCCGAGCTCCCAAGCTAGTTAAGTGGCAGAGTAGGAATTCGGTCACAGCTCAGACATCCTAACCACCACGCCTCTGAGTTATGAAACCTTCCTGGAAGCTTAAAGTGGGAATGTTACATCTTTGAGTCAAAGCCTTGTGGCATGCAGGACCACAGATGAGTTTTGAAATGTGTTTGTCTCACACTGTCACATGTGCTTTGTGGGTGTGAGAGAGAAGAGGAAGAGGTTGGCCTCCAGGAGCAGGAAATGGAAAGAGCTGGAAGAGGCTCCAGGAACAGTGTGGGGTTTTTGAGTCGTGGATGACTGGCCTGGCGTTATGCAGCCCAGGCATGGGGCAGGACTGGTTTTAGAGACAGGACAGCAAACGCCCAGCGATGAGGCATTCACTGGGTTTTGCTCCCAAATGATGCCCATGTCTATTTTTTTTTTAACCATTAAAAAAAAATTTTTTTTAGTTGAAGTATAATTGATTTACAATGTTGTGTTAGTTTCAGGTATAAAGCAAAGTGATTCAGTTATACATGCCTATATATATTTACTTTTACATGTATATGTGTGTATCTATATATTCAGATGCTTTTCCCATAGATGTTATTACAAAATATTGAGTAGAGTTCCCTGTGCTGTACAGTAGGTCCTTGTTGTTTATCTATTTTATATACAGTAGTGTGTATCTGTTAACTCCGAAATCCCTAATTTATCCTCCGCACACCTTTCCCCTTGGTAACCAGGTTTGTTTTCGAAGTCTGTGAGTCTGTTTCTGTTTTGTAAATAAGTTCATTTGTATCACTTTTTAGATTCCACATAGAAGTGATATCATATGATATTTGTCTTTCTCTGTCTGACTGACTTCACTTAGTATGGTAATCTCTAGGTCCATCCATGTTGCTGCAAATGGCATTATTTCATTCCTTTTTGTGTATACCCTTGTCTTGTTACAGATTAGTCCCGCAGAAGAACTAAATCTCTTCTTCCTGAAATCTTTCCTATACTAGTTTCCCTCCCTACCCCACCCCCAAAACTTCTTTTTAAAAGGCAAAAATGTGCCTTGACGCTGCTAGTGACCCGATATTGCCTTTGGCTGGGGAACGGGCAAGTCTCAACAAGGCAACGTATGGAATGCTTTTCCTCTAAAGGTCTCCAAAAACTCAAACTTGTCATCTTACCTTTACAATTGAGCCTATGAAGCTGTCCAGCCACCATAGCCTGACTGGGACACTGGGAAGATTCTTTCAATATATGAGATTTTTTTTTCTGGCTTGTCTTTTGGGTTATTTTTTTATAGTATGTCTTTCAATTAACTTTATTCACATTTATAACAATAATGTTATCATTTATTGCTAGGCACAGTGCTAAATATTTGCACAAATTAGGTTATTTAATCCTGGTATCATCCCTATACAGAATATATTTATATTATTATCTCCACTTTACAGACAAAGAAACTAAGGCTTACAGAGCATAAGCTATTTGCCCAATGTCACACGGCCAGTAAGTAACCAAATTGGAATAGGAACTCTGTTGGTTCCCAACATTGGCTTGTAAGCTCTACTCTGCACACAGCTGATTAATGTACATCTAAATGGCCTAAACAATTCTCACTTTGAACAGTCCCACTAAATTTGTCTTTTTTCATTTTTCTTTCTAGTGTCTTCTACAAATGCTTCCGGGAACTGGAGGACCCAGCTAACTATAGGGCTATCTGAATACGAGACCCCGGCACATTCTTCCTACACCAGCTGCTATGGCAACGTCTATAATCCTTTGCCCTCTCCAGGCAGGTGAGAAAGGCATGCGTAAAACTTTCAGTACCCTGTTCCTGGTCTAAAGAATTCAGGAATCCAGTTTTATTTTATGAACGCTAAGTAATCTAGCTCAAGGGTTGGCAAATTATAGTCTAAAACCGGCTGCCACCTATGTTTATAAATAAATTTTTATTGGAAAACAGCCATGCTCATTCATTTACATGTTACCTATGGCTGTTTTTGTACTATGAGGGCAGAGTGGAGTAGTTGCAACAGAGATCTTATGGCCGACGAAGCCAAAAATATCTGGCCCTTTAAGAAAAAGCTCACTGGTGCTCAATCTAGCTCATTCAAATCTGACCGTCTTCTTAGAGTCCCGTACATTAAATTTTGTGTCTGAAGGGTTCTTTTTAATTGCTATACTTGAAACTGTACTATTGATATACCCAGTTAAGACTTTTCTGGAACCTTGCAGGAAAAATATCTCTATCCCAGAAAAAGCTGTTCATACCAAGATTCCTCATAGACAGTTGGTGGGCTTGATTTCAAACATTTGCTGCCTTTTTGTGTCTAACCCTATGTTCATTAAGAAGCAACAGACGCAGCCAGCTGTCCTGTGTGTCTGTCATAGTAGTTCTTTGTAAACATTTAGAGGAAATAGACAAGGTCACTTTGTTAAAATGTGACTATTAAAAAGATTGCAAACTCTGGTTTTTCAATTCTTTGCATACATGGGAGGAGTTAAACTTGAAGCGGTCATTTTTCTCCATCACCTTCTCACAGAATATAATCTGTACCCCTGGTGCCAAGAAGTAAAGCATTTTCTGTTTCTTTTTGTTTTTGTTTAAGAAAATTTAATTTTGCTTTCTTTAAGTCAGATTGCGTCAGGCATAGGAGGCTTATTACATAGACAATAACTTTTAAAGGTGAATACTGGTGAATTTGAGGTTAGTTTCTTACTAAAGCACTGAATGTTTTAAGCAAATTGGAGATAATTCAACCCCAAAAGCTTGTTTTTCTTTTCCATATTTAGCAAAAGTTTTTCTTGGCTTGAAATATTAGGCCAATTGTCTCAACTCAACAAAGGGCATGCTCAAAATAGAATTTTAATGAAAATATACTTCAGAGGACGTCAGATAGCTTGGACTTCTGTAAATAATGCTTGCAAATGAGTTAAGAGCAGGAAGACTTTGGCCCAAAATTTGAGCTGAACTTTTTCAATTCAGTTCTAATCATTTTGTATAATACATTTGCAAATAATTTTCCTGTTTGTATACTTTCACTTTTGTTTTTGTTGACTGAGTTAGAAATGATATAAAACAGACCATTCAGGGCATAAGACGGTTCTCATATCCTTAACACCACTTTCATAGGACTCAGGAAGTGTTCAACATTTTTAGAGACAATCTGTTTTTACAAAGTCTGTCCCTCTATTACAGCCAGGCCAACATGGCTTGATAGCAGAGTCAGAAGGGGCATGATATACAGGAAATTAGAAACTATTTAAAGACCCCTATTGTGTATGTGTACGTGTGCACATAATATGAGCGCACTGTAGAAAATGTGTTCCCATTTTTTTTTACAAAACTCTTTAAACCTTATTTTATGCAACCAATATGATATTCCACTCAATAAATATGCCGTACTTTATTAACAGTTCCCCATAGTTTGATTTTAAATGGCTTTTAAATTTTCTTTCTTTTTTTATTGTAAATAAAATACAATACTTTGTGCAAAATATTTGTCTGAATTCTAGATTATTTCCTTAGGACACATTCCAATAAGTTGGTTTAATGGATTAAATTGAAAAGCATATTTTTTAAGCTCCTGCTTACTAGAAAGATTTGCCAACGTACCCTCCTATCCCAGAGAATTATGGGAATGCTTATTTCTACCCATTTGTCCGTTTCGGATTTTATTTTTATCATGTACAGTCTGATCAATTTAACTTGACCTATTAATAAGGCAAGTATAACAATACTCCATAAAGCTTTAGAAATTTGTTCTAAAACTGCGTGTTATTTTTTATGAAAATGTAATTATTAAACTAAGAGAAAAATTGGGTTTCAAGATAAAGATAAAAAACTTTAGATCTGCCCTTAAATTGAAGATTTGAAATGCTTAGCCGTAGATCAGTATGTTTTTAAAAATGAAGTGCATGTTATTTAGAGATTCTTACCTCGGAGTGTCCAGGTCTTAATATTACAGAAAGCTACAAATTTATACCAATAAAATTTTTTTCCTTGTATGATGTAGTATAACTGTTAGCAGCATAAACTTTCTAAAATTAGAAATGTTGAAGTCTCTTCTGCTACCTCGTATGTAATATAGTCAAATTCCTGGCTCTGCTGCTGCAAACTGTGTTTTCAAATAACTTTTTTTCTTTTACTTCCTGTTTTCCATTTCCTATCCTCTTCCTTATTGAACACTCCTTGTTACTAGGCAGAACCAAGGGCTTCTGTCTCGGAGAATGGTTGTGTCTCCAGAAATGAGATCAGTTTTCAATTCTCTTTTAAGTGTAGCCAGCTGTAGTAAGTACAGTCCCTCGGATCGGTGTGTCGCTTCTTGCCTAGCAGCAGCTTTGCTTGTTCTGACTGATGTGTGAAGTTACAGAAATCTGCTTTTGTTTTTATATTAGAAAAAAACACTAAATATCTGGTTTTGCGTAGTGTTTACTTCCAAAGCTCTTTTCCGGAGGACTTTTTATTCACCTGTACTAAAAGACATTGGAGTTTAAAATAAAAAGAAAGCTACTAACTATCTAACCTATTCTAACCTACTATTACAGGAATGAGGTTTTGCTTATTGGAGTGGTCTGTATAACACGATGCCTTCTTTTGGATGTACTTTCCAAATGGGCCTGTGATTGTTTTATGTGATGCTGTTTCCAGTTTACACTTGACCCATATACCCTAAGGATGTAAAATATGTCCCAAGGTACCCTCGCCTCCCTTTAAGTATATTCCTTTGTTTCAAAGAAAAACATCTAGTATATTTCCCTTAAGTTGAAGACTGCTTAACGTCTAGCTGTCAAAAACACTTCAAAAGTCAAAAATACAACTCTCACACAAACCTAAAATGAGCATATGTCGAAGATTTAGTTAACTCATTCATGAGAGAACTAACAGAATGCTAAAGCTGGTTCCCAGATAATTCAAGAGACTGAATCCCACACACTGAAAGGGAGAGTACTGAGATGAGACTACTCAATTCAATACAAAACCAGTTAATATCCTACAGGGCAATAAAACTATGACCGTAATCTTTCTACTAGACAGAAGTTGTTTGTATTTCTTCCAAACAAAAACCCCCAAGTTAACATGTAACTTAACACAGTCTGGGTCCTCATCCATGGTAAATGTAACTTAGACAAAAGTCTATCTCTCAGGAGAAGTAAATACTCCTTGCATGGGCCTGTTAGACCATGTTCCAGTATGACCTTGAAAAAACACACAGCCATCCCTTGCCTTTATTTCCAAGTTTTGGATACTTTTCTTAACGGTGTTTTCTACTAACTTCTTTGAGTGTAGTAATCTTTGTACCCTGGGAACAAAAATGACAACAAGTTGTAAATTTTCTGGTTTCCTTTTATAGACCATACACAGAGACCGGTCAACTGGACAATACAGAGGGAAACCTGCTGGAAGACAGCCTGGAGAATAGTGAGCAGAGGCTCTTTTGGCACGAAGACTCAAAGCCTGGAACATTAGTCTGAACTGCAGTTGAGCCTCTTGACCGAGCACTGCATTCTCACACTAGTGTGCCTTGCAAAATGTGTTCGTCTTCCCAGAAGGCTGTTGGCTATAGAAACCTAAAGGCATCCAAGGTGGAAGAGAGGACTCCCGTGACCCCGGAAGTGAATCACACACTAAGCCACACAAAACCCCTGAACAACAACCCACCTTTCCAAGTCTAGGTGCTAACCTAACAGCAAGGTCAAGACCACATGTGAACCATTGCCAAGGAGGACTCAGCCTTTACCAAGAGCAAGCACTTTTTAAGAGAACAAAAGTTGTTGAAGGCAGACCTCAAAACTGTGAAAAGTGCGTTCAGGGTCTCCAACCGGAAAGAAGGACAGGGGAAATTTCAGAGCACAATTCAGAATGATGAGAGAAGGGAAGCCAGAAGCTCGTCACTGCTCACCATCGGAAAGTTTGAATTCGTGAGCTGGTGAAGAATTACATACTATGTCTACCCGGACATGAACAATTTAGACAGTATTAGAAAATTACTTGAAGAGAAGCTGGATGTTTCATGAATTCCTGAATGAGTGTAAGTGTTTTTAGGCTATTATCAAGAGTGATGGTTTTCATAAGCACCATAAAATGGGTTCTGGAAAGACTTATGGCTGTAGCATCCTGTAATATAACTTCATGGTAGCAGATTGGGGAAAAATGAAGCAGCCCACCACGTAACTGACAAACTCTGCTTGGAGAATTTTCTAAGGTACACTATCATTGAGTTCCTTTTTTCTTTCTACTCCAATGGCATGATGAGCTATTGTTCAGGCTGGTAACTCTCCAACGCAGCTGTCATTGCAATGGCAGACTTGATATGGAAAGTTTTTATAACCAAGAGTTTGAAAAAGTATTTTAGGGTGATACAGCAAGAACCCAACACAATATAAAGAAAAAAAACCACGAACACCACATCATTTTAGATGAATTGCGTGCCTTAAAATTGTGAACATTTGAAGAGTAAGCATATTGTCTGGATTCCCCAGGTAGTTCTAAGTCACCAAGTGACAAAAGCAAAATTAGTCATTAAAAACAAAAACGAAAACCTTCCAAGCTGCCGTAAATTTAATTATGAGGCTAAAACTACCTCATACTTCCTTGGAAGAAATAATTCGCTATGGTATATCGTTGGATGTTTTGGGTTAGTTTGTTGTTTTTTTTTTTAACAAATATTTCCATATTCTAAATGGATCTTCTTTTTTCATCTTTACTCTGCTTCAGAATTCCATAAAAGGTGCTCCTTCCCCCTCTTTTATACAGTTTTCTTGTTCATATTGTGAATAGAGAAGTTTCTGAACAACTTTTGGGGAACATTTTCTATCTATATTCCAAAGCATGTAATATATACATAAAGTTGATTTGTTAAACTGGTCCTTAGTCATTTGTATCATTGAAAATGAAGTTTGGGGGAAAATAATTTGGAAAACAAAAAGACATGCAAAAAAATAACTTATTCCTTTTTGCGTATTTGTATAGCCTTCTAGAAACAGATATATCCTTTTGCATATTCTTTTACTGTTCTGACTTTTTTAGACCTATTATTTTTTTTCATAGGTCAATAAATGAAAGGTGTGCTACTGAAAATGTTTATGTATCCTTCCTTCCATTTATGTCCAGGGTTCATACAAACCAGCTGAAGGTACTCTACTTCAAGTAACCAGGTTGGACAAGATTGTAGATTTTTAGTTATGGTATTGCCATATTTTATTGATTCCAAGATGCCCACTTTTTCATACTTACATCCCTGAAATCAGGATGCATCTTTTGATTGCTGACGTGTTATAGTTGAATTGGCAGTGTTTTCGGGTTTTTTTTCTTAGTGAGACATAACGTAACGCTGTGTCTTAGAATAAAATTGTCTTAGAATTGGTGAAATACGGTAGTTTATTACCTCATGGAGGATAACCAATGTAGGCTTCCTAATCTTACTAACGTTGTTTATTTGTAACAAGTCATTCATTCTAGTTTTTCAGACTGGCAAACAGGTCTTTTAAATTCAAGGATATATTTCATCTGACATCTTTTAATCCCAGACAGCGGGGAGAGGTGAGTGGGAAGTGAAATATAGGGAGATTAGTATTTCTGTGCAAGTACCTTACGTGGAAATAACCTTTTCCTGTTCAAGAAATGGTATGCTCAGAATTGCAGGTGTACCTTGAAAAAAACAGACAAAACTTGGCTCCCAAATGGAAAAAGAAGGTATAGAAATGGAAGCACAGTGGGGCTGCTAAATGATTTTCCCCTCACCTTTTTTGGAAAACATTTCTCAACCACATTATTGATATGCTTATTAATGACTATAAAGTGACAGAGATAAATTTTTTAACATGTCAAATTGATGTTTTTATTACAAAATATCATATACTCATTTTAATTTTGTATTACAAAATATCATATACTCATTTTAATTTCAAACATGAAGAAAATATACAACATAAAAACATAGTTGTGCCCTATAAGCCTAACATTACCAGATAAATTGTTAATTTATTGTATAACAGTTCAGATTTTTTCCTATGCCTATAGTAATTTTTTAAAAAACAGCATCATATTACAAGTACAGTTTTACAACTTATTTTCTCACCAAAACCTCTTGGGCCTCACCCTTTGTCATGGCATGACCATGCAGTGTATATTGATCTACCTCATAAAGATGTATGTTTTACAAGGTGGATTGAAAAAATTGCCTCACCTTCCTGGATGTTTAATTTTTTTTCTATATTTGAGAAAATTATTCAAGATTCTTCCTTGTATTCATAAAAGCTTAATGTTAAGCACTAAAGATTCCAGAATTGTTTTGAACTATTAAAGACTGTTCTTAGGAACAAAGCTTCAAACACCAGTCTTTAAGAGCTTTCAGAATTAGAATAACGACCTTCTTTGGTAGTGTAGAAAAGTTTTGATGTTTTTTCTAAACTGTCAGTGGAGAAAATCCTGTTTTTAAAAATTTCAGTCATTGTGGGCCTATATTCTGTAAAGTGAAATAAAGTGAATTACTAAGGGAAAAAAATTTAGAGAATATCTATTACTAGAGAGATGAAATAAGAGATACAAAAGTATACATTCGTATTTATTATTAGATTCATCAGACATAAAACTACTCTGTCACGTTTCAATCCAAGTTTTTAAACACTGACTTAAAATTTCTGTTCTTAGCTTGTCCCAAGTTCTAGTAACAGAGTTTCTAGATTACCCCTTGAGTAACACTGATCTGGAGTTCTATCAAAGGAAGTCCTACCTCCACACTTACTAATAAGGCAAGTCAGGCTTCCCTGGTGGTGCAGTGGTTAAGAATCCGCCTACCAATGTGGGGGACACCGGTTCGAGCCCTGGTCCGGGAAGATCCTACATGCCGAGGAGCAACTAAGCCCATGTGCCACAACTGCTGAGCCTGTGCTCTAGAACCCACGAGCCACAACTACTGAGCCCGCACGCCACAACTACGGAAGCCCGCGCACCTAGAGCCCGCTCTCCACAACAAGAGAAGCCACCGCAATGAGGAGCCCACACACCGCAACAAAGGGTAGCCTCTGCTCCACGCAGGTGGAGAAAGCCGGCACGCAGCAATGAAGACCCAATGCAGCCAAGAATAAATAAAATAAAATTAATTAATTTTAAAAAATAAGGCAAGTCATCATAGTGCTCTATGATCTCACAAAATGCAGTCCATTTCCAGAGAGAAAAGTCTTTTAACACATATATGGAGTCCGGAAGATGATGCAAAACTTAACTCACCTTTCGGCACAAAGTTTATTGGGCCCTTCATCCCCCATGTTTCTAACTCCATTCCTATGCCCTCCTCTGGATTTCCATAGGTCTTTTCTACTCCTCTGCCTCCTCTTCCTTGTGCCACATGGAGCAGGAAAAAGAAAGGTACGTCCCTCTGCAAAAATATGTTTGCTCATGTCATCCTCACAACAGCCCAGTGAGGTACATAGTGCTATTATATCTCCATTTTACAGAATCTGAGAATTAGAAAACTCAAGTAATTTGCCAAGTCCTATAGCTATTGAGAGAAAAGCAGGAAATAGATCCTGACTTGTCACACTGCAACTCATAAACTGCTACCACCTTGTTGTTCCATGAACAGTGTCTCCACAGTAAGGGGAGCAAACAGGATTTTTAAAAAATACGTTAATGAAAATTGAGTGGATATATGCTAAGCTCAGATTCCCTTGTTCATAACTTATTAAAGATAATAGGCCCGGTTTTCTTTCATTTACCTGTGGCAGAAAGGCAGAGAAGCAGGCTTCAGTCCAAACACAGGTCAAGATAACCCTTATTTAGGGTACCACGTAGTCTTACATGGTTGCCCACGAGGTTCCATTATTTATTGCTCTATGAGCTCATCAGTAGACCAAGTACATTTCTTAAATTGTTTTCTAGTCAATGAAATGTCCCATGCCAGCGAACAGACTTGTTACCATCACAGATAATGATAATGAACTAAATATTGATCAGGAGTACTGAAAATATCTATTGACCCTTCCCCATTTCTGATTGCTCGGGGCAATATGATGACATGAAGTTTATATGCTATTCCACCCATGCCCTGAGGACGCCTGTCAGGATTCAGCTCTATGAGATGTCTGTGCTTGTGGCCTAAGCGCTTTGATTCTCTTTGGAAAGAGTAAATCTGAGATTACTCTTTAGAGTAATCTCTAAAGAGTATTTCTCTTTAGAGTAATCTCTAAAGAGTATTACTCTTTAGAATAATACTCTGTTAGAACCTGAGACCGCTTCCAGAATGTCATTAGTACACTTCCATCCTCTTCTACCTTGTGTGATTCATTGAGCGAGTCTGTCTTCCCTGCAAAAGAAAATAGGAAATATGCATGAGCTCTGTGATGGTGATACTTACCTGAGTGCTGTTCTTAACTAACACACGTACAAACACATTCTCGCCATTTCCTTTTGCTTTCGGATAGCAGCAGCCTTGACAAGGACCGTATCCTGGGACCTGGGAGGGGTTGGGAGTCGACCTAACTTATGAGTTTCCGATAATGATCTTTTCTTGAATACTTATAATATTCATGAAGTGCCCAAGGCTTAGAAGTTTTGTGATTTCCAACTGAGGCATTTGGAAATGTGTTGCTGTGTTTTGGAATCTCCTGATGATTTGGAAGTACTGCTGGCATTTAGAAACCAGGGACATTAAACGTACTGCAAAGGCATGGGATGATCCAACACCACAAACAGTTGTTTTATCCAACCTGCCCAAAATACCCCACTGAGAGGCCCCGGGTGACGTATCTAGGAAAAGGTGTTATGACAACCCCTATGGGCTTGATGCTTGTGTGGGCTGCTTTCCGGTATTTAAAGCAGAGATGTCTCAATTTTGGAGGGAGGAAGGGGGAAGTGAAGGAGATAATTGTTTTCTGAGGGTGGGGGAGAGATTTATGTAACTTGAAAAACCACATATCCAACAACTATTAAGACACCAACTGTGTGTCAGTCGCTGCTCTAGGCAGTGAAAATACAATGTCTTCCTGAAGCTTACAGTGCAATGAGGGAGAAACAGAAGTGAGCAATTGGAGTAACTTAAAATGATCATTAGTCCTATGGGGGCCAAGAGTGGTGAGAAGAAAGGGGACGTGGATAATACCTTAGGTTTGTGGGACACAGTGGGACCTTTCTGGCAGTGATGCCGAAGGCTGACTCAGGGATTGGTAAGAAAAGATCCAGTTAAGCAAGAAGGAAAAGCAGCTCTCCTAGGGCTTAGAGAATGGCATTATGGCATTTGCCGTGGCCCTAAAAGCCAAGAGAAGCTTAGCCAGTTTTAGAAACTGAAACAATAGGAGGACAGATTATTCCAGAATTAAGGAAATATAAGTAATAAAGAAAGCTGTCATTTTTGAGCTCTCGTTATAGTTGCAACAATGGGCTAAGTGCTAAACATAGATTACTTCATTTAATCCTTCAACTGTGTGACAGAGGTGGTCTTATCCCAGAAAAGGATATAAAGGAGTTCCCTGGTAGTCCAGTGGTTAGGACTCCGCACTTTCACTGCCAAGGGCGTGGGTTCAACCCCTGGTCAGGGAACTAAGAATCCCGCAAGCCTCGCGGCATTGCCCCCTCCCCCACAAAAAAAAGAAAAAAAGGATATAAAGAGGCTCAGGATGGTTACTGTGGCCTTGGTGGCATGACCATGCAGCAAGTAAGCTGTAAAGCTAAAATTCAAACCTATGTCTGTCTGACTCCAAATCTCATGCTATCCATTACCAGGATATCATAAACAGCAATTGCTCACCAAGCACCTCCCTTCAATGGAAACCAAAGGAAATGAAAAGGTAAGAGAAGGAGCAAACAGGAGTCAGCCTGGGGAGGAGAAAGAGGAAAGGCCAATGGGAGGGATGGAAATCAGATTGGCATGGTTAAAATAAACAGGGCAAAGAACAGTCCAGGACAGTCTGCAGTTCGTGAGTTTTCAAGATGTGCAATTCAGAGACTTCTGATCAGGGTGTGGCGTGAAGATATTCCTAATGAAGGTCTAGTTAATAGCAAACTGGGCAGGAATTACCTTTGCAAAAAGGTGGCAGAAAAGAGCAAAAGCATTTGAGGGATGCCCTGGAAAGTCCTATGAATTAGACTAGCTTTGTAGCCTCCCGACCGTTGTTCTCTCCCAACACAAACACAGAACTTTTCCTGGAAAACCATTCTTTATGCTGTCCTCTCCTCAATTTCAGGAGAAAATGGTTGCATAAGGAGATCAAAGATTGGGAAGCCAGAGTGAGAAAGATCTCATCAGGGAGACTGGCAGCCCCAAACTGAGAAGGACATTCCCAGCAGCCCTTCAATTACCACGGAAGGAGCCTTTCTGGGAGTTGCTAGTGTGTGTCTGGGCAGACATCACCATCTTCATAAAGCAGTGGTTAAATGTGTGGGCTTTAAAATCAGGCAGATCTGGAGACAGGCCGCCAGGCTTGGAGTCAATCCCAGCCCCACGGCTCTCTGGTTGTATGAACTAGGGTAAGTTTCCTAACCTCCCTGGGCCTCAGTTTCCTCTTTAGGACACATCACACCAGGGTATTTTGTATGCTGAACAAAATAATGCACTTAAACAGCTGGGCACAGCATGTGATCCCCAGCAGATCCTTCACAATATAAATTATTCCCTAAGAAGGTGGTAAGTGACGTTGAGCATTAAAGGAGATCTAGAAAGTTGGGGTTCTGAGGATTTGCACTGCTTTAGTTTAGCCCCTGCAATGACAACATTATTGAAACAACTCATCATATGTCTCAGGTACTGTCGTGGGCTTTTGGAATGTTTCTTTTTCTTATTTAATCCTCACAGCAAGTTTGCAATTATTAATCCCAAACAAAAGCTCGAGGAAGTTGAGTAGTTTGACCAAGTCACGTACCAAGCAAGTACCCAGACCTGGATAGCAATTAACAAATGCATTCAAGAGAAGTTTTGTAAGTGATCAATTCGTGCCCCTCTGGAGTCCACCATGGAGGGAGGCTGCACCAATATTAACCCGAGAAATCAAACGTATTAAGGTGTTTTCCTGACCTTTCAACCAGAGCTCTCCTGCAAGGCCAGGACTCGGGCAGCGTGCGCTTACAAGAGACTGAGACTGATCGCCTTCTGAAATTGGGTGCCCTGGCTGCTTCACCTGGGCTTGGCCCTTTTCATATGCATGAGAATGCAAACAAGCCAGACAGTAGGGTGGCCAGATTTAGCAAATGAAAGTGCAGGATGCCCAGTTAAATTTGTAAAATAGCTCTAATGTTAAATTTTTGTAATTTATTGGGGAAAAAAACAAAAAAAAAGCTGGATACAGGACATTCGGGGCATCCTGGAAAAAAATCAGTGAGAGACACCAAACAAAACCATTGTCCCATAGATACAGGACACCTGCACCTGGCAACCTTACTTGCCAGGCCTCTGTCCAAGGGCAGGTGGGACTATAAGAGACGCTTAGGAAGCTTTTGGAGATGGTATGCTAGGGAGATAGGTCTTACACCCTTCCCGGGCTGGCAGAGGTTGGCCCTGCTCAATCCAGAGCCTTTCTTCAGATCAGAAACCTTCCAGGTTAGCCCAGTTTGGTCTGTAAACATGCACAGGATGTGTTGAAGCTCTTCTGGAAGGGCACCCCTGAGAAAACCTTTCCTCAGTTTTCTCTGGCCTAGAAAACAAGTGCTTACAAAATGGGTCAATGAGGACACCTAAAGCTCTGCTTAGGTTATTGCAGCCAGGAGGTTTTTGATCCGCCACCTCGGGATGCTGAATTCAAACATGGAAGTACAAACAAGTTTCAGAGGCTCTTCAAAAAAAAACACTCAATTTCAAATGCCCAACAATTTGATTTATTAGCTGTGTCTTCTTGGGGAAGCTGTGTACGTTTTTTAAAATATCATTTTTCTATAAAATAGAAATAATAATTGCACCAATCTCACAGAATTTTAAGGATTCAGTAAAACCATGAACATAGGGAGGCTAGCACGGTGCCTGGGCACAGTTAGCCCTTATCAATGTTTGTTGTCATTATTGTTTCTAATGGGACACTGCAAAGAAGTGGAATACAAGAGAGTTGTTATTAATAATATTTAATATTACTATAAACTTTATTAATAAAATTAAAATAGTAAATATCAATAATATTTAACATTCAGTGAGTGCCATGGGATTAGAGTGAAGTGAGTGAGGTACTTGCTCAGGTGCAAAATGTAAGGGGGCACCAGAAAACCCAGTTGACAAGATAAATAACATTTTAATGAAGTCTTTTAAAAATAATCAAAACGTAGGCAAAAAAAAAATCCATGATGAACAAAATATCGAAATTTTAAATAAGTATAATAATCAGTATTACTGATTATTCCTTTTGCCTCAGGCTCTAACATAGCTTAGCTATGTGCTCATACGTCATCCTAAAAACCAGAGAAGGCAAGTGTTAAATATATCCATTTTACAGAAGAGAGAAAGGAAACCCAGAGGAACTGCTCAGATACACTGCCCAGGGCCACATAACCAAGTATTGATATAGGGCCAGAAATCTACCCCAGATTGGAACGATTGTAAAGCTCACGCCTTGCTCTTTCTCTGTTCCCTTTCACAAAGGGATGCAGGCTAACATTTTTCTACCCCAGGGTCCTGTGTGTAGAATCGCCAGATTTACCGAATAAAAGTAAAGGATGCCCAGTGAAATTAGAAGTTGAGAAAAACAAATTTTAGTATGTGTATGTCTCATACACGTCCTTTATTTTATCTGACAACCCTCCTCCCTGCCCCATCACCAAGGCAACCAGACATTTTAATACAGAATTTCAAAATGCAATAGAGCTGCTGGATTAAGCCTGCCATGTCTGTACCTGAGCACAGACCAGGAAGAGTAAATGTCTGTAATAGAGTAATGAGGGCCAAAAACAAAATAAAAAATAGAGGAAATTGACTAAAACTCTTAGGCTTAAAGGCAAAGGGACGGTTTGAGCTTCATCTGGCTCTACCAAAGCCCTTTTTTAGCCTTTAATGAGATGCTCTGGGATAAGAAATTACAAGCCTGAGTTGAAATAAAATAAAGAAAATGCTTTAGATGTTCTGTGTTGCGTGTCGTACAAATGTTATTTGTTATTTTGAGATCTCCAGTTCTGGGCGACATAAATTATTCCTTTGGCAGGACAATAGGCTGAACCCCAGTGATTTGCTTCCATTCACAGTGCAATGAAAATGATTGAGAACGTAAGAAATTTGTTCTTTAAAAACAGTGGTAATCATGCCCACCTGGAGCCAAAACGTTAGCAAATTTCAGCTCCTTGGAGCTCAGTAAACTGAATATATTGTCAGAAATTATTTCTTCTTATAATGTTGCTGCATGCAGAAGGAGAAGGGGAAAATATTTCAAGGCCAACCTGAACTTTAAGTAGTATTTGAGGAATTAGGTTTTTAATTATGTAAGAGTGAATTGTTAAAATATGCCAATGGATTTTTAGGAAATTGCATGACTTGAACAACCATTTCAATTTCTAATTCACACCCTACCTACCCAGTGAAAATTTTCTAGATCTCTCCCAGGTAAATGGATCCTTCCCAGAGCAATACCTAACACTTCACACAACCCACCAATTTCCAGGTTACTGGTTTGTACGTGCGTGTACGCTCCCAGGGATACTTATGCTTACCCCCCTCCCCTACTAGTCTATGAGCTCTTAGAAATCGAGGGGCATATTTTATTTAAATATGTGTTCCATTTAGACTGTAAAACCAATTCCTTGTCCAGCAAGTAGTTGTGGAATTGTGTAGTATTTACATACTATATTAGTTTGCCAGGGCTGCCATAAACAAAGAACCACAAACTATGGAACTTACCAGAAATGTATTGGCTCCCAATTGTGGAGTCTGAGATCATGTGTGGGCAGGACTGCTTTCCTCTGAGGTACGTGAGGGACAGTCTCTTTCATGTATCTCAACTGGCTTCTGGAGGTTTGCTGGCAATCTTGGGCATACCTTTGCTTGTACCAATAGAAGCGTCACCCTGATCTTGCCTCCATCTTCACGTGACATTCTCCCTGTGTGCATGTCCCAGCGTCCAAATTTCCCTTTTTTAGGTCCCACCTCACCTTGACTACATCTGTAAAGACCCGATTTCCAAGGAAGGTTGCATTCTGAGGTACTTATTGGGGGTTTGGACTCCAACATGCGTTTTTTTAGGAGGCTCAATTCAATGCATAACGCATACCAAATGAAGAAGAAAAATCACCCGAATCCGAAAGATGTATTTTTGAGGTTCAAATAACATAAAATTGTAGGTTAACAGGTTCTACCTGATTAATAACTCTCTACTCAGCAGAGATGCTTGAGGGAAGGATTGGGGGCGTGGTTAATTCTGATTCAAAGTTACTCTGAATCATGACATCGAAGATACTGTAATCAGATCAGGATATTGACATGTGAGAAAACAGAACATTGTTCAGCCTGGATCTACTGAGTCAGAATCTGCATCTGTACCAGCTCCTCAGCTTAAGCACATTCAAGGGCTATGCTGTTCTGCTAATGTCTCCTCATTTCACACCTGAAAGTAAAGTGATTGTTGAGAAGGTACACTCACTCCCCACTCCTTGGGTTTCTGTACAGCGACTTCAGCTAGACCCCTGTATGGTACATCCACCCAGGAAACTTTAAACAAAGATGTAGTGATGCTCCAGTCCTACAATGGACCAACTAAATCATTATATCTGAGCGTGAACCCAATCACTGATTTTTAAAGGGTCCTCAGGTGATACTAACAAGCAGCGTGGGGCGTGAGGACCAATGAGCTGCACCTGGCCTCTCCACCGCTCCTTCCGCTTCACGCAATCCTCTTCCCCCTTTCTCAGTCTGCCTGCCTGCCTGCAGAGAGGGAGCCCTTTTGTCAGCTCCCTGGCCCTGGGATAGACTTGTCACGGTAGTTTCTGCAAGCAAGTGTGCCGAGAGAGAGTCCTACGATGGTCCCGAGCTGCTTGTGGAATTCCAGGTAGTACTGACGAACCCAAACCCTGCGCATCACTGGGAACCTTGCTAACATGCAGGCTCTGATGCAGGAGGTCGGGCTTGAGATTTGGGAACCTGCATTTCTAACGTTTTTCCAGGGCATGCCTGTGTTTCTTGTCCACGGCTCACACTAAGTAACAGAGCCGACAACTAAACCATCCCTTTTTTTTTTTAACATCTTTATTAGAGTATAATTGCTTTCAATGGTGTGTTAGTTTCTGCTGTATAACAAAGTCAATCAGCTATATGTATACATATATCCCCATGTCCCCTCCCTCTTGTGTCCCACCCTCCCTATCCCACCCCTCTAGGTGGTCACAAAGCACCGAGCTGATCTCCCTGTGCTATGCGGCTGCTTCCCACTAGCTATCTATTTTACGTTTGGTTGTGTATATATGTCCATGCCACTCTCTCACTTCGTCCCAGCTTACCCTTCCCCCTCCCCGTGTCCTCAAGTCCATTCTCTACGTCTGCGTCTTTATTCCTCTCCTGCGCCTAGGTTCTTCAGAACCACTTTTTTTGGGGGGGCGGGGTCGGTACGCGGGCCTCTCACTGTTGTGGCCTCTCCCGTTGCGGAGCACAGGCTCCGGACGCGCAGGCTCAGCGGCCATGGCTCACGGGCCCAGCCGCGCCGCGGCATGTGGGATCTTCCCAGACCGGGGCACGAACTCGTGTCCCCCGCATCGGCAGGTGGACTCTGAACCACTGCACCACCAGGGAAGCCTAGAACCATTTTTTTTTAGATTCCATATATATGTGTTAGCATACGGTATTTGTTTTTCTTTTTCTGACTTCACTGTATGACAGACTCTAGGTCCGTTCACCTCGCTACAAATAACTCAATTTCATTCCTTTTTAGGGCTAATAGTCCATTGTATATGTGTGCCACATCTTCTTTATCCATTCATCTGTCCATGGACACTTAGTAAACCATTCCTTCTGACTGGGCTTTTATCTGCTATTCGTTCTACATTTGACCCTTGAACAACGTGGCGGGGAGGGGCGCCAAGCTTCGCACAGCTGAAAATCTTCATGTAACTTATAGTCGGTCTTCCTCTATATATGTGGTTCCTCCATTTCTGCAGTTCCTCTGTATCTATGGTTTTGCATCCAAAAATTCAACTAACCATGGATCATGTAGTATTGTAGTATTTACTATTGAAAAAGAATCCACATGTAAGTGGACGCACGCAGTTCAAACCCATGTTTGTTCAAGGGTCAGCTGTATATGTACTTTGGTCTCTGATATAACACCTGTGTTCTTTTTCTGAACTTGGATTTATCATTTACTGAAGAAACTGTAGGACTTCGGTAACCTAACTGGTCTCTTTATAGTGATTCACAAACACTAATGTAGTGCCTATGTAGTGAATCTTATTTTTTTTTAAATATATATTTATTTATGTATTTGGCAACGCCAGGTCTTAGTTGCGGCATGCGGGATCTAGTTCCCTGACTGGGATCAAACCCCGGGCCGCCTGCATTGGGAGCGCGGAGTCTTAACCACTGGACCACCAGGGAAGTCCCTCTAGTGAATCTTCTGAGCGTTAACTGCCCAGGTGACAGTGATTCTTCTTTCTCTTGGAACTACTCCCCACATTCACAAGGCACTCCAGCCCCCATGGCCAAATCTTAAAGTCGATAGAACACAGGCGCTCTAGAGCCAGGCAGTGTGTGTTCAAAGCCTGGCTCTGATGCCTACTAGCCGTGTGACCTTGAGAAAGTCACTTGGTTTCTCTAAGCCTTCATTTTTTCCCCTCACTTCAAAGGGCTGACCTCTCGATTAAAGGAGATAAAATTTATAAAATGCATAGACAGCGACAGGCCTAGAGCAAGCACTCATTGCATGCTAGTGGTGGGGGTGACTTTGCCATTTCCTGACCTGACCCCTTAGGTATAGTTGATGGATGCAGCGGGGGGTAGAGGGTGCCTGACCCAGGCTAGAGCAATCACATCCCCTCTGAGGAATTTGGAATTGGAAGGTGAAAGCCTCAGAGAATGAATGCTGTCAAAATTGCAGCATTTGAACTTTTCCGCTCACATGTTTGTCAGAGGAGCTGCAGCATCAATAACGCCTGGGAGCTTATTACATGATACGCACTCTCAGGCTCCCTCCCAGACCTCCTGAATACAGCTGCATTTTTAATAAGATGAACATCACTGCTTGAGACACATTAAGAGCAAAGTCTACTATCTTCTTGAAAGTCATCCATTGTGATCTTTGTTTCTTCAAACCTACAGATACAAATGCAGATTTTTATCAAATACTCTCAGCTAATGCCTTATCTTTTTGCAAGCTTGAGCTAGCTCTAGGTACTTTCTGCTACTTGCAACCCCAGAATCTCAATAGCACTGCCGACTGTATTTAAGAAAGCTTGCAGGATGCTATAGATTTTCCACCGTATCCTATCACAAAGATGATTGTAGAATCAGAGGAGGGATTTAGCTTCTAAAGTCAGCCCATAAGGTGAGAATTATGTCTGGTCAAAATGATGCCAGAAGATGTGTTAGAGATGTACATCATCTTTCAGCCAATGCAACCTGGCTGATTTTGGAATACATTAATACGTCTTCTTCACTTGAGCCCCAGCGGAAGTAGCTTCTCTTTCACGACCACATGGTACTTATTTTTAAACCCTAGATGCACATTTCTGCTTAAAAAGATCACACTTTGGAAGCTGAGAAAACAGATGCATATTTCCCAGCTTATATCCACTCTGGGACATAAGCTCATTGAATGAAATGGCAGTCAGAATCACCTGCACAACTTATTTTTTCCTTTCTTTTTCTGTCTCTTCCATTCTCCTATCTCTGTCTCTCTCTGGCACGTAGAGTTGACTGTTCACAAATTAAATGTGAGCGTGTTAGGACCCTAAGTGTGTTGGTTCTCAAATCTTTTGCATACATCGCACACTCTACAGTTCGAGTGTTTCTGACAGCCACTAGAAGGCATTAAAGGCTCTACGAGATAGTAAACAAGCCAGCAATCATTGCCACATGAGCAGTACTGCCACAAAAGGATGCTCGTCTTTAAAAACATTCACAGTCACCACACACTTCACCTGCCTTCCAACTTGACCTTCACTTCTCCTCCACTTTCTCCCGGCAGTTTTATCCCACATTTGGCCGTGTCACTGTAACAGGTGCCACTGTCTGACAAGTTTCATCAACCATGTGTGCCCTCAGTCCTAACAGATATAAGTTTTATATATTGATCAAAATTTGGTTGGCACACTGTGAATGTTTAGGTTTCTAGCTGCTAGAAAATATTAAACCTCTCCACAATAACAGACAAGTCCACACCTCACTAATACGCACCTCCAAACACCATCTTTACAAGATACCGCTGTCTCTAGTCCACTGCTCCGCGTAACAGTCCTCCTGCTGCCACGTGGATGGACCTTGAAAACGTTATGCTAAATGAAATAAGCCAGGCAAAAAACGACAAATACTATATGATTCCACTTATATGAGATGTCCAGAATAGGCATAGAAGCAGAACATAAATTCCAGGTTTCCAGGGGCTGGGTGAAGAGAAGAAGGAGAGTTTCTGCTCAATGGTTGCAGAGTTTCTATGATGAAAAGTTTTGGAAATAGTGGTGATGGTTGCACTGCATTGTAAATGTAATTACTGCCACTGAACTGTATACTTAATGGCAAATTTTATGTAATACATTTTCCTACAATTTAAAAAAAAGTGGGGAAAATCGTTCTCTACTGTCCAGATCGCCAGGTCTGAACACTTAAGATCCCCATATTCTAGTTCACCTATTGCTTTAATTCATCTCCAGGGACCACCATCCACGCCATTCAAAACTTTCCCCATTCTCTCCTCATTCTCTGAAATGCCACCATGCAAGTGTGTGCAGACACACTCTGGATGTATTCATTTTATTTATTTATTTGTTTGTTTGTTTATTTGTTTATTTATGGCTGCATTGGGTCTTCTTGCTGTGCATGGGTTTTCTCTAGTTGCAGTGAGCAGGGCTACTCTTCATTGCAGTGTGCAGGCTTCTCATTGTGGTGGCTTCTCTTGTTGCAGAGCACAGGCTCTAGTCGCTCAGGCTCAGTAGTTGTGGTGCACAGGCTTAGTTGTTCTGCAACATGTGGGCTCTTCCCAGACCAGGACTCAAACCCATGTCCCGTGCATTGGCAGGCGGATTCTTAACACCAGGGAAGTCCCTGGATGTACTCTTATTTCCTTGGTTTTTCACATGCTCTAGAATTATTTATAAATAATAAATAATGATTTATACTGCAGTCTCCTACATGGGCTCCACCCCTTAGAAGTTTACAGTCTAATCAGGGAGTCAGTCAAGTTAATAGGTCATTGGAATCTATTGCAAAGTGATATGATCAGGGACACAGAGAATGGAGAGAGTAGGCAACCAACCCAGCTGGGGGCAGGGTGCAGTCAAGGAAGGCTTCCTGAGGGAAGTAACCTCTGATTCTGTGTGTGTATGTGTGTGCATTTATATACGAGATTGCTGTTATCTTGTTAAATAAAAAAAAAACAGACTTTTTTTTCATAATCATCAAGTATCGGGCAGTATTGGATAGTCGCCATCCAAGAGCAGAGTCAGCAGCAAGCAGTTTGTGGTGTTAACATTGCCGGGTAAGAGTCAATTAATGGGTTCCTGTCCAGGAACTATAGCTACAGCACCATCCTGACTCTAATGGATCCTTTATCTTGCTGTAATCCAAGCACACCAGACTAAAATAATCATGATTTTCTTCAAATCTGAAGGAAAGGATACCTTCAGACCAGGGAACAGCATATATAAAATGCTGGGTCTATAGATTTTTTTTCTCCTCCTCCTTTTTTGGGGGTTAAGGGGATGGGTTCTGGAAATTAAATAACATGTTAAACTTGGGAGATCGAAAAAGGTCAATGTGGGGAATTTCCTGGTGGTCCAATGGTTAGGACGCCGGGCTTCCACTGCAGGGATCGGGGATTCAATCCTGGTCGGGGAACTAAGATCCTGCAAGCAGGGTGGTGCGACCGAAAAAGAAAGAAAGAAAGAAAAAGGTCAATGTGTATGACGCGTCTGAGCCATCGCTGAGATCACGTGTAAATAACTGAAAAAATTGTGGCTCGTGTTATTTGGATGTCAAGTGGTATAGTGGGGTCACTTTCTCACATGGTTGTCTTCGTAGTAGAAATAATGAGAAGACCTAATCATCTCGTCATATAGTTAGGTTCTGCATGTGTTGTCCCACTTAATCCTCATAGTATACCCATGAAGCAAGTACTATCATTACTCCCATTTTATTTATTTTTATTATTATTTTTTAAAGTTCTCTGAAGAAGCTACAGTTTTGCTTGTTCTAATTTTGACTGCACTGCGTGGCTTACGGGAGCTTAGCTGTGGGATCTCAGTTCATCTCAGGGACTGAACCCAGGTCATGGCAGTGAAAGCGCCAAATCCTAACCACTAGACCACCCGGGGACTCACTCCCATTTTATAGATAAACAACCTGATGCTTTATTAGGGCACATGCCCAAGGTCATTTTCCTCATCCCTCAGATGGGAATGAAGAGGCTGATTTGTTGTTGTTAGAAGTGGATAGGAAATACCCACGTACAGTATCTAACACAGGAGAAGATCTACGCACTCTGGTTCCTCTACCTGGGATTAATGCCATTGGACCACTTTAGAAATGAGCCCTCACTGTAACTATCCCCTTTGGTTACTTAAGTAACCAATACCTTCTGGCTAGAGTTCCATTTGGAAAAGTCTCATGGAATTCATGTCTTTAATAAGTTTCAAATTCTGGTTCCAGTTAACACAAGCATCTTGATAATTAAATAGTGATGCATAGATTTGATGCATAAATAATACTAGACTAGCAATGCAGGTCCCATCTACCCTTCAGAAGCTGTTGGGTTGACATACACTGTAGGTCTGGCACAGTCTCAGCAGAGCAGAAGGTTTGGTCTGGAGATCTACCAAGGATCTCAAGGGATATAGACATCTTGAGCCCAGTGTCTATGTTGGGGTATTGTCAGAAGTTACCATGCCATAAGACTAGCAAGGTAATCAGATAAACCCTGCGGGAGAAAGAAAATAGTTCCAAACTCAAAGTCCCTAGATTCTGATCAACAATATATTTTTAACAAGTAGAACAGTGGCCCAAATCTAGGGTTCTCCTTTCAATCAATTAGTGACATTAATAAAGCAAGTGTTATCCCTTCTTTGAAGATAATATGTGAGAAGGGAGATTTATGTCAATTTAAAGTGACTGATTTATGAACCGTCACATCAGTAACCATTCTTTGTCACAGACTGTCCTTAAATCAAAAACAGAGCCAATCTGGGAAGATCAAATTTGTGTCCACTCTTATCTTCTAAATTCCCTCCTGATATAGAGGACAGCTGATCCCAAATAACCTAAATAGAATCTCAATTTGGTTCTATAAATAGGATTTTAAATAGCATATTTACTTCTACTTACGCTTGGCTTTACAAAGAATTAATTGATGCTAAGTTCCTTGTGTACATACTGCAATTTGCTTTAAACAAATAGTTTCATAATGGTGCTCATAACTGTTCTCAAACTGTAAATTCTAAAAATCTCTTGGTAGGGTTCCGGTCTCTCTGGCTATAGAACATTTCCTGGCATATTCACATTCACTCCTGTGTTGTAGGCAAAGTTAAATGTACAAATCTAAGAAGGCAAATGGCATGTGATCGGTTGTGCTCTAAGACATAGGTGCTAGGGGATATCTCATGCATGGCTCTTGGTCCAAGCTCCCTCTTTGTATATGGCAGTTATGTACTGGGGGGATTCATTCTATATTTCTCTACTTATTCTTTCCTCTAGGACAGGATTTCCCAACCTCTGCACTGTGGACCTTTTGGGCCAGATACTTCCGTTGTAGAGCACTGTGTTGTGCAATGTAGGATGTTGGCAGCCTCCCTAGCCTCTACCCTCTAGATGCCAGGAGCACGCTCTCCCCAGCTGTGACAACTGAAAATGTCTCTAAACATTGCAGAATATCCCTCGAGGGGACAGCCTCCCACCCCAATAAAGAACCTCCGCTCTAAAAGGAGGAGTTACTAATCTGTTTGGTGACAATCTGACCTCCTTTGGGCCACAGTTCACTGGTGAGGTGGCTGTGTGTTAAAAAGCCCTTAACCTGACCTCTGTTTTGCTTTCTGAAGCTTCTTCAGTCATGAGGGCCCATAGCATAAGAGCTGAAAGACCCCGGGTTCAGCCTAAATGGAATTTAATGCAGATGTAGCACTTATTAGCTATTTAGCCTTATTTCCCCCTTTCTCTAAGGCTTAGCTTCAGAATCTGTAAAATAGGAACAACAGTAATGCTCATCTCTGGCAGCTGCAGCTCATCCTGTATGCAGTATTTATTTATACCACCTTTCTTTGATACGAAAATCCTCAATTTTGTTTGGGCAACATTGTGCCCAGGGTAGGATTGTCAGATTTAGCAAATAAAAATATAGGATGTTCAGTTGAATTTTAATTTTAGATAAAGGATGGATATTTTTTTGTAAAAATGTGTCCCATTTACTAGAAATATATTTGTTAGACACATGCCTGGGCTGCATATTCTGTTTGCCTCTCCAGACCTAGCTCTACCCTGTGCTCTGTTCCCAGAGGAGGCTGACATTAATGGACTATCTCAAAGCACCAGTGACCTCCAGCTTCCAAAGGGGTTCAGTCAATGGGAGGCACTATCAGGAAATCGGAGAGAAAGAGGGAAAGAGAGAGGTTGGAGTATTTATTCCCCAAGCTCTTCCCCCACCCCTGCAGCTTTGGGGCAGTGACTGCATTCCTCCCTGAAAGGCCACACCTCCTGCCTGATGGCTACAGCTCCTTCTTGAGATCCCACTGACCTTGGTCTTCCCACCCTTCAGGTCTAGAGGTGGAAGAACATGTCCATGCCCGCCCACTGTATCTCCTGGCAGTTTCCCCTATTTCTGACCCCACCTCTGGCTTGAGGGTACCACCCATTTCCCAGGGGTACTCAGATGAGTACAGTGTCACCCACACAATTTCTAACAGATAAACTTCTGAGGGGTATTGGGATTATCAACTGAGGTGATGATGTCAAACTTAGCAGGTGCCTGTCATAGCAAGTGCTCAGGAAATGTACAGTTGACCTTTTTTTTAAAATAAATTTATTTATTTATTTTATTTATCTTTGGCTTCTTTGGATCTTTGTTGCTGAGCGCGGGCTTTCTCTCGTTGCGGCGAGCGGGGGCTACTCGTCGTTGTGATGCGCGGGCTTCTCATTGCGGTGACTTCTCTTGTTGCACAGCACGGGCTCTAAGCGAGCGGGCTTCAGTAGTTGTGCCACGCGGGCTCAGTAGCTGTGGCTCGTGGGCTTAGTTGCTCTGTGGCATGTGGGATATTCCCGGACCAGGGCTCGAACCCATGTCCCCTGCACTGGCAGGCTGGTTCCTAACCACTGCGCTACCAGGGAAGCCCACAGTTGACCTTTGAGCAACAGGCGTTGGAAATGCAAGAGTCCACTTATATGCAGATCTTTTTCAACAAATACACAGTTGGTTCTCTGCTTTCACTGGTTTGGCAACCTGGATCCAATCAACTGTGGATCAGAATTTCCATGTGCAGTTAGTTAAATCTGTGGAAGGGAAACCTGCGGAATGGGAGGACCGACTGTACTATTCCATTTTATTTAAGGGACTTACTTGAGCATCTTCAGATGTTGATATATGCGGGGGCTCCTGGAACCAACTGCCTGTGGATACCGAGGGAGGACTGTAATATTGTTTGTAAGGAAACATGGTAAAGTCGGTAAGCCAAATCAGAAATCCTCTTAGAGCTTGACCTCCCTTATTCATTCTTTACTTGTCTCTGACAGACCTTTACCCCTGCCCCTCCCTCTCTCTCTCCTCCCCCACCCCCAATCTAGACAGGTCCCAAGTGTGCAAGTCCCAAGATTGAGATACTGCAAAGAGAATAAGAGGGAGTCTCCCTTTGTCCTTGAACCTGAGCCAGGTCCAAAGCCTTGCCTTAGGCAAGGTCCAGAGCTCTTACCAAGCATCGAACAATTTTCTATTTTGCCTTTCTTTCTGCAGTTGATCCTTGTATATATATTCCATGGATCAGAGCCTTAAAAGGGAAAAGAACTGAAGAGTACCCCCAATCCCTAACAAAAGTTGCAAGGAACAAAGCCTGACTACTTGTTAAATAGAATTTCTTCAGGTTTATTGAGTTATAGTTGACATATAACATTGCATAAGTTTAAGGTGTACAACATGTTGATTGATACACATACATATTGTGAAATGATTAGCACAATAAGCTTGATTAACACATCTGTCACCTCACATAATTTTTTTGTGAGAACACTTCAGAGCTCCTCTCTTACCAACTTTCAAGTATATAATACAGTATTGTTAACTATAGTCATCATGCTGTACATTAAATCCCCAGAATTTATGCATCTTATCACTGGAAGTTGGTACCCTTTGACCAACACCCCCAAGTCCCTGGAACCACCATTCTATTTGTTTCTATGAGTTTGGCCTTAGATTCTAGATATAAGTGAGATCATATAGTATTTGTCTTTCACCATCTGACTTACTTCACTTAGCATAATGTCCTTAAGGTCCGTTTATGTTGTCAAAAAAGGCAGGATTTCCTTCTTTTTTATGGCCAAATAATATTAATATTCCATTGTATTTGTGTATATAGATAGATAGATAGATCACATTTTCTTTATTCATTCATCTGTGAATGGTCACTTAGGTTGTTTCCATGTCTTGGCTGTGGTGAATGTGCTGAAATGAACGTGACCGATCTCTTTGAGATCTGATTTAAATTCTTCTGAATATATGCCCAGAAGTGAGATTGCTGGATCATACAGTAATTCTATTTTTAATTTTTTTGAGGAACCTCTGTACTGTTTTTCATCGTGGCTGTACCAATTTACATTCACACCAACAGTGCACAAGTGTTCCCTTTTCTCCAAATCCTCACAAAGAGAGTAATTATTGTGTGTCCTTTTGATAATAGCTGTCCTAAGAGGTCTGAGGTGATATTTCACTGTGGTTTTAATTTGCATTTCTCTGATGATTAGTGATGCTGAGAATCTTTTAAAGTACGTGTTGGCCATTTATATGTCTTCTTTGGGAAGATGTGTATTCAGATTGCCTGCCAATTTTTTTATTGGATTATTTGGGGGATTTTTTTGCTATTGAGTTGTGTGTGTTCAATATACATATACATATATATATATATATATAATCTCCACTTTGCCGAGAGCTTTTATCATGAAAGTGTGTTGAATTTTGTCAAATGCTTTTTCTGCATTGACTGAGAGGATCATATGATTTTAATCCTTCATTCTATTAATGGGTGTATCACACTTATTGATTTGTGTATGCTGAACCATCTTTGCATCCCAGGGGTAAACCCCACTTGATCATGGTGTATGATTCTTTTAATGTGCTGTTAAATTCAGTTTGCTAATATTTTGTTGAGAATTTTTCCATCTATATTCATTAGGGATCCTTATCCTTATCTGCCTTTGGTAACAGGGTAATGCAAGCTTCATAAAATGAGTTGGGGAGGATTCCCTCCTCTTCAATTTTTTGAAGAGTTTGAGAAGGATTGTTATTAGTTCTTTAAATGTTTCATGGAATTCACCAGTGAAGTCGTGTGATCCTGGACTTTTCTTTGTTAGGAGGTTTTTGATTACTACTTCATACTTGTTAGTCATTATTGGTCTGTTCAGATTTTCTTTACCTTTTTTTGAAATTTTATTTATTTATTTATTGACGTATCGTTGATTTACAATGTTGTGTTAGTTTCAGGTATACAGCAAAGTGATTCAGTTATACATGGTGTGTGTGTGTGTTTGTGTATAAAGATATATGTATATATATATTCCTTTTCAGATTCTTTTCCATCATAGATTATTACAAGATACTGAGAATAGTTCTGTGTGCTATATAATATGTACTTGTTGTTATCTATTTCATATATAATAGTGTGTGTATGTTAATCCCAAATTCCTAATTTATCTCTCCCCCCACCCCTCCTTCCCCTTTGGTAACTGTAAGTTTGTGTTCAGATTTTCTATTTCTTCATGACTCATTCTTAGTAGGTTGTATGTTTCTAGGAATGTATCCATTTCTTCTAGGTTAGGCAGTTTTTTGGTATATAATTACTCATAGTAGTTTCTATGATTCCTTGTATTTCTGTGGTATCAGTTATAATGTCTCCTCTTTCATTTATAATTTAGTGTGAGTCTTCTTTTTTCTTAGTGAGTCTAGCTAAAGGTTTGTCAATTTTTTACTTTCTCAAAACACCAACCTTTAGTTTCATTGATTTTTTTTATATTGTCTTTCTAGTCTTTATTTCATTGATTTCTGCTCTAATCTTTATTATTTCCTTCCCTCTGATAACTTTGGGATTAGCTTGTTCTTATTTTTCTAATTCCTTGAGGTATAAAGTTAGGTGTTTATTTGAGATTCTTCTTCTTTTTTTCTTTGCAGTACGCCGGCCTCTCACTGTCGTAGCCTCTCCCGTTGCGAAGCACAGGCTCCGGACGCGCAGGCTCAGCGGCCATGGCTCACGGGGCCCAGCCACTCTGCGGCATGTGGGATCTTCGCGGACCGGGGCACGAACCCGTGTCCCCTGCATCGGCAGGCGGACTCTCAACCACTGCGCCACCAGGGAAGCCCCTCTTCTTCTTTCTTAATAAAGGTATTTGTTGCAGTCAACTTCCCTCTTAGAACTGTTTTTGCTGCATTCCGTAAATTTTAATATATTGTGTTTTCATTTTCATTTGTCTCATGATACTTTGATTTCCCTTTTGATTTCTTTAACCCATTGGTTGTTCAGGTGTGTGTTGTTTAATTTGCAGGTATTTGTGAATTTTTCAGTTTTCCTCCTGTTATTGATTTCTAATTTTATACCACGTGGTCGGAAAAGATGTTTGATAAAATTTCAGTCTTCTTAAATGTGTTAAGAATTACTTTGTGGCCCAACATTATCATCTTTCCTGAAGAATGTTCTATGTTTACTTGAGAAAAATGTGTATTCTGGTGCTGTTGAGCAGAATGTTCTATGTGTCTTTTAGGCCCGGTTGGTCTATAGTGTTTTTCAGGTCTGCTGTTTCCTTATTAATTTTCTCTCTGGATGATCTATTAAGTATTGGAAGTGTGGTATTGAAGTCCCTGCTATTACCGTATTGCCATCTCTTTCTCCCTTTGGGTATCTTAAAATATGCTCTAAATATTTAGCTGCTCCAATGTTTGGTGCATTTATATTTATAATTGTTATATCCTCTTGATAAATTAACCTGTTTTTCACTATATAGTGACCTTCTTTATTTCTTGTGACCAATGTTGACTGCTTGCAGAGTGTAGCTGTGAGGGGGCTGGAGCTGAATATAGGGGTCTTTCAGGACTGCTAGTAGCACAGATAAGAGTGTCTCCTGCTGGGCCCCTGGGCCAGCAGGCGTGCTCGTGGACTGTGGCTGGAGCAAGTTGGAACCCCATTTCAGGGCCCTTTCAGAATCTACAAACTGAGCTGGACAGGCTTAACTCCACAAGCTCCCAGACCATGGCCAAGAAGGGCTGGAGCTGGTTCATGATCCAGTCAGTACTGAGATCTGTATGACTACTGCTCAACATACAAGTGTGTATTACTCCTCTTGGGTAACCTTGGCATTTGGTGCTGATGATGGAACAAAAGCCACATGGGGTCATAGCTAAGTTCTCAGGGGTATGGAGCTGTTTCTGGGTCTGTAACCAAGACCGTGGTCCATGAATCCGCCACCTGGGTTTAAGCCTGCCTTCTCACAACATCTCTCCTCCGTCTTTGACTGAAAGGGGGTTTTACAATTTTCTACTTCGACCCCAAAGCTCCCACAAAGACACTTTTGTCTGTGAATAGATACCAAATTATTGTTGAAGGGGGACACAAGTGAGGAACATCTTGTTCAGCCATATCATTTGATAAATGGTTTTAATTAGGGACTGAATATAGGTTTCATCTCAGACACTGACTTGGTGGATAGTAGCTGCCTGGTGTGGGGCTCTGTGAAAGATTCTGAGGTTGCTCCTGGGCTTAGAGAACGCCATCAGCGGTTAGTAATGTCTGCCGTGGACATGACTTAGGGGAGTGCCGATACAAGTGCCATGTATTTGTCATTCCTGATCTGTAATATGAACCTCAGCCAGTGGTGGTAGTTGTAATTTTCTGCTGGGTCATGCCCTGACTTGGCCTTGGCAAGGTATTCAGATGCCTTGGTAGCAACTGGGTAATTTGCTGTTTACTTATCTTGCCTAAAGTAAGAATTTACTTTTGCGCTAATTAAAATTGTATTTTAATTTTAGTAACTGACTGACAACATAGTATGCATATATGTTTGAGCTCTCAAGAAATGTTTAAGCTTTTAAAATATGTTCGGATGCCAAGAAAGATGGAAAATCTATTAGGATGAATGCAAGAAATAAATTTACTTTAGATCAGAATGTGCTAGTGAATACCTTGTTTTTATATTTTCATGAAACTTTGGAATGTTATTTCTCTTTGTTCTTGAAACAAATATTTTGAAAAAATGGGGACGACCATGTTAAAAGAAATTATAAGTGCTGTGACATATAAAAATCCTCCAAATAATTTTATTAAAAACCACAGCAGACTAAGTTCTCCCCCCAAATTAGTGCCTACACTGACTGTTAAACATGCAAATACCGTGTTCTCATAGTCCTGCATCTTACCCAGAGCCTTGCACTTGTATTCCCCCTGTTGCTGAGTGGTTGTTATTGTAAAGGCACCATCTGACCCTCTATAATCCCCAGATTGCATTTCAGTGGATTGCAGTTGGGCAGACAGATAAATTTTTTTTCAATTTTAGAAGCTCCCATCATACCTACAAGTATTTTTTAAAGTGATGCTAGTTTGTGTTACATGGAAACGTTTGCTGAGCAAAGTCAGGGAAGGTCTGGCAACCAAAGACAGTGAGCAATGCTTAAATCAATCACTTTGTGATATCAGGGGGGAAAATTTGAAGCCAAGTAGTGTGAAATTTGTTTTGAAACATTTAGCATATGACACCGTCATTAATTTAAAAATAGGACCCAAGAAATATGTGAAGTATGTAAAGAATGACGCTGGTCAAAGGATTAGGGAGACAACCTCACTGTGACTAAAAAAATAAAAACAAAATGGTGGTGATAGGGTGGCCACAAATCAATTTCCAGTTGTAATTCCCCTAATAGTTTTGTCGTGGTTTCTCGCTTCTGAATGGGTTGAATCCATTTAAGGCACAGTGCCTTAAAAACTTGAGAAACAATGACTCTGACTCGCTGCTGGTGATCTGTGGCATTTTTTCACCTCTAACTCCACAGTTTTATCTAGAACATCAAAAGCTCACAAGGTGAACTGATTGTGACTTTCAGTTGCAACTCAAATACCAGCTACAGTATGGTTGGCTATACTGGACTACAACTGGTTATTTTGGGTTCAAGTTGTTTTAAATGGTTGTCACACAACCTCCGACAGCCTCGCTGTGTAAGCTGACACTCTGGTTAGTCTCCAGGCTGCATACAATTACAAGGTGGTGATATCTGTGTCCTGATGGAGTGGGAGGTGAAATCCCCTAGTGTGAGCTCTGTTGCACAGTAGAGACCGATGCAAAGCCCTGGTTCCACATGTCAGGGCAGAAGTGGGGACACCTGAGCCTGGGCTTTCTTTATGTTCCTGTTGTCCTCATACGTTTATCAGATTATTTTTGATAAGAACTTTGGATGCTTTTGATAAGTCCCCCACATACCCTCCTTTTCCCCCCAGTCACCTTAAGTGGCTCATTCATTCGCTCAGCCCAAATACTTGACAACCCACTGTGTACATCAAACCAGGCGAAGACACAAAGAACAGGCGCTACAGCCCTTGTCCTTATAAAGCTTTCCAATACTGGAGACATTGCATTCTTTACAACAAAAGATTTGCCAAGGAATAACCAAGTCAACTTTCAATCGGTTTACTGATAGTTATCTTTTATATTTTTGTGTCTTAGAATGTCATCTCTCCTCCCTTTTTACACTGTGAAGAAAGGGGAAAAATATGTTAATTGAAAACATTACCATTTGGAGGACAAACTACTGGCATATCCTGTCCAGCAGCATGCCCAGCTCTTCTTCATAATCACTGTAGTCAGCCTGCTCTCTCATCCTTCACTCATTAACCCCCAGCCACACTAGAAAGAAAGGAGGTGGAAGGGAGAGGAATAGTCTTCTTGAACACTGTAAATTATTTCAGCAATCAATTGACCCTCAATACATGAAAATTTATTACCATTCATTCAACATATTAGGTGTTTTTAAAATAAATTTTATTTATTTTATTATTTTTTATTTATTTTATTATTTATTTTATTTATTTATTTTTGGCTGCGTTGGGTCTTCGTTCCTTCATGCAGGCTTTCTCTAGTTGCGGTGAGCGGGGCTCTTTGTTATGGTGCGCGGGCTTCTCATTGCAGTGGCTTCTCTTGTTGCAGAGCACGGGCTCTAGGCGCGCGGGGTTCAGTAGTTGTGGCACGTGGGCTCTAGAGCACAGGCTCAGTAGCTGTGGCACACGGGCTTAGTTGCTCTGCAGCATGTGGGATCTTCCCGGACCAGGGCTCGAACCCGTGTCCCCTGCATTGGCAGCCGGATTCTTAACCACTGCGCCACCAGGGAAGTCCCAACATATTAGTTTTGAGTCTCTCTTTATGTCTTCTGGGCACTGAGGATAACAAAGCAAACAAGACAAGACAAAGTCTCTGATCTGACACCGCTTGTATTCTAATGGAGAATAGTCAAATTGAGAATATTTAACAGAATCCTGCATAGGCTAAAGGCAGCTCTCAGAGACATCGCAAAGATGTTTTCATGGATGGCAGAAATATTTGCCATATAAGTGCACATCCTACCAAAAAGACTACAAAAAGGAACTCACGTAGATTGGTAAACTCTAGTGTATTCATTTTAAAAAATCATGTTTTACAGCCATCTGTAGTCATGTTTCGTGCACAAGCATAAGTAATGGTGCTTTTATATTTGTGCGAAGAAATCATTCCTGAAGAAATATTACTAACTTGATATTATAGAACACATTCCAAGTCATAAATGGTAACATTTGAAAGACAAATTGGTTTTGTCTTAGACGACAATAGACCCACCTTTAGAAAAAGAGTAACCGAAGAAAGCATTTTAAGATCACATCACGAGTTGAGAGACAAATATGATTAATTACGTTATGTATCTGTTGGCTCTTCCCTAACAAAGACAGCCACAGGTTTCTGCAGTGATATGTGCAGACTCTCACTTACACAACTGAAAAGATTAGAAACGATTTTTTAAAAAGGTACAGCATTTTTTGAAAAAAAGAGCCTGGAAGAAAACAAACCCCATGTTAAGAGCAGTTATATGTTAACTGGTGATTTGGATTTTTTTCTTTCTGCTTACCTATAGCTTCTATTTTTTTCTATAATGAACATGTATTCATTTTTCTATAATGAACATAGAAACATACATTTCTACATATGTACATAATTGAAATCAAGTTATCTGAAACAAAGAGAAGGCATTAAGTTATTTCCAATGACCAAATTTTCCAGCTCTTTCTTTGGAAAGGGACCAAAGAAGAGGCTTGTTTGTACCTTAGTAAGATTTGATAAATTTCTTGAGACAGTGAACATGGTTTCAGGTTATGCTTCTCCAGTTTCTCGAAGCTCTGGCCTTTTCTCCAATGTCCTGAATGCTTCTTGAGTAACAGAATTGTGATATCTAAATTTCTCCTTGCATTTCAGTCAGCTGAAGTGCCCTTTGCCTTGTCTCCTCAAGTGTGTGGTACCACCAGTGTCATGGTTCTTGTCTCCACTTGTGAATGGCCTACATTTTTTTTTTTAAATTTCACCTTTTGTTTAAAATTTTATTTCTGCTTTGAGGTAAAATGTGCACCGAGTAAAATGCCTAGATCTTAGGGGCACAAATAGATGAGTTGAAACAAATGTATTCACCTATGTAACCAACACCCCGGTCAAGATATAGCCGTCACCCCAGAAAATTCCCTAGTGCCAACTTTCCAGTCAATCCCCACCCTCCATAAGCAACTGCTCTTTTGATTTCTATCTCCATAGTTTTGCTTTGCCTGTTCTTGATCTTCATATAAATGGAATTTTACTGCATGTATTCTTTGGTGTCTGGCTTCTTTCACTCAACCAAATGCTCCTGAAATTCAACCATGTTACTGTGTACATCAATAGCTCATTTTTTTTTTTTTTTTTTTTTTTGTGGTACGCGGGCCTCTCACTGTTGTGGCCTCTCCCGTGGCGGAGCACAGGCTCCGGACGCGCAGGCTCAGCGGCCATGGCTCACGGGCCCAGCCGCTCCGCGGCATGTGGGATCTTCCCAGACCGGGGCACGAACCCGTGTCCCCTGCATCGGCAGGCGGACTCTCAACCACTGTGCCACCAGGGAAGCCCAATAGCTCATTTTTATTGAGTAGTCTTTTCTGTATTCCTGTACCACAATTTGTCTACCCATTCTTTTGTTGATGGACTTAATACTATCAACTATTTTTTTAAAATGGCTTTTTATATTGTGAAATAATTCAGAAAAAAATGAATAGGATCTTATATAATAAATACTAGTGGACACATTCAGCTTTATCATCTATTTGCTTGAAATATTTTTATTCAATAATTTTTCAAGTATTTTTTTAAATTGTGGTAAAAAAGCATATAACATAAAATTTATCATCCTAACCATTTTCGGTGTACAATTCAGTAGTATTACTATATTAACATTGTTGTGCAATAGATCTTCAGAACTTCTTCATCTTACAAAACTGAAACTCTATACCCGTTTATACAACTCCTCACTGCCCCTCTTTCCAACCCCTGGCAACCACTGTTCTATTTTCTAACTGTATGAATTTAACTACTGTAAATATCTTACATAACTGGAATCACACAGTTTTTGTCATTTTGTGAACTGGCTTATTTCATTTAGCATAACGTCTTCTAGGTCCGTCCATGTTCTAGCATGTGTCAGGATTTTCTTCTTTGTTAAGGCTGAATAATATTGCATTGAAAAGAGAATTCAACTGCAGAAGCATAACCTTTTCTCTTTTCTTGCCTACCCTGCACATTTTATTTAGGGTTACCACTTCTCTGCTATAGCATTATGTTTTTTTAAAAACATATTGCCCAAACTATGCTCTATGACTGCTTACCTTCCTCTGTGCAGCTCTTCCTCACCTCATTTGGATTTTCAGATAGTCTCAAAAGATTAAAATTTTCCCAATTAGCAAGGTGAGAGTGAATTTGTTTTCTTTAATGCTTCCTTCTCTGTATTCTCCAAACGGTGTTAAAATAACTTAATCCTTTGATACCATATACCCACCACATCACTCACTTCTATACCCTGTAAATATTTTATAAATTCCTGTCTAACATCGGTGCTGAATTTAGAAATTTTAATGTGTCTATTTTGGATTTTTAAGAAGCAGAATATCATGACACTTTTTGCGGGGGGCGGGAAGGAAGCTGCACAGCTCTTGAGGAGTCTTGGTTCCCCAACCAGGGATTGAACCCAGGCCATGGAGTAAAAGCGCCGAGTTCTAACCACTGGACCACCAGGGAATTCCCTCATGGCACTTCTTTCTTCATGGTTACAAGATAAGTGCCTCGTGGCACTGATACAGTGTTCTTTAGTGAGCAACTAAATTGCTGAAGTAGAGAAACTAACACAAAATGACAGAATGTTAGTTCAGGAGCAACCTCAGAAATCATCTAATCCAGACTCATAAAGAGCACAACATATACAAATAATTATACATAGTACATAGTTTTATTTTCAGGGTTGTAACTTATATGTTGTAAAACATAACATCAAATCGGATTCATGAATATTTTTACTTAGGACAGAACTTTTTTTTTTTTTTTTAAAGCAAACAGTTAAGAAAAAGCATGAAGTAAATAATGATACATGGACATGGAAAAAATTGGGCAGGTGAAACATGAATGACTGAAGTTTGATAATACAAAATTCTGACCTAAATTTCTTGTTCATAGCTTCGAAAAATGGTTCTCTAACTTCATTAGACAAATGCTTTTTAAGCTAGAATAAACAGGAGTTATAACGCTCTACCACTCTTCAAAGAATTTTCTTTAGAAAAAGTGAAAATGTGCCCTATTTTTTCCGTGGAATGTCATACCAGACAATTGAAGAGAGAAAATAATGTAATAGAGAGTACTGGACCATGGCATGTGACTTTGTTTTCTAGTCCCTGTTTGCTAACCATAAATTGTGTGACTAACCGAGGACAGTGGATGTAATGTTACCAAATTTTTCTTGCAGCTCCTTAAAAACTTCTATTTCACTACTAGTCCATTTAACAAACAGCTATGGAATATCCCCTATCAAGCCATATGCACAGGGAAAGAAAGATAAACTATGGTTCTTGTCCTCAAAGAAATTTACCATGTAGGGCAGGAAACTCTTGTCTGTCACCTTTCTGAACTCGAATTCAGTTAAATATCAAGCTGAGTGCCTTCTGTGTTTCTAAGTATTCACTTTGTAGATAACGCTACCGTAAACATTCTTGTATGTATTAAGGTGTTCTGGGGTTTTATTCTCTTTTTTCTGAGGGAGGGGTGGACTTTGTGTATATAATTTTTTGTATGTTTGCGATTGAATACCTCCAAAATATTATCCAGAATGGCTCAAGTTCACACGCCCGTCAGCTGATCATGTTTCCCTACATCCTTGACAGTTTTATACAGCTTTTTAATTTTGGTAAATGTGAGGGGCATGAAGTAGTATGTTACTATTGTTTGAATTTGCATTATTTGATTACTAACAAGATTGAAAATATCTTAATATGCTTATGAGACATTTTGGTTTCTCATTTTGTGAAGTGCCTCTGCATAGCTTGCGGGATCTTGGTTTGCCAAATAGGGATTGGACCCGGGCCACGGCGGTGAGAGTGCTGAGTCCTAACTGCTGGACCGCCAAGGAATTCCCCTTTGTTCACTTTTCTATTGGGTTTTCTGGTTAATTTTCAGAAGTTCTTTAAAATTTTTAAATATTGGTCCTTAGTTGATGATATACACAGCAAAAAATAGATTCCCAGATTGCCATCCATCTGTTACTTATGTCTTTTGTTGAACAGAAATCTTTACATTGAGACTTCTGTGGCGGTCCAATGGTTAGGACTCCATGCTGTCAATGCAGGGGGCACAGGTTCAATCCCTGGTCGGGGAACTAAGATCCCACATGCTGCATGGTGAGGAAGGAAGGAAGGAAGGAAAGAAAGAGAGAAAGAAAGAGAAGAGAGAGAGAGAGAGAGAAAGAGAGAGAGAGAGAGAGAGAGAGAGAGAGAGAGAGGGAGGGAGGGAGGAAGGGAGGGGGGAAAGATCTAATGTAGATAGATCCATCACATTTTACCTCACAGGTTGTGCTTTCTACATCTTGTTAACAAACTATTTTCCTACATTTTCTCCTAGTAATATTCTGGTTGTACCTTTTGTGCTTAGGTCTGAGTCTCTTTGTGTGTAAGAATGATTCAAGTTTTATTTTTGTTCATTCAAGAGAGTCGATTTCGTCAATACTATTAGTTAAATAATGCAGCTTCCCCCAGTGATTCATGATACCAACTTGATCATATATCCACTTCCCCATGGGCATAATTGGCATATGGATCTGTGTCTGTGCTCATTATATTCCTGTTTGTTCCTGCCATAGAATCACATGTTTTAACAGTTGCTTTAAACATTATAGCTTTCCAGTATGTCTTAATATCAGGTAGTGTGAATTTATTCTCTCTGCTCTTCATTCATTCATTCATTCGTTTATGGCTGCGTTGGGTCTTTGTTGCTGTGCGTGGGCTTTCTCTAGTTGCTGCGAGCAGGGACTACTCTTCATTGCAGCGTGGGCTTCTCATTGTGGTGGCTTCTCTTGTTGCGGAGCACGGGCTCTAGGTGCGTGAGCTTCAGTAGTTGCGGCACACAGCCTTAGTAGTTGTGGCGCATGGGCTTAGTTGCTCCACAGCATGTGGGATCTTCCCGGACCAGGCCTCAAACCCTCTTCCCCTGAATTGGCAGGCGGATTCTTAATCTCTGAGCCACCAGGGAAGTCCTCTGCTCTTCTTTTGAGAACTGTTTTAGTTATTGGTAGACTTTTTCTTCTTCCATGTAAATTTAGAATTAGTTCCAATTCCATTTAAGTCTTGCTGGAATTGCATTGTAGTTATGATAATTTTTGAGGGAATCAACATCTTTACAATGTTAAATCTTCTCTTTTGTCAACATGATATATTTCTCCAGTTACTTAGGTCTCTTTTAATGTTCTTTGAATTTTTTTCCATAAAGGTTGTGTGCAGCTTTTGTTAAGTCAATTCCTAGATTCCTTACAGTTTTGGTTGCTTTGACATGCTATCTTATTTTCTAATTGGCTACTGCATGTATAGGAAAACTTCTGAGTTTTGAAACGTGGATTTTGTATACAGAAATAATGTTGTTTGGGTTTTAATCTTTTTAGTTCTAATAGCTGTCTTTGCTTAATTTTTAATGTAAATAACCATATAATCTGCCATAAATTATATATTTGTCTCTTTACTTCCCATCTGCGAGTCCAAATGGCTCTTTTTTCTTATCATCAAATTTGTCAGCACTTCCACTGCTATAAGGAGTAGAAATAGCTTTAGCAGGCATTCTTTTTTTTGTTCCTAGCCTTAGATGTAAGACTCCCGAAGTTTCCCCCATTAAGTATATTTTCTGTAGGTTTTGATAAGTAGCCTTTAGCACTTTTCTTAGTTTTTTAAGACTTTTTATTGTAAGTAGGTATTAAACATTAGCAATGACATTTTCTATAGCTATTGAGATAAACATGTGGGTTTTCTCCTTTAAGTCCGCGAATATGAATTCCATTGGTTGATTTTCTAATGTTGAATTATCTTTGTATTTTTAGGAAAACCCTACCTGTACAAAAATTTTTTTTTCTAATACAATGTCGGATTCATCCTATTTCACATAGGATGTTTGCCTTATTCATACATGTGATTTTCTTTACTTACACCTCCTATCCAGTGTGGTATCAATCAAGGTTATTCTAGTCTTATAAGTGAGTTGGAGTGTTTTCCTCTTTTTCTATGCTCTGCAAAAACCTGTATGAGATAATATTAATCTTTTCTTTAAAGATTTGGTAAAATGTTACCTCTAAAATCATCTAGACTCTCTTTTTTAGTATATATGGGAAATTGCCATTTCAATTTTTTGAATGTTTATTAGCTTATTCAAGTTTTCTATTTTTTTCTCAGGCTAATTTTGGTATTTGATGGTTTCCCAGAAATTTTACACTTCATCTGAGTTTTCAAGTTTATTGGCATTTATGATATTTTGTATCTAGAGTTATTTCTCCTTTGGTTTGTGTCTTCCCTCACTTTTGACATTCTTAAACAGATTTGGGAGTGGTATGCCAAATTTATAAGCTTTTTAAATAATTAAATTTTAGTTTTTGTTAATCTCTAAAAAAAAAAATTGTTGCATAGAGTATATATACCACATCTTGCTTATCCATTCATCCGTTGATGGACATTTGGGTTGTTTCTACCTCTTGGCTATTGTGAATAATGCTGAGATGAATATGTCTCTTTCTTAAGAGAAATAACTCTTTGAGACCCTGCTTTCGATTCTTTTGGATATATATGGTAGTTCTATTTTTAATGTTGGGGAAAACTGCCATCCTGTTTTCCATAGTGGCTGCACCTTTTTTTTGGGGGGGGGTGCACCATTTTACGTTCCCACCAACAGTGCTTCAAATATTGTAGTTAGAACCGAGGTCCTAGGCTACCTTTTCCTTTCACGCTCTTCCTTCTCTCCCCAGAGAGAGTCACTGTCCTGAATTTGGTACTTCTGTTGCCAATGCATGTTTTTATATTGCTCAATTGAATTTGGGCCTCTATTACTGTGGATAAGGTATCTGTTGTCACTCTGATTTTTGTTATTCGTAGATAATTTCTTATTCTCTCTGGTAATTCCTTTTGAAGTTCTGCAGTTTTATTGCAAGTTGTCTGAGTATGGCCAGGAGCAGGATTTTTTAAATTGCCGAGGGCCGAAAATGTTTTAGAATTTGTTTTGCTTGCTATTCAGACAGTGCTTTCACTCTGAGGACCTAGGTCTTTCTTCAGTTCTGGAAAATTAGCCTTAATTTATCTTCAGATATTGCTTCTTCACTATTCTCTCCACTCTCTTATTTTAGAATTCCTGTTAAACAAACGTGGGAGCCTTAGACACATTCTCCATACTACGATTAAGTTTTCATCCTTTTGGCCCCCGCCATCACGTTTTGAACATCTCAGTTCTATGTTGCAGTTAAGAAAACGCACCCTGCATTCAGCTGGAGTTTATCCCATTCATCGCATGGTTTATTTCAATAATTATATTGTTTATTTCCAAGATTTTAAATTAATTTTTCACATTCACCTAGTATATAATAATCTATAATTGTTTCTGAAACAGAAGTTTTACTTTATTTCTGTGAACATTTTAAGTATGATTGTTTTAAAGTCTGTCAAAATATATAAACTGGGTTAATCTGGAGGGAACAAATGTTGAAATACTGATTTTGCTGGTTATGTTTCCCCCGCTCCCACATGATTTGGCCCATGACACATTTACTTACTGTGTTCTACTTAAAAAAATTGTCTTCATTCTTAAGTCTTCATTTCAAGATAATAAAACAGAAGGCCATGCTAGCCTCTCCATGATACTGCCAGTACACAGTGGCCTATATTTTATTGATGTAAAATGACCCCTACAGGATATTATCTAAATATTGACACACTTAAAACATGATGTCAGGTTTTTCTGATATTAAAATCATATATGCATTTGTAAAATATTCAAATGTTTGGAAATGTTTAAAGCAGAAAACAAAGATTGTTTCATATCGATAAAGATTCTCTCAAACAAAATAAATATAATGTATTTAAATGTTTTAAAATTTTTTAACAGAATAGGCCATTTAATAACACATTTTTCACTTAATGAATTGTAGATATCATTCCATAATAATAAATATAAAACTTCATCAGTTTTTTAAAACAGGTTTTGTGGTAGTAGAGGTAGAAATAGGGTATGGTTGGTTTGATCAGTCCCCCGTTGTTGGGCATTTAGGTTGTTTCTAGGTCACTGTAATAAACAATACCGTGAACACACTTTTAAATATCTGAAGTTGTGAGGACCTTTCAGAATAAAATATGGCACCTAAATATATTTCATTACCCTTGCTTTTTGTTATTATGGTAATGCATCACATAAAATTTACCAGATGAACTATTTTTAAGTGTATAGTTCAGTGGCATTAAGTATATTCACATTGTTGTGCAAGCGTTCTTTCTTTCATGAAGCTGTGGGTTGAATTCACAGCTCAGTTGAAGAAATCTCCTTATGACAAAATATGTTGCAGATAACCCTCAAGATATACTAGGCTTGCTTTCAGTTTTTAAGTGTTTTGATATCTCTGTCTTTGATAATGTGGATTTTCATCAGAGTAGTAGGGAAATGTCATACCCATGAGGTATCCAAAAAGAAAGACTTAAGACTTGCCTGCTGTGTTTACAAATGTCATAAAAAACTACAAATGGATTGCTTTAAAAGTTTTTAATTATTATTTATTTTTGGCTGCGTTGGGTCTTTGTTGCTGCATGCGGGCTTTCTCTAGTTGCGGCGAGCGGGGACTACTCTTCCTTGTGGTGCGTGGGCTTCTCATTGTGGTGGCTTCTCTTGTTGCAGAGCACGGACTCTAGGTGCCTGGGCTTCAGGAGTTGTGGCTCACGGGCTCTGGAGCGCAGGCTCAGTAGCTGTGGAACACGGGCTTAGTTGCTCCGCGGCACATGGGATCTTCCTGGACCAGGGCTTGAACCCGTGTCCCATGCATTGGCAGGCGGATTGTTAACCACTGCACCGCCAGGGGAGCCTTGGAGTTGTAACATTTTAGAGTATTTCCTTCCAGTCTTTTCCCCATGTAAACCCATAAAATAGATTATTTTCTTTCTTTGACTCACTTAGATCATCATTTCACAAAATGTGTTCTGAGAAACACATGCTCTGTGGTAAAAAGCTTTTTGTGCTTATCAGTTCAGAAGACTGTTTTCTCGATTTACAAATTCACAATTCTCGTTGGCATGTTCAAAGCTTTCTGTTTAAGAAATACCTCTACATTTCTTTAACCTGGCATTCTCCAGACCAATTAGATCCAAGAATCTTTCTTACAGCGTCTCAACATTATCAGTAGCTGTTTGGTGATATTAGCACAGCTGTTGATGATTACATTCCTTGCAATCTGCCAATTTTCATCATTTCTTTTTTTTTTTTTTTTTTTGCGATAAGCGGGCCTCTCACTGCTGTGGCCTCTCCCGCTGTGGAGCACAGGCTCCGGACGCGCAGGCTCAGCGGCCATGGCTCACGGGCCCAGCCGCTCCGCGGCATGTGGGATCTTCCCGAACCGGGGCACGAACCCGTGTCCCCTGCATCAGCAGGCAGACTCCCAACCACTGCACCACCAGGGAAGCCCTCATCATTTCTTATTTGTACCAACAAGCAGAGCAGTTGCTTTCTTTCTTTTCTCTTTAAAATTTATTTTATTGAAATATAGTTGATTTACAATGTATTAATTTCTACTGTACAGCAAAGTGATTCAGTTATACATATATATACTTTCTTTTTCATATTCTTTTCTGTTATGGTTTATCACAGGATATTGAGTATAGTTCTTTGTGCTATACAGTAGGACTTTGCTGTTTATCCATTCTTCACATAATAGTTTGCATTTGTTAATCCCAAACTCCAGTCCATCCCTTCCCCACCTTCCCTCCTGCTTGGCAACTACAGGCTGAGAACTCCCTTCTAGAAACACTATTTTGGGGGGCTACCCTGGTGGCGCAGTGGTTAAGAATCTGCTTGCCAATTCAGGGGGCACAGGTTTGAGCCCCGGTCCAGGAAGATCCCACATGCCACAAAGCAACTAAGCCCGTGCACCACAGCTACTGAGCCTGCACTCTAGAGCCCAGAGCCACAACTACTGAGCCCACGTGCCACAACTACTGAAGCCCACAGGGTGCCTAGAGCCCGTGCTATGGAACAAGAGAAGCCACTGCAATGAGAAGCCCACACACCACACTGAAGAGTAGACCCTGCTCGCCGCAACTAGAGAAAGCCCACGTGCAGCAACGAAGACCCAAGGCAGCCAAAATAAATAAATAAGTAAATAAATAAATAGATTTATTTAAAAAAAAAAAGCCAAGGGATTGGACTAGTCAAGGTCCTTTCTTTTTAAAATAAATAAATAAATAAAAATAAAAACACTATTTTGGCCTGTTCTGCTTATTTAGGTCGGGACTGATCTTTACCTATTGAGCTTTTCTGGGTCAGGATCTAGAGCTTCTTGTCTTCATGCCTTCCTAGATATGACTATTTCTTTCTTTTTTTTTGTTTAAATTGATTAATTAATTTATTTTTTGGCTGCGTTGCATCTTCGTTGCTGCGCATGGGCTTTCTCTAGTCGTGGCGAGCCGGGGCTACTCTTCAGTGCAGTGTGCAGGCTTCCCTTTGTGGTGGCTTCTCTTGTTGCAGAGCACGGGGCTCTACGAGCGTGAGCTTCAGTAGTTGTGGCACGCGGGCTCAGTAGTTGTGGCTTGTGGGCTCTAGAGCGCAGGCTCAGTAGTTGTGGTGCACGGGCTTAGTTGCTCCGCAGCATGTAGGATCTTCCCGGACCAGGGCTCGAACCCGTGTTCCCTGCGTTGGCAGGCGGATTCTTAACCGCTGTGCCACCAGAGAAGCCCATGACTATTATTTCTTATGTTATACTCTATGGCCAGAGGAGAATGCACTGAAATTGTGGAAATAAATGAAGATCACCCAAATAAGAACAAACAGAGGCTATTTATACAGAGCTTGCTTTGGCAAGGGAGTCAGTCACCATCACTGGCATTTGGCAGACACTTAAAGGCAGGCAGGGAAGTGGGAAAGTTTATCGTGGAAACAGGGAGGCTCAGGTCTCAGAGCAGTTGCTTTCTGTGCTATGTGATGCCAGTCTTGTAGGTATGTGAGAAGCCATTTCTGCTGGATGATAGAAAGCTAATAGAGGACGTGGATTAAGAGCCCCAAATTTAGAGGCAGTCCTTAACTCAAATGCCTATGTTTCGTTTTAATATCTGTCAGAGGAGGTTAATAAAAGTACCGACTCTCCAAGATTAAGAAGAAACTGCCGTATCATACATATATCACTTAACGCATGCTTAGGGACATTAAGTACTCAAATATGTTAGCACTGTGGCTGTAAAATTAATAGCAGCAGTAATAGCAGTAGACTGTCAATATTAATAGTAATAATAGTAACAACAGCACTAGTAGTTGTAGCAGCAGCAGTAGTAATAGTAGTAACCATAGTAGTAGTTGTTCTAATGGTAATAGCAGTAATGGTAGTACCAGTAGTAGCAGTATTAGTAATAGTGTAATAACATCCTCACACCTTCAGAAGTTATAGAATTAATTTACCTTTGAAATTAAGCCAAAATCAAATCAATTTAATTTAAGAATTTTGAGATGGCTTGTTAAAACAATGAAAACAAAACAGTAAATATCCACTTGTAATTCACGCTACTCTGGGGTATGGCAAGAGCAAGGCAGGCTGGGTGTTTTGCCTCTAGGGAAGCACTTGCCTTGTAAATGTAAGAGCCCATCCTGACGCAATGTAGCTGTGGGTCAGGGAAATTTGAGGAGAGAGAGAGGCATTTATTTCACACTCACAAAATCTTCAGGCAATCTGCAGCCAGTGAGCAGAGTTGTGGTGACCCAAATGGAATTGCATAAGAGAATAGCATGCCACAAACAGGACAGAACTGATTTATTTAGTAACATTTGGGAACCATTTATAGAAGTTGTGTCCACTTATAGCTAGTGGTTGGGGCTGATGAAAGAGATGGCTTATCCACTATCTTCCCTCTCCTGAATGAAGGTAGGATGGAAAAATGAATAGATCCAAGAAAAAAGTGCTTCTTCTTACCATTAGGATTTTCCTAAATGTATCAAGATTTAAACATTTCTTCTACATGTATCTTACATGCTGTTTTGGAAAGAATAAATTGAAGAGCGATTTATTTTTGTCTTGAACAGTATTTGCCAGGTATCAGGCAGAAAAGAGTCACACAATTTCTTTGTGAAAATATAAGATTAATATTTAATCAGCATTTAACATGGATTATGTCATTTAGGTTTTTTTTTTTTTTTTCCCAAAAATCCTGTAAAGTATGTATTTACATTTACCGTCCCACTTTTACAGATGAAGTAATGAGGCCCAGAGGTTGACTTGCCCAGGGCAGGGGAGGAAAATTTCTTTTTCCTGCTACCTTCCTAGATTCTCTAACTCTGCCCCTGGAAATTGGACTGACAGAAGACAGTTTCACAAGAGAAACACATACAAATTTACTTAAGTTTTGCATGACACAGACATCTTCATAAGGAAATGAAGACCCCAAGAAATGGTAAACTTGAGCTTTTTTTTTTTATATACAGCAGTTTCTTATTAGTCATCCATTTTATACACATCAGTGTATACATGTCAATCCCAATCGCCCAATTCATCACACCACCACCACCCCCGCCCATCGCTTTCCCCCCTTGGTGTCCATACGTTTGTTCTCTACATCTGTGTCTCATTTCTGCCCTGCAAACCGGTTCATCTGTACCATTTTCTAGGTTCCACATATATGCGTTAATATACGATATTCGTTTTTCTCTTTCTGACTTACTTCACTCTGTATGACAGTCTCTAGATCCATCCACGTCTCAACAAATGACCCAAGTTTGTTCGTTTTTATGGCTGAGTAATATTCCATTGTATATATGTATCACATCTTCTTTATCCATTCATCTGTCGATGGGCATTTAGGTTGCTTCCATGACCTGGCTATTGTAAATAGTACTGCAGTGAACATTGGGGGTGCATGTGTCTTTTTGAATTATGGTTTTCTCTGGGTATATGCCCAGTAGTGGGATTGCTGGATCATATAGTAATTCTATTTTTAGTTTTTTAAGGAACCTCCATACTGTTCTCCACAGTGGCTGTACCAATCTACATTCCCACCAACAGTTCAAGAGGGTTCCCTTTTCTCCACACCCTCTCCAGCATTTGTTGTTTGTAGATTTTCTGATGATGCCCATTCTGACTGGTGTGAGGTGATACCTCATTGTAGTTTTGATCTGCATTTCTCTAATAATTAGTGATGTTGAGCAGCTTTCCATGTGCTTCTTGGCCATCTGTATGTCTTCTTTGGAGAAATATCTATTTAGGTCTTCTGCCCATTTTTGGATTGGGTTGTTTGTTTTTTTAATATTGAGCTGCGTGAGCTGTTTATATATTTTGGAGATTAATCCTTTGTCCATTGATTCATTTGCAAATATTTTCTCCCATTCTGAGGGTTGTCTTTTTGTCTTGTTTAAGGTTTCCTTTGCTGTGCAAAAGCTTTGAAGTTTCATTAGGTCCCATTTGTTTATTTTTGTTTTTATTTCCACTATTCTAGGAGGTGGATCAAAAGAGATCTTGCTGTGATTTATATCAGAGAGTTTTCTTCCTATATTTTCCTCTAAGAGTTTTATAGTGTCCAGTATTATATTTAGGTCTCTAATCCATTTTGAGTTTATTTTTGTGTATGGTCTTAGGGAGTGTTCTAATTTCATTCTTTTACATGTAACTGTCCAGTATTCCCAGCACCACTTATTGAAGAGACTGTCTTTTCTCCATTGTATATCCTTGCCTCCTTTGTCCCAGATTAGTTGACCATAGGTGCGTGGGTTTATCTCTGGGGTTTCTATCTTGTTGCATTGGTCTATGTTTCTGTTATTGTGCCAGTATCATATTGTCTTGATTACTGTAGCTTTGTAGTATAGTCTGAAGTCAGGGAGTCTGATTCCTCCAGCTCCGTTTTTTTCCCTCAAGACTGCTTTGGCTATTTGGGGTCTTTTGTATCTCCATACAAATTTTAAGATGATTTGTTCAAGTTCTGTAAAAAATGCCATTGGTAATTTGATAGGGATTGCACTGAATCTGTAGATGGCTTTGGGTAGTATAGTCATTTTCACACTACTGATTCTTCCAATCCAAGAACATGGTATATCTCTCCATCTGTTGGTATCATCTTTAATTTCTTTCATCAGTGTCTTATAGTTTTCTGCATACAGGTCTTTTGTCTCCCTAGGTAGGTTTATTCCTAGGTATTTTATTCTTTTTGTTGCAATGGTAAATGGGAGTGTTTCCTTAATTTCTCTTTCAGATTTTTCATATTAGTGTATAGGAATGCAAGAGATTTCTGTGCATTAATTTTGTATCCTGCAACTTTACCAAATTCACTGATCAGCTCTAGTAGTTGTCTGATGGCATTTTTAGGATTCTCTATGTATAGTGTCATGTCATCTGCAAACAGTGACAGTTTTACTTCTTCTTTTCCAATTTGTATTCCTTTTATTTCTTTTTCTTCTCTGATTGCCATGGCTAGGACTTCCAAAGCTATGTTGAATAATAGTGGTAAGAGTGGACATCCTTGTCTTGTTCCTGATCTTAGAGGAAATGCTTTCAGTTTTTAACCATTGAGAATGATGTTTGCTGTGGGTTTGTCGTATATGGCCTTTATTACGTTGAGGTAGTTTCCCTCTATGCCCACTTTCTGGAGAGTTTTTATCAAAAATTGGTGTTGAATTTTGTCAAAAGCTTTTTCTGCATCTATTGAGGTGATCATATGGTTTTTATTCTTCAGTTTGTTAATATGGTGTATCACATTGATTCATTTGTGTATATTGAAGAATCCTTGCATCCCTGGGATAAATCCCACTTGATCATGGTGTACGATCTTTTTAATGTGTTGTTGGATTCTGTTCGCTAGTATTTTTTTGAGGATTTTTGCATCTATATTCATCAGTGATATTGGTCTGTAATTTTCTTTTTTTGTAGTATCTTTGTCTGGTTTTGGTATCAAGGCGTTGGTGGCCTCTTAGAATGAGTTTGGGAGTGTTCCTTCCTCTGCTATTTTTTGGAAGAGTTTGAGAAGGATAGGTGTTAGCTCTTCTCTAAATGTTTCATAGAATTCACCTGTGAAGCCATCTGGTCCTGGACTTTTGTTTGTTGGAAGATGTTTAATCACAGTTTCAATTTCAGTGCTTGTGATTGGTCTGTTCATATTTTCTATTTCTTCCTGGTTCAGTCTTGGAAGGTTATACCTTTCTAAGAATTTGTCCTTGTCTTCCAGGTTGTCCATTTTATTGGCATAGAGTTGCTTGTAGTAGTCTCTTAGGATGCTTTGTATTTCTGCAGTGTCTGTTGTAACTTCTCCTTTTTCATTTCTAATCTTATTGATTTGAGTCCTCTTCCTCTTGATGAGTCTGGCTAATGGTTTGTCAATTTTGTTTATCTTCTCAAAGAACCAGCTTTTATTTATTTATTTATTTATTAATGCTACAGTTACTTTTCAATTTATTTATTTAATTAATTAATTTATTTACTTTTGGCTGTGTTGGGTCTTCATTTCTGTGGGAGGGCTTTCTCTAGTTGTGGCAAGTGGGGCCACTCTTCATCGTGGTGTGTGGGCCTCTCACTATCACGGCCTCTCGTTGCGGAGCACAGGCGGCAGATGTGCAGGCTCAGTAGTTGTGGCTTACGGGCCTAGTTGCTCCACGGCATGTGGGATCTTCCCAGACCAGGGCTCGAACCCGTGTCCCCTGCATTAGCAGACAGATTCTCAACCAGTGTGCCACCAGGGAAGCCCAAAGAACCAGCTTTGAGTTTTATTGATCTTTGCTATTGTTTTGTTTGTTTCTGTTTCACTTATTTCTGCTCTGAATTTTATGATTTCTTCTGCTAACTTTGGGTTTTGTGTTTTCTTCTTTCTCTAGTTCCTTCAGGTGTAAGGTTAGATTGTTTATTGGAGATTCTTCTTGTTTCTTGAGGTAGGCGTGTATTGCTATAAACTTCCCTCTTAGAACTGCTTTTGCTGCATCCCATAGGTTTTGGATCATCGTGTTTTCATTGTCATTTGTGTCTAGGTATTTTTTGATTTCCTCTTTGATTTATTCAGTGATCTCTTGGTTATTTAGTAATGTATTGTTTAGCCTCCATGTGTTTGTGTATTTTATGTTTTTTTCCCTGTAATTTATTTCTAATCTCATAGTACTGTGGTCAGAAAAGATGCTTGATATGATTTCAATTTTCTTAAATTTACTGAGGCTTGATTTGTGACCCAAGATGTGATCTATCCTGGAGAATGTTCCATGTGCACTTGAGAAGAAAGTGTAATCTGCTGTTTTTGGATGGAATGTCCTATAAATATCAATTAAAGCTATCTGGTCTATTGTGTCATTTAAAGCTTCTGTTTCCTTATTTATTTTCATTTTGGATGATCTGTCCATTGGTGTAAGTGAGGTGTTAAAGTCCCCCACTCTTATTGTGTTACTGTCGATTTCCTCTTTTATAGCTGTTAGCAGTTGCCTTATGTATTGAGGTGCTCCTATGTTGGGTGCATATATATTTATAATTGTTATATCTTCTTCTTGGATTGATCCCCTGATCATTCTGTAGTGTCCTTCCTTGTCTCTTGTAGCATTCTTTATTTTAAAGTCTATTTTATCTGATATGAGTATTGCTACTCCAGCTTTCTTTTGATTTCCATTTGCATGGAATATCTTTTTCCATCCCCTCACTTTAAGTCTGAATGTGTCCCTAGGTCTGAAATGGGTCTCTTGTAGACAGCATATATATGGGTCTTGTTTTTGTATCCATTCAGCAAGCCTGTGTCTTGGTTGGAGCATTTAATCCATTCACATTTAAGGTAATTATCGATATGTATGTTCCTATTACCATTTTCTTAATTGTTTTGGGTTTGTTTTTGTAGGTTCTTTCCTTCTCTTGTGTTTCCCACTTAGAGAGGTTCCTTTAGCATTTGTTGTAGAGCTGGTTTGGTGGTGCTGAATTCTCTTAGCTTTTGCTTCTCCGTAAAGGTTTTGATTTCTCCATTGAATCTAAATGAGATCCTTGCCAGGTAGAGTAATCTTGGTTGTACGTTCTTCCCTTTCATCACTTTAAGTATACCATGCCACTCCCTTCTGGCTTGTAGAGTTTCTACTGAGAAATCAGCTGTTAACCTTATGTGAGTTCCCTTGTATGTTATTTGTCATTTTTCCCTTGCTGCTTTTAATAATTTTTCTTCGTCTTTAGTTTTTGCTAATTTGATTACTATGTGTCTCGGCATGTTTCTCCTTGGGTTTCTCCTGTATGGGACTCTCTGCACTTCCTGGACTTGGGTGGCTATTTCCTTTCCCATGTTAGGGAAGTTTCCAGCTATAATCTCTTCAAATATTTTATTGCATCCTTTCGCTCTCTCTTCTCCTTCTGGGACCCCTATAATGCGAATGTTGTTGCGTTTAATGTTGTCCCAGAGGTCTCTTAGGCTGTCCTCATTTCTTTTCATCCTTTTTTCTTTATTCTTTTCTGCAGCAGTGAATTCCACCATTCTGTCTTCCAGGTCACTTATCCATTCTTCTGCCTCAGGTATTCTGCTATTGATTCCTTCTAGTGTAGTTTTCATTTCAGTTATTGTATTGTTCATCTCTGTTTGATGGTTCTTTAATTCTTCTAGGTTTTTGTTAAACATTTCTTGCATCTTCTCGATCTTTGCCTCCATTCTTTTTCTGAGGTCCTGGATCATCTTCACTATCATTATTCTGAATTCTTTTTCTGGAAGGTTGCCTATCTCTACTTCATTTAGTTGTTTTTCTGGGGTTTTATCTTGTTTCTTCATCTGGTACATAGCCGTCTGCCTTTTCATCTTGTCTATCTTTCTGTGAATGTGGTTTTTGTTCCACAGGCTGCAGGATTGTAGTTCTTCTTGCTTCTGCTCAAGTGTTTTTATTACTAGGTTTGAAGAGAAGTGGAAAGTCATGGGGAAGTGTGACAGGACAGAAGGGTATAAACAAAGACAGTAAACTAGGGGAAGCTGAGCAAGGCCTGTTTCTTTGGATTCATCTTGGTCCCTCTGTTTTCAGAGGTGAGGATGCTCCTATCACAGGAGGGTCTTATGACCTGCTTCAGGGGTGAAGAGGAAGGTCAAAGAGTCCTTCCTGCACATGCTCGTTCTCAAATTCCTTCAGCTTAAAATATTCAGTATGTCAAGGTGCTATATTTGGGGTAGCATGTTCTGAACGTCATCAAATGCAGTTTCCTAAGGTCTCTGAGCCTGATCTGTAAAATGAGTGGCTTGCAATAGTGCTGTGATTCTCATACTCATTTATAAATCAAAATCACCTAGAGAGTTTTCCAAAAATACAGATTCCTGGATCCAAACTTGAGAATTCTGATTTAGTAGTTTCTGGGGGTTGGGGGTCCCAGGGCATCCATGCACTTAAAAACCTCTGCAAGAGATTCTGATCTGTGATGCCCTATCTGGCTGTAAAAAAGTCAGTCGATTATCCTACAGCTTGTTACTTTCTCTTGACATCATAGCTGGATTCTGATGTGAGAAGCTGCTGAGGTGGCAGGGGAACATCATTAAGAGAAAGCACAACTAAATCATCTGTGTGTCAAATGAGGCTAATTACACCAGCAAAACCTGCCCTGTCAGCATATGGATGAAATGCATAGTGGAAGCAGCTGGGAGAGATGTACCCACTTTCCCAACTCATTCAGCAAGATGGAAGTTAGCTGAAGCGGCACCCCTTACAGAAATGTCTAAATGTGTGTGATCATCAAAAACATTTGGTCACCAGAATAGAATTTGAATCTGAAAGCTTACAAGCAACAATTCCGATCACTTTCTGAGGATAGCTTCACACTTACATGCAAATGGTGGGTTTTCTATTTATACACATTTCCATCTAAAAGCCTCTGAGTTGCTCTCTGTAAGAACAGCAAGATTTTTTAAAGCGCTTTTGTTTTTTCCTGTTAATATAATGGTTTCTATCATGGAAGTGGTTTATTAAATGTATTACATTTTACAACTGCCTTTGTTTTTCTTTACATGTTTCTGTGGTTACCCATGAAATATGAGACTAGTAATATATAACATCTATTGAGGGTTTTACTCTGTGCCATGCACCATCCTACTTAATTTCCATATCTATATCTAGTTCAGTATCTATCTGTATCCTCATTTAGTTCCCTCATTAATTGAATATGATAAATATTACTGTCAGATCTCTTTTATATGATGAGCAATTTGGGTTAAGTTGCCCAGTATCACATAGTTACTAAGGAGTGGAACTGGGGTTTGAATCTGGCAGACTAATTCCAGAGCTTCTGCTTTTATATTTATTTATTTATTTATTTTTACTTTTTTTTTGTGGTACGCGGGCCTCTCACTGTTGTGGCCTCTCCCGTTGCGGAGCACAGGCTCCGGACGCGCAGGCTCAGCGGCCATGGCTCACGGGCCCAGCCGCTCCGCGGCATGTGGGATCTTCCAGGACCGGGGCACGAACCCGCATCCCCTGCATCGGCAGGCGGACTCTCAACCACTGCGCCACCAGGGAAGCCCCTGCTTTTATATTTATATCAGTATTTCCCAAAGTATGAATTTTGGAAAGTAATTACACAGGATATTAGTGATTTTTTTGCGATATGCGGGCCTCTCACTGTTGTGGCCTCTCCCGTTGCAGAGCACAGGCTCCGGACGCGCAGGCTCAGCGGCCATGGCTCACGGGCCCAGCTGCTCCGCGGCATGTGGGATCTTCCCGGACTGGGGCACGAACCCGTGTCCACTGCATCGGCAGGCGAACTCTCAACCACTGCACCACCAGGGAAGCCCATTAGTGGTTTTTAAAAGAAAACACCCATGAATTCAGTAAATAAGTTTGGGAAATATTGAGCTAAATAAATGGATTTCTTTCACATATGATTTCTCAGAGTCTCTAAAAGCTCATGTGTTTTACAAATCTCTAAAAGACAACTGCAGAATATAACATTTCCAAACCTCCTTGTACACAAAACTCTTTTTGGTACAGTCTCTTTAGACCACTGTTTGCAAGCTCCGTCTCTGAAATGATGGTCTGCAAATCAGTTGTGTAAAGTGGTCTACCTCGCTGCCTGCTGAGGCCAGGCTTTTATTTCCCTGTTACAGGACCAGGATGAAAGGAATCCTCACAGGAGAGAGGTCAATAGTAAGCTGTCACTATGCATCTGTGTTCTTTATTTTAAAATGATCATTCAAGTAAGTTGATAATATCTTTCTGGTGAATAGTTTAGCCATATATATGAAAAGTCTCTCAATCTTGGGGTGTTCAAAAAAAACCCCAGGGTAGGAAGAAAATAATAGCACGTCCACTTAAAACTTCTCACATTTAATTTTTTTGCATATGTTTTGTTATATAGGTGTATATATAAATTTAAATTCATTTATATTTATAAATGTTATAAATTTATATTGAAGAATAAGTTGACATATATTGAAGAATAAGTTGACATATATTGAAGAATAAGTTGACAATGTGTATTTTATATTTATGTATAAATATAATTATAAATTATGTGTAATATTGGAATAGTAACATATATATAATTTGCAAATAACTTAATATATATGTATTAGGGATGGGTAATAATAATATTGAGGGGATCACTTACCCATACATATAAAAAGCCCTTAATTTCCTCATATTCTTTGACCCAGCAATTTCACTTCTTGGAATATATTCAATTTATCCTAAAGAAATAACTTTGCATGTGTATTAATATTTAACTACAGGGGATATTTATTGAAGAAGTGCTTGTGAGCATTGAAAGCAGTCCAAATATCCAATAATTGGAGATTGGTTACATAAATTATGGTACTTCCATATAAAGAATCTTAACAGGGAGTTATTAAAAATTATGTAGTAGTAGGGCTTCCCTGGTGGCGCAGTGGATAAGAATCTGCCTGCCAATGCAGGGGATACAGGTTTGATCCCCGGTCCGGGAAGATCCCACATGCTGTGCAGCAACTAAGCTGTGCTCCACAACTACTGAGCTTGTGCTCTAGAGCCAGCAAGCCACAACTACTGAGCCTGTGTGCCACAACTACTGAAGCTCGCGTGCCTCAAGCCCGTGCTCTGCAACAAGAGAAGCCACCGGAATGAGAAGCCCATGCACCGCAATAAAGAGTAGCCCCCGCTTGCCGCAACTAGAAAAAGCCTGCGTGCAGCAATGAAGACCCAATGCAGCCAAAAATAAATAAATTAAAAAATTTAAAAAAATTATGTAGAAGTAGAATATACTATAACCTAGAAAAAAACCATGATTTTGTAAGTCAGAAAACAGATGACAAAAGATTATTGAGCTCATATGACTGTAAGAAGGGACTGACTGGAGTGATGAACCAAAATGTTAATGACGGTAGCTCTTAATGGTGCAATAAGAGGAAATTTTAAATTTCTTTATGCTTCCCTGTGTTATCCTAAGTTTTGTACAATAAATATATATTTTTGAATAAGCATTATGTTCATAAGTTTCAAAATCTGGCAATTATAAAAGGGTATACAGTAACAAAGTCTTTTTTGCTAGTCCTGTCTCCCAGACAACCCATTTCTTTCTCCAGTAGCATCCATTGTTATTGGTTTCTTGTGTATCTTTCCAAGGATCTGTTGATAAAATCTGTATATATACATATATTCTTTTTACCCTTTATCACACAAAGAACATACAATACACTGTTTTGTAGTTTGCTACATTGAATAATCTTGAGCACGTATTATTTCACCCATGTGGGAGTGTATCTGTAGGATACATTCCTAAAAGTGGAATGGCTGGTCAAAGAAAATGTACATTTGTCATTTGGATAAATATTGCCATATCGTCCTCTGAAGTTATGAAAAAATCTTTTCATGATTTCTGCCAGTACTTTAATGGTTTGGGTTTTTTTTTTAACATTTCAATTTAGATCCCTTTAAATTTTTATCCTGGCTTAATGGATACTTAATAAGAAAAACAAATTATTTAAAACATTAAACTCCTCACTCATAGTGGAAATTCAAGGGCTCGTTGTCCCCATCTGTTAGATCACAGGATCTAGATGCAAATAAGGACATCTTGCAAAGGTTCAGTTTACGCAGCGGGTAACATAGCCAGACCTCTGCTCAGCTGTGTGCAGGTTTATTTCCTTCCAGAGTCTCATGGTAGTGAAGAATCAAGCCCTGAGAGCTTGATTTCCACCTGCATATGAATTTTTCACTTCAGTAGAACTGAGGTCGCTGTTTGGATTTTCCTCCTGAAATATTGTAAGTTGCTTTCATCATTTAAATAAAAAGAAGTGGACTCCCCTGCAGGACTGGGGTATGTGTGTATGGGCTGCATGACTTAGTGTAGGACAATGTGAGAGCACATAGGAAGAGAACTAATTTTACTCCTACAGGGAGTCTGGAGACCTGTTACTCGCTGGCAAACCTAAGCAGCTGTACTGAAATGTCAGATGGATTTGCACAGCTGACTCAAGTTGCCGAAAAGAGAGGAGCATAGTAATTCCATAAATTGACCCTCTCCAGCCAAGCCCTGCTTAATATAGTTACGGCTTGAGCTTAGCGGCAGTCACTCCTAGAGGCTCAGCAAACACCACTGGGGTTCTTGGGGGGAAAAAAAATCTCTCAAGGTGGTATTGAACTGGGACGCTTGGTAACTGGGGGAACTTCTTGAGAGTTTTTTCTTTTTTTATATCTTCTCTGATTATTTCTCCTTTTCTAATAAAGTATAGAAAAGTATAGAAAAGAATCATGTCGGAACACAGCAGGAATTCAGATCAAGAAGAACTCTTTGATGGGGAGATTGATGAAGATGAAATCTTGGCCAACTTGTCCCCAGAAGAGCTTAAGGAACTGCAGTTGGAAATGGAGGTGATGGCCCCTGACCCCAGGCTTCCCGTGGGAATGATTCAGAAGGATCAGACTGACAAGCCACCAACAGGGAACTTCGACCATAAATCTCTCGTTGATTATATGTATTGGCAAAAGGCATCCAGACGCATGCTGGAAGACGAACGTGTTCCTGTTACCTTTGTGTCATCCAAGGTAACTGGGGATTTGTATACAACAGAGAAATGGCTGCCTGGGCTGGGCTGGCACGTGTCCCTGTGGTAACTGTCATTTCTCAAGACTCTATGTTTTGTCGACACTTATAGATAAATCAGAATATTTCATCCTACGCCAGATGGGAACTTTCTTTAACACTTACATGGTATAACTGGGAGGAAAAAGTGGTAATTTCTTGTAAATATCTCTTTAAAAAAATTGCCACGGGGTTTCTTGTGCAGGAAAGCCTATATTCTGTAGGCATGATACTTAATGAATTAACTCATAACCCAGAAGCATTTGTCCTTTATGCTTTTTTTGGCTCACAGAACCCTTTAAGAAGCTGAAGAAGGCTCTCCGTTCTCTCCTTCCATCACATGCATACACATACAATGTTTCACATACAATCTCAAGGGTGTCACAGTCCCCCTGAAGTCCAGCCACAGGCTCTGCAATTAAACCAAGTCAAATAACCAAAAAATCCAGTAATACCACAGTACATTGGATATCAGTGGTGAATTTAGAAGTTGATGATGTTAAGCTGTTTTAAAGATAGTTCATTCTTTAAATATGTTCCTTATATGAAAAGTAGAATTGTGGTCCACTCTGGACTTGTGTATCAGCACATTGTTTTAAATGTTTCACTTAAAAATGACTTGGCAAAAATAAGACAGAGATCCCCACAGGTAAAGTCTCTTGTAGTTATGCCTGCTAATATTGATATATCTTGTCACATTACCATCACGCTGGCTATAATTTTAGGAAAGTTATAAACTGATTTCATGGCCAGGGGAATTTAAACATGTACTGCACTCAAGAAAATGAGTTGCTGGCTTGATCAGGTTAGAGTGTAAGGTACAATTTGCAGACGTTTTACAACTAGAGTAAAAGCCAGTTCTATATGAACACCAATTTCAGAGGAAAAAACAAATTGGGTACTTTTAACACTTTTTCTTCCTTTGGTATAATTTAAACAGCTTGATAGTTGGCTCCCCCTGCTGAGACAAATGAGAAATGCAAAGGTGAAGGCTTCAGAGTTAAGGTGTCAATTGTCAATTCCAGCCTATAATGTTATAAGCAGTAAAATCAAGTTCTTATTTTTTTAATTACAGGTTTATTTTTTATTGAGATAACATTGATTGATAACACTATGTAAGTTTCATGTGTACAACATTATATTTCTACTTCTATATACCCTACAGTATGCTCACCACCAAAAATTTAGTTTCCATCCGTCACCATACAGTTGATCCCCTTTACCCATTTCGTCCTCCCAAGATCAAGTTCTTACTCAGATGAGCCTGTGTGTCAAACTGCTACATCAGCTTTCAAAATGACACCTATGAGGTACACATACATTTTGGGAAAATGTGCTAATTGATGTGCAAACATTTAATAAACATTATTGATATGACTGTCATTTTCCTTCCCAGACTAAGCAGTTGTTTCTAAATCTCTACTAATCCTGTCCGCTTTTGTAGCTGGCTTTGCCTCCTAGACACTTTCCTTCCAAAGGAACTGGACTATAAAGCCTGTCCCTGGAGTATCCAGGATAGTTTTCCCAGAGCTGAGCAAACAAAAATCAAAGTTTAAGGGTTTTGTTATGTTCCAAATATCAAACTGCTCTCATTTTCCCCACAGTGTCTTATTTTCAGGGAAACTTGTTGTACACATTACATTAGATTGGCAAACATATTATGTAAATTTTGGTTAGGGCAATAAGGAAATTATTGTGTAACACAGAGCTATTGAATACAAAGATGCCTATTCAGCTATATACAAAACAAAGATTTCAATGAATGGATAAATCCATAAGGTTTTCAAAACAAATAATTTTTAACTGCTTCGGGAACCGAACCCCATCTTTAAAAACAATAGAGGGTCTGAAAACAAAATTAACTAGGCTTAATTTTAACACAGGGGATGAGAAAAACACAGCCAAAAACTGTGTTCGTGCCTGTGTGTGCCTATAAAAATTTATCTTTATTTTAGTTGAAAAACTAATATGTGTACTTGGTTTTAAAAAAACTTAGTCTAGAATTATATAACGTAAAAAGTGAAGATCCCCTCGATCCTTCGTTTTCTCAGTTATCTCAATGGTTACCTCTCTTCCTCAGAGACAAGTACTTACTTGGTAAGCATTACAAGTCTGTTTTTTCTACACATTTATTAACTTTGATATATATTGTGTGTATATATGTATACACATAAATACGTAAACAAATGGAATACTATGCCTACAGCTTATTTGCTTCCTTCTTTCACTTAGTAATAAATCTTCTTATTCTCTCCAGTAACTAGCGCTGCTCTTCATATTTCTATGTGAAGAAACCCTCATGACATGTATTCTAACCCTCATAAACCCTGCTATGTGTTCTAACCCTCATAAACTTCTCTTTTAGGGAAAAACTCAAGAACAGCATGAAGAAATAGACACAAGTAATAAAAATGTGTCCCAGTATTTAAAAGAAAAGCTTAATAATGAAATCACTGCACATAAAACAGAATCACAGGGCAGTGACAATGTCCAAGAAACAAATAGTGAAGATAACGAAGGTGATGTGGAAGATGAAGAAGATGATGCAGAAGATGATGAAGAAGATGATGCAGAAGATGAAGAAGATGATGCAGAAGATGAAGAAGATGAGGGAAAAGAAGACAGTGAAGAGAGTGATGAGAAAACAAAAAGAGAAGAGGAAGGTGAGGTAAAGGAGCAAATCAGAAATGGTGAGAACAACAGCCAACAGGTAACTGATAAAGTAACCGAAGAACAGAAAGACAGACCAGAGGCCCAAGAAAAAAGTGAGAAAAAAATATCAAAATTAGATCCCAAAAAGCTAGCTCTAGATACCAGTTTTTTGAAGGTAAGCGCAAGGCCTTCCGGAAACCAAACGGACCTAGATGGGAGCTTAAGGCGAGTGAGACAAAATGACCCTGACATGAAGGAACTCAACCTGAACAACATTGAAAACATCCCCAAAGAAATGTTGCTGGACTTTGTCAACGCGATGAAGAAAAACAAACACATCAAAACCTTCAGTTTAGCCAACGTGGGTGCGGATGAGAACCTAGCATTCGCCCTGGCCAACATGTTGCGTGAAAACAGGAGCATTACCACTCTTAACGTCGAGTCCAATTTCATCACAGGCAAGGGAATCGTGGCCATCATGAGGTGTCTCCAGTTTAATGAGACACTAACCGAACTTCGGTTCCACAATCAGAGGCATATGTTGGGCCACCATGCTGAAATGGAGATAGCCAGGCTTCTGAAGGCAAATGACACTCTCCTGAAGATGGGCTACCATTTTGAGCTTCCAGGTCCCAGAATGGTGGTAACCAACCTGCTCACCAGGAATCAGGATAGACAAAGGCAGAAAAGACAAGAAGAACAGAAACAGCAGCAACTCAAAGAGCAGAGGAAGTTAATAGCCATGTTGGAGAACGGGTTGGGGCTGCCACCTGGGATGTGGGAGACGCTGCGGGGACCAGTGCCCGATTCTGGGACGCAGGAGTTCCTCCAGCCTCCTCTTCCTCTTCCTCCTCGACCTCCCAGCTCCCACGCAGTCCCCTTCAGTCGACAAAATGAAACGACGAAAAAGCCGTCGCACGCTCCGAAGTACAGGCCGGACACTGACACCTTCCGCATGGTAAAGCTAAAGAGGATCCAGCGCAAATCCCGGATGCCGGAAGCCAGAGAATCAGCCGAGAAAACCAACCTCAAAGACGTGATCAAAACGCTCAAACCAGTGCCGAGAAATAGGCCACCCCCGCTGGTGGAAATCACCCCCAGAGATCAGCTCCTGAACGACATTCGTCACAGTAACATCGCCTATCTTAAACCTGTAAGTAGGAGGTGGGAGAAATGGTGAACACACACCACGATAGATGTCTCCCAACTCTCTTCCCTGCTCATTTGGACACCAGGAGATTGTCATTAACTGAGGGAAATCCGTCAGCATTACTGGTAGATCTAAATGATTGGTTATCCTCAAAGACACACATCTATATAACTTCTGTAACGATGATACTAATAGCTAACATCTATTGAGCACTTACTATGGGCCAGATTCATTATATGAATTAACTTTTACAGTCACTTTAACAACCCTATAAGGCCCGTATTATTGTTCTCCCTGTTTTATAAAAAGGAAACTGAGGATTAGGGATGTTAAAAAACATGTCTAGGAGAAACAGCTCAGAAGTGGTAGAGTTGACTTTGAAATCCAGTTCTGAGTCCAGGGTCAAGCTTTTATTCCCTCCAGCCACACAGAGCTGACACAAGCAGAGATCCCCAGGGACCTGCTGCAGGAATAAATAAGAGTGAGGCCTAATTAGGCCAATGTTTGTAGATGAGTGCTTCCATAGTGCTTGAAAAAACAGTTCTTTTTTAGTAGATGAATGGAGACTACCTGCAATTGCAATTATACTCTTTATTTTTTAGGTGGGCGGAAAATAATAAACTTCAGATTAATATCTCTATGAATAAATGGAGCTTTAAAATATTTTACTATTATTTCAGTTTTCATATTTACTATACTATGATTCACTATTACTCATGCTGATAGGCGAAAATGTTCTATTCCTTGCAGCTTAAGTTATAGAAACAAATGTTTTTATAGTCATTACTATGGCGGCATTTATGGAGGCTGAAAGGTGCGTGTCCAAAGACCACAGGTGGTTGATAATTAACTATTGTTTTAAAATCTAGTATGTAATTTAGCCAAGATATTACATTGACAAAATAGTCAATATATTATTTCATCATAGAGAGTCAGTTTTTGTCAAGATGTTTTAAACAGGTTTCCATGTAAGCTTGTCCTTTTTCTGCTTTTAAAGAGTTTTATATTCTCAAACAATACAGGGAATTCCCTGGCGGTCCAGTGGTTAGGACGCAGCACTTTCACTGCCGAGGGCCCAGATTCAGTCCGTGGTCCGGGAACTAAGATGCTGCAAGCCGCGTGGTGTGGCCACAAAAAAAGAAAAAAAAACCCAAACAACCCAATATAATTGGTTCTTATATATACACATGTATGTTCCTTATTCCCATCTCCTAGTAATGCACAATTGACAGCATTTTATTCTTCTGAATCAAAGATGACTTTCAACTGTGATTTAGAGGGTCTCTGATTCTTCTTGGGGCAGGGGGCAAGGTGACAGCACTAGAGGTCCCATGAGATCAGGCAAGAGGCCTTTGCCTGCCCTTGGGCACAACATCAACACTTTTTGTACCTGCTCTTCTCCAGGCAGCCAGACCTCTGTAGGGGATGGATCAGGGTGTTGTTCTGAGAGAGGCTAGTGCTCTCACTCTGTAACCAGTTGTCAAGGCAAATCCAAGATGCCTTGGTGGCTAGACAATCAGAAAATGACATTAAGAGGAATCTTTTTTTTTTTTTTTTTTTTTTTGCGGTACGCGGGCCTCTCACTGTTGTGGCCTCTCCCGTTGCGGAGCACAGGCTCCAGATGCACAGGCTCAGCGGCCATGGCTCATGGGCCCAGCTGCTCCGTGGCATGTGGGATATTCCCGGACCGGGGCACGAACCCATGTCCCCTGCATCGACAGGTGGACTCTCAACCACTGCGCCACCAGGGAAGCCCAAGAGAAATCTTTTTAAAATCTGCATTAAAGGTGGCACGTGGATTCAGAGTAGACAAGAGAATGAAGTTTAAATGATCATCTGACCCCACTCCCTGCCTTCTCAGGGAATGTTCTGCTGAGCAAATCGGCTTTCCCCGGAGTTGGCTGCATTTCATCCATCTGCTTACCCATTATTGCAATAAATATTGGTATAGCGCTGCCATGTATCAGGCACCATCAGCAGGGAATAGGACAGGTATAGTCTTAACTTCATGGAGCTTACAGTGTTGGTTTTATCATTTTTACAGTCAAGACACTGCCTTTTAGTCGAGTGAGAACACTTCAGCTTGGGGTCTAGATTCTAGAGCAAAAGGCATTAAGGTAAATGCATGATAATCATTACCAAAATGCCACACCCTACTAAGTAGTACGTTTTTCATTTTCAATAAATTCTAAAGTGCTATCAGGTTTTTTTAAAAATTATTTATTTATTTATCTCTGGCTGCATTGCGTCTTCGTTGCTGCGCGCCATCTTTCTCTAGTTGCAGCGAGCGGGGGCTACTCTTTGTTGTGGTGCGCGGGCTTCTCACTGCGGTGGTTTCTCTTGTTGCACAGCAAGGGCTCTAGGCGCGCGGGCTTCAGTAGTTGTGGCTCGTGGGCTCTAGAGCTCAGGCTCAGTAGTTGTGGCTCACGGGCTTAGTTGCTCCCTGGCATGTGGGATCTTCTCGGACCAGAGCTCGAACCCGTGTCCCCTGTACTGGCAAGCAGATTCTTAACCACTGTGCCACCAGGGAAGTCCCAAGTGCTATCAGTTTTGAGTTGTGTTTTGTTTGTTTTTAATGTCCGCTAAGGAAGAAAAATATGCAGCAAAGTGAACTCTGACACGGTTTGTGAATGGTGGTCTTGCATATCAGCCTTTGCTTTGCAATGTCTTTTATCTATGCAAGGGACTGGCATCTTCTGCTTTCATTTGCCTGGCTTGGCTTGCAATAGACATCCCTTGATATGTATCTCAGATACAAAATGTCATGCAACTTCATCAACGTGGTCCTTTAAAATGCTCTGCAAGAAAAATGTGAAAATGCATTGTCCAACTGACAAAAATTCACTTGACTGACATCAGTTCGCTCCCTCCTGCTGTGTTTTTGCGCCTTGCTGCATACATAATAAATGTCTGCTTTAATGCCGACTCACAGTGTAATCTCTCTTAAAAGACATTTTTTATCTTTTAATTTGAAATCATTTGAGACATGTGGAAGTTCAAAATAGTAGAATTCTTACAAGCCCAACACATTTTGTCATATTTGCTTTGTCATTCTTTAAAGGATAGTTTAAATGGCAGTACATTTGCACGTGTGCAATTCCAGCAGGGCACAGAGCCCAGTGGAAGTGCTGATGGTATGAAAACCTATACTGTGTTTGTGCTCCCACCTGCAACCGACTATTGTAAAACACCGTTGACTGTAAGATGCTTTCTGATGTCAGGGATACGGAAACAGCGAAAAATGTGCATCTTAGACTCAGTAAAATGCTGTAAATGCCATCAGTGGTGATACCACAAGATCCCAGCAGAAAGGGCTATTTTTGGCTGGTCAAATGAGACACATCCACACTCACTTGAAGGAGGTGAAACTAAAGGTTATGGGTTTTCCCCCCCCCACTTGTGTTGGAGGATAGAGATGCTCTCTAAATCCCTGGATTTTCACATATGAAGTTAAAACCCAATTTGGAAATCTTATAATTGTTTTTACTGATGCTCCTAACTAAAACATTGAATGTCCATAAACATACATAGAAATTATTTATTTTTAAAGGAAAAATGATTATTTTTTCTCTCATGGACTTGGAAATATTATTTTTCTGTTTTCTAGAGCATAGCTCATGAGGTAGTTTATATTTTAAATTTGTATTTTTTCCTTTTAGTGGTTATTCTCTCCCCATCTCATGCTTCTGGCTTGGGATCCCTGAAATGAAGTTTCTAGCAGAGAATGAAGGGAAGTCTGTATACTTGCTTGGCTCAAATGCTACCTCTTCCAAAAAGCTTCCCATTTAATTCAGTTTAAGAGAGATGTATTCTGGGGGCCAGGTATTGAAAACTAGTGGACTGTAAGCCCGATTTGCAGGCCTGTTTTGTTTGGCTTGGGTCTTGTTGTACGAGTTATAAAATATCACATGATAATATGCAGATACCTGGGAGCATTTGAAACATCAGATCCAGCCACACGGGGCCTGCATGTGCATGGCACAAATAAGCTGGATCTGTGTTGACTTCTCCCTTGAGATAGGTAATGGACTCTCCAGTTTTTCCTCAGTCTCCACCATGCCCTACTGCCTAATATCTGGCCTTTTTCACTCATTTACATTACTTATTTGACTGCTGTAGAATTTTTTGGTTTGTCACGTTGTTCTTATTGTTTTAAGCTATGTTTTAAAAGCCTTTGTCTTGTCTAACTGAATTTACTAATCGCTCATTTATTTCCCTCTGAGTTGATAACTCTGAGTCAATGTGATGCCAGCCCAAAACAAAGACGTTAGGCTTGTATGGGCTTATCCCTCCCTGGTAAATGTATGATTTCCTTTCCTCTTTAAAAATTTGGTGGTCCGCTCACTGCCTACCATCCCAGATGAGTATCTGTACTTTTCATTGAGATAAAAATCTCATCTGCAGCAACTATTCAATTTACTGAGGTCAACTGCGTTTATATCATATGCAAGTTTCGGTGCCAAACACGGTAACTTTTAACATTCAGTTAATTTTACTTTGGGCTCACCTATGTGTGTCTGGACTGGTTTCACCTAGGTGCCTAAAGACATGACTAAATGTCTCCTTCAGAAAGATTTCAGTATAATAATTTCCCGAGCAGCCTTAATTGGCCAAAAGACTCCGTGACACATTAGCAGTTGTTACGATTACAAAAATGTAAGAACATAGACTCCTGAGTCTTCATCTCTGGCCATTTTTTTCTTTGCCTCATTTATAAAATATCCTATTTCTTTTGAAGTAGGATCTCTAGATTCTGTCCTTTTGCAGTTTTCTCCTTTTTCCCATCTTAGCTTCTCCCTTTGTTTCGATTATCACATAATCTAGGACAATCCCCAAATTTCCCTTTCCCTTTAGATCACTCAGGGTTTTCTCAGTACCTTCATTCAATCTGTCCCCAAACCAAGCTTTTCCTTTCTAGATTTAGTTGTTGTTTCTGGTTCCCAATTTCCCATGCTGTCTCCATTCTCTCACACATTCAAGTCTGAAGCCTCAGAGTTCCCTTCAGTTCCTTCCTTTTTTCCGTCCCTTTTTTTTCCTTAAAAATACCCCAAAACCCAAGAACCCAAACCTACCAGAATCTCCAAGAGCCAAGGCCAAATCTAGATCAGAGCTTTAGAAGTGTTATACTCTTGACAGAGGGAGTCTCCACAGAAGAAAGCAATGTAACGTTTCAAACTCATCTCAAAAGAGCAAAAGTGGACTAGAATTATACAGACCAGGAACTGCCCTTCCCTAATACCTAGTGGAAGAAAGAGTTTTTGATGGACAACTTTTCTAAAGTCTGTGATAGTGATTCCTAAATTTTAGCATGCATCAAAAGCACCTGGAAGGCTGAATACAGATTACTGAGCCCATCTCTAGAGTTTCTGATTCAGTAGGTCTTGGATGGGGCCTGAGAATTTGCATTTCTGACAAGTTCCTTGGCAATGCTGATGCTGCTCGCTTGGAGACTACACTTGGACAACCACGCTTCAGTAACATCTATGGCAAACCATACCTCCTGAATTTTTCCCCTGAAGGACCTTCTTTTCCTCTCTCCCCACAACACTTTGCTCAGTTACTTATTTTCTATCTCTGTCTTTCAAAATATATCCAACAGACTCGACTCAACACTTACAACAAAAGAAATGAAACCAAACATCAGTGGGGAATACCCTTCCTGTCTCTTTCCACTGCCCCTCACTTGTACCTCGCTTTCAGCATCTTCCACATAGTGCCTTAAGTTGACAGCTCTTACAGGCACACTGTAGGTCTCCTAGTGGATTCTGAGTTCCTCAAGGTAGGTCTTCCTCATCTATGTCCTGGACACCCATTGAGGTGTTGGTCCAGAGCAGGAACTGCAGTCCCGTGTGCTGAATTAAACAACCCCTGCTGAAATGGGTCTTCCCATCCTTCCCAATTGCTCCCAGTCTCTGTGGGTGTATGTATGTGTGTGTGTGTGCACTGTGTAACGCTATACACACGCACTTTTTAAAGAAACTAATTTTAAGCAACAGGTGAAGGGGGAACAAGGCCCCCTAACAATAATGCGAATTGATTCTTGTTTGTTGGAAGTTTTCTATTTTTGTAACATCAGATCTAGCTATCTTTTCCTTTATGGTTTCTGTCTTTTGTGTTCTGCTTAGAAATGGCTTTTTTGAACCTTATTAAAATATTTGCCTATCTTTCTTGCTGCTTTTAGAACTTTTGGTTTTTTAAAAATATTCCATATTATAGATGAATTAAAGGGTTAGATGTTAGAAGTAAGTAGGAAGCAAGAAGTCTGCTATTTTATTTCTTTGCCAAATAGCTAACCACTGATCATTTAGTGACCCATTCTTTTCTCCAGTGATCTGAACTGCCAGTTTGGGCATATTTTAAATTAGTTAATATGTCTCTGGGTTTACTATGTTTGGGCATTGCCACGTTTCACTTTTCAAAGTATTTTTATTAATTTGGAACCCTTCTATGCATATAAACATATATCAGGAATAACATACTATAAAAATATTTTTTCCATTCAATAATACAAAGAACACAGTTTTGACTATTTGTTACAGCTCTGCAGTTATTTTAAATAACTGGCATTATATATTTTGTTTATTGGTGGTGTTCACTGTTGGTGTTCTCCTTGGATGGCCCTTACCAATCTGTAGTCACACCCCTCCTCTCCTGAAAGTCTGACACTAGGGAGGGAGAGAGTCAGAGCACATGGAGGACCCTTTGGTTTGAAGGCTGTGCAGGTAGCAGCAACACATCCCAAGTTCTCTCCAATGGGCAGGATGTTGGGAAACCTTTTGACGCAAAGGTTGTGGGCAGAGAACTGGCTAAGAGGGTCCATGGTAGATGGCCAAAATGGTTCCTCACGTTGGCAGGTGGACACGGGCCATAGAAGGAGAGACATTTTAAAGTCATTATTATACAAACTCTGAGTGTCCTTTGGACTCTGTCAGTGTTCTCTGAAAGGCACATCCATGATGGATGAGTCATTCTCCTAAAATATAACAGCACTTGAAACCGGTTAAGAACTTACCTTATCTTTAAGTTGTTCCTGTGAATCAAAGCTCAAAGTTGATTTGCAGTCAGACTTATGCTACTCTTTTGCAATTTTTTTGCCCTTGGGCATTCTCCAAGTACTGTTGTAATATTTGGTGAGTATCACATCAGGAATGTGCTTTAAAGAGGAAAGACCAGTTCTTAAAAGAACATACATTTTATATTCTTATGGTGGTATTTGTTTGGTGAGTATTTCAATACTCAGGAAGGCATTGAAATCAGGCAGATCTAGGTTCAAATCCAGCTCTGCCACTTCCTAGCCCTGTGACCTGAAGCAAATTGCTTAATCTCTCTGAGCCTGTTCCCTCTTTCCAAGGTGGTTGTAAGATGAAATGAGGCAATGCTTTCAAAAGAAGTGTTAATGTTGATCACTAACTTGTATTACTTAATCCTTATGGTAGCCTTGTGAACAAGACACTGTCATTTTATAGCGGAGAAAATTGATGCCCAATACCATGCAACTAGTAAGTGCTAGTTCCAGGATTTGAAACAGGCGGAGTCCAGCACCCACCCTCTTGTGTATGTGATAAGCTTCACCACGTGCTCAGAACCCCTGGAGCTGTCCCGTCATCAGTAAATGCCCACTTCATGGTGGCTGTGGCTACCATTGTGGCTATTATCATGATCTAAGGGGTCTCTCTGGCCAGAATTTCTAATCCGCTTTACACCCTTTGAGGCATGTACATTTTGTCATTTTTGCTGTAAAACACTTGCATATCTAGGATTAATTTTTCTCCTCTTTTCAAATGCTTAAATCACAGGTGCAGCTGCCAAAAGAGCTGGAATAAGAGGCAACAGAATAATCTCGGAGAAGGAATTGACATAATGACTCTTGGATTAATTCGGAGACTGTTTCAGCAGCACACTTCTGGATCCAGGTGGTGGAACTGGGAACATTGCTAACTGATACGCGTATTTTGTAAAAGGCTTTGGCCCGTGACAAAACAGGGGCTGAAAAGGCAGGGGGAAGGAGATAAAATATGAATAGTCAGGGCAAGATTTTCTACTTCCAATCAGTTGGAGTGACTTAGGTGAAACTGAGTCTTCTAGCAGAAGTGAATTTTTTCGTAAACATTTGCTTTATTATTGCTTTCTTCTGGTACATAACAATAAATACTGTAGCGGTGTTAACTATTATATTCCCATTTTTTCCTCCTTCCGTCTGCTCTGCTGTAATTCAACACACAGTAGCTTAAAGCAAACAGAACATGTTTCACTCTGTGGAAATGTGAAGGGTGAATTGAACTCCAGGCCCTCCAGATGCTTTGAAATGGAAGAAATGTTAATTGCCTCCTCTTCTCTGGAGAATCAGTTGCGATTTCCGGTTTCCAGCCCTGCCTAGGTTTCTCTCTTGGCCATTTTCCTGTGTGTTGGGATATACTTCTGATAGGGGTATCTGTGAAGAGCAGAACTCTTAAGCCATGGGACATGGAGAAAACAGTGTTTCCAGAAAAACTAACAGGGAAAACAAATGCTGCTTATGTATAAAAACTTCCCTGTTTCCACACATATAGAGACAATGGGAGACAGCATGCTAGTTTTGTTAAAAAAAAAAAAAAGCAAAAGAAAGAAATTATGAATAATATATTTACTGAGAAGCTTTAGGTTTTAGCTAAGTATGTATATATATATACACACATAGATATATTTTTAAGTTTAGTCTGTGAATGATCTTGATCTTGTTCTTGTCAAAAATCTAAGGAAACTTGCTCTAGGATTAACCTTGAATTCCTTATCCTATCATTCAAGGCCCTCCATTGCCTCTTTTCAATTTAGTAATTCAGTCTTATCTGCCACAGATTCTTTATACTATTCTTTCACCTTTGTTTTGTTTTTTAATTTTATTGAAGTATAGTTGATTTACAATGTTGTATAGATACTATGCTTGATAAAACATCCTCATGCTTTTGCTTCCATTGACCCTTCTATGGAGTATCCTGAGAGACTCCACAAAAATCTCCCAGACAGCTCCATCCCCAGTGTCCTTTCTTTTTCCAAGTTCCTAGAGCCCATAATTATCCATTCAAGTCTCTGCGTGCATAGAATCTGAAGTTTTGTACTGAAGTGGCATGAACCTTAGAAATCAGGAAATCACGCTTTTTCTGTCTTCGTCACCTGAGCAAATAATTGGCACTCGCCTTCTTTCTCTTTTTATATAATCCTAGGTGGTACATCACAGGCAAAACAGGCTAGGAGAGCATGGACTTAATGGGGACAAACAATACATTATTTCGAAGGACAAGCCATGGGAAAGAAATATGATGTTTCCATTTTTTAAAGATAATTTAGTGGGTACAAAAGTATCCAAATTTAAATAGATATAGTTTTCAATCAAGTAACTAATTTTAGAATGCCCCAAGGCTGAGAGTTTTGTTTTCTCTTACTTTACCATTTCTGTAAAGCATCCTTGCATACAAAGCCAGATGGTTTAAAAAACGCTGCGATAAATAAAACTTTTAAAGTACCTAGCATATTCTGCATTTAAGAGGCTAAACTCTGATGGGACAAAGCACTCTGAACAGCTTTAAGCTTAATGTGTATCAGTGGTTGAAGCTCTGGAAGCTCTTATGTGTTTGCTTATACAGCAACAGTACTAATAAATAAGCCAGGAATTTCAAAAAGTGTGAATAGTCCTGAAAGAGGACGTTACTCTTAGATGTGCAAAAAGGAAAGATGATCCAAATTCAAATTTACTGCCTCATTACACAGGTTTTGTCAAGAAACAGGTGAAGCCATTCATATTATGCTTTTTTTTTCTATTCACTCACTCCCACCTTAAAAATCTTAACTGAAAATTTTAACTTGTTTTTAAAGTGAAATAATTTATAGCATTTCCATGTTAGAGTTTTCTATTATATTCTGACCACCAACCATTAGTAATTGTAATGAGTATATTTTTTTCATACACGTCACTTTCTCCAAATTTACTGCATTTAGTCCACAGATTTCACCATGTAGAAAATGGGTCTAAAATATGTATAAGCCCATGCCAGGTTTAAAAAAGGATTCCATTAGCATTCGGTTTTATTCTGGCTGGAAATTAATAAAGTATTACAGTTTTATTAACAGTATTTGAAACACAAGCTGTCTTTTTGCTGCAGAGAGAATATTTGCGTGTTTATAGGGCTGTCACTGAGTTTCTCAGACATTTAACACAGATGCACAGTAAATAAAGTCTCACCCCCCCCAAAAAAAAAATCTTTGATAAATTTTATTCATATTTGGCTATGGGTACAAACTCTAGGCCATGTATGTGAAGTCATGGTGATATCGCTTTGCTAGAGAGAAGGGCTGCAGGTCGGCTAAGAAATTTAAATGCAAGAAAAAAGCAGGAGCAGCTTATGCATTGCTTCTTATTCTAGGACATACAGGGTCTCTTCAATAAGTACTGCTCCAAATGTTTTCCTAATTCCATGCTAGGGAGAGCTAAATATTTTCTATTCATCTATGAAATCACGCAATTGGCAAGGAAAACATGTTGTATCATCTATTTCTGAATACATGGGAAGTGAAAGGAAGAAAGTAATAGAAAATATAAACTCATGCTATCTTAATTCTAATGTCTAGCTATAAAAACATATAATTGTACCAAGTGCTATCTAATATTTTTATGAACTGCAGAAGCTGTTGATCACTCCCATTTTTGAAGGTCTTTTTGCTTGGTCATCTAAAGATGCTTTTCAGATTTCAAAAGATCAGCTATTATTGTCCTCTTTCCGTCCCTAAGGAATTAGTAAAATGCACGTTCATTTCCTTCTTTCTAAATGTTCCAGTTAAAAATTAAACAGTGAAGAAAAAAGGGAAACATTATCTTGGACACCTTTTTGTCATTATAACAACAAAAACTGTGCAATAGAAACTCAAGTTTTATTCTGATTTTTTTGTTTGTTTTTTAACAAGACCGTCAAGAATAATACAGGTTACAGAGCTGTAACCTCCTTAAAGAAGAGGATATTTAGTTTGCAACAAATGCCTTCTAGTGAGAACATATTACTAGCACTTCAAAAATTTACAAAAGGTTGACAAAATATTCTCCTAAATAGCTAGCTTTATATTTATAAACAAAATAGAAACAACTGGTTTATCCACTGCACATCAAACAGGAGGCAAAGTGATCGAGATCACCTTTGATTTTAAAGAAAAATAAAAACTACTTATACTCCACATATTATAATCCTAAGGAAGGAATATTTTTGAAGGATGCTGAGGGGGATTAAAACAGGCTAATGCATGACATCCTCTCCTTCAGTAGTCTTTTCATTTACTCATATTGCCTTGATCCTTTACAATTACTTTTTTCCTACAAGATAACCATACTGTTGCAGTACAATCCGTAATTCTTTTCTTTTATTCCCCTTAAGAAATAAGTGCGACCCATTTCCTATCAGCTTTCATAAACACACTTGAAACTTCAGACATAATAGGAGGGTGGTTTCTTTGAGTTTGAGGCCTTTTCTCCGTAACAGCAGAGAGGAGAACAGGGTGGCCTCTCCGTGCGTGCTGCCATGGATAGCTGGATGGTTTGTGCACCTCGTATTTCAAAAACACAAACGGAAAGTAGGTCTGGACAAGGACAAACTGCAACCCGATTTCTGCGGCAACCCTATCAGCAGGTCAGCTCTATTTACTCCTTCACTTTACTGATATAGTCAGTGAACTTGCTGATGCTCTCTTCCTGCTGTTCTAGGGCATCCAGGACAATGCCCATGGGCGTCCTCTTCAGACCGATCCCCTCCATTTTATTCTCCAGTTTGTTCTTGAGGTTCCGGAGTCTCAGCGATGCGTGGATAAACATCACTACAGGGAAGTGAAACGTGGTTAGCATCAAAGCAACGGTTCTCTGTTTCCCTTCACACTTGTAGCAGAAACTTTCTCTGTTAGCTACAGTCCCGTCTGGTTCTCTCATTGATCCAAGTCCCCACATGGATCCTTGGACTTTATATAAAGTATTCTTTGTGTGTGCAGGAAAATGTTGTGTTCAGCAGCAAGGACCATAATCTGGCTGCCACTCTCTTCCCTTCACACATGGATATCATTACCTTTCAGATGCTACTTAAATGCCCTGAAATTCAAAGTGAATCCATGCGATTCCAACTTCACTAAAAAGCAACTGAACACCAAGCATTTCAGAAAAGAGCTCATGCTCAGTTCAGGGATTACCTGTATTTTGTCCCTGCAGGAGGCATGCAGGTGAAGTCCTCTTAGAAAATGTCTGCTATGGGGCAGTTTTCCATAGTGTTGGGTATAGATGTCTAGATAAAAAGCTAAGGGTCTTATGGGCCTTATGTAACCTGGTGTTCCCCAGATTTGCCTGACTATTAAGTATTACCTGAGTTTGTTTATAAAGATTCTCTGGCCTCTCCCCTAGACCTTCTGAACCAGAATCTTAAAGGGACGGTCCTGGGAGTCTGTATTTTAAACAGACACACTGGGTGATCTGCACCAGCAGTTTTCAAACTTCTGTGTACATACAGATCACCTGGACAGACGGTTAAGTAGGCAAATTCCCAGTCTTCATCACCTAAAATTCAGCCTGTTAAGACTGAGGTAGGATGCCAGAATGTAACATTTCAGTAATCATTGTGGATGCTTCTAATTGTGGATGCTTCTGACGTAGGCGATTTCGGACCTTCATTTTGAGACGCACTGATGTGTGTTCTCTCTGGAGGCTCCTAATCTAGAGCGGCCATTAGAAACATTTGAGAAACTTTCTAAAAATACAGGGTCTTTGGGCACCACTGTGGACCCAAAGAATCAAAATCTCCAAGGGATGGAGCTGGCAAATTTATATTTTTAAAAATCATCCTGGATGATTCTCCCAATCATCAAAGTTTGGGAATCACTGATATTGTCTAATTTCCTTCTGTTATAGATGAGTGAACTACAGCCCATAGAGGATAACTGGTCCAGATCCCATGGCTGGTGTCCAGCAGGTCTAGGAATAGAAACCTGGACCCTTGACTCTTGGCTTCTGATACATTTCATTACCCTGGCTTGTGTTTCTACAAGCTGCATTTCAGCAGAATCACTGAAGTACTAAGCCTGTAGCACATAAAGAAAACCTGAAGAGTATTTCAAAAAGTCTGAATTTCCTGATTCAATTATTTTATCCAATAAGGTATGAGATTCACATATAAATATTCTGGGCTTAATCTAACAAACCTCAAACAAGCAATTGATTTTATTTAATGGTATAGCGGCACACGTGAAATGCCATTAAAAGTTAAAGGGATATTCCTGTCACTTAATACACTATAATTTTAATCAGATTTCTCTTGATGAGACTGGAATTTTATCTGTTCTCTATTTCAGGCTTCAAGTGCTTGGGAATCTCGGTAAACAATACATATAGACTTTAGAAAATGTCTATTTCTCTTCACCAGAATTGGAGTACTTGGTATCTATATTCTGGGCCAACTTACAAAACTTTCAACACTAAGTATGAGCTTCTGAGTAAGTAGAGAGTAAACATCAATTTCTCTGTCACCACAGGATGCCTGGCACTGAACGCCTGAGAACAGACTCTGATATCAGACACATCTGGATTCCAGTGCAGGCTATACCACTTTTCTGCTGTATGACTTGCGATCCGTATTTGTTTTGTTTACTGTATTTGTGCAATTAATGGACTATTAGGCCTTGATCTGCTGTTTCAGAAAATTCTGATAATTTTGTAGACCTGCCAACACACCTCAGAAACAGGTTAGGTTATTCCCACTGAATGATCGCGCCTACATTTCTTTATGATATAAGGAAAGGAAGGCCCAGGTTCACTTACACAGCAAAGGAAAAGTGATGCCAAACACAAACACCATGACTCCCCCAAACATGGATATGAGGAAGTAGCTGGCTAGCATGACCACCATGACAAACGTTGTAGGGTACTGCTTCTTCATCCGGCGGAGGATGTCTTTATTGTGGGCTGCCCACACAAAGCCCGTGAACACCAGCACCACCACGATGCCTCCAAGAATCATGTTGAAGGGGCTCAGGAACCTGGGATATGAAAAAAGAGGGAGCCCAGGTCAGGAGGAAGAAAAGGAGGAAGAGGAGGAAGAGTAACAACAAAGTACTTACTTAAGCCTTTTATATAAGTTGTCTCATTTAATCATATCTTGATGAGGTAGACGCTATCAATTTACTTCTCAAAGGAAGAAACTTAGGCACAGAGGTTAGAAAATAGTGGAGCAAAGATTTCCCACTGAGGCAGTGTGACTCCCATCAAATAGCCCGTCTCAATAGAGGCCCAGCATTTTAAAAGACTAGAGCCCCTCTTTTGGACGGGCTGTCTTTAGCTTTTATACATCCTGGGCTCTAGTACACGTTGATTGTATTTTCTGAGCTCCAAGGGCTTATTTAAATCCTCCTAGAAGCTGCCATGCTAGATGAATGTGGAGTACAGGTCACACAGTGGGCTCCATGAGCCCGATCCGGTCTGCAGTCACACTTGTGTTTGGACTGTGCAATAATTTTTAAAACTTTTACTTGAATCCCAATGTGTTTTTTTTTTTTTAAATCCATAAATCTTGGGATTTCTTGCTTCTCCTGGAAACAAGAAAATCTCACAAAACTGGGCCCAGTTTCCCATGTCAGCCACTGGCTGGAGTGCCTTCTCACTTAGATAGAATAAATGCTCTCCCTTTAGCCTCAGCCCTCACCCCCCACCCCCAGTATCTATGGCATCTCTGACACAGAGGCCCCCAGTGAGCTGCCATTAATATTGTTTTTCTAACAGCTCCCCTGCACTGCTCTCTCACATAAGCTGCCTGGCCCATGGAGGCATTTGGGTTTATGACTCCTGGCACGGAGAGGCCATTATAATTCTTTAAAAGGCCCAGAGTATCATTAGGAGATGGGTCATCAACTGAGATTTCCAAGCATAGAACCTCCAGTTTCATTGTTACATGAAGCAAAGGTTACTCTACTGTTGATAATGGGGGAAACACATTATAAAGAGGAAATTTAGATCAAGTATTTCATAAGTGAGAATGACTGGGCATTGTAGCCCCACTCAGCCCAACCCTCCCACCCCACTACGTGTACAGAATCCTTAACAAGACATTTGTGGTCAGCACGTATGATGAATTGCTAACTTTTTACCCTTCTAAGAGGCTAATGAGCATTTTGCTTGGGAAGGACAAGGAGGGTCAGTGTGTTACCATCATGCTCTGAATATTAACATCACTGATTTGGAAGACAGGATAAGGAAAGGTGATGCCCAGAGCTTACTTTCTCTGAAATAGAACAGATGAAGGAGTCATATTCATATTGGGATGCATATTTAGGACAATTAAGATTCTTTTTTAAAAAAAATCCCTTTAAATTTTAGCTCTGATTCTGCCTCCTAAAACACAAAACCTGTTTTAAATAGTTTCAAATAGGAGTGAAAGTATTGCATATCTTAATGGGTGAAATCAGGGACATAAGTTGTGTCCAACTCCTTTGAAAAAGTAAAAAATTTCTACCAAAATGCACGGAGTTAAACAGTGGTAAAAGTAGTAGCACGTAATTTAAAATTAACCCCTACAATAATAAGTTGCTTATTTCATTCAGAACTCTTGCAAATACTTATACCCTTCAAGGCAAAAATCGCCTCTTTAGAATAGTCTAAGGAAGAGAATAAAAATGCAAAGACTGAACTGTAACAGTATTCACACAAGTGGTATTTATGATTTATAACCTTTAGAAACAACCTATGTGGCCAACAATTTACTAACTGGTGGCATATACAACTGTTTTCAAAAAGTCAAAGTATACTTAATAATGTGGGAAGACAATAATATATTGATTGCGTAAAAGTGACAATTCTCTCTGGTAGGTGGATTTAGCGCCTATGTTATATAACTCAGAAGTAGAAATTTTTGCAATTCGTAAATTATTTTGTAATCAGAAATAAAATGAACATATAAAAAATGAAATATAAAGATGTAAAAGGGGACCTCCCTGGTGGTCCAGTGGTTAAGAATCCGTCTTGCAATGCAGGGGACACGGGTTCGAGCCCTGGTCAGGGAACTAAGATCCCACATGCGGTGGGGCAACTAAGCCCGCGTACCGCAACTACTGAGCCCGCGCACCTCAACGAGAGAGCCTGCACGCTGCAAGCTACAGAGCCCACATGCTCTGGAGCCCGCCCGCTGCAACGAAAAGATCCTGCGTGCCACAGCTAAGACCCAGTACAGCCAATAAAAATAAATTAAAAAAAAAAGATAAAATAAAAACTAAAACCTGATCTTTAAAAAAAAAGAAAAGAAAAAGAAAAAAGACTATGGGATGGTTAATTCAAAAAAAAAAAAAGATATAAAAGTAACTGCTCCTCAGCCCCACAACGCCGGCTTGGGACAGGCCAACTACAACAGTCCAATCTTACCTTGCCTCATCTCTCCAATTACATTAATGCAATTTCAATTCATACGCACAGCCAAGCTCTTCCTTCTCCCATCCAAACTTTGGTGTCCTGCCCACTCTCTAGATCCTCTTGTAACCAATCCACCACCCGCCCTGCAAGCTTTCCCACCTTCCAGCACACGTGCTAGTCTATCTGTCCTCCTCCGTCAGTTTTTTATTATTTAGGTCTCTTCGTCTCTTTGTTCTTTTTTCTTTTCTTTTTCACAGTTTTATCTGGCTTATACCGTGTCTCCAGCTTTGACCCTGGAATTGGTTTGGGAAAGACAAAAATTTCCTTATAGGTCTGGGGAAGGGAAGACTGGGACAGGGCCAAAACAAAATCCTCTTTAGCTAGTGGTAGGGAGACTGGGTAGAGAGGCTCAGAAACTCTCACAGATTAATAAATTTCATTTCTAGCACCAAAAAGATTCTGAGAGAAATGATACCAAAAGACTCCAGTAGTTATACTGGGTAATAGGATCATTAGTAATATATTCCCATTTGCTTATCTCTATTTTCATATTTTTTCAATAGCCATGTATTACTTGAAAATAAAAAAAAAATTGATATTTAAAAATAAAAGAAATGGGGGAAAGGTGCCTGAAAGAGACAAACCCTTTTACATAGCCTTGATGTTGACAAAATCAACATCAACTCAAAGAAGCAGAGCAGAGGGTTCAAGTTTAGGAAACTCCTTTGCATAAGCTGCAAATAGGAGATGGCTGGTTGGTGGCAAAGTGTCAAAGGTCTCCGGCGCAGTTCTTCCTAGAATATCTGTTAAAATAACAATTCACGAGGTGTAGCATATACTAAAATGCATGCCAAACTGTTTCTATTTTTCTCGGGACAAGTGAGGTAGATACCTAGGCTGAATGTCTAAATAAAGCCCAGGACAAAGAACAATGAAAAATCCAGGCCTGACTCAAGCAATTCCAGATTTGCTTTTCACCTGTTCCTGTTGCTCATGTTCAAGGGAAAAGAACAGAGCAGAGTCCTACAGAAGTGGTTTTAGCTTACCACGTGCCCAGCCATGATCTGTAATTAAACCAAAGTTCCAAGCTGGAAAAAAATGAACAAAGTTACTTGGAGCAGAAATGATTTTCTTCCTTACTCCGCTTAAGGGCAATTCCATTCTAAGAAAGGGTAAAATGCACACTACTCCCACTGCCCTGGCACCTCCCTCTACTTGGAGCAAAATAGACCACCCTCCAGAGATTAATTTCATTTTCCAGTGAGTGTAGGAGTTTGGGAACCAGTTGTCGACTGAGATGAGTAAAGCTGTTTTACTCAACAGTTGGGTTCTTAGTGACATCAGTCACAATGAAGCCCAGGGACCTTTAGGACAAAACTTCCATAAATGTGCCACCCCAGCTTTCATGTGGACAATTGCCATTGGGCTCGATGGGTGCTATTTCATTTTTTGGTAGTCTGTGAATGAGAGAGAGGGGGGAAGGGAGGAAGGAAGATAGAGGGAAGCAAAGGAGAGAGGGAGAGAGGAGGGAGAGAAAAGAGAGCGAGATCGTGATTTTCTATCTTTGTTGAAAATAGGACCTAGTTTTACAAATCAAAAACAATAACTTTTTCTATTGTGAGTTAAAAATATATACTTACATACATATGTATCCTATCCAATTAAAAAGTTGATAGATAAATGTAATAGTTAAAAATTCTGGTGGAATCACTGACAGTTGTATAAAAGTTTAGAATCCCAGCAGCCTCGTCAAAGAGGAATCACCCCAGTCCCATTAAACAGATGCATAAACTGAGGCCCAGGGCAGTGAAGGAACATAGTCAAAGGGATCCAGGGGGAGAAAAACAGTGCCAGTTGATGTAATTGTGACAGCAATTCATAATATAACCCATTCTGTGTTGTTAACCAGCTTCAGAGATTTCTCCCCTCAACCGTTTTAGAACCCTGTCCTTCCAGTTGGGGTAAGCAACTAAGGATCATTCTGGGAAATCCCTCAGCATTCTCATTTCTCTCTAAAGGAAGGCAGCTATGAGTGGCTGTGGACACAGGTCCTAAACTTGCCAACATGACTCAGCTAGCTATAGCTATAGTTTCAGCACAAGTTGCTAAAAAAAAAAAAAAAAAATCTCGGCCAACAGTAGAATTTTAGAGCTAGGATGGATCTTGAAAACACACCTCATTCTACATAGAAGCAAGGTAAGGAATAGATAAGTTAATAAATTTGTCCCAAGGCCACCAATTGCAGTGCTGGTGATAAAAGTTTACCCGAACAGAGATCTTCAGATCGACTCAAGTGCACGTTTGGTAATGCCTGCCATGCCGTGATGCCAGCAAGAGCCAAAGAGGTGGTGAAATATTTTCTGAGCAGCAGAAGCAGCTTTGCACTGAGTTCCAATTTTCTAACCCAAAAAAGCTATTTTGTCAGTTTGGTTCCTGAGGAAGCCTGACTCACCAAGAAAGCGGGGAACAATTTACTCACAGTGCACTTCTCTAAATTGGTGATGTTTTTCTGAGGTTCTTAAACAACCAGAGGGGTCACTGCCAGTATGAATCCACCCATCCATTTTCTTGCTTCTCATCACTCTTAGGATAAAAACAGGATTCTTTCCACATTCTACAAGGCCCCTCAGTGTCTGGCCCCTGCTTGCCTCTGCAGCCAGGGTATGTAGTTTGTACCTGGGACAATGGGGCTGAGCTGAGGGCGTAAATGTGGCCGGAAATTCAGGTCACACTTCACCCACCAAGTCTGCAATTTGGCTTAAGCTGCATCTCTCAGGACGAAGGGACAATCTGAATCATCAGTATGAGGGATGGCTAAGGGGTACACCATCTCTGCCTGTCAGCTTTTTCATACCGCCGCCTCCTGATTCTGCAAGCCATCTGCTGGCATTCTTATCTGTCTCTAGAACTTACCCTGCCCCTGGCCATCACAGGCCTGAGCACAAGCCGTTCTTTCTGCCTGATTCACTCCTATCTTCTTCGAATCTCAGCTTAATCAGCTTTTTCTCAGTCTCTCTGACCACATCCTGGCACCGTCTGCCTCTTCTTCATAGCTCTGAACCCAGTGGCAGTTTGATATTTACTTGAATGAATATTGGATGAATGTCTCTGTCTCCCACTAGAGACCAAGCGCTATGAGGGCAGGGACCGTGACATTTTCTCCCCAGCACTTGGCGCAGTGGCTGGCACAGAGCAGGAGTTCAGTAAATATTTGTAGAAAGAAAGAAAAAGGGGAAGTGAGAATCTAGCACATTTTCATGTTATTTAAAGTAAGCTCAGCAACTTTCTATGGCCAGGAATTAAGTGACAAGAGATTTATCTTGGACAAATCGCGATTATTCTCACTGTACACTAAGTATTACTGTAGAAATGGTCCCCGTCTTTGTACCTTCACAGAGTTGCGATGAAAGGAACAAAACAAAAACCGAAAGTAGGAAAAACTCCTATGCAAACATAGGAGATAATCAGATGAAATCGCAGGGCCCTTGGGCTCGCTGGAAGGAGGAATCTTTGTAAGTTCTGTCACTAGTGCTGGCTGGGGGCCAGGAGGGAGAGTGGGTGGGACAGAGAGAGATTCATCCACCTGCAGACCTGTCTATATAGGCCCTCTTGCCCTTGGATTCCTCAGATAATCCCAACCTTCTTCTGTGGTTATTTTGGTATCCCAACACGGCTTCCTTCCTGGCAAGAACTGTCTCTGACTATAAAGGACAAACGTAAATGTACAAATCAGTTTTGAGTAAACGTGATCGGTGTCTCCTGGGTCTAATGATCACAGGCAGTTAAGGTGGGGCAGGGATCAGACTCCTTTGTCACAGAAAGGTTAAAGTAACCTAACCTTGAGATTTTCCTAACCAACGGAATCAGCTCAGCTCATAGTATTTATTGCATACTCGCTGTGTACTGAATACTTACCACACCGTGTGTACTGGTCCCATCAAACTAAACACATCCAAATGATCCGCTGTCTTGGCAGCAGGTGGCATGTAAAAAGTATCCATTCTAAGACATATGAACCTCCGTGTTTTCTTTCGTATTTATCAAGCTCATTGCTGGTTTTATTTTTTATTAACAACAGCTTGGACCTGGGTTAGAAGCCATGAGCCTCACCCCTCCCCTAGCCATGGAGCTTCAAATAGTCACTATACAAGGGACTAATTAGACTGCAACAGATCCCTTTTAAACTTTTTTTACAGCAAATTTCTAAAGGTAGAGAGAATGGTATAATGAACCCTCAGGTACACTGATCACTGCCTTCAACAATTAGGAACCCACAGTTAATCTCACAATAATGCTTTAGAACTCAAGTGGAAAGATATTTGTTTACAAACTGTTCTTTCTGAATGCTTTTAGTGGAGTTGATTAAATGGTTGTCACATGGCAAGTTCTTACAGCACTGTGGAGAGAGGACAGGGGTTTGGACAAATGCTAATGAGCCTGGTGACACATAAACTCCCTTCCTACAAGCAGTTCCTGTCTATTTACCTCCCACTAACCCCAATTTCTGCATTCCTTTTTGTTTCCTGCAGACGAAGACTTCACTGATGGGCTACAAAGCAGATTAGAAGAAGCAGAAGCCAGAGCCCCGGTTTTCCACTTCAGATGGGCTTTCTGTCTTCCAGGTGTCTCCATTTCATGAATGCCCCCTGGGAGAAAAGGCCAGGAAATCCTATCTATTTATGGTAAATGCTTGCAGAGCGGAGATGCAGCCTACAGGTTTTTTCTTAAGATCACGGGCACGGAAGTGTTCCCTGGAACAAGAAGCCAAGCTCATTACAAGAGCCAGGGGAGGATGTTATAAGTATTCTGAAGCTGAGTGATTCACTTGTCCAAAAGGAAAATAAAAAATCTCCAAGGGTGCTGTTCAATTTGGTATAGGTCCAGTTCATCTTTTAGAACTGCATTTCCTGTACTGAGCTCTCTGCCCCTAGTAAGTTGATCGAGAGCTTTTGCCCTCTTAGAAAGGGGTAAAAAAGAAGCCCCAAATCTGCCTATTTACTTGAACATTTACCCAGAATCATTATAAATCCTTATATAGGGAAAGGGGATAGAAACTACCAACCGCAGGAAATATTTTAAAAAATAAAGTGTGTATGGGGAGGTGTTGAGAAGAACAAGGTTATATACATAGTGTCAGAAGATGATTTAACAGAAGAATTCTTACTTGAGGAAGAATTTTGAGATTAAAATTTCACTGAGTGTTGACAGACCTCTTAAAGTTTTGTACTCAGAAGAAACACATGACCCGCCCCAGAACATGTGCCAGCATGCCATGTGCAGTGCCTCAAGTGCAAATAAAAGTGCGTGGAAGGGCAGGAAGAGATTAATTCTGGGAGGATTTGGGATGGCTGGGTGGACTTGTACTCCTGCTGGTATCCTCAGAGCACCAACAGTATCTGGCAAGTAGCAGGTGCTCAGCAAATACTTGTCCAACTGAGTAGAAGGCATCTGTGCTGCAGGTGAGGATGGTTCCGTTTAATAATCCTTTCCCCGTCCATATACTCAATGCCTCTCCCATTTCTGACGCCGGAGAGTTTTGCGATTTGGCATCATAACGTATAGGGGAGATCAGGTAAGTCAGGTTGAAAATGATGTGTTTATATATGTGTATGTTTCTGTGCACTTATATAAAAATTAATTCTTATGTGTTCAGCATCCTCTTGGTGCCTCTAGAAACATGGTGAAGGCAGGAACCACAGCTGTCTCATTCTCCACTGTATCTCCCAGCACGGTGCCTGAGAAATCGGTAAGTGCCTCATATTCTTTGTGGAGTGAACAAATGAAACAACACAAATAGAGTAATATTGTAGAATTGGCTGAGGAATCTCAGAAACATTTCCACTAGGTTTCAGCCTGTTTATGCAATTGATTTCATCTGCAAAGGTTTTAATACATACCCATCCACCCAAGGGCTCTTTCTTTTCTTCCTCTACCAGCTAGAAACTTGGTTTTTCTTCCTTTTTGCAGTAAAAGGGGCAAACAGTCTGCCCATTTCTTAAAGCCAGATGCTGATGGCTACCAGTCTAGAACATATTATGGGACCACACTCATTTTTTTAAAAAATTATTTTTATTTTTTGGCTGCGTCAGGTCTTAGTTGTTGCACGCAGCATCTTTCCTGTGGCACGTGGGGTCAGTAGTTGTGGCATGTGGGCTTAGTTGCCCTGTGGCATGTGGGATCTTAGTCTCCCGAACAGGGATGAAACTGGCGTCCCCCGCCTTGCAAGATGGATTCTTAACTACTGGACCACCAGGGAAGTCCCGGGACCACACTCATTTTGAAAAGATTACAGTAATACTCTTTTCAGATAGAAGAAACTCCTTACCATCTTAAGCGACTAAAAGCAAAAAGTGGTAACTCTAGTTTCCACCCAGTGGTAGCACCAACATGGGCCACATGGAGATAAAGTATCAATACTTTAGCTAAGGAGAGACGTTCAAGACGGTGGAGGAGTAAGACGTAGAGATCACCTTCCTCCCCACAAATACATTAGAAATACATCTACATGTGGAACAACTCCTACAGAACACCTATTGAACGCTGGCAGAAGACCTCAGACCTCCCAAAAGGCAAGAAACTCCCCACGTACCTGGGTAGGGTAAAAGAAAAAAGAAAAGACAGAGACAAAAGAATAGGGATGGGACCTGCACCAGTGGGAGGGAACTGTGCAGGAGGAAAGGTTTCCACACACTAGGAAGCCCCTTCACGGGCGGAGACTGTGGGTGGCGGAGGGGGGAAGCTTCGGAGCCACGGAGGAGAGCACAGCAACAGGGGTGCGGGGGGCAAAGCGAAGAGATTCCCACACAGAGGATTGGTGCCGACCGGCACTCACCAGCCCAAGAGGCTTGTCTGCTCACCCACCGGGGCGGTGGGGGGCGGTGTTCGGAGCTGAGGCTCGGGCTTCGGAGGTCAGATCCCAGGGAGAGGACTGGGGTTGGCTGAGGAACACAGCCTGAAGGGGCTAGTGCACCACAGCTAGCTGGGAGAGAGTCTGGGAAAAAGCCTGGACCTGCTTAAGAGGCAAGGGACCATTGTTTTGGGGTGCTCGAGGAGAGGGGATTCAGAGCGCTGCTTATAGGAGCTCCAGAGATGGGCGTGAGCAGCAGCTATCAGCGTGGACCCCAGAGACGGGCATGAGACGCGAAGGCTGCTACTGCCGCCACCAGGAAGCCTGTGAGGAAGCCCAGGTCACTCTCCACACCTCCCTTCCGGGGAGCCTGTGCAGCCTGCCACTGCCAGGGTCCCGCGATCCAGGGACAACTTCCCCGGGAGAACGCACGGCGCACCTCAGGCTGCTGCAACGTCATGCTGGCCTCTGCCACCGCAGGCTCGCCCCGCATCTGTACCCCTCCCTCCTCCCGTCCTGAGTGAGTCAGAGCCCCCTAATCAGCTGCTCCTTTAACCCTGTCCTGTCTGGGCGGGAAGAGACACCCTCAGGTGACCTACACGCAGAGGCAGGTCCAGATCCAAAGCTGAACCCCAGGAGCTGTGCGAACAAAGAAGAGAAAGGGAAATCTCTCCCAGCAGCATCAGGAGCAGTGGATTAAATCTCCACAATCAACTTGATGTACCCTGCGTCTCTGGAATACCTGAACAGACAATGTATCATCCCAAAAGTGAGGTGGTGGACTTTGGGAGCATCTGTAGACTTGGGGCTAGCTTTCTGCATCTAATTTGTTTCTGGTTTTATGTTTATCTTAGTTTAGTATTTATTATCATTGGTAGATTTGTTTATTGATTTGGTTGCTCTCTTCCTTTTTTTTTTAATATTTATAGATATATATTTTTTCTTTTTTTCATTTTTTGAGTGTGTGTATGTGTGCTTCTCTGTGTGATTTTTGTCTGTATAGCTTTGTTTTTACCATTTGTCCTAGGGTTCTGTCTGTCCGTTTTTGGTTTTTTTGTTGTTTGTTTTTGAATAGTTTTTAGCGCTTGTTTTCATTGGTGGATTTGTTTTTTGGTTTGGTTGCTCTCTTCTTTCTTTTTTCTTTTCTTAATTACTTTTTTAATAATTTATTTTTTTATTTTAATAACGTTAATTTTTTTCTTTCTTTCCTTTTTTTTCTCCCTTTTCTTCTGAGCCATGTGGCTGACAGGGTCTTCATGCTCCAGCCAGGTGTCAGGCCTGTGCCTGTGAGGTGGGAGAGCCAAGTTCAGGACATTGGTCCACCAGAGACCTCCCGGCTCTACATAATATCAAACAGCGAAAGCTCTCCCAGAGATGTCCATCTCAACGCTAAGACCGAGCTCCACTCACCGTCCAGCAAACTACAGTGCTGGACACCCTATGCCAAACAACTAGCAAGACAGAAACACAACCCCATCCATTAGCAGAGAAGCTGCCTAAAATCATAATAAGGTCACAGACACCCAAAAACACACCACTGGATGTGGTCCTGCCCACCAGAAAGACAAGATCCCGCCTCATCCACCAGAACACAGGCACCAGTGCCCTCCACCAGGAAGCCTACACAGCTCCCTGAACCAACATTACCCAGTGGAGGCACACACCAAAAACAACGGGAACTACGAACATGCAGCCCGTGAAAAGGAGAGCCCAAACACGGTAAGTTAAGCAAAATGAGAAGACACAGAAACACACAGCAGATGAAGGAGCAAGGTAAAACCCCACCAGACCAAATAAATGAAGAGAAAATAGGCAGTCTACCTGAAAAAGAATTCAGAGTAATGATAGTAAAGATGATCCAAAATCTTGGAAATAGAATGGAGACAATACAAGAAACGTTTAACAAGGACCTAGAAGAATTAAAGAGCAAACAAACAACAATGAACAACACAATAAATGAAATTAAAAATTCTCTAGAAGGAATCAATAGCAGAATAACTGAGGCAGAAGAATGGATAAATGACCTGGAAGATAAAATAGTGGAAATAACTACTGCAGAGCAGAATAAAGAAAAAAGAATGAAAAGAATTGAGGACAGTCTCAAAGACCTCTGGGACAACATTAAACACACCAACATTCAAATTATAGGGGTCCCAGAAGAAGAAGAGAAAAAGAAAGGGACTGAGAAAATATTTGAAGAGATTATAGTTGAAAACTTCCCTAATATGGGAAAGGAAATAGTTAATCAAGTCCAGGAAGGACAGAGAGTCCCATACAGGATAAATCCAAGGAGAAACACGCCAAGACACATATTAATCAAACTATCAAAAATTAAATACAAAGAAAAAATATTAAAAGCAGCAAGGGAAAAACAACAAATATACAAGGGAATCCCCATAAGGTTAACAGCTGATCTTTCAGCAGAAACTCTGCAAGCCAGAAGGGAGTGGCAGGACATATTTAAAGTGATGAAAGGGAAAAATCCACCACCAAGATTACTCTACCCAGCAAGGATCTCATTTAGATTTGACGGATAAATTAAAACCTTTATAGACAAGCAAAAATTAAGAGAATTCAGCACCAGCAAAGCAGCTTTACAATAAATTCTAAAGGAAATCCTCTAGGCAGGAAACACAAGAGAAGGAAAAGACCTACAATAACAAACCCAAATCAAATAAGAAAATGGTAATAGGAACATACATATTGATAACTACCTTAAATGTAAATGGATTAAATGCTCCAACCAAAAGACATAGGCTGAATGGATACAAAAACAAGACCCGTATATATGCTGTCTACAATAGACCCACTTCAGACCTCGGGACACATACACACTGAAAGTGAGGGGATGGAAAAAGATATTCCACTCAAATGGAAATCAAAAGAAAGCTGGAGTAGCAATTCTCATACCAGACAAAATAGACTTTAAAATAAAGACTATTACAAGAGACAAGAAGGACACTACATAATGATCACAGGATCAATCCAAGAAGAAGATATAACAGTTGTAAATATTTATGCACCCAGTATAGGAGCACCTCGATATATAAGTCAAATGCTAACAGCCACAAAAGGGGAAATCAACAGTAACACAATCATAGTAGGTGACTTTAACACCCCACTTTCACTAATGGACAGATCAACCAAAATGAAAATAAATAAGGAAACACAAGCTTTAAATGATACATTAAACAAGATGGACTTAATTGATATTTATAGGACATACCATCCACAAACAACAGAATACACTTTCTTCTCAAGTGTTCATGGAACATTCTCCAGAATAGATCATATCTTGGGTCACAAATCAAGGCTTGGTAAATTTAAGAAAATTGAAATCATATCAAGTATCTTTTCCGACCACAGCGCTATGAGACTAGATATCATTTACAGGAAAAAATCTGTAAAAAATACAAACACATGGAGGCTAAACAATACTAAATAACCAGAGATCACTGAAGAAATCAAAGAGGAAATCCAAAAATATCTAGAAACAAATGACAATGAAAACACGACGACCCAAAACCTATGGGAGCTCCAGAGACGAGCTCCAAGGTTGTCCACTCTCACCAGTATTATTCGACATAGTTTTGGGAGTTGTAGCCACAGCAACCACAGAAGAAAAAGAAATAAAAGGAATCCAAATTGGAAAAGAAGAAGTAAAGCTGTCACTGTTTGCAGATGACATGATACTATACACAGAGAATCCTAAAGATGCTACCAGAAAACTACTAGAGCTAGTCAATGAATTTGGTAAAGTTGCAGGATACAAAATGAATGCACAAAAATCTCTTGCATTCCTATACACTAGAGATGAAAAACCTGAATGAGAAATCAAGGAAACACTCCCATTTACCATTGCAACAAAAATAATAAAATACCTAGGAATAAACCTACCTAAGGAGACAAAAGACCTGTATGCAGAAAACTATAAGACACTGATGAAAGGAATTAAAGATGATACAAACAGATGGAGAGATCTACCATGTTCTTAGATTGGAAGAATCAGTATCATGAAAATGACTATACTACCCAAAGCAATCTACAGATTCAAGGCCATCCCTATCAAACTACCAATGGCATTTTTCACAGAATTAGAACAAAAAATTTCACAATTTGTATGGAAACACAAAAGACCCCAAATAGCCAAAGCAATCTTGAGAAAGAAAAGCTGGAGGAATCAGGCTCCCAGACTTCAGACTATACTGACTTCAGGAATCAAGACAGCATGGTACTGGCACAAAAACAGAAATACAGATCAATGGAACAGGATAGAAAGCCGAGAGATAACCCCACGCACATATGGTCACCTTATTTTTGATAAAGGAGGCAAGAATATACAATGGAGAAAAGACTGCCTCTTCAATAAGTGGTGCTGGGAAAACTGGACAGTTACATGTAAAGAATGAAATTAGAACACTCCCTAACACCATACACAAAAATAAACTCAAAATGGATTAAAGACCTAAATGTAAGGACAGACACTGTGAAACTCGTAGAGGAAAACATAGGCAGAACACTCTATGACATAAATCATAGCAAGATCCTTTTTGACCCACTTCCTAGAGAAATGGAAATACAAACAAAAATAAATAAATGGGATGTAATGAAACTTAAAAGCTTTTGCACAGCAAAGGAAACCATAAACAAGACCAAAAGACAACCCTCAGGATGGGAGAAAATATTTGCAAATGAAGCAACCGACAAAGGATTAATCTCCAAAATTTACAAGCAGCTCATGCAGCTCAATATCAAAAAACAAACAACCCAATCCAAAAATGGGCAGAAGATCTAAACAGACATTTCTCCAAAGAAGATATACAGATTGCCAACAAACACATGAAAGGATGCTCAACATAACTAATCGTTAGAGAAATGCAAATCAAAACTACAATGAGGTATCACCTCACACCGGTCAGAATGGCCGTCATCAAAAAAATCTACAAACAATAAGTGACAATTTCTCGATTGTCACAACTGAAGGGGAGGGCACTTTTTTTTTTCCAAATTACGTTTTACTAATAAAACAAGTAAAAACTGATTTATCAATCTTCACATAGTAGAGAGCAGAGATGGTGCTAAACATCCTACAATACACAGGACAGCCCCCTACAACAAAGAATTCTACGATCCACAAGGTCAGCAGAACCCAGGTGGAGAAACACTACAGAAGGGTATTTCACCAAATTTGCAAGGGCAATATGAATTAGCAAAGGTTCTGAATTCTAAACTTTTTAAAATTGAATTTTTACACCATAGTAATCCTAACCAATACGTAGTAAGCACTGTCAGCAATGACCCAGTTAGAATCACTCCAGGAGCATGTTGCTGTTATGTGCTGGCATGCTGCTATGTGCTTCAAAATAGTTTATTCCGTTAAAAGTTGCCCCCGTGATCGCGTTGAAACTTTACGTTCATTTATTTATTCTTTGCATTCGCCAGCTAAACATCTGCTGTATTGTAGGCCTTGGGGATCCAGGGAATAAAAATAATGCTAACCACAACAACAAGAAAAAGAAAAAAATAATCACAAACAAAACCCACAGGGAACTCCCTGGTGGTCCAGTGGTAAGACTCTGCGCTCCCAATGCAGCAGGCCCGGGTTCCATCCCTGGTCAGGGAACTAGATCCCGCATGCATGCCGCAACTAAGAAGTCGGCATACCGCAACGAAGATCCTGCGTGCTGCAACTAAGAGCTGGTGCAGTCAAATTGATTGATTAACTAATTAATTAATTAAAAAACCCGCAGTCTCTGGCCTCAAGGACTCAACAGTGCAGAGTGAAGACAAGTGAAGAGACAAATTAAAAGCCTGTGGGGTAAATACCAGACAAGATGTGTGCACACGTGTGGGGAGTGAGGGGCAAAATCCTGTAGGAGAAGCAGGAGGAGATGAGTAAGTTGGGGACTGGTGTTTGGGTGGATGGAGCTGCTGGGATACAGATGCTATCTGTGTTTCTCCTTAAGTCAATGATAACACCAACAATGATGCAAATAATAATGAAAACTCCAAAATAAATTTCGTGAAGCAAAAAGTAGGAGCTGGACACTGTTCTAAGAAACTTGCCTATATTAACTCAGATAATCCTCAGAAAAGCCCTACAATGCAGGTACTATCATTAGTCTCATTTTACAGATGAGGAACCTGAGGCAAAGGGTGGTTCAAGGGACCTACCCAAGGTCACATGGCTAGTGACTGGTAGTTGGGATTCAAAATTTACTTAACCAGGCTCTGGTGCTGAAATTCTTAACCACTACTTTCTACTCTGTGAAGAGCCAGAAGGTATGACAACTGTCCCCCACAAGGACTATTAGCTAAGAGACTTAGACTTAATCTAAGAGGCAGAATAGATCTCCTGAGTGGAAGTCATATGCCTGGGAAACCATGCTTTTAGGATGAAGACCAAACTTCTAACCATGGATTACCAGGCCCTGACTGATCAGGCCCTCAGGCCTGATCTGTCTCTATCCTAATCCCTCTTAATCTCCATCTTGGTCTGGGCAGCCCTTCCGGGTGTTTTGGAGCTAGATAATATCCACTTCCCAGAAGTCTTTAGACCTGAGGCTAGAGCCCTCCAACAATGACCTGGCGGTCCCTTCTGTCCAGCAGGGGATGGTACCATTGAAGAAGACACTTCCAACACAGTCCTTTCCCCGGGAAACACCCAGGCCACATTTTCACACACACTCTACCAAGATATCATGAGAAACCATCAGATGCCAGTAGAGAATCCAGTCAAACAGCCTCCAGCTCTGTTCTGACCCTCCCATCTACTGATATCACCAAAAGAGGAGAGTCCTGTTTAGAATCAGAAACGTTCTGGCATCAACTAAGCCTCCCTGACCCTGAAGACATTTAGTTTCTTCCAGCTTTAAGATACTACAATTCCAAACCTCATGACTCATAGGAAGATGGCATAGTAGTTAAGAGTCTGGGGTTGTGACTTTGAGCAGGTCGTTTAAACTTTCAGAGCCTCAGGTCTAATAATAACAACAATAATAATGCAATAATAATGTCTCATCACATCGGGTTGTATGAGGGAATTTGCTAAATTACTTACCAAAGTACCTGGCACACAGAGCGCTCAATAAATGTTAGCTTTTATTATTATTAAATTATAAAGGAAGAAAAGTGCAATCTGGAAAGAACTACAGGCTGTGCATTTGTAGATGCATAGGAAACAGTTGAAGATGTCACACCAGGTTTTACTGGGGTACAAAGGGAATCCCACACTTGGCACACAATTTTCAGAACAACTTACTAGCCTGTATCTTTTGTAAGTTTTTAAAGATAAGATTAATTAAAAGATGAAATGGCGGGTGGGATAGGGAGGGTGAGAGGGAGACGCAAGAGGGAGGGGATATGGGGATATATGTATACGTATAGCTGATTCACTTTGTTATACAGCAGAAAGTAACACACCATTGTAAAGCAATTATACTCCAATAAAGACATTTTACAAAAATGAAATGGCTACTTTTCACTTTCACTTTCAAAAATGTGACTGCCAATCCCCATCTCCTATTTGAAAAGGGAAATAGGAAGGGCCAACACCCCAAACTGCCTGAGTTAGTAGGCTAAGACACCACAATGAAGGAGCTATATTTAGTCAGCGCATTCATAGTGAAAAATGAATTCCATCAAGGTAGCAATGCTGCTGGAGCTTGTGTCTGATCTGGGCAGTACATCTTTTTGAAAAGCAAGGTTTTTTGTTTGTTTTTGTTTTTTTTTCTATACATTTGATTGGTCTGTGTCAAATCTTGCCCTATATCTAGATTTGGGGGAGTGTACCTCAAAAAAAAAAAAGACCCCATAGCTAGACGACCAGGTAAGATGCCTTTACAAAGAAAGAGAAAAGAAAAAGCAAAACAACAGAGGCAATCCTATTTACCAGAGATTTTGTTTTAAAGAAATTTTTTTATTGTTCGGAGAAATAAGCCTTAAGCATAAAGCTAGGGGAAGGTTCAGAAGGCAGCTGCTCCAGGCCTGTCTGACTCCAACTAATTTTAACTTGGCTGCTGTATAATTCCGAGTCGGTTCAGAGCCCATGCTGTCCACACACCAAGCCATTCTGAGTTGGAAATTCCTTAAGCAACACATCATGAGGATCTGTGTAATTGTCTATTCAGTCACACAAATGAGAGTTCACTTCTGCATGGGGGCAGATATTCTGAACCACACCCAGAAACTGTGAACTCTCCCTCTCCCCCCCTGTGCTGGGTATTTGGTCCTACATCTTCTCAACAACTGTCACGTGCCCTTTGGTCAGGATTCATGTGTGATTGATCTTGGTGTGCCCAAGCTTGGCACAGAGAAGTGACTCAATAAATACGCCAAAGAACGGCAAACCAACTACAGAAACCATCCTATTTGCCCTTTCCCACCCTTTACAAGTTTAGATTTTTCCTTTCTCCCAGGCCAGCTTGCTTTCCCTCTGTGTTTGCTTTCAAATAGAAATGCCAGACACTTCTTTAATGGCAAGTGGGTTTCTTTATAAAGTCTGAGGGTGCTTTTTTCTTTAAAGGTGCATGGGATCAGCAAGATCTAGAATATCACCACCCCATCTTGCAAAAGTGAGTGAAGCATTTCTTAAAGGGTGAACTACCAGAAAAAGTGGTTTCTAGAAGAACAGGTGTTGTGTGAAATCGCATATAACAGAGGACACAATTTTAAGATCGGGTGTGAAGATAAAGTGACCATGCCTGGCAACTACTGGAAGAAAAAAGAGCAAAAGGACACCGTTTCTAAAGTCATGGCAGACTTCACCCCACACTGGGAGATGCGCCACCAGGCTACACCCACCCTTTTGCTCCCAAGCTCAGCTTTCCCGTACAATGTGGTAGGCATTAGGCAGAGAAACCTATAAAGAGAGTCGCCTCTCTGATGCCCCTTCTACACTAACACCCCAGAAGGCAGAGTCCGGATCCACACCCTGGCGCCCCAAGCCTTCCAGGGCGGCGTCCGCCCCAGCCAGCTCCAGCATAAGGTTACGCCACTTTCCTCTTTCTCCTTATTTTTAAGAGACTGGGGCGCTACAAATATCACCCCCAGCAAAAGCGTAATTGGGGTACGCGGGAAAGAAGTCATTTTTTTCTTGCCTGAGGTTGGCAACATTTCCTCACCCCAGGACCCCCCATCACTCTTCAGCCCGAGGCGCGGAAAAAAAAAAAAAGGGCCCCCAGATTGCTGCGGCCTCGCCCTGCGAACAAGTTTCCACTGGTTTGGCCGCGTGCAGTTTGTCAGGACAGGAGCTGGTCTTGGAGAGCGTTTACACATCCCGGGATCTTGCACCAAGATCCCACTCGGTGCTGACCCCGATCAGTACCCGGGAGGGGGACCCCACTTACCCCACGACGGAAATCATCATGGCAGCCACCACCAGGTAGTTGGTCTGATAATAGAGCAGGTTGCTCACCACGCGGTTGTTCCATTTGGAAATGTCCCTGAAGTCCGGCCGGGCGAAGCGGTCAGAGCCTGGGAAGAAATCGTCCCAGGCGCGGAGCGGAGCGATATTCACGTCCATGTCTCGCTTCCCAGCTTCTTGTTCTTTGCTTCTGGAATCTGGCGGCGGCGGCGGCGGCGGCAACCGATCAGCTGAGCGGGGTGAAAGATGACAGTGGCTCTGGCTCGGTCGGCTCTGCGGTTGGCGGGCAGAGAAACAAAAGAAATTGGGAGCGGGCGGGCGTTTCTTCTCTTCTTTACTTCTTGATTGGTTCTAAGTGGTTGGTTACAGGAAAACTGGGGGCCCGCCACAGAGCAAGGAGCAGAGTGCAAAACAGAGGTGAAATAACAGAAAGAAATCGGCGGAAATCCCCCGTCTGAAGAGAAGTGGCAATGCCTTCCCGGGCAGTCCGAATACAACGTGCTTTAAAATTCCCCTTTTGAGGGTCTAATCTACGAATGTCGTCTGGACCTTAAGGACAATTTTTGCAGCTGTTCAGAAGACAATCTAAGTGAAATGGAGTGGAAGGCAACTATAGTGTTTCTGGAGGATGAGCTGGTTTTGAAAATTAAGTAGTTACTAACCTTTGCACATCCGAATGCAATTCACATATTTCTCTGTTTCACCATGAGTCACTATGAGTGAAATGAGACTGGCAAAATGGGAAAGAAGGACGTGTAGAACGGAAGGGCTGGTTTGTTCTTTCACTTTTCTTCTTTGTTCTCTATCTCTGTTCTGTGGGGGCAAAATTATACAACTACTGTGCTGATCTGATGAAGTGGGCACTCTGGTCACTTCAGCCCTGAGCTGAGCATGTTGTTTACGTTTGAAACTAAACAATGGTCTGCAGTGAACTAATTGTTCTGCACCCAGTATTTTCTGGGCAGAAACGTGGATTCGACTCCAGAAAAAGCTAAGTTTTTTTCTTTCTTTCTTTCTTTTTTGGCTGCATTCCGTCTTCATTGCTGCACACGGGCTTTCTCCAGTTGCAGCAAGTTGGGGCTACTATTCCATGCGGTGCACGGGCTTCTCATTGTGGTGGCTTGTCTCGTTGCAGAGCACGGGTTCTAGTTGGGCGGGCTTCAGTAGTTGTGGCCCATGGGCTCAGTAGTTGTGGCTAGCTGGCTCTAGAGCGCAGGCTCAGTAGTTGTGGCGCACAGGCTTAGTTGCTCTGCGGCATGTGGGATCCTCCCAGACCAGGGATTGAACCCGTGTCCCCTGCAATGGCAGGCGGATTCTTAACCATTGCACCACCAGGGAAGTCCTGCTTTCTTAGTTTTATCCTAATATCTGTGAACATCTGTAAGGGAGCACAGTATTTTAATATCTACGTGATAGCTTTGTATCCCAGCCCAAAGAACTGCCAAGAGATGTGTTAGTTGTCAATTTCCTTCTAGGGGTTCTGAAGAGTCATCTTTTTTTCAGTTAAGGGGCTGGTTGATAAAGTAAACCTCCTTTTATCAAGATGCATAAGAATAAAGTATTTTGGTTAATTGTGTGGTAGGCAGATTTCTAAGATGCTAGCATGTAAGATAACGAAGTCTTTAAACCTTCAAGTGGTGCTGTTTTTAAAAACTGAATTCACTTTCCTCAGACTACCAATTTTCAAAAAATTGGAAAGCCATAAAATATACGTAATGCAAAGTCTAGACGACAATTTGATTTCCCTTGATGATTCAGAAGCCAGTTAAGAAAATTTCAATGACTCTAAGAAATTACTCCTGCCACTGGTGTTTAGGAAAGTTTGGTGATTGAATCCAATCACTAAGATATAGCCTAGATCAGCGGTCTCCAACCCTTTTGGCACCAAGGACTGGTTTTGTGGAAGACAGTTTTTCCACGATGGAGTGGGGGGATGGTTTCAGGATGATTCAAGCGCATGACATTTATTTTGCACTTTATTTCTATTATTATTACCTTGTAATATGTAATGAAATAATTATACAGCTCACCATAATGCTGACAGGAGGCGGAGCTCAGACAATAGTGTGAGCGATGGGGAGCGGCTATAAATACAGATGAAGCTTTGCCCGCTCTGGTCACCCGCCACTCACGCCCTGTAGTGGTCCGTGGCCACTAGATGACGCTTTTAAAATAAAGTTTAAAATGTGAAAATGTTCCTGAGCTCTCACATTTTCTTGATTCTGGAAAAACAGGAAGGTTTAAACTCAGAGAGAGCAAAATTAGAGTCCTAGCTCCCTGGTTGCTGGTGAATGACTTTGGAGAAATTACTTAATCTCCTCCAGCCTCAGTTTCTTCATGTGTAAAGTGGGTGTAATAGGAACATCTGTCATACAGGTGAAGATAAATAAAATACTGGATGGGAAGTGTTTAGAGTATAGTAATTGCACATTGTTAGATACTACTGTTACTGTTATTAATCATAATCATAATACAGGACTTGATTCATCTGTATGGTATTAACACTGCTTTAACCTGAGTTGTTTTCTACGCTGCTATAGTGAACATTCACTGACCTTTCTCTATCTAGTTGCAATTTTATTGCTATGATTGTATCCGGATAGACTTGATAGCAAAACAAAATGTTGAAAAATATCACTAGGACGCCAACACATATTTTGAGTCCTTTCCAGGTGAAAAAGGTGAAAAGAATGCAGTCTTGTTGTGCCTTCAAGGATCTTGCAATGCAGTAGAAACCTAAACTTAAATACAAGACAGTGAGAGGAGTAGTAAATAGAGGTGTGCCAGGGCTTGGTGCTTAGTTACAGGAAGTCAGAGGGTGGTGAAGAATTCCTTGGGGCTTAAGAATTTCAAGAAGCTGTGCTGTGGGCAAGCTGAGTAAACCATCTTGGTCCAGACCAGTGTGGGAGCCCCAGTAGGACCTCATTAGGAGCTGTGACCAAGAACTTTTACCTTCCAATTGCTCAGGACCACATGACCATAAGTTGTCAAGTGTGTGTTAGTAATAATAGCATTACTCACTGATTATAGGCAAATGATATCCAGTAAACATTTGTTCAGTGTTTTTTAATTTATTTGTTTAAACCTCCAAAGAGGTTTAAAAACAAAGAAATGAAAAAAATCTGGATATAGCTGTATATAACATGATCCCTTTCTTCCTGTCTCCTAAGATATTAACCATCCTTCTCTCTCTGGTTTAACCATGAGAGACTTTTTTTTCCACTACACATTTCGACCTTTATCATAAAATTATTTAAAATAAAAATGAACACATGTGGAATCCTTACTTTATTTCAGGCTCTGTTTGAAATGCTTTTAGTCACAGCTCTTTGTCACTGTTCATTGTTCATTCAGGGGGATTGGCTTCAACATAAAGCCTTTCTGAGGCTCTTCTGTCCAAATCTGTGCTTCTAGATATGACCACCCAGGATATTTATCTGTCTGTATATAAACCATAGTGGATAATCTAACAGTTTGTGCTATAGCCCATTTAAAATGAAGTCTGTTGCAAGGTTTTGCTTGCATGTTACTTTCATTAGTGGCAAGGACAGGTGGCTATTTCTTATCTGTCTCTCTGAGCCTGTGGGAGTGCCTGGTGTCATCTATCAAAATACCACCACAGTGAGTCAGGGCATTAGTCCCAAGGCACAAGCAGGGCCAGATGCCTTTGCAGACCTCTTCCTGGGCCAGCCCCTTTCTGTTCATGGTGGGCCTCAGCTTCCTCCTCACGAAGTATGTGGGTTTGGACTACGTGATCTCCAAGGCACCCTTTGGTTTTCACCATTTGAGGGAGTTGTGATGCTCACTGCCACTAATGGAAAGGTCTCCTAAAAGTAGCATTGCTGGGGACCCAGCACACATGAGCCTGTTTTGAAAAAGAACCTTAGTTGTTTCCATCTGCGGAGGAGTCTAGGCAAAAAAAAAGGTTTCTTAGTTGATGTTGAGACATGTGACCTGGAGAGAGGCTGGTGTTTCCTGTTAAGTACTGTGGACTGTGAACTCTATCCCTCCATTTACTGCCTGGCACTGACTTTCAGCTCAATGAATGCTATTGACTTAAAACTGATTGGGGGATAATAAAGGACAAAGAGGAGATTAAATATCATAATTTATTAATAGCAGCTACATTTACTGAGTGCCTATCAGGCTTTATGCATTCATTCCACTTCAGTGATTCTGAAGCTTTGTTTTGCACAGAATCATCCAAAGCTTAGTAGAAGGTTGAGGGTGGAGCCTGAAAATTTGCATTTGTAACAAGTTCTCTAATGATGCTGATGTGACTGATCAGGGTTTATATTTTGAAAACACTATGGATTTCATTTAATTCCAGTCTTACAAGGTAAACATTATCATCCCCAGTTTACAAATGAAGACAGAAGTGCCCAAGGTCTCATAATCAGTGGAGAGTTAAGGATTTAAACTGTTTCTTCTGACTCTAAATCTCATTCTTGTCGCACTCCAAGAAAGGATATACATATATATGTACGCACACAAATATTTTTGAACATGGTTGTTTTTCTGTATCCAGCCATCCAAACAAGCACATGCATGTGCGCACGGGGACAGACACACACACAGACACACACACACACACACAGACACACACACACAGACACAGAGACACGCACAGACACAGACACACACACAGACACACACACACACACACACACACACCTATCTATCTACCTACATATCTACCTATCTATCTCTGACTCTGGAAGAAAGTATTCCAAAATTCTATCACCATTTATCTTTAGGTGATGAGATGCTTTGCATATACATAAATTGTATAAACAATGTATTACGTCTGTATTCTCACACAGCATAACATTATACACTAGTTTTCTCCAATTAAGTGTATTTAATCAAGATTTTAATTACAAAGAAGTCTTTGAAGCTACGGGAGCCTGGCACAGGCAGCCCCATTAGCCCCGCCTCCTCCCCGCCTTCCCCGTCCCTCTTTGTCGTCCCCGCCCCTTCTCCGGCCCCGCCCCCGTCTCCGGCCCCCGCCTCCTTTGCCGGTCCCGCCTTCTCCCTCCCGGCCTCGCCCCGCCCCTTCGCTCCTCCCGCCGTGGGGGTTCCTGGGAAGAGGCGGAGAACAATATGGCGGATGGCGAGGAACCGTAAGTACCCGGGTTCTGCAGGCGCCCCGGGCCGGGCTGGGTTGTGAGAGAGCGCGGCGGTGGGCGGTCGTCGCCTCCACCCGGGGTCCCCCCCACCCTCCGCCCCGTCCCCTCGCCCCTCATCCCCTCGCGGCGCCCAGTGTGTAGCGTGATGCTGACCCTTCTTTTATTCTCTCTTTCTTTTAGGGAGAAGAAAAGAAGGAGAATAGAGGAGCTGCTGGCTGAGAAGTTAGTGCTGCCGGGAGGCCGGGGCCCTCTCCGGGGACCCCCGCCTCCCCCCACCCCAGGCCTAGGGGACCAGCCGCAGCGGGCCCGGGGGGCTGGGAGGGGGGCACCCGGAGCGCAGGCTGCGCCGCCTCATCCCCCGAGCCCCGCCCGCAGCCCCAGGGGCCCGGCGGGCCCTCCTGGTCTCTGTCTCGGGCGGGCGCCGGGCCCGAGTAGCGCGCACAGATCCCGCGCTGGCCCGCCGGGGTCTTGACTTAAAGGTCTTGCGGACGGACCCTTGCGACCCCGTCTTCCTCCATCCCAAATTGTCAGAGCAGTGACCTTGTGAGAAGGGAATCTTACTAAAACACATGAAACGGACACTAGGCCGTTTTGGGCCTTTCGTAAACACTGAGACAATAGTATTAATTGCAAACTTTTTATGAGAACTTTATGTCAGGTATTGTACTAAGCACTTCAATCATTTGTGCAAAATCATTGGCTCTTAAAGGAGAGTGTTGACTCCAAAGAGCTTATTTTCTCCTTTAATTACACACCTTATTTCATATCAGATGCTTAGTTTTGTGCAGGTGAGACAGGTTTAAACGAAGTGTTTTCCACCCTGGGCAACACCACATATTTTTTCTTCCTCCTTATGTGAGAGGGGAAGAAAGTACTCTTGCAGTGGGCGTGGTGAGTTAGTATTAATTTCTGGGCCAATTCCCAGTAGCAGGGCCTTAGAGTCTTTAGGTATCTTACTCAGAAAGTTGAATTTCAATTGCAAGAGGACTTGGAACAAGTTTAATTTCACATTTCTTTCCACCTTTCATTTCCTCTCCACTTTAAAATGACAGCCACAATTTGAATATTTACTATATACCAAGTATTGTACTAAGGCGTCTATGTGGATTATCGCTTTATCCTCATTCTGACCTTAAGAAGTAGGTACAAACAAGCTACAGATGAGGTTTATGACTGTTGAGTAATCTGCTCAAGGTCACAATGCTATTAATTGTGGAACCAAACCCAGCTGTGACATCAAAACCTATGGTCTTTATTGCTAGGCAATACTCGGTCCCTTTTGTAAAAATTGGATATACTAATATGTTTGAAGGTAGAAATTGTGGGATTATAGGAAATTTGAAAAATTAAAAATAATCACAACGAAACATGATCTTGCAATGAGTAGAAAATACATGTATTTTGTTAGAGGAGTCCCTCGTTACTCAATTGTATGTTCTAAAAGATTTCTAGATGGTAATGCCCATCTGTGGCATAATTATAACCTAAAACATTCTTTGTGTTTAGTGGCAACAGAAACCACTTCATAGTCCTAAGAGCTTCTTTTTTGAAAATTAGGACCTCTCAGAGAAAAATGTTTTAAAGTTCCTCTCATGAAAAATAATCTTCAAGTCTCACCTTTCAGACTTGGAAAGGACACATGAATTGTGTTAGATGTCAAGCATTAGGATTCTGGAAGTGGAGGGCTTTTATGGATTTTGTTTTTCCTTGTAGGTTATATTTCCTGTTCCAAGTGTGTTCATAGAACAGATTGGGCAGTTTGCAGTGATCTTTAGTAAATTCCAAATGTTTAGAAAGCCCATTTCTCACTGATTGACCAATATCCCAAGTTTGATCTTAGGTTGTTTTAGGAACCCAGAAACATGTCGACTGACTTATTTCCTCAAACATGTGCAGTTCTTACCTTTAAATAAACTGTATAATAGCAAGAAAAGACAGTAAAAGCATAAGCATAACCACATGGAATATTACCCTTTTTATTTGAGCAGGTCTGGTGTCGTTACCTTTTCATTTGGGGAAACCATAATAGTTGTAGGTGTGGCTTTTTCATACTGATCTTTGCAGCTGAATTTACTGTGTTCTGTGCAGAATGGCTGTTGATGGTGGGTGTGGGGACACTGGAGACTGGGAAGGTCGCTGGAACCATGTAAAGAAGTTCCTCGAGCGATCTGGACCCTTCACACACCCTGATTTCGAACCGAGCACTGAAGTGAGAAACGTTTATTTTTAAATAACTCCTCTAATAGTTTTATGTTTCAAAAGCAATAAAATGCTTCCTTTTTAATTTACTCTTATAATAAAAATACTAATAAAATTGTGTAAGTTATCTTGAAATACTAAATGGAATATTTGCAACTGATTTTATTTGAATGACTAATATTTGAGTTGTTTTCACATTTCTCATGTAACATGTTGAAAATTTTCAAGAGTAAAATGACTTCATAACCTCATTTAAAATTCTAAGTTATACTTCACTTAAAATTCCAGTTTAAAATTAATTTTGAGACACACCTTTTTAGCCCTGCTATGAGAAATTTAATTTTCACAGGAATATAGATGTGCTTGTTTAAATTTTGAAGTTTATTTGAAATGAGCATCTTTGCTTAGAATTGAATATAATTAATTGCATGTTAAAAAGTATAAAAAATATGTGACTTCTGTATAATAGAGGAATAGAATTTGGAACTGGTAGTGTCTGACCTAAAGCAAATGTTAGTTAGAAACAACTTGTTTTTTATTACAAGGTAGGAAATATTCCTTTACAGTAAATTTTACAGTAAAATTTTATGTCCTTTTGTATTGATGAAGAGATGTTTTGAAATAGAAGTATTGTGCTGCTCCTAAAATTAAGGTTCAGACTCTTGGGTTTGACTCGGTGTCTTATCTGAATAACTCTTCTTTCCTTGAATCTTGGACAGAATTGACAGTATTTTCCATTTCTTTGGATAATCCAACATATTTTCTTGTGCTTCTAAAAATTTTTTTTTAGCCTAATAACTTAAGATACTTCTGTTAAGTGGTTGTTTCTGCTGATAGGCAATATTCTGAGAGCTTTGTCTGTTTTTCTTCCTGTCATCTCATGTTTTGTAAGTTTAACCCACTGTATTCAAAAGCAGCTATTATTGTTCTTGCCTTTTTTTTTTTTTTTTTTTTGCGGTACGCGGATCTCTCACTGTTGTGGCCTCTCCTGTTGTGGAGCACAGGCTCTGGACGCGCAGGCTCAGCGGCCATGGCTCACGGGCCCAGCCGCTCTGCGGCATGTGGGATCTTCCCGGACCGGGGCAGGAAACCGTGTCCCCTGCATCTGCAGGCAGACCCTCAACCACTGCGCCACCAGGGAAACCCTTGCCTTATGTTTTTTAAAGACCTCTAAACACCTTATGCAGTGCTTGATCTTCAGTTCTTACAATTTTTACACTTTTCTATTTGTAAGAAGTCAGTTAAATGAGTTTGATGCTTTCCATCCCTTTCAAAGTTAAAAAAAAAAAAGACTACTCTTAACTAGGCTTAGTTTTTCTTGTTAGAAATACCGTTTTAATTTCATACAATAAAAGTCAGTTTAAAAACGTTAAAGTTGGAACTCTGAAATCGTTAGGGTTATAGAATTTCTGGTTCTACCTTGTTCATAAATTTAATATAATTTACTAACTACAGAGGCTGTTCTTTATCGTCAGTTGCATTTTTCATGGAAACCTCAGAAGCTATTTTATGGTTTGTTGCTTTATTGATGCTACTTAAGGTTTTTATCAACTAAATTTTAATACGCCTTTTCGTTCTTTACAGTCTCTCCAGTTTTTGTTAGATACGTGTAAAGTTCTAGTCATTGGAGCTGGCGGCTTAGGATGTGAGCTCCTGAAAAATCTGGTAATACAACTATATAATATGAAGTTTTTTCTTTATGATAATTAAACCTTTTTCCTTTTCTGTCATTTCTTTGTTATGATTGTTAACCGTTTCTCCTGAGCCTTTGTTAGATAAGTTTAGCAGGTCAAATTCCAGATAGCAATTAAAACAATCACGTAACTTAACTTTTTAAGCCCTGAAGTCCTCGGCTATAAAGTTGTTGATAGAAATTCTTACTTCTCTTTTCTTCTCTGCTTTTTATCCAACAAATCTTTGTGCTTCCTCTTGCAGAGAGCTCATTAATTCAGTGAAGTAAATAACAAAACTGGTAACTCATATTTAACATGTAATTTCAAAGAATTTATTATTTCTTTTGTCCCTCAAAATAACCCACTTAGGTGGATAGGACACTGTCTCGTTTTATATAGAGGGGAGACACAGGTTCAGGGATGTTAAATGACAAGTTTTTTCTGGATTATGGTGATGTACCTGGAATCCAATCCAGGCCGTCAGTTCTTAGGTGTTTCACTGAACCATTAGGTCATTACATGATCTAATCATATAGTAACTTTTTTAAGACCATATGGTAGTATACCCATAAAATTTGGGGGAGCTAAGCCTTTTTTTTGGTCAGTCTGTTTTAAATGACTGTTGTCTTAAGAGAGGGTACTATTTAGTGAAGCTGTTTCTGTATACTGGTTGGAAATACATACTTTGTGACTTAATTAGTTTCACTGACTTTTAAAAATTAATTAATTTATTCTTTATTTTTGGCAGCATTGGGTCTCCGTTACTGTGCGCGGGCTTTCTCTAGTTGCGGCGAGCGGGGGCTACTCTTTGTTGCGGTGTGCGGGCTTCTCATAGCAGTGGCTTCTCTTGTTGCAGAGCACAGGCTCTAGGCATGCGGGATTCAGTAGTTTTGGTGCGTGGGCTCAGTAGTTGTGGCTTGCGTGCTCTAGAATGCAGTCTCAGTAGTTGTGGCACACCAGCTTAGTTGCTCTGCGGCATGTGGGATCTTCCCGGACCAGAGCTTAAACCCCTGTCCCCTGCGTTGGCAGGCGGATTCTTAACCACTGCGTCACCAGGGAAGTTCCATTTCATTGACTTCTGATAACTACAGTAGTAGCTCTTTATAAGACTTTATCAGTTTATTTAGCAAAAATGGATAAGGGAAGAATTGATGTGCAGCTGTTGTATGCCAGCCTTATGGTTAGTATGTGGGAAAGTGGAAATGCTAGAGTAGGCTTCTTGGAAAATGAAGCAGATAACAGCCAGATGAAGGACCTAAAAAGTCAGCCTTGGGAGCAAAGTTTAAATATAAACAGCCACATTAATTTTGCTAGGAAACACTAACATCGCTCCTAGTGAGACTGCAAAAACTTAATACGCTTCATGGTAGTCGGCTATGCTGGGTTCTGTGGGCATTGTAAGCCATCACGATCTGTGTCCTTAATTTGAAATATCATTGGGAAGACAAGTCTCTCACAAACAGCAGCATGTATGATATACTCTGTGATAGGGTGCCAAAATGACAGTACCGTATCAGGCATAAATACCCTTGCAGCATGAGAACCAAAGGATTTATGGAGGATGGGCAGTGGTTTTGTATGCACAAATTGTATGCACAAATCCCCTAAATAGTTAACTTTTTCCAAAGCTGTTATTTGCAAATGTGATAGATACCAATTTTAAATGTAAAGTAATTGGAGATTAGATCTGAGGAGTAGTCATCCAGCAACTTTAGGAGTGGCCTTGTTATTTACTGCATTGTAATAACCTCTTACTCCAAAAAAGAAGAAAACTAAGCGTTTTCGGTTTTACCACTTGTTACTTTGCTTGTTTCACACATAAGTACAAAAGAGATATACATACATGTTTTTTCAATTGATTGTAAGCCCCCAAAGGCTCATTCTAAAAAAAAGGGTATAACATTAATATTATTGATTGAGCAAATATTTATTCAGCCTCTTTCTCTGTATACCAGGTACTGTTTTAGATGCTAAAGTTACAGCATCAAACAAGACAGGTGTTTGTATTTGTGGGGCTTATGTTTTAATGGAAGGGAAAAGACAAGTAAACTATGTAGTATGTCGGATGGTAATAAATGCTATGGAGAAAGGAAGGATGGAAGATATCAATATATAGCCTGGCGGGAAGGGAAAGGGTTCACAAAAAGGTGCTACTTGAGCAAAAAGGTGAGCAAGAACATTCTAGGCAGAGGGAATATCAGGTGCAAAAGCTGTGAAGTGGGAGCATAACTGTTTATGTTCCAGGAGGGCAAGGAGGTCATTATAGCTAAAGCAGAAGTGAGGAAGGAGGGGCATTTTCTAGGAGGATATCAGAGATAATGGGAGGGGCTTGGAGTATCCCAAAAGGCTTGAGGTGCTGCTGTAAGAAGTTTGCCTTTTACTCTGAGTCAGGAAGTCATTGGAGAGATTTAAGCAGATGAGTTGACTCGATCTGGCTTTAACTTGGCTCACTGTGGCTGATGTGTTGAGAACAGAGAAGGAAGCTGAGAGGCTGGTTAGAAGGTGCAGTCATCTAGGCAAGAGGTGAGAGTGACTTGGAACAGGATGGTAGTACTGCAGGTGGTGAGAGGTGGTCGGGTTATGGATATGTTTTGAAGATGGAGTCAGCAGGATTTGCTGATGGATTGGTGTGGGACATAAGAGAAGGAGAGGAGTCAAGGATGACATGATAAGGTTTTTGCCCTGAGCAACTGGAAAGATGGAGTTGGCATTCACTGAAGTGAGGGGGGCTGGGCAAAAAACAGATTTGCTGATTCTGGTGAGCAAGAATGATTGGCTTTGGTTCTGGAAACTGTAAAGTTTGAGATACCTGTTAGATGATGCTTTATGTTATAAGATTGTCTGAAATCACCAGAGCTAATAAGCGCAAGGGCACTCCAAATTCTGGCCAGTAAATTAGGAGTAAAATTCATGAGTGTGGTGAATGGGAAACCAATTTTTAAAAAGTGTTCATATTCTCATGAGTGGGGTGACCAGGTGAAGAACATGTTTTCAGGAGGGGAATTGATCCACACCCTGGCAAACACTTGAGATGGGTCATGTCAGAGAGACTGAGAGCTGGTCGTTGGAGGTGGCAACGTGGAGGTCACTGATGACCTGACAAGTGTGGTTTTCGGTGGAGTGATGGGAGTGAAAGCTTGTTTACAGCAAGTGCAAGAGTGGACTTTGAGAAAGAAAGTACGGACAACTCTTTTGAGAGTTTCTTGCTATAAAGAGGGGCAGAAAAATGGGGAAATTATTGCCAAGTGATTCAATTTGATTACATAAGTAAACTGACCAAGACCAGAAAAGCATAATTGATTATTGAGATCTATTTTTTTTAATCTTTTGCTTCTGCTGGTAAATTTGAACAGTGGTTGTACTGTTAAAATATGTGGCATTATCACTGAAACACAAGAGTTCGTTGCTTTTCTCTAGCTGTTTGATTGCTTGCTCTTGACTCTACTTTTAAGATATTTCTTTTACATGTGCAGTGTATATACATATGTGTGTGTGTTTATAATATAATCTTATAGTCCTGAATGGCGGCATGCTTATGTAAACTAAGATAAAGCTTGTAGGAATTACTTTTAACAATATTCTGAAAAAGAATAGCCAATACAGTTAAGTAGTAAGACTAGTAAAATTAAAATATCTAGCAGCAGCAACAGCAGGAAAGCAACAAACTTTACAGACGTGTTTATGGGATTATGAAACAACTATAGAAATTTTGAGTTATTCTGTTTTGGATATGGACTGTTTAAAACTGAGTAGTTATACTTTTTTGACCTTTTACAAGAACCCTGAATTTTATATATCTTGTAAGACTCTTTAACCGTTGAAAACGATTGTGCAGAATTTATTATTGAGAATTTGTAGATTTAAGACCATTGAAAAGAAATTTTAAAATTTCAGATGTGAGGAAACTTCTGCTTAATTGGATTTTTTTTATTCCCACAGGCCTTGTCTGGTTTTAGACAGATTCATGTTATAGACATGGACACTATAGATGTTTCCAATCTAAATAGGCAATTTTTATTTAGGTAAGTTTTAATATCTTATTTTAAAATTGTGATAATCATTTGAACTTGAGTACACTGCAGTTTAATAATTTTAAAAACCACTGAGAGGATAACACTAATTTTATTAAGAAAATAACTACTCTCCCATCTTAGGTAAAATTTTGCAGCAAAATTTTGGGCATTCTGGTGAAAGAAGTTTTGTAAGCAAATATATGTTTTTGTTGTTTTTTAGGAAATCTACAAAAGGTGTATGTGATTTTGGGATGATTGTGCCCTGAAGACAATGAGTGCAGCTCTTTTCTTTCTGTTGATTTCATAAGAGAACCATAACTATGTATTAGGCCCTCGTGAGATATAGTGGTGGGGACTTACGAGCCAAGATTTGAGTGGTGACTCTGGGGCAATGAAGTTGTGACAGAGTTTGAACTTTTTATAGAAGGTGAAAGAAAATGGTGAGTTAAGGAGAGGAAACCCAGGAGCAAGTGAAATGGAACAAAGAGGGATAATTACCTTAGGCATACATGACATAGAGAAGGTAATCTAAGAGCAGCTTGTTTGAAGTGACTTTAAAAACTGGAAGTAGGCCTTATATGCAGATATGAGGAAAAGTTCATTAATAAATTTTAGTATGTAGCATTTAGGGGCTTGAATGGCTTAGATAAATGTATCTATTTGTTAATCAAAGAATTATAGATACAGAGAGATAAGGACTTTTTTCTCTCTCTCTGATGCTTATAGAGTACTGACAGAAAGCACTCAAATAGTTCTAGGTATGCAGGATGAGGTTAGGTTAGCAGAAAAGATAAAATTAAGTTTGTGGAAAATCTTAAAGAGATTGAAGGGTGGGTTAAACTAAGTCAGGTTAATAAAGTATTGTAATTGTGTGAACCCTACATTTAACTTTTAAGGTTTTCATTTGTTTATTTTTTTAAACATCGAAATTTCTCTTCTCTTGATAGAAAAAGTTTGTGGGCCCTTTCCAGTCTGACAAATTTTTAGTGTATGACTGCTCTAAAAAAGACACCACTGATTGGGAGATTGGGATTGACATATATACACTAATATGTATAAAATGGATACCTAATAAGAACCTGCTGTATAAAAAAATAAATAAAATAAAATTCAAAAGAAAAAGGAAAAAAAAGGCACTACCAAATTGATTGGTTATTGATAATAGGCCATGCCCTTTAATTTTGGGCTGAAATAATAATTGAAGATCATAATGACAGTTAACATTTGTGGAGTGCTTAGGATATATTAAGTACTTTCTAAGCTCTTTATCTATAGTACCTCTTTTAATCTCAGAGCAAACCCCAGGGTAGGTACTTGTTTTCCAGGTTAGGTAATTAGGCCACAGTGTCCTGCAAGGATGATGTATATAAAAGGCCATTTTGCTCAAAGTGCAGTTTTTAGGTGGAGCAATCTAATCCCCTAATTCTGGAATGATAAAGTTGCAGCTCCCACAGAAACCATCTAGGAGTTCTTTTATTTGGGATCTATTATGAAAGCACATACAATGCACAACCTAAAAGATTCTTGAAACTCTATTTTATCATCTTTACATACCTAAACAGCTCTGTCCAGAGTAGTTGAATGCAGTACTGAAATCAAGGTGCTTGACTTATGCTAGAGCCTCTTCTATTGCAAGTTAGGACAAAGTCAGAATAAAACTCTCATCAGAAAAAAAAAAACTCTTATCAGAAGTTTTGAGTCAAAAAAGCATACTGCTGTATTAGGAGAAAATTGACCTGGTAAAGCATTTTTTTTTTAATTCCAATTTTAAATAAAATATGATTTTATTAGGCACATTGATTTTTTAATATTCATTTATTTTTAAAGTGTTTATTCTGTGCTTAGTAGGAAGGAGTACAAAGAGGTAAGAATATGGTAACTTTCTTCCAGTTGTTCATAGTCTAGTATGATAGACCTATGTATATAACCAAAAATACGTTGTGAAAAAGTAGTAATGAAGAACTTGTTATGTATACATGAGGGAGTGATTTGTTTCTGTGAGGAGAATGTGGAAATATTAGGAAAGAAAATACCATTTGTACTGAGGTTAGAAGAGAGAATTCCTGTCCTTTCCTGTCTGTAGCTGTGGTTATTATCTAGGAGTGACCTTTTGAGGTCTTTTAAGTTTTACCTTCTTGAAAATATTGGTAACGTTTGCAATTTTAGATAATGCCTTTCGAATTATTCCTTCAAAAACATGGTTATGGCTTCTTATGGGGCACAAAAGTTACTACTTAATCAGCACACATGGGAAGATAAGTGAACGTTCTTGCATCCCTAGGACCTCTCGAATTTATTTCAGCCAAGACCTGCATAGTAACACCTTGAAGTTCTGGGGTTTTGGGCAAATACTTGGAAATCTCTGGATCTGGGATAATTTTTTGCATTGGGAAACACAACAGTGAGAAGTGGCTAGGAAACATGCTGTTATTATGCTTTACCTTAAAAAAAAAAAACACTGTTTATATTTTTACTTAAATACTTAATTAGACTTGTCAGTACTTGTAAATACTTAATTTGGAATATCAACAAGGGTTGACATTTAGTGTTGAATGACTAATTTTTCATCAGAAATACTTAGGTAAAAATATTCCTCTAAATAGCCTCCAAATAAACTCACCGTGGATATTTTTATGTGTGAAAGTAGATTATATAGATAATCTAGATTTATATCGTGAATGATAATTTAAATATAATTTTTCCTGTAGGCCTAAAGATGTTGGAAGACCTAAGGCTGAAGTTGCTGCAGAATTTCTAAATGACAGAGTTCCTAATTGCAATGTAGTTCCGTATCCTTTTGACAAATAAATTACTTAATACGTAACTTTTTGAAGCTTTTTATTATTATTATTATCATTATACAGGAGATGTTTAACATAGAGAATATAGATAAGCAAAAGGAAAATAAGCAGCAGCAGTAAGCTTATTACTGTGATACCTGCTGGTAACACTTAGTTTAATGTCCTACCAATCTTTTCTTTTTAAGGTTATATAAATTTTATAAATGTAGCCAGTGCCATCATTTATTTTGCCTTATTGCCCTTAATTTCAGTTTCAGTTGCATATCTCCTCTACTAGACTCTGAGTTCGTAGGTTGGATCCCATTAATCTTTTTTTTAAATAACTATTTATTTGATTTTATTATTTATTTTTGGCCGCATTGGGTCTTCGTTGCTGCGCGTGGGCTTTCTCTAGTTGTGAGCGGGGGGCCACTCCTCGCCGTGGTGCGCTGGCTTCTCATTGCGGTGGCCTCTCCCATTGCAGAGCACGGGCTCTAGGCTCGTGGGCTTCAGTAGTTGTGGCTCACGCGCTGTAGAGCACAGGCTCGGCGGTTGTGGCACATGGGCCCAGCTGCTCTGCAGCACGTGGGATCTTCCCGGACCAGGGCTCGAACCTGTATCCCCTGCATCAGCAGGCGGATTCTTAACCACTGCATCACCAGGGAAGCCCCCCATTAATCTTCGTGTCGCCTTACCATAGCAGGCAAAGTAAAGAGTCAGTATATTATTAGTTAAATGGAAGGTGTGTCAGAGTAAATATATTTTTATAAGAAATATATTTTAAAAAAGGACTGTTCACACTTTGTTGATCCCCATACCTTTAGATCCAGGGAACTTTTAGTATTTTTTTAATTATTATTTTAATTATTTTTTTTTTTGCGGTACGCGGGCCTCTCACAGTTGTGGCCTCTCCCGTCGCGGAGCACAGGCTCCGGACGCGCAGGCTCAGCGGCCATGGCTCACGGGCCCAGCCGCTCCGCGGCATGTGGGATCTTCCCGGAGCGGGGCATGAACCCGTGTTCCCTGCATCGGCCTGCGGACTCTCAACCACTGCGCCACCAGGGAAGCCCGGAACTTTTAGTATTTTATAGAAATTTAGGAAATGGGATTTGTTATGTTGGAAATACCACAGGATACAAAAATCAACATACAAAAATCAATTGTATTTCTCTGTACTAGCAGTGAACACATGGAAAGTGAAATTTAAAATACAGTGCCATCTACAACCACTCAAAAAAAGGAGAAATACTTAGGTGTAAACTTAACAAAATAAGTATGGGTCTTGTATGCTGAATACTGCAAAATGCTAATGAAAGAAATCAAAGGAGATCTAAATAATGGAAAGATACTCTGTGTTCAGGAATTGGATGCTTCAGCATACTAAAGATGTCACTTCTCCCCAGATTTGTATGCAAGTTTAACATAATTTCTATCAAAATTCCTGCAATTTTTTTTGCTTCTCCAGATGGAATTATTCTAAAATTCATAGAGAAGGGCTAAGGAACGCCTAAGATAATACTGAGAAAGAATAAAGTTGGAGGAATCACTAGCCAATTTCAAGAGTTATTATATAACTACAATAATCAAGAGTGTGTAGTATTGCCAGAGAGATTGGCACAGATCAACGGAACAGAATAGAGAAACCAGAAATAGCCATGTGCTAATATGGCCGATTTATACTCCACAAAGGTGCAAAAACAATTCACTGGAGGAAGGATAATCTCTTCGCTAAATTCTGGTGGCAAAAAAATGAATCTCAAACATCAAAATTACAAAAATAAACTCAAAATGGATCATAGATTTAAGTATAAAATGTAAAACTGCAGAACTTTGGAAGATAATGTAGGAGAAAAATCTTTGGGACGTAGGGCTTGATGAAGAGTCCTTAGACCACATTAAAACATGATCCATAAAAGAAAAAAAGTGGTAAATTGAACGTCATCAAAATTAAGAACTTTTACTCTGTGAAGGATCTTGTTAAGAGGATGAACAGATAAACTACACACTGGGAAATACTTAGGAAGTAGTTATCTGACGAAGGACTCATCAAGAATGTATAAAGAACTTTCATAACTCAAAAGTAAAAAATAAACAGTGCAAATAGAAAATGGACAAAAAATATGAGATATTTTGCTAAAAAAGATAACAAAAAGCACATGAAATATGTTCAGTATCACTGGCTATAAGAAATCCAAATTATGATCACAATGAGATATTACTACACACCTATTAGGGTAGCTGAAATGAAAAATAATAATAAATGCTGGCAAAGATACAGAAAAACTGGATTACTTGTACATTGCAGGTGGGAAATATAAAATGGTATAGCCGTCTGGAAAATAGTTTGGCTATTTCTTAAAAATTTGAATATGTACTTTACATACGACTCAACACTTTCATTCCTGGGCATTTACCCTAGAGAAATGAGTACTATGTCTACATAAAAACTTGTTCTCAGATGTTCATAGCAGCTATATTTGCAGTAGCCAAAAACTGGTAACAACCCAAACATCTGTCAGTAGGTGAATTGTTAAACTGTGGTACAGTTAATACCGTATATACAATACACAATTATTGTACTCAGTACAATAATACTGAGCAGTAAAAGAACTAACTAATGAAATACAACTTGGTTGGATATCAAGAGCATTATGCTGAATGAAAAATGCCAATCTTAAAACACCATATATTGTGTGTTTGCATTTTTATAGCCTTCTTCAAATGACAAAATTATGGAGATGGAGAACAAATTAGTGATTGCCAGGGATTAGGCGTGGGTGGAAGGGATAGGTGTGACTATAAAGAGGTAGCAGGACGGAGATATTTTTGGTGATGGTATAGTTGTTTATCTTAATTGTGGTGGCTACACATATCTACATGTGTTTAAATGACAACTTTACACACACGTTGTACCTGTGTTACATTTGTGGTTTTGATATTGTACTATAGTTATATACGATGTAACTGTTGGGGGAAACCAGGTGAAAGAAATATGGGACACCTGTGTACTATCTTTGCAAAAATAAAAAGTTTAAAACACAAATTCAGGTCCATATAGGGAGAAAGAGGGGGGTAAAAAAAGTGTGCACACTCTTTGTCTACCCCCATTATTAAGATCTGGGAAACTTTGGGTATTTTGTAGAAATCCAGGAGGTGGGATTTCTTGGTCTGGCTCCTGCGTCTCCAATTTTTGTTCTTCCAGTGTTTGCTCTGGTTCTCTTTTGACCTTTTCTAGCTGTTCTAGCTGCAGCTTATGCCTCTTGTTTGCCTGGCATTCAAAAGGAATAGAGGTCTGAGTGGGTGAAGGCTAGAATCGAATGTATTTTTTATAACTTTATTTGTAGGCCAGAATAAAAAAATCTAGGGCAAACATATGTATTGTCCCTCTTTTCTCCATTTTGCTTTCTAAAATATGTAATGCATGATTTGTTTTAGGGGAGTGTAATTTATATGTTACTAAACAAATTTGCTTCATTTGAAAAATTAAAAAAATTTTTTTAGCATATATATGCTGTTCAGATGTTAACTACTGTGATTCACACCCACAGCCAATTTTGAATGGGGTTCCCTTGGCACCCTCCAGGCTGGGGAAGCCTGCAGATATGGTGTGGGTTGGGTAAAAAGAGAGTCTTGGAAAACTGAGTTAAATGAGGAAGAAAATTCATCTCTCCCCCTCTCCAAGGGAAAAAAACCAATAACAAATCATTAGCACCTGAAAAAGCTATTGGAAACATGTTTTCTAAAAATTAGCTTTGCAGTAACTTTTTTTTTAATTGACCATATCTGACATACAACACTGTATAAACTTAAGGTGTACAATGTGTTAATTTGTGCAGTAAATTAACTTCTAAAATCCCCTTTCTAAATGGGAACTATAATGTGCCTGTTCCCTTCACTAAACAAATGTTTATTGCCTCTCTGCTTGGTGCTGGTGGTTGAAGGTACACATTCTGTTTTCCCAGGGCTTATGGTTTTATATAAGAACTGAAGCAGAGCAGAAAGTGTAACAGAGACACAGTTATAATGATATGGAGGTTTGGAGATGAGAGAAACTACTCTATGTGGTTACGGCAGAGTAGTTTTTAGAAAAAAGGTTTTTCATGGGGTGGGATTGTGTTCATTTTATCAGATTCCTTGAATTCCCCTGCTTTGAACACTGATGACTTATGTCTTGTTTTAAATATACATTTATAATTTGATCCTTATGGAATTGTTGAATTCATTTTGCAAGTTAAAAATTTAGCAGCTTAAGTTCCTTTACTTATGTTCAGACATTTCAACAAGATTCAGGATTTTAACGACACTTTCTATCGACGTAAGTTTTCCACTTGAAATTAAATTCTCACTAAATTCTTATTATTTTTTAGTTGCTGTCTGTTTGAAGATTGCTAGCTATTTGAAGCCTGTTTCTTTATTTGCTTTCATTTCTTGGTGTTGGCTTTTCAGGAATGTTGTTGACTGAAAAGAGAATGGCACTGTTTTAATTCTTAGTTGGCACCATTAGGTGCATTTTTATCTGCTCTCTTGAGTAAGGATTACTCAAGGAGTAGAAGCTGTGTGTGTTTGTTTTATAATGAAAAATGGTTTTTTGTTTGTTTCTTAGAAATTGTGACTTATTTCGTGCAGCAGCATTTTAAAAAACTTAACTTGCATTTTTTTTCTCGTAGAATTTCATATAATTGTATGTGGACTGGATTCTGTCATAGCCAGAAGATGGATAAATGGCATGCTGGTAAAGACTTAGTGTTTTTACAGTTCTCTGAAGTTCTTCCTGCTGCTCTTAACGTACTAAAAATGAGACTTTTGTGTCATATTTTTGAAAAATCAGAGTTTATTCAATTTTCAGTAATAGGTGTAGTTCACTGTTTATTGCCAGTCATTAATTTTCAGGTGAGGATGTAAATTGCTACTAATGTAATCCCTTGGTTTGTTATATTATTACTCAATAATGTGATTGATTTACAGAATTACTAGATAGCATTTCCCTTTTTTTGAATTCTTATCCCCCTCTCCTTATAAGCCCTTCAAATAATTTTCCTAGATATCTCTTCTAAATTATGAAGATGGTGTATTAGATCCAAGCTCCATTGTCCCTTTGATAGATGGGGGGACAGAAGGTTTTAAAGGAAATGCCCGGGTGATTCTGCCTGGAATGACTGCTTGTGTTGAATGCACACTGGAACTGTACCCACCACAGGTAATCACAAAAGCACCCACATCTGTTTTATAGTATCTTGGGGTAGAATAAGGATTGAATTATTAAGACTAGTCAATATTTAGGATTCTTTAAAAAATTTATTTATTTTTAGCTGCATTTGGTCTTTGTTGCTGCGTGAGGGCTTTCTCTACTTGTCCTGAGTGGGGGCTACTCTTCGTGCGGTGCACGGGCTTCTCAGTGTGGTGGCTTCTCTTGTTGAGGAGCACGGGCTCTAGGTGCGCAGGCTTCAGTAGTTGTGGCACGTGGGCTCAGTAGTTGTGGCTCGTGGGCTCTAGAGCACGGGCTCAGTAGTTGCGGCGCACGGGCTTAGTTGCTCTGCGGCACTTGGGATCTTACCAGACCAGGGCTCGAACCCGTGTCCTCTGCATTGGAAGGTGGATTCTTAACCACTGTGCCACCAGGGAAGCCCTAAGATTTTTAATTAGGGGTCCACGGTGCCACCAGGGAAGCCCTAGGATTTTTAATTAGGGATAACCATATTTTAAAAATCATGCTAAGAAGAAAGATGATAAAATATGAAATTTTGCTCTGAGGAAAGATACAATATAGACTGAATATCATCATTTTGATACTGTTCTCATAACTCATTTGTATTATTTTTTTATTTGGAGAGTAGAGATCAAGAGATCAATTACAAAGTTATATGTTGGGATAGAGCTGTAATCTATTTTCTTTGGTCTTTGCCTGTATTGTTTCAGGGAGATAAAGATACCAGGGATAAGAATGATATTTCTAAAGATGGGGCTCTTTAATTTACATACCCACTTTAAAAGGCATTTAGAATTTTGATTTATAAATATAAATAACTTTATTAGTATCTACTTGGAATTGATTTAACTGTGAATTTATTTTTATTTTGGCTAATTTTATATCTTCAGATATGAGTATTAGGTAAACATAATAGAGTACTCATATTTGAGAATTTATTCAGCCCTTCCTTCCCATGTTCTAACAAAGCTTAAATTTATATACTTTGTAAATATAGGGCAAACCTATTTTTTTAGGCAGATCAACTTAAGTGAAGTGACTCAGATCCTCTGTGTTAGTTTCAGAAGCATTCTTAATGATATAAAATGTTTTCTTTCTGTAAGGCTAGGATGGCTAGGATGAATTATAAGAAAGTGTTACAAACTAGATCATAACTAGAAGTTACATTTTAAAGTAATTTCTTGTTTAAAATCCACTAAAAAAGGCAAACTGTGGTTTTAGGTTAATTTTCCTATGTGCACCATTGCATCGATGCCCAGGCTACCAGAACACTGTATTGAATATGTAAGGATATTGCAGTGGCCTAAGGAGCAGCCTTTTGGAGGTAATAAACCTAATTTCATAATCTAGAATTACATAAAATGTTTGTCTATATTATTTATTTGGATAATTATATTAAAAATAAGTTGATTTATGTTTACATGTTTCTGTCTTCCCTTCCTTTTTTTCTCCTCTGACAGAAGGGGTTCCATTAGACGGCGATGATCCTGATCATATTCAGTGGATTTTCCAAAAATCCCTGGAGAGAGCATCACAATATAACATTAGGGGTATTACGTATAGACTCACTCAAGGTAAGTTAGTGAATGGTCGTATATTATGATCTTAGGATGATCCCTTTTTCAGGAGGTGGGATGCCTTGGGGGAAATAATTGATGTGATTTCAGATAGTACTATCCATTTGGGATTCAGTAAAGGTGCCCCAAATTTGGTAGGAGGGAACTGAGTTTACTAGAATCCATACTACTTCTTAACTAGAAGGAATTTAATAAAATTATTGAATCTTATTTACTTAGGGTTGGAAGAGGCCCTAAGTCGTCCAGGTCGAGCCATTTATTCACTTCATCTTTTGCTGAAGAGCAATTTATCCCTTCCTGGGGCAGTCTATTTCACATTTGGACAGTGTTGTTAAGACAGTTCTTCTGTACATTGAGCAGAAATCTCCATCTCTAGTGTGGTCTGAGTATTGTCCCAGAGTATGCCACATATACATTTAATTCTCTTTTAAGTAATAGCCCTTAACGTATTGAACCCTCCAAATCATTATCACTCCCATCAACCTTCCTAGTTCCTTTAACCCTTTGACAAGTTTCATGACTCAAGTTCCCATCATGTTTTTTTCTAACCATATTTTAGTCATCCATACTTCTCTTAACTATCCAGGTGAGAATGCAGTGCTCTAGGATGGGTCGTATGATAAACTTCTGATCATTGATGCAATCTTAGAGGAGAGCAGACTTTTTTAGTTTTTGTTGTTGTTTACATTGTTGCTCTACTTTTGATTCTTTCAGGTTACTGCCTGTTAAAAGCTGGAAGTTTTCTCCACATATACAATTGCTAAGCCACATCTCCCTATTACAGATTTGGCAGTTATGGGGGGTGGTAGTTTTTTCTTTTATACTCAAGTATAGGTCCTTATAAGTTTATTCTTAAATTCAACTGGCTTTTCTCTCTTTATATATGTATATTCTTTTATGCCTTCCAACTTGTGTATTTTTAGCTTCATATCACTTGTTGTTTTGATAATCATATCCTTTATCTCTTTTCCAAATAATTAATTAAAAATTTTAACAAGACTAAACTAGCTGAGAACAGACATCTGAATCATACTTCTGGTCAGGCCCTTTTAGATTTATCTCCTTCTGTTGATCATAGCTTCTTGAGTACCTCACGTTTCTTTGTCTTGTTCACAAGGATGTCATGAAAGGCCTTTCCAGATGCTCTCCAGAAGCCTATCCTCCACATTTCCTTGGGTTGCAAAGCTAGTCACAGTAACTAAGTCCTGTGACTTGTCTCAATGAACAATTATAATGCTCAGTTTTAGTGATCACTGTTTCCTAATGTAGATACTCTCAGTTCACCCTTCCTAGAATTTTGTCCAAGATCATCAAGTTCACCAGAAAGAGCTTTGTGTTTGTGAAAATATGCCATTTCTCTCCTGTGATTATTTCCTTATGTTTACTAATGTTCTGGTTTGTCATTTGAAAATTCCATTCTTATACACTCCTTGTTGCTCTTATACACTCCTTGTTCCCCTCCTCTGACCTGCTTTGATCCCAAGCCTGATCCCACCTTAGAGCTTTAATACTCCTGATCCTAACACCTGGAATGCTCTTCCTTGGATTCCCCTTAGGGTTGGCTGCTTATCCCTCAGGTATGAACTGCACCATTTCCTGATCATTCAACTGAAAATGACTTGTAAGCCATTCGCTATTTTACCTTTTCATAATTGCTCAGAACTAATGGTAGCCTTGTTTTTCTATGCGAAGAATATTTCATACTTAACACTCTAATACATCCCTGTTCTGGGGACCTTTGCCCTTGGTGTTTACTCTACAGAATTGCTCTTTCCCCAGGTCATTGCATGGCTGGGTCTTTCTCATGGTTTAGATTTCAGCCCACATTATCACCTCCCCAAGGAGGTCTTCCCTGACCATCCAGTCTAATGGACTCCTCCATCACTGTAAGAGCAGATAATTTTTTTTTTTACTGCTCCTCTGTTCAACACCTAGAACAGTGTCTGGCATATAGTGTACATTTATTTGCTAATTGTTTGAATTAAAAAATGAATTCTCTTTGTCCTGATCAGGAACTATATAAACTCATTTCAATATGTAGTCTCAATTATCCTTCCATACCTTTTAGCAAGGCTTGGCGTGTACTTCTCAGCCTGAGGATGGAGGGCCTTGACAGGGAGTACAGAAGCCAAATTGGAAGTGAAGTCCAGATTTTTTGAAAAGGGGTGGGGGACAGGGGCGTATCTTTATCATTTTCACATTGCTTTTATTGGACAGCGTCTCTTCAACTCCTCCCTGTTTGTGACTACCTGTTCCTCCTTCTAGTATGTCCTGCTCTATGTGTTTCACTGGAGAGCTTCCAGTAATCATGAGGTTAGCTCCTCCCTATTTCTTCTTTCAGAATTAACTTTTTAAAACAGCTTTCGAAACTTAACTGCCTTCCTTTCGCGCCTTCTTAGATATTTCCCTTTTTTTGAAGTTTTTAAAACCTGCCTACACCTGAAGTCTTGGGAACACATCTTTCAGGGCTGTCTCACACTCTAAGATAATATGGCTACTTTTCTCTGAATTTTTGCTTTTCTAAAATGAACAGTACAAATATAGTTACAGAATGTTTATTTTGTACTTAAAAAAATGGTTTAAGGTGGGACTTCGTTCATTCCTAATTTGTGGATACTGATATGAAAAAAGTGGGGTAGAAATAGAGAACTACGTTTAATATTTTGTGTAGTCCATATTGTAGAGTGAAACAAAATGATTAGGCACAGTTTTTGTTTGTTTTAAATTTTTGTGAATAGAACAGCTAAAACTATTAGATGAGGAAAAATTAGGTAACTGTTATTCTCCTACTTTATTTTACTCAAAGCTTACTGAGTATAGTATAGTATATTGTATCGGTTAAAGTTATGCACTTTAGGGCAGAGCTGGGTTCATATACCACCCCTATCACTTATGAGGTGTATAGCTGTGGATGTTGTTAATTTCTCTCAACCTCATTTTCCTTATTTTAAAAATCAGAGTGATAAGACTAACATGATGTTATGAAAATTCCGTAATATTTTATTTAATCTTCATACTGCTCCTGGAACAAAATAAACACTCTAATTTTTAGCAGTTATTAATATATTATTGTCTCATCTTTATATGAAACAGTGTGAAGAATTTACTATTCTTTCCTCCTGTAACTTGCTTAAGATTCTGAACGTGACAGAAAATAATGTGAATGTGAAAGAAGGTTGTTTCATTGTTAAGCTTAAGTCTATTTTCTGACCTGAAAGCCCGAAAAATCAAGTTATGGAAAATGATATTAAATCATCATATTGTCTAATTTAAGATACCTACTTTTTAAAAGAAATGACCACATTTTAATCAGTATATTTTTTCAGGGGTAGTAAAACGAATCATTCCTGCAGTAGCTTCCACAAATGCAGTCATTGCAGGTGAGGAAAAATGGCCACTACTTAATTTTGTTTTCTTTCCTTCAGGTTTTGATTCAATACCTAAATTGATATTTCTTCAGCTACTTGATCTCAGAAAACTGGTGTTCTGGGAATTTGATTATCTTCTTGGGTGGATGGTGGTATAATCAAGCTGCCCCCAAAACCACAAAACAAGCTATTGGACCCTTTATATATTTTTCTTACATTATATCATAGATAAAGTGCTCTGTAATAAGGGGACATTTTAGTGCCATTTCTTTGTAATCAGTGTAACAGGCTGCACAGTAATCTGAAGAAGAGGGAGAAAAACATGAGGTGGTACTCTATCATTTGGAGTATATAAAACAAATATAAAATGTTACTTTCTCAGTTTTTACAAATAAGAGTGTTTATGTATGTATTTTTCTATCTACTTTGTAATCAATAACCTTGTAAATTTATCTGTACTGATTTATAACTGACTTTTTAAAAACTTCTAATTTTAAATGTCTAATTTTCATTGAGTTAAAGCACCTTTATTTTCTCTCCACTGTAGCTGTGTGTGCCACTGAGGTTTTTAAAATAGCCACAAGGTAATGGATTTCATTTTTAATATATTTGTAAATCTGTGTTTTGATCTGGCTCAATTACATAAGAATGAACATTTTTTCATTACAGTGCATATATTCCCCTTAATAATTACTTGGTATTCAATGATGTAGATGGACTGTACACGTACACATTTGAAGCAGAGAGAAAGGTTAGTAATAGTATACTAATGAAAACTTTTTTTTTTTTTTTTTTTTTTTTTTGCGATACGCGGGCCTCTCACTGTTGTGGCCTCTCCTGTTGCGGAGCACAGGCTCCGGACGTGCAGGCTCAGTGGCCATGGCTCACGGGCATAGCCGCTTCACAGCATGTGGGATCTTCCCGGACTGGGGCACAAACCCGTGTCCCCTGCATCGGCAGGCGGACTCTCAACCACTGCGCCGCCAGGGAAGCCCGTGAAAACTTTTTTGATCATGCATATTTTTATTTTTATTTATTTATTTATTATTTTAAAAAATTTATTTATCTTTGGCTGTGTTGGGTCTTCACTGCTGTGCGCGGGCCTTCTCTAGTTGCCACAAGCGGGAGGTACTCTTCGTTGCGGTGTGTGGGCCTCTCATTGCGCTGGCTTCTCTTGTTGCAGAGCACAGGTTCTAGGCACGTGGGCTTCAGTAGTTGTGGCGCGTGGGCTCAGTAGTTGTGGCTCACGGGCTCTAGAGCGCACGCTCAGTAGTTGTGGCGCACGGGCTTAGTTGCTCCGCTCCGTGACATGTGAGACTTCCCGGACGAGGGCTCAAAACCATGTCCCCTGCATTGGCAGGCGGGTTCTTAACCACTGTGCCACCAGGGAAGTCCCTGATTTTTAAATATTAATTACTGGCTGGAAATGTGAATGAAATTGCCCACACCCTTTCTAAGTATTTTCTAACTTCCAGAACCCTACTTACTGATATATCTTTTGTAATACTGTATCCTGAGATAAATACTGTATAGCAAAATAATTTAGGAAAAATGGCCCTTTAGGAAAAGCAGGTTTTAAAACATAAAAATTTGTTCATAGGGAATATGCATGATTATTAAAACAACTTGATTTTCGTTTCCTCATTATAAAGAGACTGTTATTGGTACATGTGCCACTGTGATTTGTGTGTTATTTTATATCTAGGAAAACTGCCCAGCTTGTAGCCAGCTTCCTCAAAACATTCAGTTTTCTCCATCAGCTAAACTGCAGGAGGTTTTGGATTATCTAACCAATAGTGCTTCTCTGTAAGTGTTCAAGACTTTTGTTATGTTGTAGAAGAATTTTTGTGACTTTAAAGCTTTAAAAACTAGGATTGTTTTTTAAAAAGTGATCTTTGACTTTGTTTTCCTTATAATTTAGGCAGATGAAATCTCCAGCTATCACAGCCACATTAGAGGGAAAAAATAGAACACTTTACTTACAGGTGAGCAGTGTTCAGTTTTTATTTTTTTCCACAAAATTATATTAAAAGTTTAATTTCACTTAATGTGCTTTACATTATTGTTTTCTAGTCAGTAACCTCTATTGAAGAACGAACAAGGCCAAATCTCTCCAAGACATTGAAAGGTATTTTAAATGAGTATATTTACTAATACTAATCAATTTCTTCTTTTTCTTTTCCAGTAAAAGTAATAAATGCCTCTTCTAGATTTACTTTTAATGCTTTTAAATGGTGCTACCATCCTACTTATATCTTTAGCAACATTAATAGAGTTTATTGCTCTTTTAGTAGAATATTAAAAAATCTCTAGGAAATCACATATAATACTACCTTGATTAAATAAAGAGAACTGGATTTTGATCTTTATCTAGCCCAGGATTCTTTATAGTTTGTATATGTGTGTATTACCTATTTTGTTGAGTTTTTTTGCTTCGGTTAATTGTATATTTTTTCTTTTAGAATTGGGACTCGTTGATGGGCAAGAACTGGCAGTTGCTGATGTCACTACACCACAGACTGTACTGTTCAAACTTCATTTTACTTCTTAAGGAAAGGAAATCTGCACATAATAGAAAACTCATGAAAATATTATACTTCTTGGATGCTAAGAAATTTAATAGATGTCATTTTTAGCATTAGTGTTGCTGGAATTTGATTTTTTTTTTTTATAATGAGCCACTGTTTTTTAACTTTGTAACTTTCCCTTGAAGACAGAATTTCGGGGTTGGTGCTTATCAGCATTTTCATTAGTAATATGGAAAATGGTGCCTGGAGAGAGAGACTATGAGCAAATGTATTGCTTCTTTTAGAGGAGGAGGCAAACGCCCTCTTGTATATGAATTTTGTTATGGTCAAAGAATGCATTCTTCAGTTTTCATTTGAGCACCCACATATACAAAATATGTCCCTTTTAAAAAATAAGAAAATTAAGTTTTAAATAACATTAAATACTACAGCCTGACGTCTAGAGCATATTGAACATAGCCTACTTCTTGCTTGATCTAATATTCACTTAATTGTGGCTGTCCAAATGAATACTATTGCAAAAGTTATCTTGTCCGTAATAATTTGTAAATGGTGTTATAGCTGAATACCTGTGCATGGAAATGGGAAGTATTTTCGTGTGTTTACTTGCAGTGCCATAGAGGCCAGTATGCCCAACATTAAAGCCAAGACATGGATGTTAAAAGAGTTTAATGTTTAAACAGTTATCACTGATGCTTTCACACTATTTATTAATAAAATCATATATTGTCTTTTTCTCACTGAAATTTTTTAAAGTATATTAAGGATAGTAAGTAGTTCTGTAGTAAGGTAGAAATAATTTTTAAATATGTAGCAGATTTACTAATAGGAAAATTTTATGGTACTTGAATTAATATTTTAGCCACAATAAGTATCTACTGATTTAATTTTCTCTAACATAATAAGGTAATGAAATGGAATGACTCTATTTTTATATTAACGCCTCTTAAAATGCTTTTTTCCCCCTCCTAAAGGACTAAGGCTTAAAACAAAATTAAGCATAAATACTGAAAATGAGTTTTAGTATCTTAGTGTGGGAACATGTCGTACATGTTCTCTGTTTTTGACTTGGATGGCAGTTTTCTATTTAAAAGCTTTATGATTACATGTCAGTGGGTTAAATTTTCATTTATTTTTATTTCTAGCTCTATATTGACAAATAATTTTTCGTTATAAAATCATATGGCATAAATGTATATGCTTTCCTTAAAAGTTACAGATTCAGTTTACAGGTGCTATATACAGGTGCTACAATTCTCAAAGTAGCCTTGTGAGAAGGTGATAATATCTTCATCTGAGAGCTGAATAGTTTTAGAAAGTTTAGGTCATTTACCTCAAGCTGTCCAATTAGAAGTCTTGGAACAGGGAGGGATTCCAAGCCTAACCTGACCTCCTCTTCAGGCTACTTAGCTAAGCTGTTTGAAATTACCTGAGTTACTTAGTACTACTGTGTACATTATTAAATTGTAAACGTTTCAATATGCAAATTTTTGCAGAAGTTAGATAAAATCATCAGTAGATCATAACTTCTCAAGGGCAGAGTTTAAATCTGACTAAAAATAATTCCTTTATGGCATGGTTCCTTGCAGTGTGGTAAAATACTTAAGTGTAGGGGAAACAGGTGAGGTAAATAACCACATTATGAAGAGTGTATTTAGAATAGTGGGATCTGTGACATATTGAAGTGAAAATTATTAGTCAAAAGTGGCAACTGCTGCAGCTGACTGTTGCATGTTGGTGTACATATTTTTCAAAATCAGCTGGATGTCTGGATTTTTCTGTGAAATCTGGCTTTTAAATGTTGGTAGAATTTTAATATTATGGGGGCCAAACCAAACAGCTGCTGACTAGATTAGGAAGGCCACCAATTTGATTTGTTTGAAGAGCACATGCAAAAAAGTTGTATTTTAAATAATATGCACAGTACATATTAAGAGTAATAGTTTTAATGCTTCCCAGGTTTGTTTTGACTGAGGCCAACAGTGGACCTGTATCTTAAAGGGGAGATTGTGCCCTTGTTCTGATTTCTCGTTACTTATTGTGGAAGACGGCTTTTTACTTGCTTGCATCAGATGGGCTGGATCAGGTCCTTTCATACGATGCCCGGTAGTTTTAGACAGACCCAAACCCAGAGTTCCTTCCTAAGGCCAAGTTGACACAGAACTGATTAACAGAGGAGACCCTAAGTAAGAGAAACGCAAGACCCAAACTTCCCTGTTCAATTATTGCTGGCAAGGCTCTAGCTCTTAATACAAGAGCTATTTTCCAGGAAGGAACTCATTTCACCACTCGCATATTCCTTCCGGAGGAATCAGCCCCTGCTGATATAGCCACAGAATTCCTCCCAGGGCTGACAATCGCCGCACTACGTCTGGAATCAGTTTCGATAGGAACCGTTCCGCGTTCCTCCATAACTACGGGCAATCCTGGACCCCAGGAAGTGACGTCAACGTTCTTCGGTTCTTCCGTCTACCGGCGGAACTTTGGGCTCCGGGGCTTGCCGGTTGTGTACGTGGAAGCAGCCAGCGCCTGCGCAGTGTGAGCCTTTCGTCTCATCTGTGAGGAAAGCGCTGAGGATAACGTCTCCGGCTCGGGGGAGACCTGCGGGGTCATGGCTCCCCGCTGACAGGGCCCGCCGAGTGGAGAAGGGGGCGAGGCTCTCCGTGGACCCTCCGCCGGGTCCGCGGCAGTCGACTTGTCCCTCGGTCTTACAGTTCGGTGCTGCCGGCGCCGCCGCCGCCGCCGCCGCTGGCGGCTGAGGAGGGGATATGAGCTGGTTCAACGCCTCCCAGCTCTCCAGCTTCGCCAAGCAGGCCCTGTCTCAGGCCCAGAAGTCCATCGACAGGGTCCTGGACATCCAGGAAGAGGAGCCGAGCGCCTGGGCCGAGACCATTCCGTACGGAGAGCCGGGTAAGGGCGCGAGCGGCGGCATCACTGCGCTCCCGCGGGCTTCTTTTCCGAGACCGGCAGGTGAAGCGGCGAGGGTGGGGGAGTGGGGGCTCCCGCCTCGCTGAGCGACGGACTTAATGATCAAGTCCTGGTCCCCAGCCCGGCCCCAAACCCTGCCCTGGCCTCTCAGTTGGTCTTTGCTCTAGTCCCGAGGGAGAACCCAGCCCTGGGTCCTTCCTTGCCCGTGGCCCCAGGTGGGAGCTGACGGGGACCTGATTCGGTGGTCGTGGCCCCGCGCCCTCCCTGCACGTCGGCCGCATCACAGGCCCTCGAACCCGGGCCGGCTGCGCGCTCGGGACGCTGTCCGAGCCCAGTATCGGAATCAGTCCGCGGGGACGGGAAGAACAGTCGCGAACACTTAGCGGGTGCTGCGCGCCTCCTGGGCTCTGTATGGCCGTCTCTCCTGAAACAGCTCCTCGAGTTCTGGCGCTGCCCTCCGTGGTGCAGAGACGGCGCGGCCCGTTCCTCTGGGCCACTCCGCCCGCGGGAGGGTCGGGGGGGGGGGCGCGGCCCGCGATTTCGGGTCGCGTCGCGGTCTAGCCTCCAATCGTCTCGTCTTTCTTTCTCAAGAGTCCCTGGGCTTCACTTTTCAGGGATCTTCAGCTGCTTTTAGCTCTAAGTCTAAGCAACAGTTTCTCCTTTTTGGTGTGTGGGGTGCAGATTGGCCCGACTTCGGGGTTGTGAACCTCTGGGAGAAAGAATAAGTTATTCCTGACTACTCCTTTCTGGTTTCTTTTCCTCATTTTACGTCTTTGAGAAGTCAGGACCTAAATTTGAGGTGCATCGTTTTAAGATATTTTGGCTCATGTGTTTATGTCACCATCCTGTTACTTTTTCCAAGATGTTATAGGATCTTGGTGGAAGGAGCTCCACTTCCTTTTTTCAGGCTACCCCACGTTTTGAATGTCTTAACTGTAAAAGAGACAGAATATAAGTTGTAAATGTAAGGATACTCCTTTTATGAAATCCGGGGCTGGAATCCTGCTCTATAATTCTTTTTTTTTTTTTTAAATAAGTTATCCAGAATAGACTTAGGTTTTAGTGAAATGCCATAAATGTTGACTGATCACCTATGTTTTACGTCGCCGTCACTCAGAGATGACCACTCTTCATAATGGAGTGATTTAAGTGGATATCACATAACCCTGCGATTTATATAAAACTTTCTCCAACAGGCAAATTTGACTTCTGTCATTCGTTGCCATGACAATAATTAATGAGCAGATTTTATTTTGCTTGTTCCTTTGTGTCTTATTTTGTTTTTCTCCCTTTTTCCACCGTTCTGATATACTGAACAAATGGATGTAAAACTGTATCCCCAAGCTAAAATTGCCTAGTTATCTCCGAAGTCATATTAAAGGATAGAATTTAGTGTTGGGCTTGTTAGCTTTTAGGAGCTTTTAGGTACTTGTGCTCTGCCCACCAGCTTTTAAGTGTTTGGGGTTTGTGATGATTCTGCTCAGCCACTTTTGAATTTAGAAATGGAAGAAATTTTTTTAAAGAAATGCTTTAAGTATTTTAGCAAATATGCCATTTTTTGTTTATCATCGGGTTTTTCAGTAACATATTATTTGTATGACTGATAGAATTACCTTTTTTGCTCAGAAGATGGTTATTTTCTCTCTAGTGTTTAAAAAAAAAATCCTAGTGTAAACTGCTATCTTTGTCAAAAAGCAATAATTTTTAAAAAATGTGCATTTTTGAAATTCATATGACCTTCTATAATTGCTAACATAATTTGGAATTTAGCGAGAGAACAAAACTTTCTCAGAGTAGGTTTGGAGAGTGGGACTTGGAGAATGGGCTTGTCATTAAGTGGATGAAAATGAATTTGCCCTTTAGAAGTTACTGTTCCCATCAGTTTACTTTGATCTTTGAAAAAGGACATTTGTCACCAGTATTTTGGGTTCAGTTTTTGAGGGTTGCCATCTGTCTAGCTGATAACTATGTTTTATCATTGATATTACAAGAATAAAATTAATATGGAACTAATTGTATAGAAGGTAGATTCTATTTGCCATGACTACACATGACCTGTAAGTGAAGATACTGCCCGTTATTATGAGATGCATCATATGTATCTTGGACTTAGCATTGGTTATTAACACATACCATTTCTTTATTAATTTGTTGTAGGAGGGAATAACATACTTGCTTCTGGTAGGCCAGCTTCAATCTAGTCTTTCAGCTTTGCTCCTAGGTCCTCCTGGCAGATGCACATCAGTTTTCCTTTTTAAGGCCCAAAGTTAAACGATGAACTAATTAATTACGTAGTAAGCAAGGACTTCAACATGTCCAAATTACGGGTTGTATTCTGTAGGGTTTTAAAAAAACATATTTATATTGACTTATAGTAATGATTGTAATTTAAATGCTTTATATATAGGTATATTTTTTTCTTTTTTAATATATATATATTTTTTGTCAAAGGAATAAGTCCCCCTGTCAGTGGAGGATGGGATACTTCAACCTGGGGGTTAAAATCCAACACTGAACCTCAGAATCAACCGGTAGCCTCTCCTAAAGCAATTACAAAGCCAGTTCGGAGAACTGTGGTAGATGAATCTGAAAATTTCTTCAGTGCCTTTCTCTCTCCCACCGATGTCCAGACCATTCAGAAGAGTCCAGTGGTATCGAAACCACCAGCTAAATCACAGAGACCAGAAGAAGAAGTGAAAAGCACCTTACAGGAGTCCTTGCACGCTGGACAGTCAAGAACAACTGAAGCCGCTGAGTCGAAAGTAGAAGACTCTCCTCCATTTGTATCGGGGGAAACTCTGGCAGCCAGTACTCTGTCTCCTAAAACTGAGGGCAAGCATGAAGAAACTCTTAATAAAGAATCTGATACAAAGGTGTCAGCAGTACATTTGAAAGTATCTGAAAGTATAATTCACGTGAAAACAACTAGGGAAAATGTATCTAATATGCCTACACAGCCTCTCACAGCGGAAACAAAGGACATGGCTTTGGAACCTAAGGAGCAAAAACATGAAGACAGACAGAGCAATACACCTTCTCCTCCTGTTAGTACCTTCTCATCAGGTACTTCTACCACTAGTGATATTGAAGTTTTAGATCATGAAAGTGTAATAAGTGAGAGCTCAGCAAGCTCGAGACAAGAGACTACAGATTCAAAATCAAGTCTGCACTTGATGCAGACATCCTTTCAGCTTCTCTCAGCATCTGCTTGTCCTGAATATAATCGTTTAGATGATTTCCAAAAACTCACTGAGAGTTGCTGCTCATCTGATGCTTTTGAAAGAATAGACTCATTTAGTGTACAGTCATTAGATAGCCGTAGTGTAAGCGAAATCAATTCAGATGATGAATTGTCAGGCAAGGGGTATGCTTTAGTACCTATTATAGTTAATTCTTCAACTCCAAAGGCTAAAACAGTTGAATCTGTTGAAGGAAAACCTGAAGAAGCAAATGAAACATTAATTATGCCCACTGAAGAAACAGAAATGGAAGAAAGTGGACGAAGTGCAACTCCTGTTAACTGTGAACAGCCTGATATCTTGATTTCTTCTACACCAGTAAATGAAGGACATAGTGTCCTAGACAAGGTGGCTGAGCAGCCCGAAGTTCCTGAAAGTGAGCCAGAAGCACTTTCTGAGAAGGAAGATGTATTCAAGGTAACTATAGGAAGTGGAAGGGGATTTTTTGATATGCTTTTCAGAGATTAAATCATTGGTTTATTTTTAATATTCCGTGATGCCTAATGGTTTGTACTGATTAAAAAAGACAGGCATTTTGCATTTAAGTGTGGTGTTAAGGATCTTAAACTTGAAGAATTATTGATGCTAAATTATTTGAAATTTCTCGAAGACAAGTATGGTAGCATAAGTTGATATTTCAGTATAACCAAGCATAAAAAAGTTTCCATCTTAGGCCTTTACTGTTGAGTCCTTATCACCTTAATATTCTCTTTTGCTGGACTCATTAATTTATTAGTTTGCAAGGGACTGTCTTCTTATGTAAACAGATACCGTCACCTCCTTTGCAGATAATGCTCAAACAAATCTAAATATTATATGATTTTTCTTATATCGAAAATATTTTGCATGTTCACATTATTTGTAGCAAATCTTGAATGAAAAATTTGGTCTCAGATCATTGATGTTTTTCTGTTGTTATTAATTGCTTGTTTGTTTTTTATGTTGTTTTTGATATTTCCTACTGATAGCTATCTTAAATGAATAAGAAAGGGAAATGTCCAAGGATCAAAAGTGTTGTTTAGGAATGACAAATTGCTTTCACCTAATATGTAAAAAAGGAGAGTGGTGTAAATTCTTTAACATTAAATCACAGTTTTCGTTTTCCCTATGAATTTTAGGTGTAGAAATTGAGTTGGATCTGGCATCTTTAATAGACTCTTCTGAGATACAGGATATCTTGAAGAAATGTCCTCTAAGTGTCATGTATTGAATTATTTAAAGTAAAAAAAGTGCCAGATTCTGTTACCTAGGTTTAATATTATTCACAAACAAAATGCCATGCTCTAGCTATAATAGCAGTTTGAATTCCTAGAAACCAACACTATTTATTATTAATAATATATTTTTGAACCATTGTTAGAAGGTAAGTGATTTCTAAGTTAATCTAGACCTAAATCAGGTAAGACTTTATTTATTTATTTTTTAGTACAAAAGGCACCATTCCTCCCCTCATGCACAAGTGTATCACTGCTTCAGCAGAACCTAAGGAATAAGATAGTCTAACCATTCCTTTTTGCTTAGCTTTATACTAATATATTCTGGAGATTTAAAAATTATATGCCTATCGATTTTCTAAAGTTAATTTCATTTTTTAAATGCAATGTATCATGCTAAAAATGTTGCATGTTACATGTTTGGGTTGAAGAATAATATGGAGAAACAAACACTTGTATATCCAGTACCCAGTAAGATAGAGAACATTAGTAGAAGCTTTGAAGCCCCTCTTTGATCTTTTTGATTGCATCTCATCTCCCTTCCTTTTTTAGTGGTTATGTACACTCTTCCCACATTTTTGCTATTGCAAACGAATTGCTGTAAATGTTTTCTCCTCTGAGGTACACCTAAAAGTAGAATTTTCTACATGAAGGGGTATGTAGATCTTTAACTAGATATTGCTTAACTGTTTTCCAAAGCGTTTTACCAAACTACCAACTAGGTGGTTGTAGTACTAATTTATACCCTCCTACCCACTCTGTGTGAGTTCTTGCTGTTCTATGTCTGCTGTGTTCCCAGTTTTGTTTTTAATTCTTTTTATGAGATAATGCTGTTTTATTAATTACAGTGATTCGGCGGCCTTTACTTTTTCACCTGCATGTAAAAATGGTCTTTTAAAGTTAAATGTTGGACTTTTGTGTATTCTTCTTATCCAGACAGTTGAATTTCTGAATGAGAAACTGGATAAAAGGGAAGCTCAGTTATTATCTCTTAGTAAAGAAAAAGCACTTCTAGAAGAAGCTTATGATAATCTGAAAGAGTAAGTACTTTACAAATGTGAGTAATTTTACACATTTTGTAGTGGTCCATACACTTGGTTATTACTTAAGAATGTTTTTTAAGTTAAAATGTTTTATATTTTAACTTGTTTATAATTATTGAGAATTGAATGGTATTACCATTCCACCCTTAGAGATTACTTTTCTCCTCAAATTATCTTACTCTTTTACCACTGGCACTGAAGAGAGGTGTTTTGCAAAACAAAAACAAAAAAAAACCTCTTCCCTTTTGTTATTAATAATCTATTAGTATTAGAGATTTAAAAGGTATATTTAGAGAAAACTGAGATTATAGTTTAAAAAATTACTGAGTACTAGTTTGCTTTAAGGAGCTGATTAGTAAAATGTGACACAATTAAGATTTAACAGTGAAAAGTTTTAGTTACCTTTTTGTAATTTTTACACATCATGTATTGGTGACATTTTCAATTTCTAATGGGTTTTCTTTGAAGTGTTTTAAAATAAATTAAGCAGGTAATTTTTCTCTTAAAAGTTAACAGGCCTAAAATTAATCTATTTTAGTAAAGTGTATGTTGAAGAGAATGTTAGTTTTTTTTTTTTTTTTGCAAACTGAACTCATCTGTTAACTTTAGAATATATAAACAAGTATTTTCAGTCTCAGTATTATTTTAAATTTAGTGAAATGATCAGAGTGAAAGAAGAGAGCAGCAGCATTTCTTCCTTGAAAGATGAGTTTACTCAAAGAATTGCAGAAGCAGAAAAGAAAGTTCAGCTAGCCTGCAAAGAGAGAGATGCTGCTAAAAAGGTAATGGAAGTTTAAAATAATATTAAATAAACTCTACAGAGACATATTTTTTGAGGAATGCATTATTATTTTGGTATGGGAAAAAAGAAGTAAGATTAAAAAGGATACCATGTAGTATATTAACACTTAAATTTTAGATTTTTCGCACCTCTAGGATTACAGACTTTTGATACTTTGAAAAAAATCTAAGCCAGTATTTGTATAATTTATGTGTAAGTCCTTGCAAGATATATAGCAAGGATCTTTAGAGTAATTTTTATAAATGATAAGTCCATCAAAATAAAAATAAATAACACTTAAATCTAAATGGCATTCTATACATTTTAAAAATTACCATTACTCTCATTTGTTATTTTTCCCTTCTGCTTTAAATATATATATATATATACACACACACACACATATCTATACTCCTTCAAGTCAAAGTAATTTTAAAATAAAAATTCCTAATGATTAGTGACATTGAATATTAGAATAAAGTGTTGATTTATTCTAATGTAGGATTTCTCAACCTCAGCACTACTGCCATTTTGGGCTGGATAATTTTATATTGTATAGGACTGTCCTGTGCATTGTCGGGTATTTACCAGCATCCCAGACCCCTACCTACAAGATGCCAGTATCACCCTTCCCTCCTCAACCCCAACCTAATCCCCCCTCAGTTGTGATAATTGAAAATGTTGCCACACATTGCCAGATGTCCCCTTGGGAGCAAAATTGCTCCGGATTGAGAACTATTTGTTCTAATTCTTGTAATTTGGAACAGTTGGCTGTTTCAGATATTGGTAACCAATTAAGGTTAGTAATTATTGCTTGTATCCCAAGTATTATAGCATTTCTCAGTATTTCCCCTTCTGAGGTTGTTTTCCCCCTTCTTGATGAATGTCAATGTTAATATTTATAATTTTTCTCTATATATTCTTACAGAAAAGAAATATGATATACTTCTATCTGCTTGGTTGCTTTAATTAGCAACTTTAATTAGTATCATTTTAGACACTGATAATAACCTGAGACTATCTAACCAACTTAACTCTTCGTGTTCTTGCTCTATTCCATCTGAATATAGTACAAAAAGTAGATTTTAAGTAATGTTTGTCTTCTGTAGTGCACTTTGAATTATAGATCTAAAATAGATCTAAACCATTAATTATAGCTGGAAAAAACTTGGGTCCTATGTTTTAACACATTTTATGTGTACTGCCATGTATGAACCCCCTGCTTAGGATCCATAGGAAATTCAAAGGTGAATTTAATTACCTTAAGTGAAGAGTTTGCTTTTCTACTGTTGGGAGGCAAATAATGTCAACAAATGTATAGTAGTAGGCAGTTGAATAAGCACTTTGAAATGGTATCATGGAGGATGAATTCTGATCAGAGGAACTGAGGAAGATTTCATGGAAGACATGACATTCTTAACTGGACCTTGATGGATGAAATTTTGACAGTTGGAAATGGACCTCAATGTTGTGGATAGTTCAGAGCATGGGCTTTAAAGATTCACAGACCTGGGTTTAAGTTACAACTCTACGACTTTATAGCTCTCTGACCTTCAGAGTTTACTCAAGGTTTCTTAGTCTTAATTTTCTTATTTGTGTAGTTGAATAGTACAAGTGCCTCCCTCCCAGGATTGTTGTAAGGATTAAATGATAACGGATACAAAGCATGGTTTAAATACCTAATAAATGTTAGTTTATTTTAGCTATTTTTAGTTTCAGAGCATCATAAAAACCAAGTTTAAAATCATAGGACACTTTTCATATCACCATACTTCTCCATTGTAGTTTTAAAAGATAAAATATCTTAACATGTTTCTGCTGAATCTCTGCTTTATTAAAGTAGATCGAACCTTATGAAATTATGTTTTTTCTCTCAGTTCACAACATGTTTGTAAGTGCAGTGAGTTTCAGATGAGGAAAAGGAATACAGTGAAAAATGGAGATATATAATTGAATGTTTCAAAAATAATGCTTAACCTGTAGAAAATATGTGTAGAGATACTCAAAAAGAGTATTGTAAGTTAACTTCTTCTCATTTCCATTTCCATATTAAAACCTGTTTATGTCTGAATTCAGGTTTATGTCATTTTCAAAGTTGTTCACTTACTCTTAATTAACCAAGGTAATATAAACTCAGGTTAACAGTACAAAACTTATGGATTCTTATTGAGAATGTGAGTATTTGGATATGGAAAAAAATTGAAAAATATGCCCAGAATGAGAGTAATGCTTTATGTTACTCATATTCTTTCTTTTTTAATTAGGAAATCAAAAGTATAAAAGAAGAACTTGCTACTAGATTAAATAGTAGTGAAACGGCAGACCTTTTGAAAGAGAAAGATGAGCAGATCCGTGGGTTAATGGAAGAAGGTACGTAAAATATTTAGTTGGTTATGAAAAATATTGTGAGAACAGGAAGATACCACGTGACTAGCTGCTGCTTCCTAATGAAAAAATATTGGAAGCAAGAACGGTTTGGACTTAAACCTCAGAAATGGTAGGCAACAATTCATGGAAGAATGGGGAGCAAGATGTAGAGAGGTAGAGGTATAATGTATGTAGCTTTTTGTTTCTAGGGAGGTAAAAAAATAACTCCTTGAGAAATAGAATTTTGTGCTTCCTTAAGAAAGCTTCTAACAGGTTTTAGAGCCCTCATTTAAACCAAGATATTTGAAAGTTATAATTCTGGAGTTTATATAGTATCTGAATCTCTAGCTTGGGTACTATGTGCTATCATTTTATTGTTCTGGCATTTGATAGTGAATTTTTTCTCACATTCATGTTTTAATTTTTTAGTTATTAAGTACTTTCTCTATGAAAAGATTCATAATTAACAGGGTTATGAAAATTAAAGATTCTTCATGAGATAAAACATTACAGTTGGACATTGAATTAATTTTTTTCTGTAATGTCATAGGAAAGAAGGTAGTTTTGGAAAGGATGGTTAAATAAATTTTTCTTTTTCTTAAAGTTTTTTAGTTATAAGAGTAATGCTTGCTACTTGCAGAAAATTTTGAAGTTATAGGAAGTATATGAAGAACGAGAAAAAATAGATCATAATTCAGTTTTATAAGGAAATATTAATTTCTTCTAGTTCCTTTTTAATGCATTTTATTACATTTTTAAACATAATTAAGATCATACATCTAATTTGCAGTGTTCTTTCTTTTACATTTCCCTATGCTGTTAGATGTTTTGATACCATTATTAATGGCTGTGTTAAAGTCCATTATATGGATATATTATAATTTGTTTTACTCTTCCTGAGGTTATACATTTATTTCTAAAATGTTAATATTACAAATAGTAGTGGGATGAACATTTCTGTACTTAAATCACTGCACTTAAGTGAATTTCCAGAGTAAGTGTTTGAGGACAATTGGAAATAATCACTTCATTTGAAAAAGTTAGTCTTACCCAATTTTTCTTTTTCATTTATTCAGCTAATATTTAACAGTTAATATGTCAGATATTGTGTTTGATATAGTAATATATATGACACATTCCCTGTCCTTTAGGAACTTATAGTTTAATGAGAGGGAAATATAGGTACACAGATAATTATAAAGCAATCTTAGCACTAAAATACATGAAACACATAATTGTATCTCAAGACATCTTGCAGTCAGATACTGTCTTGTGTTACAACATTAGAGACTGAAGGGACGGCTAAGTACATGGTTTCATAATTAAAAAAAAATTATTAAGAATATTAATATCAAATTTCACTTCATTGGAATTTACTAATTTAATCAGAGAGTGAGCTGATGTTTTCTTTTGCTTAATGAACTTCTTTATAGAGAAAATAGAATGATTTCATCTATGGGTATATTCACATACTGCTTCTGTATACCCTAAAAGTATTTTTTAACTCAGAGCTGAAGAGCTGAAAGTCTCAAAGCTGAGAGTGCGTTACAGTGAGTAACTGATTACTTCATTACCTAGAGTCATCAACTGTTAACATCTAGCCACACCTCCTCCGTATCTCTCTGCACACGCATATACTACCCTTTTGCCAAACCACTTGAAAGTAGGTGACAGATATCATTCCACTCCTAAATTCTTTTTTTATCCAGCTTTATTGAGGTATAATTGAGAAATAAAAGTTGTATGTATTTAAGGAGTACAATGTGATTTTTTATATATGTATATATTATGAAATGATTACCACAATCAAGCTAATTAATGTATCAGTCACTTCACACACTTTGTGTCTGTGATGAGAACACTTTTAAGATCTACTCTTCTTAGCAAGTTATAGGTGTACCATACAGTGTTACTAACTTTAGCCATTATGCTGTAAATTAGATCTGTAGAACATATTCATCTTACATAATTGAAACTTTGTACTCCTTGACCAACATCTCCCCATTTCCGCCACCCACTGGCCCTTGGTAACCACCATTCTGTTCTCTGCTTCTACAAATTCAATTTTATATTCCACATAAATGAGATCATGCCATGTTTGTGTCTGGTTTATTTCATCCTCTAGGTTCATCCATGTTTTCACAAATGGCAAGATTTTTTTTTAAGCTAAATAATATTTTATTTATATCTATATCTATATTTATATCTTAACCTATCTATCTATCTATCTATCTATCTATCTATCTATCTATATAGATCTATCTATCTGTATCGCATTTTCTTTATCCATTTATCCATCGACGGCAACTTAGATTGTTTCCATACCTGGGCTATTGTAAATAAGGCTGCAGTGAACAGGGGTGCAGATATCTCTTTGAGATACTGATTTCATTACTTTTGGATATATATATTCAGAAGTGGGATCAGTGGATCATATGATAGTTCTATTTTTAATTTTTTGAGGAGTCTTCATACTGTTATCCATAGTGGCTGTACCAATTTACATTGCCACCACTAGTACACAAGGGTTCTCTTCACATCCTCTCCAGTATTTATCTTTTGTCTTTTTGATAATGGCTGTCCCAATAGGTGTGAGGTGACATCTCATTTTAGTGTTGATTTGCATTTCCCTGATGGTTAGTGGTGTTGAGCACCTTTTTGTATACCTGTTGCCCATTTGTATGCCTTTTTTGAGAAATGCCTATTCATGTCTTTAGCCCATTTTCAAAATTGGCTTAATTGTTTTTTTTGCTATCAAGTTCTGTGATTTCTTACATATTTTGGTTATGAATCCCTTATTAGTGTGTAGTTTGCACATATTTTCTTCCATTCTTCATACTGTCTCTTCACTTTGTTGTTTCCTTTGCTGTGCAGTAGTTTTTTAGTTTGATGCAATCTCATATGTCTGTTTTTGCTTTTGTAGCCTATGCTTTTGGAATCATATCCAAAAAATAATTCCCAAGCCTTATGTCAGAAAGCTTTTCCCTTATGTTTTCTTCTAATAGTTTTACCGTTTCAGATCTTACATTTAAGTCTTTAATCTATTTTGAGTTGATTTTTGTATACGATGTGTGATGGGGTACCATTTCATTTTTCTGAATATGCATATCCCAATACCGTTTATTGATGAGACTGTCCTTTCCTCATTGTGTGTTCTTGGCATCCTTGTTGAAGATCACTGGTCTGTAAATACGTGGATTATTTCTGGGCTCTCCATTTTGTTCCATTGGCCTATATGTTTGTTTTTATGCCAGTACCATACTGTTGATTACTATAGCTTAGTAATATGTTTTGAAATAAGGAAATATGATACCTCCAGCTTTGTTCTTGCTCAGGTTTACTTCAGCTATTTGAGGTCTTTTGCAGTTCCATTTGACTTTTAGGGTTGTTGTTTCTATTTTTGTGAAAAATGCTGTTGGAATTTTGATAGGAATTGCATTGAATCTGTAGTCTACTCCTTAGTTCTTCAGTCTGCATCTCTCAAGGACAAGTACACTTTTTTCTTGACGAGCACAACATCATATTCACACCTAAGAAAATCAGCATTAATTCAGAAGTGTATTCCAGCATGTATTGCATCATTTATCTCAATTGTCTCTAAAAATAACTCTCATACCTGGTTATTTGTTCTGCCCCAAAATCCAATCAAAGTTTGTTCATTGCATTTGGCCATTATGTTCTTTTAGTCTTCCAGCAATCTAGGATATCTTTTTCATGATATCAAAGATTTTGTAGAGTCCAGTTGTCCCATGGAATGCCCCATGTTCAGGAATTTGTCACTTTCTTCATGATTAGATTCAGATCAGATTTCTAGTAAGAAATATAATAGGTGATATTGTGCACCTACCACTCCATCACATCAGTGGACTCATAATGTCAGGCTGTAGCACAATTAGTGATATCAAAACTGAATGTTTGGTTAAGATGGTGACCAGGTTTCTCTATTGTAAGAGCACATTTTTTTCCCTTTGTAATTTATAATATGTGGGAGTGATTCTTTAAGACTGTAAATATCCTGTTCCCACACCATCCTTCTACCTAGTAATTTTAGCATTCATGGCTTATGCTGTCCAAATCAGTTTAACATTGACTGTTACAGCATTGTGATGTTTCAAATATTCTGTCATTTTATGTCACTGGTTAGTTAAAACATTCTATTCGTATTCTTAGAGAATCATCATTATTTGAATTTATACTTTTTGCCATTGCCAGGAGAAAAACTTTCAAAACAGCAGCTGCATAATTCTAACATCATTAAGAAATTAAGAGCTAAAGACAGAGAAAATGAAAATATTATTGCAAAGCTGAACAAAAAAGTTAAAGACCTAGAAGAAGAGTTACAACATTTAAAACAGGTGAATATTAACCATTCTCTGCATATATATATTGTTATTGCTTCCAATATGAACATATGGCCAGGGTTTATAAAACATTTGGGATGATTTATTGAGGTATATCGTTTGGGAAGAATTTTCCAAGCAATTTAATAGTGAATGTTGGGACTTCCCTGGCAATCCAGTGGTTAAGCTGCCACGCTTCCACTGCAGGGGGCGCCAGTTTGGTCCCCGGTCAGGGAACTAAGATATCACATACCCTGCGGCGTGGCCAAAAAAAAAAAAGAAGTGAATGTGAAGATTCTTCTTCGTTATTATAATACTTGAGATTCGTGGAATACAGTTATTTCCTGTGGTGTTTTTTTATTGAAAAATACCTTTGTTTTTATAATATAGGTCCTTGATGGCAAAGAAGAGGTTGAGAAACAACATAGAGAAAATATTAAGAAACTAAATTCTGTGGTAGAACGCCAAGAGAAGGATCTTGGCCGACTTCAAGTAGACATGAATGAACTTGAAGAAAAGAACCGAAGTATTCAAGCTGCTCTTGATAGTGCATACAAGTAAGAAAATGAACAAATGTGCAACTCGTTTAAAATCAGTTATCAGAGCAGGATGTTGAAGAAACACTTTTTCCATTATCTGATCACTAGTAACGTTTATAAACTTACCTATATATGAACTTGTGACTGGTTAAAGCAAATTCGACAGAGAGTCCTCACTGTAGTCACTGCTTATTGTGTGGTGAACTCTTCCTCATTCTGTAGATCTCATGGAAATCCACCTGGAAACTTCATTAATATGGCCATGTAATTAACTATATTATTTTAACTTAAAAATCATCTATTTAATTTTTTAAGAGAACTTACTGATCTCCACAAAGCCAATGCTGCAAAGGATAGTGAGGCCCAGGAAGCTGCTCTAAGTCGTGAAATGAGAGCTAAAGAAGAACTTTCTGCAGCACTGGAGAAGGCCCAAGAAGAAGCCCGTCAGCAGCAAGAAACATTAGTGATTCAAGTAAGCATTAGATGAAAAATTAGTCTTTAAAATCTTTGTTTGTGCTTCTGCAAAATAAAGAATCTGTTAATTTGAATCAAACCTTATGTAGTGGCACATGTGTTACATTTTCTTTATAATCCTGTTGGGCTTATAAATCCTGTTGGGCTCATTTTCTAAGAGTACTGGATTGTGCCAAGCTTAATCAATTGTGTGTTTTTTTAAACTGTTGTTAAAGTGATGCTTACATTATACCAGTATTGCTTACGTTTTGGGGGGAATTTCAGACTTATTTGAGAACACTATGAAATCTAGGGATGTTCTTACCAGGGAAATGCACGAATGCAGATAAATACTAAACATTGCATATAATTTCAGGAGAATCTGTTTAACTCCTGAGCTCATTCATAGCATCTGTGGGAGTCCATGGACCTCAAATGAAGGAAGAAAACCAACATTTGTCAGGCTTTGTCTTATAAAATCATCATTTGATAGATATTTGGGTTATTTACACTTTTAAATTTTACTTATTTATTTTTATTGAGGTGTAGTTGATTGATGTACAATATTATGTAAATTTCAGGTGTACAACATAGTAATTCACAATTTTTAAAGGTTATACTCCATTTTTAGTTATTATCAAATATTGGCTATATTCCCTGTGTTGTACAATATATCCTTGTAGCTTATTTATTTTATACATAGCAGTTTGTACCTCTTAGTCCCCTATTTCTAATTTTCTCCTCCCCACTTCTCTCTTCCCTCTGATAACCACTAGTTCTTTAAATCTGAGTCTGTTTCTTTTTTGTTATATTTACTAGTTTGTTTTATTTTTTAGATTCCATATATAAATGATATTATACAGTATTTGTTGTTCTGACTTATGTTACTAATCATCCATGTGGTTGCACATGGCAAAAATTTGAGTCTTTTTTATGGCTGAGTAATATTCCACTATATATATACCACATACTATGTGCGTATACACACACACACCATATATATATATATATATGTATATATATATGTATATGTATATGTATGTGTATATCTCTGTTCATCTGTTGATGGACACTTAGGTTGCTTCCATATCTTGGCTATTGTAAATAATGCTGCTATGTACATTGAGGTGCCTGTATCTTTTCAAATTAGTGTTTTCATTTCCTTTGGATATATACCCAGAAGTCTTTACACTTTTTGGTTATTATGGATAATGCTGCTATAAACATTAATTTACAAATTTTTGTGTGAACACATATTTTAAATTCTCTTAGATATATACCCTTGGGTCGTATGGTAATCCTTTGTTTAACTTTTTCGGGAACTATCAAACTTTTCCACAGCTGCTGAACCATTTTATGTTCCCACCAACCATGTATGAGGGTTTCAGTTTCTCTACATTCTTGCCAGTATTTGTCATTGTCTTTTTTTTTTTTATTATAGCCCTTTTAGGGGTGTAAAATGGTATCTGAGTGTGGTATTGATTTACATTCCCTTAATGATTAATGATGTTGAGCACCTTTTTATGTGCTTATTGACTATTTATGTATCTCCTTTGGAGATATTTATTTAAATGTTTAAATCCTTTGCCCATTTTTTATATTACCTTTTTATTGTTCATTTGTAAGAGTTCTTTATATATTCTGCATATTAGACCCTTATCAAAAGTAGGATTTGCAAATATTTTCTCCCATTCTGTAGGTTGTCTTTCACTTTCTTCATAGTGTCCTTTGATACACAAAAGTTCAATAAATTTTGATGAAGTCCAGCTTACCTATTTTTTCTTTCGTTGCTTGTGCTTTGGGCATCACATTTAAGAAACTGTTGCCTAATTCAACATCATGCAGGTTTTCACGTGTTTCTTTCTACAGTTTTTATAGTCTTAGTTCTCACATTTAGACCTTTTACATGTGAATATCAAATTGTTCCAGCACTACTTGTTGAAAAGACTATTCTTCCCTCATTGACCTCAATGCACTTTTGATTTAATTTCACAGCGATATGTAAAACATTTACATGATGCCAAAGTGTGAAAGCTGTATAACAAAATATATTAAGATAACATTTACTTCCAACTTAGCCCCTCCCTATTCCCTTTCTTTGCCTGTAAATAACCATTTTATTAGTGTTTCTATTTGTAAATGCAAGAAAACATACATAATTACATTTACTTATATACCCCCCACATATATATACACACCTACACGTATACACACATTTGTTTGTATCTCTCTCATCCTTCCTACATAAAATATAGTTTACTATTGATACTGTTTTACAGCTTGCTTTACTTACCTAATAAAACATCCTAGTGATCATTCCATGGTAGAGCATAGAGCTTTTTAAAAAATTCCTTTTTATAGTTCTATAGTATATCATTGTGTGAATATACCATTCAGTCAGTTCCTATTAATGGATGTTTGGGTTGTTTCCGATGTTTTGCTGTTGTAAATTACACCATGGTCCTTGTGCTTCTGCCACTCCCTCACTGGGATAGATAAAAATATTAATATTTTAAATTAAAAGTACTCGAACGTAGTAACAAAAATTGGGGGAATGGGAGATAGAGAGTATATGGGGTTACCATTCAAAAAATCATCACCTTTTACAAGTCCTGCCAGTTTTGTGTATTAACTTCTTGTCCTTATCTTCATGTACATATTTTTTATAATTGATATATATATATATAATTTTATAGTTTTTTCATTTAAGATTAAGTTGTACATTTCTACATGTTTTTTATGTTCATTTTAATTTTTATTGGGTATTTTATTAATGTATCCACATTTACAAAAATAAATGACTGCTAATAGATATTAACGATATTTCTTGTTTCGTTTGTTTTTGTTAGTCTAGCTCACAGTGTAGAGAACATCTTTGTATGTTTACAGATCTGCTTCCATAGAATAAATTCTCAGGACTAGGACGATCAGATGAAAGAATGTAAGAAGTTTGATGATTATGTTGCCATAACGCTTTCCAAAAAGGCTGTAGCAGTTTACAACCTGTGCAGCTGTGTATGAATATAGCAGCTAGTTTTTATAGCTCATATAGCTCCTATCACATTCTGCATTACACTGCGAACGTTTATGGATGCATTGTCTTTCCTCCTATATTGTATGGCAGTGGCTGGGCCTTGTACATACTTACATGCTTTGTGTGTGTGTGTGTGTGTGTGTGTGTGTGTGTGTGCCTTATCAAGCTTTCCTAAGTACATATTGAATACATATGGCTCGGGGATTGCCTGAAGAATGGGATGTGGTAATCATACGTAAAAGCTCATTGGATAGTGAAGAGTATTATACATGGACAGTAAGTCAACACAAGACAAAATATGTAGTTAGCAGAAAGTTATAGATAATATTGTGATATTGGTTGTGATAGTGTTGTTGGTTCTCCTGATACAGGTGGGGGACCTTAGGCTGGCACTGCAACGTGCAGAACAAGCAGCTGCCAGAAAAGAGGATTATTTACGTCATGAGATCAGTGAACTCCAGCAGGTACTGTCAGAGTTTCCCTAAACACAAATCTGAGATGCGTTTTTCGAGAAATACAAAATGACTCAGTGGGGTAATGTTCTTAGAGTTGAGAAGATTTCTCCCATACTTATCATTTGCTGTATTTTTGTGGCTTATGTGAATAAAACCAGAGTGGGCACCTTAATAATGTATAAGAAAAGCCCTAATTTTGTTTTCTAGAAAATAATTTTATCATGATAGATATGTAATATATTCAGTGTTGTTTTTTCATTTGTAGTGGCCGATTTATTAATTATTATCAGTCTCTGATTACTGTGGGGCAGATGAGCAATGCCTAGTTTTTATGCTACTGCTCTGTTAATTTCAGTCAATGAACATGTACAGGAAAAGGGGGGGAAAATGCCCCTCAGGTTGATCTTCTGTTTTTATAAATACTTAGAAATATTTGGATGAGGAGGCAACTACTGGGAGGTTTGGATGGTACTCTTTATAATCTTAAGGTATTCAAAGGCTGTCTTTATCTTAGAAATGCTCTGTAAAGAAGCACTTATTTAGTTACTCTGTTGCACAACTTAACTGTAACTTAAGGATTGAATAGTTAGAAAATAATTTAATAAAAAATCATTTTATCTTGGAGAAGTAGTTTTTCCCAGAAATCTCTCATAAAGTTTCTTTGCTAGCATTTTTAGTGTTTTTACTGCTGTCAGTAGTAATGACTTAAGAATGTCATGATTCAGAGACTCCAGGAAGCAGAGAATCGAAACCAAGAACTGAGTCAAAGTGTTTCATCAACAACAAGACCGTTGCTTCGACAGATAGAAAATTTGCAAGCAACTCTAGGGTCCCAGACGTCATCATGGGAGAAGTTAGAGAAGAATCTTTCTGATAGACTTGGTAACTGCTTTAGTTCTTAAGCTCAATGTAGAAGCCCTTCCATCTTGTTTTAGAATTAGGGTAATGGTATGAAATTGAAATCCACTTGATCTCATGATTTCATTTTGTGTCTAACTTGTAGATTTTTACCTCTTCTCCTCTTTTACATTTATTTTCTAATACCTTAATTGACTCTTTCAAAACATTCCTTACACGATGTGTCTGGTACTGTCTAAAATACTTCCATGTCATTCTTACATTCATTTTTACAAACTGTTGTGCTCAACTGTTTTCTTGTCCATTGCTAAGTCTGACCTCATTCTAGCTTGTCTGTAGTAGTGTAGGAAGTAGAGATCAGATATGATTCTAGTCAGTGGTAGAATTCCAAGAGCAGAGATAGGTCTAAGTTAGATTAAGGTCAAATTCTAGTAGACAGATGCTGTGGAGTCTTAAGGTTCCATATTTTGCTTCTTTACAGAAATGCTCTAGGTTGCCCTTCTGTGCTGTTAATAAAAAGAAAATTATTCTTCTAAGATACTTATTCAAGTACAGAATATGTACATATTAGATATCCCAGAAGCTAGCAAATGGTGAAAAATTCCTGTGTCCATTCTACGCCTAAAATTAACTGTAATTTGAGAGACATCATGGTGTAGTGATAAAAGCAGACGTGAATGGGTGTCAGGAGACTTGGACTCAGGGTTTTTATGTTTTGTTTTGAATCACCCAGTCAGACAGTCTGGAGCAAGACACTTACCTTCTCTGGACTACACCCTGAAAATCATGAGGGGTGAACTAGATTAGTCGCTTTCAAACATTATTCAGTAGATCCCTTGTATGTGTATGTCTTAGGGCTGGCTGTCATGGTGAGGGGGAAGCTTGATAAGTAAGCTGCTGGGCTCCCTCCAGGCTGCTTTAATGAAAGTAGTGCCTCCTTTATCTTTTTTTTTTTTTGGTCCTTGTAGCTCCATGTAAGATTTTGTCTGGAAATAGATTTATCTGCTCAAAAAGAAAAATCACTGAACAGATGAACCTTCATATATTGTTTAATTTCTAGGTATTAATTTTAGGTCTATTATTTATCTTGGACCACTTTTTGAGACCCATTTGTTATGAAATATGACATATCTGAAAATGACACCTTCTGAAACAAATATTTATTTAGCAATAAAATGAAAGCAAGAAGCCATTATTTTTGTGGCTTCTAAACTGGAGCCTACACAGCCTCAGGGATATGTGGTATTGTGCTGGAATGTAGGCAGAGCCACAGGACAAACGTACCATATAATGCTATAAATAAGAGCATAGATACAGTATAGAACAGAATTTATAATGTAAAGTAGAGATATTATTAGGTCTACTTTGGTGGGGAAAAAATATGAAAATTCTTGCCTTTGTTAAATCTCAGAATTTTATCCACTAGTCCTTTTTTTTAAATTGTAATTGTCAATTGAGCTAACTGTAGATTCATATGCAGTTATAAGAAATGATATAGAATGGTCCCTTGCATGCTTTCCCCAATATCCATATGTTAACACTTTGCAAAACTATAGTAGAATATCACAATCAAGGTATTAACTTTGAAACGACCTTCTGATTTTATTCTGATTTCCCCAGTTTTACTGGTACTTATTTGTGTATATGTATGTATATGTGTCTATGTGTGTATTAAGTTTTATACAAGTTTACCACTTGTGTAGGTTCATGTATCCATCACTACAGTCAAGATATTGAATAGTTTTAACACCACAAAGATCCCTCATTTTGCCCTTTAAAATCATACTTAGCACCCTCATGGCCCTCCCTCCCTGTCTCCAATCCCTGGCAGCCACTAATCCTCCACTTCTAAAATTCTGGAATTTCAAAATGTTATGTAAATGTGGAACTTCCCTTGCAGTCCAGTGGTTAAGACTCCGTGTTTCCATTGCAGGGGGCATGGGTTTGATCCCTGATTGGGGAACTAAGATCCCACATGCCGCATGGCACTGCCAAAAAAAAAAAAAATTATGTAAATAGAATTGTATAACATGTGACATTTTGGGGATTGGCTTTTTTTGCTTAGTGTAATTTCTTGGAGATTCATACAAGTTCTTATGTGTATCAATGATTTAGTCTTTATTGCTGAGTGTTTTTCTTTTTTTAAAAAAATTATTTATTTATTTATTTTGGCTGCACCGGGTCTTAGTCGCGGCATGAGGGCTTCTTAGTTGCAGCATGTGGACTTAGTTGTGGCATGCAGACGCTTAGTTGCGGCATGCATGCGGGATCTAGTTCCCCAACTAGGAATCGAATCTGTGCCCCCTGCATTGGGAGCATGGAGTCTTACCCACTGGACTACCAGAGAAGTCCCTGCTGAGTGTTTTTCCATGTATGTAGCACATCTTGTTTAAACATGTACCTGACGAAGGATGTCTGGGCTGGATCTAGACTTTGTATGGATAAAGCTGCTGTGAACATTCATATACAGGTTTTAGTGTGAACTTAAGTTTTCATTTCTCTGGATAAATGCCCAAGTGTGCATTTGCCAGGTTTTATGGGTAGTTGCATGTTTAGTTTTTTAAGAAAATGCCAAATTGTTTTCCAAAGTGACTGTATCTATGAGAATAATCCAGTTTCTCTACATCCTTGCCAGCATTTTCTTTCAGTGTTGTCCCTATTTTTTCTTTTAGTCATTCAGACAGGTGTGTAGTGATGCCTTATTATGATTTTAATTTGCATTTTCCTCACGAAAGATGGTGAATGTCAGTTTATATGCTTATTTTCCATTTGTACGTCCTCTTCGGTGAAATGTTTATGTCTTTTGCCCATTTTCTAATTGGAATGTTTGTATTTTCACTGGTGAGTTTTGAGACTTCTTTATGTATTCTAGATGCTAGTCTTAGATAACATGGTTTGCATTTATTTCCTCCAAGTCTGTAGCTTGTATTTTCATCTTTTTCACATAGAACAAAAGTTTAAAATTTTGAAGAAGTCCGGTTTATCAGTTTTTCTCGTTATGGCTCATGCTCTTTGTGTCAAACCTAAGAACTCTTTGCCTATCCCTAGATCCTGAACATTTCTTCTGTTTTTTTCGAAAAGTTTTATAGTTTGTTTTTTTTTTTCAGTTGAAGTATAGTTGACTTAAAATATTATATTAGTTTCCAGGTGTACAACAGTAATTTGACATTTTTATAGATTATACTTCATATAAAGTTATGATAAAATATTGACATATTCCCTGTGCTGTACATTACATCCTTGTAACTTTTCTATTTTATACCTGGTAGTTTGTACCTGTTAATCCCCTTCACCTGTTTTACCCCTCCCCTCATTATATTTCATTTTATAATTAAGTGTATGATCCATTTGAGTTAATTTTCATATGCTGTGTGAAGGTTAGTTTGAGGTTCTTCTTTTTTTTTTTCCTTTGACTATCCAATTGACCCAGCACTATTTGTTGATTCACTACTCTGTTGATACATGACTCCACTTGCAAATTAAAATATTTTGGTGAAAAAAGTGATAAAACACATATAAATTAAGACTTTTTTTGTCTCTCTAGGCAGGCCTGCCTTAGTCAATGAGTACTTACAGTTTTAAGTGTGGCTATTTGCATCATTAAAAGTTTGAAGTCAGAATCTACTTGTTATCTTGGCCTCTTGAATGTATGTATATGTGATTTTTCTTTTTTACCCTACAATCAGGTGAATCCCAGACCTTGTTGGCAGCAGCAGTTGAGAGAGAACGTGCGGCCACAGAAGAACTTCTTGCCAACAAAATTCAAATGTCTTCCGTGGAGTCACAGAATTCTCTCTTAAGACAAGAAAATAGTAGATTTCAGGCCCAGCTAGAATCAGAGAAAAATAGGCTAAGAAAACTAGAGGATGAAAATAATAGGTGAGCATGTTTCTTGAGTGCTATTCTTGGTAGTTTCATGACATTTTAAAGCACTTTAAAAAAATGTGGTGTTGGATTTTAGCTTCATTGCACTGAGAACTGAAAATACATATTTTTAGTGTTTAAAGTCAGAGTCATTAGTAATAGGATATTATACCAAGATAGGACCGGGATTCATTAAACCTTGCATAGGCTCTCGAAATTGGATGGCATGTTCTGAATGTATTTGCATTTTCCAGAGAAAAGATTCATTGCTTTAATTAGATTTTTTAAAGGAGTCTGTTACCACAAAATAGTTTGAAGACCACTCACTGGAGTTGTTTTTATATTACAGGGGTTTAAGCATTGTTCCAATCTTTCTAAATAAATGTCTGGGCTCTTTGGAAACCATAAGCTATAAAATCCATCTATGTGAAGTTATACTAAGGCTGTGATTAGGGGTTTTATCCTGAGTTCTTCCTTGGAATTTTACTTTAAAAAAAAGTAGTCAATTAAAAATGATTCATGAAGTAAAATATATGAACTTTTGCAGACATTTTCATAGACCTCCCTAATAAGCTAATTTGTTAGCTTATTTGTTTCATAGACCTTATTTGTTTCATAGACCTTATTTGTTTCATAATTTGTTTCATAGACCTCCCTAATAACCTAATTTGTTCAGAATCTGAACAGATTGTAGAATGGTGGTATTCAAAATTCTCTTTAGAAAAAAAGTCTCTTTTTAAATGAAATCTTAATCCAGAGAACCAATAAATAAGATAACATGAAGTAGTAGTTCAGTTTTTGAGTAAAACCCAAGTCATCTGGAAAATACAGTTGGAAAATAAAGCTGATAATAAAAATGACTACTAAGTATATAACTGGAGTTAATAAAGTAGTGAGTTTTTAATAGTCTGTACTATCATCTTTTTTGTTTTAATTCCCTTTGGCTTAATAGGTACCAGGTTGAATTAGAAAACCTAAAAGGTGAATATGTAAGAACACTTGAAGAGACAAGGAAAGAAAAGGTATTTCGATTAGTGTTCGCTCACCTCTTAGGGCTTCCATTAGAGAATGGTTGGGGATGGTAGCGAACTAATGAGATGACAAGATAAAATGGGTGATGTTTCTGCTTTTGGAACTTGATCTTTAGTAGTAAAACCAATAGGAGTGTATACCTTATGTTCCTAAACTTTGAGATTGACTTATGATGATGACTTAGTATCACAGAAATTATCTAACTGTATCTCTCTCTCCATTAGACACTGTTGAATAGTCAGTTAGAAATGGAGAAAATGAAAGTTGAACAGGAAAGGAAGAAAGCAATTTTCACTCAAGAAGCAATAAAAGAAAAGGTATTAAATTTTGTTTTCTTTTTGATGTAACCAGTTAGTAGCTGTTGTGATTAATCATTATTTGTTTTGTAATTTTAGCTACACTTTATAAATACCATTTCTTATGTCTAAAATCAATAGAGTGATAAATTCTAGTAGTATAATCAGTGTTCTGCTCAGAGTGGGTCCAGAGTAATTTGAGTTTATGCAAAGATATCTGTGATTTCTAGGATTTGAATGACAGAACCTCTTGCCCCTTTTAAAATGAATTTTTGTGGTCTCTCACTGACACTGATGCCGCTCATTTGGCCCATAGGCACCTTGGGAGTGAAACTGGTTTGTTCACTTGCTTTCTGGTTAATGAAGGTAATTTTTCTGAAGTGAGTTTCCTGTATTTAAAGGATTGGAGTATACTCGGTAGTAAGCATAATACATTAAAACTACCTATATGTGCATTGATTGAAATTACCTTTTGAATTTATTTGGTTTAAAAAAATACAGTAAAAATAAAGTGGATAAGCCAGAAACTTTATGGTTTGTAAATCTCATTGGTAATCTTATTCTAAAGAATAGGTTTAATTGGTGGTATGTTATATAATATGAAGCAGTTAGTTCATATAATTGTTCCATTAAAAACATTCTCATTCCATTAAAAATAAAACAAATTATGTTGTTATAATATAAATGAGATGATTTAACCAAGTTTGTCTACGCTTTAAATTACTAAATATTGTGCCTTTGATAAGACTTAAGATATCTGTAACATTTTATGAGGAAATTAGAATGAATCTTTGTTGTCATTGATCCTAGAAAACTTTCTTGCTTTTTTATTTATCATTTTACTCTTTAATCTGAACTGAATTTTTTTTTCTTTACACCTTAAGGAACGGAAGCCATTTTCTGTTTCTAGCACTCCCACAATGTCACGCTCAAGTTCGATAAGTGGAGTTGATATGGCAGGGCTACAAACATCTTTTATGTCTCAGGTGATGTTTTATTTCTTACACGTGTTTAGTTCTTAGACTGAATAATGATAAAGAGAATGTACAGATAGCAGTTCGACTCTCACCGTGATCTTGCTATTCTATAGGCAATTTATCTGCATATTTGTAAGGGAGTGCTAATTGCACTGAGGAAATAGAGATGGTTTTCTGCCTTTGAGAAAGTCATAGACATTTTAAAGTAAGAATTGACCAAACCATTTTGTTTGACACCTATGCACAGTCTGTAGTAACTGAATAACTATATATGCTTTCTTTAATTAACACAGGATGAGCTTCATGATCACTCATTTGGACCAATGTCTGTGTCAGCAAATGGAAGCAATCTTTATGATGCTGTAAGGATGGGAGCAGGATCAAGCATTATTGAAAATCTACAGTCTCAGCTAAAGCTAAGGGAAGGAGAAATTACTCATTTACAGGTATTAGAAAAATTAAATGTGCTGTAGAAGTAAATGAAATTTTGAGGCCCAATGAGTAGCACCCTTCATTTCCACCTGCATTCTGAACAAATTGAGAAATAAAATGAAATAGTGACACGTGAAGCCCCAAGTAAATCATATATATTAACGATAAAGGCTGGTTGGAGAAATTAGCCAAGGATGAAAGTTCAGTGGGCCTTCTGAGTGCCAGAATTTGGGAGACTGTCACAGGAAATGCTTGGCTGGAGTAGGCCACCCCATGTGTGACAGCCTGCCATGATAAGACAGAGAGGCATCTAGGAGCATGAGAGCTCCTTGCAGGCAGCTTTTTCCAAACACGAAAAAAGGGAAGTTGCTGAGCTGAGCATAGCCATTTTATTCTTCCCAGATTTTCCGCTTAGGTAAGTTGCTCCAGCTCCCCCTATGAGGAAAGAGTAAAGGTGATGAGAGAGATTAGAACTATAACATCCTAGACATGAAAGGAAACATGGTGAGTGGAGCATCCTCCCATCTTATCTTGCTTTTCAGAAACTTAATGCTGTGACAAATGTTAAAACGTTTTACCTGTTTTCATTGTTAAACTTGATACACTCGAAAGTGGAACTTTCCTCTTCTAATTTTATTATATGATTTTAGTTGAAAATATTACTATATTAAAGAAGATGTCCTTGAATTGGAAGAAAATAGATCAGAATAATCTTATTACCTGTTATGTTTGTGTAGCCCACTGTTATGCTTAAGGGCACAAATGAACTTCTTTGGTAGTTGATGATAGATTCTACCAATATGACCTACATGGTTGGCGGTTTGTTTTTATTTCTCTGGGTTTTTGTAGTAATTTAGCATAACTGAAATATATGCTATTTCCTTAGAGAAAAATGTAGAGTTGCATGTTTCAAACAGATGATTAAATTTTCTTCAGTTCTTTATCTCTCATTGTAAACCCTATAAATGGTATACCTTTGAGGAAAGTTGAAACCGTTTTTGTGCCTCTATTTCCTTTTACCAGGAGCTAGCTTATGGTTACATGTTCACATATCTATTTCTTAAAAAATAGCACATTAAATATGTTTATATTAGTGGGATTATTAAACAAGATATATTTTGATTTAAATCACTTCCTGGTAATGTTTCTCAGCTAGAAATTGGCAATCTAGAAAAAACTCGCTCCATAATGGCTGAAGAGCTAGTTAAATTAACAAATCAAAATGATGAACTTGAAGAGAAAGTGAAGGAGATACCCAAACTTCGAACTCAGCTAAGAGTAAGTATTCTTCACTCTTATTTTTAGTTTACATAAAATGCATATGTATATGTTAGTGTTTTCTTTGATAATTGAAGAGTATTAATATTTGAGTGAAGAACTTTAAAAATGAATCTTATCTTGCTTGTCACATCACACATTCCGAGTAATGTTCACAATCATGTTTAGTCTCAGCACAGGAAAATAACTAGATTTCATTTGGCCAAGGCTCATTAATAATCCTGAACTTTTGCATGATCTGAGTAGTATTTTATTGAATGATGTTATATGTATCCTCACAATTAGCATATTTGGTATTGGAAGTTGCTCTTAAGCCATATATGAGAATAGATTTTCTTTTGACTTTTCTTGTGGGGTAAATGCCAGGTAATACTTAAACCACAGTGAACCATAGAGACTGAAATTTCATCTAACGTGCTGAAATTACTGGGAGAAAAGACAGATTAAGCTATATATGGGGAGAATTGTAGATTTAGTGAAAAGATATGTTAAGATTAATAGCCATCTGGCTTATTTTGTTTTTTTTATTCTTTTATTCCAACAGACCGAGGTATGAGTTTAATTTTTATGAGAGATGACTATATACTTTTATTTAGATTGTAATGTCTTTACTGGTGGCTCATTTATGATAATATAAATATAATATTAAAGATTTTCTGTAGTTATTTAAAAATTGTAAACAAATATATTTTATAGGATTTGGATCAAAGATACAACACTATTCTGCAGATGTATGGAGAAAAAGCAGAAGAGGCAGAAGAACTTCGATTAGATCTTGAAGATGTAAAAAATATGTATAAGACTCAAATAGATGAGCTTTTAAGACAAAGGCTCAGTTAACTTCTGAAAATTACATTCCCATCGAACTGAATGTAAACATTTAATATCTAAGTACAGATATCCAATAAATTCTTTTATAGAATTAGAAAGTGGAATTTACTGTAGCATTCAAAAATTGAAAAAAATTGTTTTATAGTATATAGTAATATTTCCAGTTAAATTATTTTGTGCAGTATTTGAACTTTATTTTTAAAACTATTCTTTAAAGATTTATTTTTTACAGTCTTTTTTTTTCTTTGCCTTGAATAGCACAGAGATTTATTACTTTATCCTCATGTCATTATGGTTAGGGAAGGAGAATGGTGTTATATATTGTAGATATATAACTAATTGTATCTATAATTTATATGTTTTTGTATATATTGAGAACATTTAAAGAGTGATAGTGACATATTAACACTTTGAAATCTTTCACACTTAAATCTTCAGTATGTCTAATTACTATTTATGAAAATGGACATTGTATTCAAGTAAAAAAATTATTAAACCTGCAGTTATTAAATCTTGAACTAATATTTTTCTTTTGGAAAAAAAACACCTTCTGAAGTTTAAAGGGTAAATAATTTAAACTTTAAAAGTTTTGTGGTCTCAAATTTTATTTCACTCAGATTTCATGATTAAGTCTGTACAAATTTTAGTACCCATTTGGAGAAAGCTATAGCTATTCAAAGTTATCTAGGCATAATTGAATAGTGGAAAAATCTACTTACAGTCATTTTGTGATGGTATCATTAACATTTTAGTAGTTTTGAAGACGTATTGTTTTACTACCCTATAAAATGAATCAAAAGTAATTAAATTACTAATATAATTTTCTTTTTAAAAATTAATTGTTCACATTTTGTAAAGCCATATTTTTGGCACATTAAAAGTATATGTTTGATATTCATAACAAAATAGAGAAATTATAGGAGTTAAATTTGGCATTTTGCAATTTTCTGTGGTTTATCATTTAATTTTTTTCTTGAACCTTTAAACTGAAAAATAGTGTGAAATAGCTGAAAAAATAACTATGCCTTCCTCTCAGCTGTGTTTTAGACTTGTGAAATATTTTGATACATTTTATTACTGAAAGTCATTTAGCTGCCTTTACTTGAAAGTAGGAACACTCACTTAACTTCTAGTTACATTTTAAACACTAGAACTTTAGCTACAGGTAAGCCATGTTGAAGCTTTTGGAATGCCTTTCAGGGCAATTCAAGTGACCTCATTTTTGTTCTTTTTGCATTCAAGACAGTATTTCTGTCAGTGAATCTCTGATTTGTAGCATTAATAAATATTCTTTCCATGTGAGCCAAATTCATAAAATTAATTTTCTATATTTTAGTGGTAAAAAGCAGTATAGTAGCTTTCTGTCAGCTTTTTTTTTTTCTCCAGGGGCTGACAGAAAATGACAAGACTGATAGCAATAAGAAATGTACAGAATTAGAAAATACAGGAAACTTAAGTTGCAAATTCTGTCAAGTGTTTGAAACTAGAAGTTTAGGAATTATGAAATTGTTCTTTTAATATATCCATTAGTGAGGAAAAAACCCCAAAAACCCTTCAGTTGTGGAGAAAAAATTGAAATAAAATTCCTTTACCTTTCAATTTTATAATATTATACATTCTCTTTTCTTAATCCATATTAACATTAATAAAATCAAGTTAAAATTTTAAAGTGTTCTCAGTTTATTTAAGATAAACAGCTATTTAATATTTAAGTCTTGGGCTGTATATTACCGTATATTGTTCTTTATCCACAAATTAATAGCTGATGTTCATACAGACCTTATTTTATTATACACTTAGATTTCTCAATACATTTGTAAGTTGAGAAGGTGTACTGAATTGCTTTCTTGAAAAACTCCACTAAGTGGCAGAATACCTATTGAATATTGGTTGCTGTATTTTGCTGTTTGTCATTAAAACTTATCTTTCCATATTCTAGAAAATATTTATATTTTAATAAAGAAAATAGATTGCAGTCAGATGTTTCCATTCTTGAAAGAAAATAGGTAATATAAATGATAACAATGTCAAGAATATAAACAAAGAATAGAGGGGTGTGAACATTGTTGTTTCATATATAGACAACTAAGCACAGACTGTGGGCATCCTTCTAACTCTTGGGAAGCTGAATTGAGAGTACCATTTCTTTCTTTTTCTTTACCTCTTTTTTGAGAACTTCCACTTGTACAGTGTTTAACATATGGGGATGTATCAAATGTATCTATACTTTGATTTAAGATATTCTAAATATGGATAATTTCTAACCTAGGAAAACATGTGGTTTAAGTAAGTGAAAAGAAAAGTTCAGGAAAATTTTTTTCTTGTAATCCTTCATTTGGCATTTGATTTATTAATTGAAAGTTTTATTTAAATGCTTGTTAAAGGATGTGATTTATAATATATAGAAAATAGCCACAAGAAAAAATAGAAAATTACTATAAATATCTTATCTTGTTCTACCACTCTTTGTCTAGTATGTATACATGTATGTTCTAATGTATAATTTTTCATTTTCATTTAAAAATCTAATGTCCCCAATTCTATTCAGTTTTAAACTATTACAACTTTAACTTCATATTTTGTAAAGGGCTAAAGATATGATTTAAACGACAGATGGATATAATATTTTAATCCTAAATGAAAGATAATGTAAATAATAAGCATGGATCTGATTTGAATAAAGATTTTAAAATAGTAATAATGTATTTCATTTTTAACATAATTTAGAGTGGTCAGTACCAATGAGTGAAGATAGTTTTCTTTTATGAAGATAGATATAACTTTGGAATTCTTATTTTAAGAAAATAAGGATAAGCCCAAAGTTTTATGAGTTATATTACTAAGTGTTTTATTAGAATTAAATATAGTTTTTCTAATGAAGACGTGTTTTTGGAAAATATAATTCTAAGAATTTACTTCTTGTAACTAACTGGTGTAATTACTGTAACGATGATTTGTGTCTTTTTAGAGTCTTAAACAGTATCAAGATATTCTTCTAAAAGTCATGAAACATTTCTATATTCAAATAATAACAGATAAAATAAGTTATCCTCTATTCATAAGTTACCTTGAGTTCATATTGCTTGTACTGTTGACCTCTGCAACTTTGATCCTTTAAAGTCCTTTCAAGCTATTGCCTTTACACATACACATTTAACTTTTAGCAAATCAAGACCCTTTAACAAGATAGAGTAAAAATTAAATGTATCTTTCTTCTTAATACTTAAATACTTTAAAAAAAAAAACAACAAACAAAACCTCACAATGCTTCAGTAATCCACAATTGTGATACAGAGAATTTACTCTTAGTGCTGTCCAGAATTTATTCCCCATATTGACCTACTGCCAAGTAAGGTAAATTTCATTTTCAGTCCTCAAATAATACTAAGCAAGGGCTCATGGGAGGTTTTTCTGTTTGCTTAACGTTAAACTCTCTTCTTTGACAGGTAGTGATGGGCAGAGCATGGTGGATAGAGGTGTTCCTTTCAGTTTTAGACAATGCCATGCCCATTTGTCTCTTTTGAAATGACAATTTTTACAAAACATATTAAAAAAAAATCTGTGGTCATAGGTGATAATAGGAAACAGTGCTTACTTTGCTATTGTTAAGCAGTTCACTTATATGGGATCATAATCACTCATCCACTGTTCTGAAATCTAGAAATCTCTGAAAACCAAATGTTTCTTTAATAAGCTTGTTGTCAAATCTGCTTTGGTAGTAAAGCCTGACCTTCACTGACATGAGGCTATTACGGGCTTTATCTCACTTAGTGTGAGTATTCATTCATTTTGCTGCATTTTGTGTGAGAGTATGGGGTGCTGATCCAGGACACAATGAGGGTGTTAGGCAGTAAGATGGTGTGCATAACCCTGTTCTGTTAAAAAATAATCAGGAACATACACGGTACCAAGGATTTTGGAAAAGGGATTGTATACCTGCACTTTATCTTCAAATAAGCTTTTTAAAGTGGATACCATTATCATCTCCATTTTTAAAATGAAGAAAGGTTAAGTAATTGCTCAAGGTCATATGGCAAAGAAGTGGCAAAGTTGAGACTAATTTGTGCAGTTTGGCTCCAGAGTCCATGCTCTGAACCATTAACTATACAATGCTGTTTCTCTTACCGCTCTTCTGTAAAACCATAAGCATATAGATCAACTGTAGCATAAGATAAAATTTAGTCAAAATTTGCTTGCTTAAAATTTTAATACCTTTGATTTATGGTTTAAGAAGTTGGATATATCAGAGAACCAATAAGCTATATTCTGCTGATAGTTCAGCATTTTGCTGACACTGTGAGCTATCCAAAATGCCAATATGTCAGTGGCAAACTTACAACCCATTTAGCAAACTTGTAGTGCAATGTAAAAATTATGATTATTCAAAATTTCAAAGTTATAAAAGAGAGAGCAGATAATGAAAGCCATATACTAACGTTTACTTCTTAACAGCATTCAATTTATGGCCCATTTTGTCTCATTTATACTTCACGTGTGTTCCTCTCAACCCATACTGACTATTTTGAAGCAAATTTCAGACATAGGACTTGATTATTATATTTAAGTCTGAAATGTTTCTGTAAAAAGTAACTTTACCTCATCAACTATTTGGTTACTTGCATCATAATTCATATAGGAAAGACAGGATAAATCTGCTTCATTCTTTTCCTTTATTTACCAGTTCTCACAATTAAAGTTGGTTCCTTTCTATCATCCAAAATGAACAGCAAGGTTTTTGGCTTGTGTATTTGATCGATTAGTTGGATCTTTTTGAATTTAATATTTAAATATATTTGTGCTTCAATCCATTACAGTTACCCTGTTGATGCTTTAAATTATTCTATCTTTGGCCAGAGGGAGCCTTCTCAAACTGGTTTCTGAGTCCTTTTTGTATGACCCTCATAGCCTTTGATTGCTTCCTCCTGTAAAACCTTTCAGGTTCTTCTAGTACATTTCCTGCCCCATATCTAAGATCATTTTTCTATGTATACCCCAAATTAATCCATTTTTCTATGGAGCCCATGTTCCTTAAATGGGAAAGTGTGTAACGAGATCACAGTCTGGGCACAAGGGGTGCTTCTTGCTACATGGTTGGTTGTTTCTAAATCTTTTCAACGGATGATGAAGGGCAGATTTGGGTTTTTTTTTTTTTAATTTATTCATTTTTGGCTGCGTTGGGTCTTCGTTGCTGCGCGTGGGCTTTCTCTAGTTGCGGCTGGTGGGGGCTACATTTCGTTGCGGTGCGGGGGCTTCTCATTGCGGTGGCTTCTCTTGTTGCGGAGCACGGGCTCCAAGCTCCCGGGCTCTAGAGCGCAGGGCTCAGTATTTGTGGAGCACGGGCTTAGTTGCTCTGCGGCATGTGGGATCTTCCCGGAGCAGGGCTCAAACTCGTGTCCTCTGCGATGGCAGGCGGATTCTTAACCGCTGCGCCATCAGGGAAGTCCCTAGTTTTAGTTTATAATGTAACATATTTACATGATTCTAAAGTCACAAGTATATAATGTATATTCAGAGAACTTATCTTCTTTGTCCCTTTTACCTATACTCCCTCCTTCCCCCATAGGTAATCATTTTAATGCTGTTATTCTATTTGTAAATAACAATTTATATACATAAATATATACATATATATTCCCTTTCCTCAATAAATGATAGCATATTGCACATTCTTCTTCTTCTGTGCTTTTTCCACTCAATAATATATCCTGCAGTGTATAGTGATATTTCTCAATCCTCTTTTACGCCTGCATAGCTCTACATTGTGTGAATATACCATAGTTTATTCATCAGTCTCCTGTTAATAGACGTTTGAGTTTATTGTTTAAAACTAAATTTTAACATTAATATTTTGGGAGGGAAATTCTATGTTAAGAATGGCTGTTACAGTGCGATAGAACACAACCTCATGTTCTTAAAGCCCCATCACATTTTGTCTCCCCTGAGCCAGAATGACCACAACTTAATATTTAGCCATTTAAAATAGCACCATGTGCACCTCCCAACAGTTGGATTGGTTTGTCTGCTCTTGCAATGAGACTAACATATTTTTAGAAGCCTTTCTCGTATATTGTTCTCATGCGTTCTTTAAAAAAATCTATGTATTTTTCTCTATATCTTTATCACATATCACTCATGGGCAGACCAGCTTGTTTATTCATTTTGAACCAACTAAGAGGAAAGCTATATTTCCTGTATGTGACAAAATAGATTGGTGGCAAGTAAGCTGAGAAAGCACTTTTTAAAGTTGCTCTGCTTATTGGTAAGGGGTGGCAAAGTATGAAATAATAGAACAGTACTTCCTTTAGAGGCAGAGTCTTTTACATGAAGAGTAAACGAGTTAATACTGTACAGTGCTTTAGAATAATCCTTGGCACATATCAAGTACCGTGTGTTTTTGCATTGCTGTTATTTGAAAGAAAACATCCAGATAATGTTACTCATTTAGCAAGTTACTAATGGAACTTGTTCTCATAACAGTATCTGAAAAAATTATTTGAAGATTATGTAAGCCTTTGGTAACAAACTGTTGTATTTTCTTATGATCATAGTACTTAATGCGGGTGATTTTATGTGTCTGAGCGTAAGTTTATTTTGATGATACCAACTTTGATCAGTTAAAGTTGAATCAATAATGCTCACCTTAACTGTGCTCTGTACTACGCAGCATACTATGAGAACCGAGGGCGCCAAGAGTAGAAGTATGGGAGATGGGCGTTCAAATAATCATGATAAAATAATTAAGCAATTGCAATTTAAATAATTATAAAATAATAAAACGATAAAAATACAACTCCACAAAGCGGCATTTGACCTTGGTGAGTTTTCGGATAGTTACGAAGAGAGGCAAGAGTATTATTATATAATATTCAAGGACTCCAAAAGAATCCTCCCATCCTCCGGTTGGCCACCAGAAAGTGCTGCCAACTACGGGCAGGCCCCACGTATGAAAGTGAGAGCGGCAACCTCGGCTCTAATTAAGAAAACAGTATAACTCCGCCTCAGTGCAACACAATGAGAAGGAAGAAGGGAAGGAGAGTCAGGCTTTCTACCCAACCCGTCCCAGGGTCCTTTAAGGGCCTTATCCCTTCCTCCCAAGGAGGACAGTCCAGCCTGGCTCTCTGGCCCTGGCGGGAGAACGCAGGGAACCGCAGACGGTACCCCTCGAGCCCGGTCCCCGCGGACCTGCCATCGGGACCCGCGCTCCCAGCCCCCGCCCGGCCCGCGTGGCCCGGCTTCTGCCCCGGCGGCCCCCGGCGCGGCGGGGGTCCGCCTCCCCGCGCAGGCCGGCCTAGGTGTCCCGGCGGCTCCCGGGCGCCCCCTGGCCCGGCTCCGGCGCCCGAGGTTTCCGGTGAGCTGCAGTCGCCGGTTATGACGACTCCCTCCTCCGGAGCAGCCGCCGCCGCCGCTGCCTTCTCCGCAGCCCCGGTTCGCCCGACTCCAGGTGGGACTCGCCCCGGGGTTCGCGGAGCCTTCACCCGTCCCCCTGTGTGCCGCGGCAGGCTGAGCGGCTCTTGGGGCCGGGCGCGCGGTGGGCGCTTCTGCCCGCTCCCTGCGTGGCTTCCCGGAGGGCTGGCGCCTCTCCACGGGTCCGCCTGCGCCTTCCCATTGCCCGCGGGCCGAAGAGGCGGACGTGGGGAAGGCGATCCTGACCCTCCCGACTCCGAGCGCTCGGTCTCTTCATGGCGCCTGCAGCGGCGCACGGGACCCCGGGGGCCCTCCGGACGCGGGGAAGAATGCCGGCTCCCCGGCCGGCGCCCCCTTGACCGGGTTTCCCAGGCCGGGGCGGAGCCGCTCTCCAGGCCCCTCCCAGGCGCGCCAGGGACCGGGGGTGGGGAGTGCGGTGTTGGGTGTTGGGCGGTCCCTGGGGATCTCTGCGCCCCAAACCCCAGCGCAGCATCGAGGCCGCCGAAGGGCGCTTGCCGCTGACCACCCCCGCCCTGGTTTCACTGACGTTCTAGCAGACAGCTGGTGGACCTCACCTGGGCATCTCAGACAGGCCCTTTCTAACTTCCTGCCGTGGAAAACTTCTAGCATTTGTCGGGGCGAGCAGTTTTAGGAGTCCTTGTGGGTCTCAGATGCGTTTAACTTTTCACCCGTCCACTGCCTTCTTTAAACTTTTGCAAGCTCTGTCACAGAACATCACCCCCTCTCACCCGTTGTGTTCCTTATCAGCCTCGGGCTTTCATGTCTCATCATCTTTCAGGCTTCTCCCTTTTTCCTTTCCCCTTCTTAGGCCTGTGGAAACAGCTGTTTTGTGCTGAAGGAAAAAGTAGCTCAGCTGCTAAAGCTTCTATCTGCTGGGGAAGTGCGCCCTCCCATCCCTCAGGGGCTCTTGCAAGAGGACTCAACACCAGAAGGGCTCTGCCAGGCCCCGAGGTTGTGCTTTCAAGCACTAGCAGCCACTCCTAGTTCATGCAAGCGGGTGCATGCTCTCCGCAAAAGCCAGGTTTCTGATCTGAGTCTTTAGATTTTTCCCTTGACCTAAGCGTTACTCCTTCATGGATCAGTGGATTTAGTTATGGCTAGAGCTCAGTCCAGGACAATGGATTTGGATAACCAAAGGTCAAGACTTGGTCATAGCAGTGACCTATTTCCTGGAGGGACGAGCAAAGGATTGGCCATTCTGCCTGTTGAATCTGAAAGCTCAGATTTGTAGTAGAGCCTAGGGAGCAGTTTGATTCGGTGAGTCGGATTACTTTGGTGAGAACCAGGCAGATTGTTTTCTCCGAGGAATGTTTTATCTGCTGAGTGTCCTGTTGGCCTGTACCAGTTGGTGCCTGTAGAAAGTGGGTCATCTCCTTCCTGCTCGCTGTTAGAATCTGTTCTGTTAAGTTGCTGTCTTGAGGGTTATGACCTGCAACCTTCCTTTTAGCAGTATGTATTTGTTAAGGCCAGGAAAGGGCACCTGAGCCAGGCCTTCTGCTTAAGGCGTGTCTCACTACATGCCAGTCCCTCTGCTTACAGGTATATCTTGTTAAATTATCTTCTCTCTTAATATTTCCTTTAATTCAAAATATCATCTGGATGTGAAAGTCTATTTTAACATCCTTTTAAGATAATATGTTTCATTTCTGACAGATTTTAGATATCTGAAACATCACAACAGCTTCTTGGTGGTTCTCAGGATTAAAGAGGTAAATATTTTCATTATAATTAGAGTCACTGTTGCTATTAATATGTATTTTTAAATTTTGTGAAATTGCTATCAACTCACGATTGGATAGAAGTCCCAACTAAAAATATTAATTCAGGTGAGCTTTATAACAAATAACAATATACTCCTTTTAGGGTTGCCTAAAAGAGCCACTGTATTTCCCACTCCAGAGGGGAAAGGGATTTCTTCTTCGTGTCCCAACTGTTTAGTTACGATTACTTGGCCTTGGGACTTGAGGCCTGATTGAACATAGCAGTCTATTACTAAAGGCTCCATCTTCATCGCCCATAGTCAGTGAAGACTGATTTTGAACGCTGGGTTTTCCAGTGTGCTCCAGTGACAGCAGACCCTGCTGGGGAGCTGCTCATGTGTACCAGGGCTCTATCATCTGGTGGGAAGACCACTTAAAAAAAAATAGAGCAAAGAAACCACTAAAGTGAACCCAAAATGGCACGATTATTATCTGTGAAATATAAGTGAAATCTAGTCTAAGAGATTTAATCCTTCTAGGGTGAGTTAGAAATGCAGTAAGGTCCGTGACCATCATCTCTTTTCACAATACTAAGGCCGGGCAGAGAGAGTTTAAGGGCACAGCCCTGAGGCAGACTAAGAAAACTCACTCCTGGAGTTTTCTTAGTTTTAGTCTTAGTTGTTAATAACGTAGATGTTATTATTTTTTTTAATATTTGTTTATTTATTTATTTGGCTGTGCTGGGTCTTAGTCGCGGCATGTGAGATCTAGTTCCGTGACCAGGGATCGAACCTGGGCCCCCTGCATTGGCAGCACAGAGTCTTAGCCACTGGACCACCAGGGAAGTCCCCATAGATGCTATTATACCCCCTAGAATGTAAGCTCCACGAGGGCTGAGGAGTTTAGTTTTCAACTGTACGTTCCTTGCTGCATTCTGGTACTTAGAAAAGTAGCATATTCTCACATACTGCAGTGATTGTTAGTTTTTATTCAGCAGGTACACACTTGCTTGGAACCATTGTACTTCCTTTCTTCTCTCTTCCTGGCATGTTTTCACTGCTTCTCATCTGGCAGGTCTCAGCTCAAACGTTACTTAGCAACCCCCACCCCATCCCATGTAGCTTTAAACATTTATTTAATAAACACTTAACATAGCATTTAACGTGCCAGGTACATCTAGACACGTTACCAATATTTAACTCACAACAGCCCTATGAGGAAGGGTTATTCTGATTTCCATTTTACAGATGGAAATGCTGAGGCACAGAAAGATTAAATAACTTGCTCAAGGTCAAACAGCTTAGGCTGCAGCCACACTCAAACCTCAGTGGACTAGCTTCAAAGTCTATATGCTTAACCAGCGTACTGTGTTGTGTATCACGTTACCTTACTTACTCAGACAGGGTCCTGTCAAGGTCCTCCTCCCATCTTTGCAAATAAAGTTTTATTGGAGCACAGCCCCCCTTTCCTCTAGCATAGCTATGGCTGCTTTCCTGATAAAGGCCCTGTTGAGGAGTTGTCTCAAACACTGCCTGGCCTGCAAAGCCAAAAATATTTACTACCTGGCCCTTTCCAGAAAAAGTTTGCCAGCCCTCGGTTTATTTGATTCACAGCCTTTGTCATCATCTGAAGTTATTTATTTGATTGTTTATGTCTACTCCACTAGCTTGTAAGCTCCGTGAGAGCAGGGGTCCTTCCTGCTTTGTTCACCTCTGTATACCCAGCTCCCAACACAGTGCCTGGCAAATAACAAGTGCACAATCAATATTTGTAGAGTAAAGGAACATTATTCAGTGAAATAGCGAAGTTCACTGTGATTGTGCTTAGCCCTTGAGCCTTTGGCTTTGAAAGGATATGCCTTAATGAGGATGTTGTCAATTTGACCTTTAGGTTTGGAGGTTGCTATGTTCATGCTGCTTGTCTTTGGAGCATTGCTTCATGAAGTTCCCCTGAGCGGCCAAGACGAGGTTCCTCCCCAGGCTGATGGCATTCTGGGTGCTCCTCTGTTCAACTATGCCAGCCTCCGCCTGCCAGAAGAGCATATTCCCTTCTTTTTGCACAATAATAGGCATATTGCCATGGTCTGTAAGAAAGACTCGCATTGTCCTTATAAGGTAAATACTATTCTCTCCTTGTATATTTTTAAAAGGAAGCAATTTAGGCTGGTTCACTAGTTCCTCATTGTAACTTGAACCTGAAAGTAGACTTCAGTCTCTTGGTTGTAACTGTGGGTCAGTCAGTGTCTGTATTTCATCTAATGCTTCTTAGTGACTCAACGTTGCTAAGAATTATGTCCCACTCACAAAGGTGAGATTTTAAATCTAAATCACTAGTGAAATAAATAGGCAGCCTGTACTATTTGTATACTCTGTAAATGAAGTGAATTAGATTTGATGCAGAAAAGAATATCTAGTTAAAAGTAACTGGAGAATTTTTCACACCTCTCCTTAATCTGCACTTCAGAGGATCTCTCAGCACTTCATTTTGGTAATAACACCTCCACCTCTGTCTCCAAGTAATGAAGACTATTACTGCAGCCTTCCTTCTGTTTTAGTTGTTGGAAAGGTTTCAGATTGGAGCCCATTCAGACATCTCAGAGGCCTCAGAGATCAAAGCAGGGCATTGTGAGCCATTTCCTTTCCCATGGTGCTGGCACAGGAAGCATGCGGAGAGGCAGGGCTGGGAATCAGATCAGGACTGCTCCTGGGGCCTCGCAGAACAGCATCCTAAGCTTCCTGGCCGGCAGCAGCTGCTGTATCCCGCAAGGGCTGCAGAGCTGTGACATCTTCCGGGATCTCTGCTGATCTCGATTGATGAGTAAAGCTGCTGGTCCCTTCGGTTTAGTTGTGATTCTTCTGGTGATAGAAATTCCAATTTTTGTGACTCTCTAGGGACTGATTTTAGGATCAGTTTCCTCACTGATTTCATTAAGCTACTTCAAGAAACTCCAATTCAGGGGAGGAGGTTAGGGGAGGGATGGAGTGGGAGGTTGGGGTCAGCAGATGTAAGCTTTTATATATAGAATGGATACATAAGGTCTTACTGTAGAGCAGAGAACTATATTCAGTATCCTATGGTAAATCATGATGGAAAAGAATAAATAAAAAAAAGGATGTGGGTGTGTATATATATATATATATATATATATATGTATAATTGAATCACTTTGCTGTATGGCAGTAATTAACACAACATTGTAAATCAACTATATTTCATTTAAAAATTAATTAAGTTAAAAAAACGGCAATTCAAATGATCTGTGGTAGTCTAGCTAAAACCCGGATTTTTGGTGGGAGGACAGGCCTGGTGGGGGAGGGGTTGGTGATTAAGGATAATTGTTGTTAAGAAACTTGAGACTGCTTTTTTTAGAATTTACTTATTTCTATTACATGAATAAGTATTATAAAACATGAAGGTGAAAGTTCTATAAAAATTTGTTTTCCTCATGGAAAAAAATCTGAGTCCTCTCTAAATGTCAGAAGAAGGTAGACAAGTCTAAACATATACCTCTTATGTTCCAGAAACACTTAGAAAATTTAAAGTACTGCTGGGGTTATGAGAAATCCTGCAGACCAGAGTTCAGGTTTAGTTACCCTGTTTGCACCTACGTGGATATGGGATGGTAAGTTTCTGGATGGAATACCTCTTCCCCTGTACTTTGTCTACTTTCTCTGCAGTGTATGCTGAGGCTCCAATCCCCAGCTAGACTCTTTTGGTATTAGATAGTAATTCCTTTAGATATTAATTTGCTTACACAGTCATGAGTTCAACTTGACTGTCTCCCACTGGGACAGGAATAGCTCTCATTTCCTCTGCCAGAGAGAGAAAACAGTATGGATCACAGAAAATAATTTCCCCCAGCATATGCTAAGAAGATAAATGGATGGTTTCTCTTGGCTCTGGAGAAGAGAGTTAAGTATAATCAGTATTTCCAACACACGCAAGGTTTACGGGGTAAAGAAAATACAGTAATTAACAGTTCATTGTCTTCAGTTCCAGATGATCCTAACTTCATACCTTTCCGTTTTGTATTTTTATTATAAGGGAGTAAGTCTATAAATAACTTATTTTGCTTACATCATGTGGTGAGGGATAGATTTTTAAATTATGATAGTTTACTTAAAAAAAATAATGACTGACTTCTAGCAATTTAACACTTAGAAAGAAAATTTAAGGTCCAGAAAAAGTAAAAAGATGAATATCACAGAATTTTTTGTTTCTAACAGGACGGACACTCTTGAATCAGCCCAGGAAATATTCTGGAAGCAAGCTGACTTTGGGTATTCCGGAGAGCGGCTGGAGGAACTCCACGTGCTCTGCCAGCCGAAGGGAATGGTGGGTGTTTAACCCCTTCATAAACGAGTGTGTTTATTCAGAAACACCCGTAGTATTTATTTATTCATTTATTTATTGAAGCATAGTTGATGTACAATATTATATAAGTTACAGATATACAATATAGTGATGCACATTCACACTTTTTTTCTTTTTTTTTTGCTGTATGCGGGCCTCTCACTGTTGTGGCCTCTCCCGTTGCAGAGCACAGGCTCCGGACGCGCAGGCTAGCGGCCATGGCTCACGGGCCCAGCCGCTCCGCGGCACGTGGGATCTTCCCGGACCTGGGCACGAACCCCTGTCCCCTGCATCAGCAGGTGGACTCTCAACCACTGTGCCACCAGGGAAGCCCACACAGTCACACTTTTAAAAGTTATATTCCATTTTTAGTTATTATAAAATATTGGCTATATTCCCTGTGTTGTACAAGATATCCTTATAGCTTATTTTATACGTAATAATTTGTATCTCTTAATCCCCTACACTCATAGTGGTTAGATCATAATATAAAGACAAGATAGATGGCACTATGAAAGGAATCCCTCCCTCTCTGGTCCAGTGGCATCGGTAATACCTGCCCTGCCTATCTGCTATAGTGTTTGTGAGAATCAAGCCAGCAAACATACAGAAAAGCGTTTTGCAAGCTGCAAAGTGCTAACAAACACAGCATGGTGAGGGTGTATCACGTGTCCCAAACTACTTGCAAGGGCATTTATAAAGATGTAATTTATCAACCTATCTTCTTTAGTATATGTTGGGGGGAATAATTCTAAACCCAGAAATATTTTAATTGCCTCAAACTATGACTATCTGATATGTTTGAAAGGAGGACATGGCTTCCAACTGCTTTCAAAACTGAATAGATGCTGTATAGTGCTTTTGGAGGGTGTCACGTGAAAGAACTTCAAGCGATTCTAGCAAGGTGGCTGAACCGGAAGATGGAGGCAAGGCATTAACCTGCACTGCTGAGGGGTGTCTTTAACAGATGACGTTTTACACTTTGTTTGGAGTTTAGCTGTTCATGTGGAAAGGGCAGGGAAGGGCCCCACCTCCACCTCACACACCTCTTCCAAGGCGGTTTGCAGAATGCTTTCCTCACCAAGATCTGCCTTGTTAGGTTTTGTGCTATGGGTATGACTCCTTAGCAACTCCAGATTCCAAAACACCATTCAGGGACTTCCCTGGTGGCACAGTGGTTAAGAATCCGCCTGCCAATGCAGGGGACACGGGTTCAAACCCTGGTCCGGGAAGATCCCACATTGCCACGGAGCAACTAAGCCCGTGCACCACAACTACTGAACCTGCGCTGTAGAGCCCGCGAGCCACAACTACTGAAGTCTGTGCACCTAGAGCCCGCGCTCCTTAATGGAAGAGGCCACCGCAATGAGAAGCCTGCGCACTGCAACGAAGAGTAGCCCCTGCTCACCACAACGAGAGAAAGCCTGCGCAGGAACGAAGACCCAATGCAGCCCAAAATAAAAATAAATAAAATTGTAAAAACAAACAAAAACTCCTTTACCTCAGTGAGTTAGAAAACATGGCTCTCACGCTGCCGTGGAGACAGAGACTCTCAAGGTTTTAAGGTTTGCAGAAAGTACCTCTGATTCAAATTGGCGAACTGCCCTTCCTGCCTTGCATTTTAATGACTCTGACGGGTGCATTCTTCCTTGTTTCCTTTGGCTGGTCTTTGGAAGATGCTTTTTGACATAGCTGTGGGGTTAGTGAGGGTTCTGAGTGCATTATTTTTTTTCCAGGAGGGTGAAATGAACCACAAATACAGCTGCTGACTCTCTAAAGTTTGAAGGTGATAGAACATTTAAGGGTGCGTCGTAGTAACCTAAAAGTGTGCAAATTGGTAAAAGTATGCTTGGCCAGTGTCTGCCGGGGAAAACAGAAGTGGTCATCGGGAAGCACTTTTCATCACATTGTGTGGTTGGAACCTGAAGGCAACATGCTGTCAGCATGATGTCAGACAAGTCCGGTCTGTCCTGGAATTGTTAATAATCGCAGTTATTTTTTTCTTGTTTCTCAACCTTATTTCAGAATGACTCAAGTCTAGTGTGTTCCCGTTACCTTCAGTACTGCAGAGCGACCAATCTCTACCTTGATTTAAGAAACATCAAGAGAAACCACGACAGGTACTTCAGTGGGAGATGTTAAGATCTAAGGGAAATCCTGAAATATTTGCAGTTTCAGGATTTGCAAGCCTTGGATTTGCTTCCTAATAATATGGTGATGAGGTTGGGGAATGGGGGAGGGGATGAATGACCCACATTGGTCATAATGAGTTGATCATTATGAAACTGGGTGATGGGTACATTAGATTCCTTATACTGTTTTGCTACTTTTTTGTATGTTTGAAATATTCTATTATAAAGAGTTAACTTCTAATGAAAAACTGATTTTGGAAATTGGCAAACCACTTTAGTTACAACCCACGTGTCAGAGTCATGAAAAAATTTTCCAAGCTCAACTTAATTTTTTGTTGTACACCAGATTTAAGGAAGATTTTTTCCAGAGCGGGGAAATTGGAGGACACTGTAAACTTGACATTCGTATGTTGATGTCTCAAGGCCAGCGCAAAAGCCCTTTGCAGTCTTGGTAAGATTTTTTTTTTGGAAAATATGTTTCTGAAATATTTGTCTTTATTATTGGTACTTGCAGATTTTGGTAGGGATTCTCACATGGAAAATGTTACTCTATTTGTAGATAATTTGGCCTGAGCTTCTGGGGAGTGGTGGCTACAGAGTGAATCATCAGTTGTATCCGAATTAAATATATATTTATAAAATATTCGGAAGTATGATGTAGTACTTACTATTTGCTAATGAAAGAAAAAAGTTCAAAACTGAATTTTTTTAACTCATAATTTCTGCATGTGTTTTGGGGAACATTTTTAAAAAATATACATTTATTGAAGTACATACCAAGCATATAGAGAAATATACAATTTGGATTATGAAAAAGTGAACCCACTTGAGTAACTCTTACCTGGGTCAAAAATAGACCATCATCCACCCCGACTCCCTTCCAGACACAACCTCCATCCTCCTTTCCAAAGGTAAACACTACCCTGACTTTAAGCACCTTTGAGAAGCTTTTTGAACTTTATGTAAAGATTGGAGAACACATTTTGATTTAAAACATTTTGAATACTAAACTAGTTCTGTCAAGAAATTTACCATCTTTAGATATTAAAGAGTTAGGGTACTTTAAAAGCTTTTTATTTTAAGATAACTTGAGATTTGTAGACATTTAAAAATAGTTTAAAGATGGTACAAGAAATTTAAAAATAGTACAAGGAGTTTCCATTGTAACCTTACCCCAGCTTCCTCTAATGATAACATCTTACATAACCATAGCACAATGATGCAAACCAGGAAATTGACATTGGTACAATATTATTAACTAAACACATTTGGGTTTCATCAATGGTTACATGCATTCTTTATTTTTTAGGGGGATGTATAGCTCTATAAAATTTATATCATATGCTTAGGTACATGTAACCACTATTACAATCATTCTACAGAACTGTTCTGTCATCCTAGAAATTGTCATGCTCCCCTTTACAGTCACACAGGACACTCATATAATGTTCATTTTTTTCTTTTTATTGAGATATTGTTGATGTACAATATTATATAAGTTTCAGATATGTAACATAGGGATTCGCAGTTTTTAAAGGTTATACTCCATTCATAGGTACTATAAAATATTGGCTGTATTCCCTCTGTTGTACAATATATCCTTGTAGCTTATTTATTTTATACCTAATTGTTTGAACCTCTTAGGCTGTATTCCCTCTGTTGTACAATATATCCTTGTAGCTTGTTTATTTTATACCTAATTGTTTGAACCTCTTAATCCCCTACCCCTGTCTTGCCCCTCCGCAATTCCCTCTCCCCATTGGTAACTGCTGCACCAGTTTACTTTCCCGACAACGGTGTATGAGGGTTCCCTTTGCTCCACATCCTTGCCAACATTTGTTATTTGTGTTTTTTTGGTGATAGCTATTCTGACAGGTGTGGTTTTGATTTGCATTTCCCTAATGATTAGCGATGTTGAGCATCTTTTCATGTGCCTGTTGGCTCTCTGCATGTCTTCTTTGGAAAAATGTCTACTCAGTTCTTTTGCCCATCTTTTAATGGAGTTGTTTGTTTTTTTGATGTTGAATTGTATGAGCTCTTTACATATTTTGGATATTAACCTCTTATCTGTCATATCATTTGCAAATATAGTCTCCCATTCTGTAGGTTGTCTTTTCATTTCGTCAACTGTTTCCTTTGCTTACAACTACTTTTAAGTTTACTTAGGTCCTGGAACTTCCCTGGTAGTCCAGTTGTTAAGACTCCATGCTTCCACTGCAGGGGACACAGGTTTGATTCCTGGTCAGGGAACTAAGTTCCCACATGCCGCACCACTTGGAGTGGCCAAAAAAAAAAAAAGTTTAGTTAGGTCCTATTTGTTTATTTTTGCTTTTATTTCCTTTGCTTTAGGAAACAGATCAAAAAAAATATTGCTATGATTTATGTCAAAGAGAGTTCATTTTTGAGGTCAAACATTCATGCTAGGACTTCCCTGGTGGCGCAGTGGTTGGGAGTCCACCTGCCGATGCAGGGGACCCGGGTTCGTGCCCCGGTCCGGGAAGATCCCACATGCCGCGGAGCGGCTGGGCCCGTGAGCCATGGCTGCTGAGCCTGTGCGTCCGGAGCCTGTGCTCCGCAACGGAGAGGCCACAACAGTGAGAGGCCTGCGTACCGCAAAAAACAAAACAAAACAAAAACAAAACAAAACAAAACAAAAACATTCATGCTAAGTAAACCATTCAGGATAACAGTCTATCATTTTACTCTCTGCAAAGCAGGATCTTACTTAACAGACTTTTGCAGTAGGAGTTCCTGTTTTCTCGTGGGCATTTTGATTCCTAGCACACTTTGATATCTGAGATCCAAAATAAACGTTTGATATTTGCTTCCCGCTACCTTTTGATATCATGATAGTTCCCTAGGGTGTATTTGTATTAGTTATTGCTGTATAATAAATTACTCAGACATTTAGCAGCTTAAAACGATAAACATTTATTATCTCATGAAGTTTCTGATAGCCAGGATTTGGAGGCAGCTTAGCTGGGTGGCTCTGGCCAGGGTCTCCGAGGAGGCTGCAGTCAAGCTGTTGACCAGGGCTGTGGCCCTCTCTAGGCTCAGCTGGGCCTGCAGAATCTGCTTCCTAAGCTTGCATGTCATCTGTGGGTTTTCTTGTCTGGCTGTTGGCCAGAGGTGTCATTTCTTTACCATATGCGCCTCTCCGTAGGGCTACTGACAGCATGGCAGCCAGCTTCCCCAAGAGCATGTTGTCTGAGAAAGAGAGAGAGCGAGAGGGAAAAAGAGAGAGAGAGAGAGAGCACAAGCATGTCCCAAGATGGAGGCCTCGATCTTTGTATATCCTAATCTAGGAAGTGACCACCATCACTTCTGCCATATTCTGCTCATTAGAAGTGAATCACTAGGGCTGCCCTGATGGCGCAGTGGTTAAGAATCCGCCTGCCAATACAGGGGACATGGGTTCAAGCCCTGGTCTGGGAAGATGCCACATGCCGCCGAGCAACTAAGCCCATGCGCCGCAACTACTGAGCCTGCGCTGTAGAGTTTGCGAGCCACAACTACTGAGCCCACAAGCCACGACTACTGAAGCCCGCGCGCCTAGAGCCTGTGCTCTGCAACAAGAGAAGCCACCACAATGAGAAGCCTGTGCACCGCAACAGAGAGTAGCCCCCACTCACCACAACTAGAGAAAGCCCGTGAGCAGCAGCAACAAAGACCCAGTGCAGCCAAAAATAAATAAATTAAAAAAAAAAAAAGAAGTGAATCACTAAGTCCAACTCACCCTCCAGGGGAGGATATTCATCTCTACCTCCTGAAGGAAGAAGTATCACAGAATTTGTGGACCTGATTTTGAAGCCACTACAATAAATATTTCAGCATTATGTGTGTTTTAAAAGGCTCTATTTGATATTTGTCTTACCTCAGACATGGTCTCAAAGATGAAGAGTTACAGCAATCTTTAGTTTAACTTGTGATTGTCTTCTTTTGTATGAAAGAAAATTGTATCAAGTGGCTTCCAAAGTTGTTTTCCGAGAAACAGACTTTCCTTTCCTCTGGGAAGCAGAGCTGTCTGCTGTTTTTTCTAGGCACTTGGTAATTCTAGGAATGCCATGTTTCTCAGAATCCAAGAAGGTTCTCTGGGTCAGTGTTACTTCTGAGCCTCATCAGACTGCAAGAAACCTTTTAAAATCTTCCCACTTTACTGGTAGAGTTTTTTCGTCAACTCTGTGTAAATTTTTTCTTTGTCAGCAAAGTTCCCAGTTGGTCTTGCACATTAGGCTGAAATTTAAAATCGTTTTTGCTTTTAGTCTCAACATTAAGATTGATATCAAGTTGCATAAATGTTAGTAAGTTTGAGAAGTTCCACATGTCTTTATAAGAGTGTTTTCTAGAAATAAAATCTGCTTAATGAAAAGGTCCTTACTTACAAGGTTTCAGTAGGAAGTCCAGGAGGATCCCTTTGAAAGTATCTCTTGATTCTTAATTCCAGGTTTGCTGAGCTACAAAGCTATACTCAGCTCAACTTCAGACCAGTAGAAGATGCTAAGTGTGACATTGTTATTGAGAAACCAACCTACTTCATGAAATTAGATGCAGGTGAGAAGTTAATTTGTCTGTTATTTATTTATTGGTTAATGTGGTTTTGTTCCTTTTTTTGATATATATATTCCTATAATTCGGGGGCAAGCAATGTGACATTAAACAATAGATTAGCTTTTTGCTTTCTTCTTGTGAAGAAGTGAACTAATTTGAACTTCCCACTGTTTTATATTTTTGGCATGCTAGAAGAAACTTTCACATTGATATGGAATGACTCAATCAAAATCAAAAGATGAGAGGAGAAAGACTGGGTACCCCTTTTGTAACATTTACCTCATGTGGTTTCTTTAATCACTTGATTTAGCTGGTGCTTCAGTAGAACTCTTTAAAAATTAAAAGCCATGTATATAGTGCAGGTGGGAAAGGAAGGCCCATGACCTCTTCTGGCAAACTTTCTGGTACCATCTCCATGACTAAAGTTAACTTAAAATTCTTTTGGAAGTTAGCTCTGCCATATATTCTTTTTTTTTTTTTTTTTGCGGTACGCGGGCCTCTCACTGTTGTGGCCTCTCCCGTTGCGGAGCACAGGCTCCAGATGCGCAGGCTCAGCGACCATGGCTCACGGGCCCAACCGCTCCGCGGCATGTGGGATCTTCCCGGACCGGGGCACGAACCCGTGTCCCCTGCATCGGCAGGCAGACTCTCAACCACTGCACCTCCAGGGAAGCCCTGCCATATATTCTTGAAACAGAAAGTTAAAATTATTTTCCTCCTTAAGGTTATAGCTTCTAATTCTCCACATGCAAGCACAGCTTATGCTTTGTGAACTCATTGCCCTCGAGGGGAGCAACACAAATCGTACTCCGTTATCTCTCTCATTACAAGAGATGGAGGTTTCTATGCCACAGCACATCCAAATTCACGAGAGGCTGGGCTCAAGGTGAAATATAGAGAGCCGCCTGTCACAAATATTTCAGAATTCCTCTAATTTATTGATCATATTTTGAATGTGCTCTGCCTTCTGAAGTCCTAAGTGATATATTACAAGCTATGAGGTTCAGAAATCAGACAAGTTTAGGCTTCGGAAATGAGAGCAGGTAAAACTGCTGTGTTCAAGATCCTGACTCATGTTTAAAATATGCAGATTCAAGTGGGGCAAAGAAAACACTGATCTGCCTGAAAGCGGGTTGAACATGTGCGAACAGTTAAATTTATGTAGCTACTTATGCAATAAAGGATGTAAAGTAGGAACAATAGGCCAGGGTAGACATGTGTCATTTCTTTCCTATATTCATAACTCTGCCTTTTTCTTCTACCTTATGCTGTCATGCAGCGTTCCTTTTCATATTAACTCTTACCTTGAGAGAATGAGTATTCCGCAGAACAAGACTCATTTGGGGCCCATTTCTTGAGGACAGAGCCTGTGTTTTCTCCCTCTTTTATAAATCCTCCTGGTACCAAGTGCTATCTTGTGCATTCAGCATCCCTCAATAAATGTTATAAACTTGCTGAACGATTCATGGGACAGCTAACGTGTGCTGTGTGCTAACCTGGGAAAAGGGGATGGGTTGCCGTAGAACTTTCTTTTTCTTATTTATTTGAAAATATGCTCTTTGGCGAGATTTTTCTGGGTGAAAGAGAAAAGTCCCTCTAAACATTCATCTAAGATACCAGTCTACAAAGAATGGAGTGTTATTTTCCTTTTTCTTGTCTTTGTTGAGATATAATTGACGTCCAGCACTTTATACGTTAAAGGTGTGTAGCATAATGGCCTGACTTTCATAAATGGAGTCCTTTTTACTCTTATTTTCTGGCACACAACGTTATTATTCGCTCTAGGAATGAAGTCAGAATATTTCATGACTTTTGCTTTTGAGAGTCACTTTTTCTTTTAATCAACATTTTCCCTTCCTTAAAGTGCATATTTTAAATGTTAGTTCTTGGAATTTTATCCCATTTAGATTTGTACATTTCCAGGTTGAATACTGGGTCCTCCATACCTAAGTGGAGAGAGAAAGAGAAAGGGGAGAGAGAGAGGGCAGAAGACAGAGAGAGAGAGAGAGAGAGACTGAGAAAGAGAGAGAGAGAGAGATTGAGAAAATGTTCAGTTTCTTATGAATGCTGGACTTAGGAACTTAAAAATAGCATCACTGCCCTCCCCTTTCCTCTGACCCAGCAGGATCCAGCTGGTCTTCACTAAGTTTTCACTTTGTGCCAGGCGCTGGGCTGGGTACTTTAGGTACGTTACCTAAAAGCTGGCACCTAAGTATATTGATTTCCTATTTCTGGTAGGAAAGCTCAAGCTTTGGAATTTACAAACTTGCCTGAGTACTTGCTCATAATTCGACTCAGTTCTTCTGACTCCAGAGTTTATGCTCTTTTAATTAGGACATGAGACATTCAGCTCTTTTCAATGATAGTTGGTTAATGTTTTCCCAAGAAGCAATATAAGTAGTGATTAAATAGGAGAAAAAGAGACAGGAATGAAAAATACCAAAATGCTAATAGTGCCATCATTGTCAATACTTCCATGATGACCAGGTGTCAATTGATTTAAAAACAATAAATGATCATAAACATAGTGATTAGTCTTCACGGTTCTATAGTTCTTCCCCATATTGAGTTAAATAGGCTTCTGTTATTTTTTCTGGGAACGTAATGATCGTTTGTTTCTTAGTGTATATGGGAAACTTTATTCCTAATTTCCAATTTGAACGTGAATTTTTGAACACAGTCAATATTTCAGCTGAGAACTACCTGTGTACTGATCATTTTAGGTTTGGAAAAAGTCTTAATTTCCCCCCCACCCGTTTCAGCTACAAGTCTATCATACTGTAAGTAGATGGGGTAGAATTGTGTAACCATTTGTTCTTTGGGGTTAATTAACATGGATTTCTTTTTTCCAATCCTAGGTGTTAACATGTATCACCACTTCTGTGATTTCATCAATCTTTATATTACTCAGCACATTAATAATTCCTTCAGCACAGATGCGCACGTTGTGATGTGGGACACAGTAAGTAAAAACAGGCTCCCTGCTTCAGCGCTGTCTTTGCCTTGCTTAACACCTGCGTGACTCTGATCCTGTGTAGTGGAATTTTCTAAGACACACACATTTACATATACTCATGTACAGACATCCATCCATGCGTGTGCAGTTGTGTGTGAACGCCTCTGTGTGGCTGAATTTACGTGGAAGTATAATATATGGGCAGATTCAGGTGTATGCATATACCTTTATTCCTGGAATTTTAGAATGAGGTTGTAGAAGATTTCTTTCCCCTTTGGGCAGGTGGAGCTCAAGTTTCCTCTGAGATGGGCATAAAAGACTGTCATTCACTTAACCTCCGTGACTCCCCACATGACCCGTGAGAGGAGAGCTTGCCTCTGTTTACAGTTTGGCCTCTTGTAATTACCATCCGTTTTGCCTAATTGCAGCTTCCTTGTTCGTTCCTGCTTTATGCCAGGTTGTGCCATGTGTATCTGCACATAAATACACATGTTGAATCCCACCTGCTGTGGGCTTATTTGTTTTTAGTGCAGTCTTTTCTTCCTTCCTCTCTTTCTTTGCCTGCCTTTCCCCTGCTTTTCCCCATAGCTGGCCCCTCCACCGTCCCAGGTAACCTCGGGGAGTTGCCCCAGTGCTCTCACCTGTGAAATGGGATTATTACAGTGTCATTTTGAGGATGAAGCATACCGTGTGCGAACAGTCACAATGCCTGGTCCACAGCACATGGGCTCTGAATGTGAACCATGACAGCGACAGTGGGCAGGAGAACACGTGGTGTATAGTGTACACGAAAAAGGCTGCCTAACCTGGGCAGTGAGAACACCCACGGAGAACTCATCTCAGGGTCAGCCAGACATTCCAACACCCAGGGCGCTTATAGGCCCCCTTCTTGTCCTGAGTCTGTTTGGAAGGCTAGTGCATGGGAACCATGGCTTGCTGGCAGGGCAGCATCAGGCGTTGCTTCCGGGGAGTCCTAGCAGCCCACATAGCACAGTTCAGATGCAAGGAGACGGGATCCACCTGGGGCAGGTATAGATCCCATGGGGGCCAATATCTTCTGGAACAACTGCGTTGGCCAAGCCCCCAGGATCCTGAGAGACACAACCAGTTACAGGAGTCCTTGTACTCTTTCCCAGTCCACATGCAGTGGAACCATCGGGTGTCTTTTAGAATTATAAACAGTGCTACCTAGAGCATAGGGGAGACATACTGTCTTGTTTCCAGAGAGCAGAGCTAGAGCATTAACTGAACGTCAAGTTCTTGTACAGAAGGGCAACTGATTTTGCTAATGCTTGTTTTGCTGATAGGAGGCTGGTAGCGGAGCTGTGTGGAGAGGTTTTCATGACCATGGCTCCCTAGGCGGGTAGTAGTTTGACTTCATGTCTGATTGATGGGAACGGGTTCTGATATTCCTGGCATGCTAACGCTCCCTTTTAGTCTCCTTCTTTGTACGGATTTGCGTTTCCCTCTTGTGTTCCAGTTTTGCTGCCACCTCAGTTCCATTGCTTGGCAACGTTTCAGGGAGCAAAGGGATCAGGAGTTCCTTTCCTTTCCTCCTTTTGCGTAAGATTGTGGCTTCCAGGCCATGTTACCAGCTGTGGGCAGCTCTCATTTAAGGCGCACAACCCTCCGTGGACTAGGGTTTTTGTTCCTTTATTTTACAGATGAAGAAGCTGAGGCGCTGAGTGGCAGGCCGTGTCTCTAGGATGACAGTCAGCCAGGGGTTGAGACAAGGGTGCCCGTCCAGGCAGTCTGCCCCCAGACCTGTGCCCTGCAACCACAGTGCTTTATCGCCTCCCTGTCCTTCCCTGCAGAACTTGTTAAGTTGATGGAAAGTTTTCCAGAAGCTTCCTTGTATCTTGTTGCATGCTTTTCTGTGGCTTCCTCTAGTGGATTGAGTTAAACCGAGCCAGCTTCTACAGACTCCCCCTTCTTGGTGCCTGCTGGGGTGGAGTGAAGAGACCGCATGGCCACCACGGGGCTCCCTGGTTGCTCAGTTTACTGTGTGTGATGTTAGTGCAGCCTGACCTCGACTGCCCTGGACATGCAGGATGCTTTTAGCCGAGCAGGTTGGCCTGCCTGGTGTGACCTCCTTCCTCTGCCCCTCTCTGTGCGTCCATTTTAAACCTGTTTTCTTGGTCAGAGAGGCCTTTGCTAGTTGCTCAGTCAGGGTCTCAGGACAGGCGAAGGCCAGTTTGTTCCAGAACTGAGGCCCACAGAATCCTGTAGGTTGGATGGGGATGGTGGTGAGGTGTTGTGTGGCCGCCGACCGGTTCTCTTTGGCTGGTGAGGCACTGAAGGAAGCAACCCTGCCTCCCCGAGGCTGACGGAGCTTCAAACCTCCTGCGGTGGACGGTGTTGCCGTAGAGCCAGTCCTGAAGGCCTCGGACGAGCTGTGCGCCCAGGGGAAGAACAGGGAGGTGGCAGTGGCCGCAGGTCAGACCCTAGTGACATTTTACGAACTGTCCCACAAGGAAGCCTCTGAGGCCTCCTCCTCTCGTCCACAGAAAGCTGAGCAGTCTGGCTGCCCTTCAGGCACGTGGCTTCCTCGGCGGGATTGGGCAGGGCCTCCACCCTCGAGCCATATGCAATGAGGGACACTCCTGCAGACGCATTTCTGGGCACAGCAGGGTTGCACACAAGAAACAGTAGTATAGCTTTATTATTGCCATTTTTAAATTATGCAAGTAAGACCAGGTTATAATGAGTTCAAACAACACAGAAGTATGTTAAGTTAAAAAAAAATTCTCCGTTGTCTTCTCCAATTCCATTTCCCTTGAAGGTAACTGCGGTTAACGTGTGTGAGAGTCCCTTGGGAGACTTTATTTTAATAAGTGTAAATATATCCTTTTACAACATTTAGGTAAGGATTTATATAAGGATATATATATTATGTAAAATTTGTATAAGGATATGTTTATATCCTTATAGAAAATAAAATGTGTTCTCTTATGTTGCTAACTTAATATTATACGGCGGGCATCTTTCCAAGTCAGCACATGCAGGATTATCATTTCTTTAGTGGTTGCATGCTCTTCCACTTACTGGACGTCATGGATGTCTGGTGGAAGCCTTAATGTGTGTATTTACCTCTGTCCCCACCCTGATCACATTTAATTTGTTTCCAGTTCTTTGCTCTTTACGGAAATGCTGTCCTGAACATCCTTTTCATATACATATGTTTTTACATAGTCATCCTAGCATTTCTGCAGGGCAGATTCCTATAACTGGAATTTCTAAGTCATAGGTTGTTCAAGTTTGAGATATACACAACAGGAAATTTTATGTCATCTTTAAGAATATCCAGATATTCTTCATCATAAGACTGGAAAACCCCTCCTTCGCCTGTGGCAGATAATTTGAATTTCAGGGACTTCTAGAGAAGAAGCTTCTAGAGGTGGTTATTACTGAATACTACATGATTTCTCTGAAAAGGGACCAGTCAGGATTACTTTATTTTATTATTAAATTTTCCTTTCAAAGGTATCTTATTTTATCCCAAGTATTTTTTTCTCAGGAAACTGTCTAGAATCACTTCTTTTAATTGTCTTTTATTTATTATTGAACCAAAACTGGGATATTCAATTTTTGATGGTGTTGAGAAGGGCCTTTATTAGAACAGCACTGGAGAAACATTGAAGGAAAGAATTTTTATTTTTTATCACCACATCTAACAGTTCTCAGTAACTTTGAAATAACTCTAATATGTGCAACATAAAATTTTCAAAATCTGAAAAAAAAGAATGCTGTAAAGATAAAAAGACATGGACATAATGAACGCCATGTATAACCAACTGTAGACCTTGAATGTAACCCTACAATACGTATTTCTTTCTTCTTTCGGCGGAATTTTTCCATCTAAGTTCTACCATTTCGAAATAAATGGACCTCCGTCCTTCAGCTGATGGAGCACGTAATTAATTTCTACTTTTCAAAAATGAAATGCATTTGGTAAATGTGCCAGAAAAAACTGGTTCTCATCGAAAGGCAAGTGCCATATAGGGGTTACAAGAATGGAGTCTGGAACCAAAGAGACTGGATTTAATCCCAGCCCTGTAAACGCAGCAGTTCTACAGTTGAGGCAAATTACTTAAACTTTGTCTCAGTTTCCTCATCTGTGAAATGGGGACAATGGTATTCCCTCGCTCATTAAGTTAGTGGGGTGGTTTAATGTGTTAATAACGTCAAGTTCTTAGAATAGTGCCTGAGATGTAGGAAGTATGCAGGATACTATTAATGTTATTATTATTGGGACTTCCCTGGTGGCACAGTGGTTAAGAATCCGCCTGCCAATTCAGGGGACATGGGTTCGAGCCCTGGTCTGGGAAGATCCCACATGCCGTGGAACTACAAAGCCTCTGTGCCACAACTACTGAGCCTACGCTCTAGAGCCCGTGAGCCACAACTACTGAGCCCATGTGCCACAACTACTGAAGCCCGTGTGCCTAGAGCCCGTGATTGGCAACAAGAGAAGCCACCGCAATGAGAAGCCCGTGCACCACAACGAAGAGTAGCCCCTGCTCGCCGCAACTAGAGAAAGCCCATGTGCAGCAACGAAAACCCAACGCAGCCAATAAATAAATAAATTTTAAAAGTATATTATTATTATTACTACTCATTAATGTCAATGGGGAATTATGTTATTCATTAATCAATAGGGACATCATTTCCTAGAGTTACATTCATTATGTTTCTTTTTTAATAAACTTACAAAGGGTCTAATCAGTTTTTTTTGTTTTTTATCTATTAATTAATTCATTTATTTATTTCTGCCTGTGTTGGGTCTTCGTTTCTGTGCGAGGGCTTTCTCTAGTTGCGGCAAGCGGGGGCCACTCTTCATCACGGTGCGCGCGCCTCTCAGTATCGTGGCCTCTCTTGTTGCGGAGCACAGGCTCCGGACGCGCAGGCTCAGTAGTTGTGGCTCACGGGCCTAGTTGCTCCGCAGCATGTGGGATCTTCCCAGACCAGGGCTCGAACCCGTGTCCCCTGCATTGGCAGGCAGATTCTCAACCACTGCGCCACCAGGGAAGCCCCCATTATGTTTTTAATGTTAAAACTTTCAAGGCATTTTCTTGCTCTCAGATTTCTTTCCAAAAGTGCATTCTGTCTGCTCTGATGGGTTTTGCTCCTTGAGCATATCACAGTGTGTACAAAAGGTGGTGTACATATGTGTTGTGTGTGTCTGTGATTTGGATAGAAAATTCACGGGGGAAAACCCCCCACAATGACTGCAATTTTAAGGACATGAGAATAAAAAGGGCTAGGATGGAAAGCTAAGATTATAATTGTGGTGATTATTTCTGATGATATTACATCAGATTAGGGACTTGCTCAGGCCCAAGATGAAAATCCATTTTTTTTCTATGGGTTTTATGAGCTTATTTCGGATTGCTGGTTCTTAATACTAAGAAGCTAATTCAGCTATTTTCTCACATTTTTGAAAAGCCAAGTTTAGCCAAATTCCCTAACTTATTTTGTTTCCATTTTCAGAGCTCCTACGGATATGGTGACCTGTTCTCCGATACATGGAAAGCATTTACTGATTATGATGTTATACATTTGAAAACTTATGATTCCAAAAGGGTACTGGAAACTTTACTGAAATGCCTGTAAATAACTGTCATTACAGATGACCCACTCATCAAATAAATATTTAATCTGAGTTTCTACGAGCTATTACCATTGATTTCTAACTCAGTTTCTTTTGTAATAACTAGAATCATCATGGTTATTAACCATGTAGCTTTTAAAACCTTTTGTTCATAGCTTTTTCAGGAATATGAATTTCACTTGAGTGAAACAATTGGCTATGCAAAATATTTTGATGCAAAACAGAGATTAATTAAATTATTTTCTGTAATTATTTGTGCTGTTTTGGTGTGAAGGGTGCAAACTGTGTTCTCTTACCTTTTAAAATATCTTCATTCTTAGGTATGTTTTAAAGAAGCTGTTTTTTCCTTACTCCCCCGGATGAGGTACGGGCTGTTCTATAATACCCCTCTGGTAAGCATGTCATCTGTGGTTAACATTCCTGTTCAGAGAATTTATTCTTGATGGATTTTAAGATAACACATATAACTTGAGAACATCTTAAATAGTAATGCAGATATTATTCATTGTAATAGGAAATATTTTTTTATTTTAGATCTCTGGCTGTCAAAATACCGGATTATTCCGGGCATTTTCTCAGCATGTACTACACAGACTGAACATCACACAAGAGGGTCCCAAGGTAATGACTACATTATGGGTTCTGAGGTGGTCTTGACTTTTCACCCCGAATAAAAATCAATACCAGCTTTGCAGAAAAAGGAGATCATCAGCAGACAGTGTTTTCTGGGTTGTTTTCTGACCTGGAGTGATTTGAAATCAGATGTCAACAACCGAGAAAATTTCGATAAACTAAAGATAGTGGAAGAATGTGTTTTTTTCTCTTTTTCTTTTCCTTTTCTTTTCCCTGTATCTCTCCATCCTTCCTCAAACCCCTACCCAGCCCACATAAACTCTGCCCCCAAATCCACCCACCCAACCAAAAAGAAGTAGTATGATGGACGGGTTTCGCCTTCTGTGGCTAAAGTGGATGCATTTTTATCCCCTGAGAGAATTGTGAAGAAATCAGGCTAAAAAAAAAAAAAGTTTCATAAAGGTGTCCTTATTGAGTTTCATCTCTCGGTGAAAATCACATTTTAAGTTCATTTGTTCATTTATCTGTCCAGGCATACACAGCATTATTTTGCCTTTTCCACAGGATGGAAAAATTCGAGTCACCATTCTCGCACGGAGCACAGAATACCGGAAAATACTCAACCAAAATGAGGTTAGTTTTTGGGATGCATTTTTAATAGCGTCATATTGAATTTCACTTCCTATGACTGATGTGCTTTATTTTTTTCACATCATACTAAATGCTTTGATTTGAAATTATTAGCTTTTAGAAAAGTCTGATGGCTGTGCCCAGTTTATTTATTGGATTTCTACTGCAAGTCATCAAACCATCCATTGCTGAATGAGCTTTGCCTTACTGTAGACATTCATCACACCACCTCAGTGTGGAAACAGAGACAAAACTGCCTGAGTCCTGCCTTTGCGGCCATGGATTGCCAAATTTTTTGTCTCTGGGCAAACTAGCAGCAAAACAATGGGAGAGTATCTTTGGGGAGATGGCTGATGGACTGTGGCAGGACTGTGGCATCCAGCAGCAGATTAAGTTGGAAAAGTCTCCATCCTTTTCATGGGTGTCTTAGAAATTGTTCACCTCTTAGCCTCCCTGACTCATTTTCAACAACATCAATTCATAAATTATACTTAATCTTAAGGAGATCACCATGGAAGCCTCCCTGCAACAGCATGACTGGACGATGTCCTTGCAATAGTAAGGTTTGCTCGAATGTGGATGGCCTCTAGAAGCTGGAAAAGGCAAGGATTCTCCCCTAGAGACTCCAGAAGGGGTGCAGCTCTGCCTACGCCTTGATTTCATCCCAGTGAGGTTTCTATCTCATTGTGTAGGACTTCTATCCTACAGAACCATAAGAGGATAAATTGTGTTGTTTTAAGATGATAAGTTTGTAGTAATTTGTCACAGCAGCAAATAGAAAATGAAGACACAGAGAGAGAGATGAAACTGACTTACTTATTTGTAAACGACTCTGGCTGCAAGAGTAGGAGTGGGGAGATTGATTAAGAGCCGTTGCCCCGATAAGAGTTTAGATGAAGCGGGTGACACAGTAGGGATGACAAAATAAGTGGTTTCAGGATGTATCTTGGAGATAAAGCCTATGATACTTGTTGTGGGAATGTACAGTTATAGCCACAGGTACGGCCAGGAGAGGTAGTGAGAATCAAGCGTGAACTCCTGGGCTTTTGGCTTAAGCAGTTCAGTGGGCTTGAGATGGGAGGGAAATTGGGGGCAGGTTTTGATGGGGAAAATGTTTCACACAGATTAATTTGGGTGCCTCATCCAAATTATGTAGTTAGCATCTCTTCTTGAGATGCACATGGATTATGGAGGACATGAACATATGGTGTAACGAGGCATTGATTGTGAGCTGTGTGCATGGAAGAAATGAACAGTGTACGTATGTGTGTTTTCAACACCTGGAAATAAAAATGTCACGTAATGCAGTGTTGGGGTAGACAGGTGAGAAGCCTCATTAGCAGGCAGATCAATAGTACGTATTGATAGAGGTAACGGGTATTGGCTGCAATTATGTACCAAGTATATTGCTATGTGCTCCCCATACCTGTACGGTAACTTTCCCAGCAAACAGAAAATATAGGTATTTTATTATTATTCTCTATTCTGGGCAAGGACACTGAGGCTTATAGGTTTAGAAACATGCCCGAGGTCACCCAGCTAATGAGCAGAGTAATGAGCGGTGAGCCAGGTTCGTCAGGGTCTGAGCCTGCTTCTTCAGCAGAGCGTTCCACTGCCCTAACACAATTTGACCTTGGAGGAGACCGACCCACCTTGCCTCCCAGTCCATCGGGAAGGGGCAATCAGCTGCTGGAAAGAAATCCAGTGGAAGGGTAGCATCAGTGGGTGCTGCACTGCAGCCATCGACGTTTTCAGATCCAGCTCCGCAGATCGCCCGGATGCTCTTGCCCGAAGGTGGGATTTGGTAACTCAGCTCCAATACCAAGCCAAAGAGCGCCCAACTGGCTGCTTTTCTCCCAGGATTGGCATCTCTTGGAGAGGCAGCTCCCAGGCAGAGAAGAAAGCACCTTTCTCTTTTCCTTGACTCGTGAAAAGATAGCAAAACCCAGATGCTCTCATTAAATGATGGTTCCTGCAATCCTGCCCTACTTCAAGATTAGAATTGTGAGGGACATAGAGAACCATGACGATGCATTCGATGATCGATTAATCATGCTTAGTTTCTCTTCGCTAAAAGTATAGTTGTTTTCCTGCGTAGAGATGTTGAAAATGTTTTTCTGCCCGGAATATAGTATTTTCGGTGGGTGAGGTTCCAAAGCACTAGGGGTTTGTCTGAAATGAGATAATGGGTAGGAAGAAAATTCTGGAACAAAGTAGGTACCCAACGAATATATGTTGAAAGTTGAGGGACTAACTATTGCAATAACAATAGCTAACACTTCATGTGCGTCTATGTCAAGCCCTTTGCTCTTACGAATTGTCACCCCGCAGCCTCATAGCAACTCGGAGCAGTGCAATTTTAGGGAGGTAGCGTATCCTCCCTAAAATGCAGGCGTGGAGCCTGCACTTGAACTCAGTTAAGGGTTAAACACAATAGACCTGAAGGATATTTAATGCTTGAAAAATACTTTATATGAAAAATAAAAATTTGGGGACTCCAAGGTAAGTAAAACAGAAGAGAAGGAAGGAAAAGAAATTCTAAAGGTTTCTCTTATTTTCCCAGCTTGTAAATGCACTGAAAACGGTATCTACATTTGAGGTCCAGATTGTCGATTATAAGTATAAGTAAGTAATAACCCACTCTTGGGCAGACACTGTCGTCTTTGACTTTGATGAGTTAATGGGTGAGAGGAAGGACTTTGTAAATGGGAGTTGTTGGCGCATGTAGACCTGGAAGGGACAAGCGGACGCCATCGGTGAATGAAATGGGCAGGTGAGGACCCCAGGCGTAGGGGGCGGAAGCTCTTCAGCTGTGAGGGGCCTGATGCTGCCGCACCATCCCTTTTTTAAAGAGAAGTGATGAATCCTGATTTTCATTTGAAATTTCTGAATTTCTAAAAGTCGGCAACTAATTCCGAATTTTAAAAAAATGTTGTAGACTTCACTTGCCTGCTAGCTGCTGGGTTTCAACTTCTGACCTACAATATGGGAATAATTAAGGGAATAATTTGAGGTTCATCAAATAATATGAGGCTTCTAAAAATCTTTTCAAATATTACATTTCTTTTAAAATTCTGATACAAGTAAACAGCTTGGAAAGACAGAACCTGCCTATCATTTACTGTCTAGGTAACCCGTGTTGACATGAAAACAATAATACTGTAAAGATAATACATGTTCTTGGTAGAAAAGGTCAGAAAGGTTCCAAAGGAAAGTGAAAACTTTTCTCTCCCTCCTTGGCCCACCCACAATCATAGTCTTGTTGTCCAAACAGTTTTTTTCTATGTAAAAAAAAAAGTATACATATACCAGCATAGGGTGCCTGACACAGCTAGGTTTAAACTTATTGGTAAGTGTGGGAGTTTTGCACCTCATTCATTATACATTTGTTCATTTATACCACACATCTTTATCAGGTACCTACCATGGGCCTCGCAGTAGGAATTCAGTTATGAAGGAAGCATGGCTCTTGTCTTGAGGACCTCAGACACTGAATATGAATAAACAGCAGTTGCAAGAACAGCTGTCATTTATTGAGACTTACTCTTATGCTTCCCTAGCTCTGTCTCATCTCCCTCTTCTGAGAGTCTTGTGAGGTTGGCGAAGCTATTCCTATTGGACGGGTGACACTTCGCCACGGTGACTCCCCTCATTGCCACCTGAGGAAAAATGTGGAGGTAGAAGAGGGCCCGGGGTCAGGATGAAAGAACTGGGCGGGGGGGCACCTCTGAGGCTCTGTCACTGACTGGCTTTGAAGAATACGTAGGGGTTTCCCCGATGAAGGAAGAGTGACAGTAAATTCAGACCTTGCCAATCTGAGGGACACAGTAGTAACCTAACGGCATCGAGGTTTGTGAGTCCTGACCTTTGGGCCTTTTCCAGAAATAATAACTCCACGGATATATTCCCCCGGACAAATGCCCCTCCTTGCCTCGGTATCGGTTGGCATCCCTGGGGAAACTGAGGCACATGTACCTCGTGTGAGACACACTTGGTGGCTTTGTCTCCCTTCCCTTGTGCGGAGTGTGGGGTTTCTGTTCTGCTGGGAGAGGAAGCTCTTTAAAGAGGTGAAGCTGATTAAGAGGAAATTTGCTTTCCCTTCTTAGATGCGAGCGGACCTATTTATTTTTCTTCACTTGGAGTGGGTGGGACCGGGAGATCAGATTCCATTATGTTTATTCAGAGTGTTAGCCTCTGTCCAGCAATTCTTCCCAGCCTCACTGACTTTCGGTTCAGAGTTTGCACATCTTTTAGTGTCTTGAATTCCAAGACTACTTTTACAGTCCCAAGGTGCATACAATTGTGGATTTATCCCTCATAAATCCACAAAGACAGGAAAATGCCGTCACGGCATCCAAGACAATCTTAGGAGTACCCAGATGGTAATCGAATGACTCAAATCACACAAGGAGGAATTTATTTTATTTTGTAAAAATTCCTATATGATTTTAAGGAAATAGTTTTCAGTTTGGTACGAATATATCATAACATCACTTTAATGCTTGCTAATTTCATTTTTCATAAAGAGGGAGCAAGCCTCAGGCTCAGAGCTCTGCCTTGCAATGTTATCTACCTAGATTGGAATAATGCTTTTTAGTTTCATTATATCTATTTTTACAGTTTTCTTCATGTCATGAGTTACTGGTTTTCCATTTAAGACAGGTATAAAAGTTTTCTTCTAAAATAAGAAAATGTAAGTTTAAAAAAAAGGGAGCTTAACTTAGAGAAAATGTTATTAAGTAATTAAGTTGTTAATTTCTGGAGTAGATTTGTAATTGGCAAAAAAATATGGCAGAAGGTGCTTTAAATTGGGAAAGATATTGTATAAACGCTGTTACCATGAATCATGAGCTTACGCAACTTAATACTTTCCCTCTCCTCCCCTTTTTTCTTTTGTTGTTCTTTGTGTTCACAGGGAACTTGGGTTTTTAGATCAGCTAAGGATCACGCATAACACGGACATATTTATTGGAATGCATGGAGCTGGTCTTACCCATTTACTTTTCCTTCCAGACTGGGCTGCTGTGTTTGAACTGTAAGTGTTTGGGGACACTTTTACATTGAGGCAGCTGATAATGCTTTTTCTGCCAGCTGAGGCTTTCATTCAGAGCATCAAAAGGCTTCATATTTAATCATTACAAAGAAGTCACATCATGTAGGCATCTAAAAAGAAAAAAAGACCTAAAACTAAACATGTGAAGTCTGCAGCCTGCCATTGCCCTTAGCAAGCAAATATCTCTTTCCTTCCCCATCTCAGCAGGATTCGGGAGATGTGAATCTATGGTTTCCTTCCTCTGAGTGCATTTCTGTGTTCCTGTCAAACTGAAAGCGTCTCCCTGCAATCAGTGTAATTATTGTGTTAAAAGAGAACCTGGGGCTTCCCTGGTGGCGCAGTGGTTGAAAGTCCGCCTGCCGATGCAGGGGACACGGGTTTGTGCCCCGGTCCGGGAAGATCCCACATGCCGCAGAGCGGCTGGGCCCGTGAGCCGTGGCCACTGGGCCTGCGCGTCTGGAGCCTGTGCTCCGCAACGGGAGAGGCCACAACAGTGAGAAGCCCGCGTACCGCAAAAAAAAAAGAGAACCTGTGTGTTGCCCACCCATGTTCATAGCTGCGTTTTTCCATTAGCCAAGAGGTGGAGGCAACTCAGTTGTCCATTGACTGTTGAATGGATAAACAAAATGTGATACACACACATCCAATAGAATATTATTCAGCTTAAAAAAATAAAGAAATCCTGTCTCATGCTATATGACAGGGACGAACCTTGAGGACATTATGGTAAGTGAAATAAGTTACTCTCAAAAGCACAAATACCGTATGATTTCACTTATATGAGGTACATAGAGTAGTCAGATCCATAGAGACAGAAAGTAGAAGAGGTTGCCAGGAACTGGGGGGAGAGGTGAACGGGGACTTAGTGTTTAATGGGGACAGAGTTTCACTTTTGCAAAATGAAAGCATTCTGGAGATTGGTCACATAACAATAAGGTATACTTACCCCTGAACTGTACACTTATAAATGGTTAAGATGGTAAATTTTATGTCATGAGTTTTCTACCACAATTAAGAAAAAGAGAGAGTTTGAGTACCTGTATGCCTGGGTGAAGAGCACAGCTCCAAACACAAGCCCACCACTTTGCCTAGTGCTCACTGATTCCATACACAGGGAGACTGAGGCCTCAAGGGGAAAGTAATCTTCCCAGAGTGTTCCTTTAACTCGGTGGTTGGTTATGGAGACATGGACTTCTCTCCTTTAATAATTCTACTCTGGATACCAATAGTGATTACTGTTACCTGATTTCCCCTCCTTGCATCTAAATATTTTTATTTTATGGTTGCATTTTAAAAATGACTTGGCATTTCTTTTTTTCTTTTTTTTTTATTTGCGGTACGTGGACCTCTCACTGCTGTGGCCTCTCCCATTGCGGAGCATAGGCTCCGGACGCGCAGGCTCAGCGGCCACGGCTCACGGGCCCAGCCGCTCCGTGGCACGTGGGATCCTCCCGGACTGGGGCATGAACCCACGTCCCCTGCATCGTCAGGCGGACTCTCAACAACTGCGCCACCAGGGAAGCCCTTGACTTGGCATTTAAATGAGAGACTAATTAGAAAAAAGTTGTCATGAACTTCCAACACCCTGAAAAACATTTAAAAAAATATATATGTTAGAGAAATAGCCAGATAATTGTAGATTCTATTTCAGTTCTTCATTTCTTCCAGAGAGGAAGGGAGGGAAGGAAAGAAATGTCATTGAGAAATCTCAGGCCTTGGAGGTCAACAGACCTGGGATCAATTTCTGCTTTGGAGGATATGTTACCTACCCCAAAGCCACGTTCATATGTACAAAGATGGGGGTATTAGGAGTTAATATCTAGTTCACAGTCCTATTGATAAAGGTCCCCTCCATTCTTTAATCCTATTCTGCTTTTGGAAAGTTAAGATAATTTAGTTATGGGAATATTTTTAAAATAATCTCTCCCACTCTTTTGTGTGTGTGTGTTTCTATAAACAGTTTTATTGGGACATAATTTACACGCCATACAATTCACTCATTTAAATCGTATAATTCAATGGTTTTAATATATTGACAGAGTTGTGCAACCACCACCATAACTTTTTTTTTTAACATCTTTATTGGAGTATAATTGCTTTACAATGGTGTGTTAGTTTCTGCTTTATAACAAAGTGAATCAGTTATACATATAAATATGTTCCCATATCTCTTCCCTCTTGCGTCTCCCTCCCTCCCACCCTCCCTATCCCACCCCTCTAGGTGGTCACAAAGCACCAAGCTGATCTCCCTGTGCTATGTGGCTGCTTCCCACTAGCTATCTGTTTTACATTTGGAAGTGTCTATATGTCCATGCCACTCTCTCACTTTGTCACAGCTTACCCTTCCCCCTCCCCATATCCTCAAGTCCATTCTCCAGTAGGTCTGTTTCTTTATTCCTGTCTTACCCCTAGGTTCTTCATGACCTTTTTTTTTTTTCTTAGATTCCATATATATGTGTTAGCATACGGTATTTGTTTTTCTCTTTCTGACTTACTTCACTCTGTATGACAGACTCTAGGTCCATCCACCTCACTACAAATAACTCAATTTCGTTTCTTTTTATGGCTGAGTAATATTCCATTGTATATATGTGTCACATCTTCTTTATCCATTCATCTGTTGATGGACACTTAGGTTGCTTCCATCTCCTGGCTATTGTAAATAGAGCTGCAATGAACATTTTGGTACATGACTCTTTTTGAATTATGGTTTTCTCAGGGTATATGCCCAGTAGTGGGATTGCTGGGTTGTATGGTAATTCTATTTGTTTTTTTAAGGAAACTCCATACTGTTCTCCATAGTGGCTGTATCAATTTACATTCCCACCGGCAGTGCAAGAGTGTTCCCTTTTCTCCACACCCTCTCCAGCATTTATTGTTTGTAGATTTTTTGATGATGGCCATTCTGACTGGTGTGAGATGATATCTCATTGTAGTTTTTTTTAAATTTTTTTATTTAAAAAAAAATTTTCTCGTAGTTTTGATTTGCATTTCTCTAATGATTAATGATGTTGAGCATTTTTTCATGTGTTTGTTGGCAATCTGTATATCTTCTCTGGAGAAATGTCTATTTAGGTCTTCTGCCCATTTTTGGATTGGGTTGTTTGTTTTTTTGTTATTGAGCTGCATGAGCTGCTTGTAAATTTTGGAGATTAATCCTTTGTCAGTTGCTTCATTTGCAAATATTTTCTCCCATTCTGAGGGTTATCTTTTGGTCTTGTTTATGATTTCCTTTGCTGTGCAAAAGATTTGAAGTTTCATTAGGTCCCATGTGTTTATTTTTGTTTTTATTTCCATTTCTCTAGGAGGTGGGTCAAAAAGGATCTTGCTGTGATTTATGTCATAGAGTGTTCTGCCTATGTTTTCCTCTAAGAGTTTGATAGTTTCTGGCCTTACATTTGGGTCTTTAATCTATTTTGAGATTATTTTTGTATATGGTGTTAGGGAGTGTTCTAATCTCATACTTTTACATGTAACTGTCCAGTTTTCCCAGCACCACTTATTGAAGAGGCTGTCTTTTCTCCATTGTATATTCTTGCCTCCTTTATCAAAGATAAGGTGACCATATGTGTGTGGGTTTATCTCTGGGCTTTCTATCCTGTTCCATTGATCTATATTTCTGTTTTTGTGCCAGTACCATACTGTCTTGATTACCGTAGCTTTGTAGTATAGTCTGAAGTCAGGGAGCCTGATTCCTCCAGCTCCATTTTTCATTCTCAAGATCGCTTTGGCTCTTCGTGGTCTTTTGTGTTTCCATACAAATTGTGAAATTTTTTGTTCCGGTTCTGTGAAAAATGCCATTGGTAGTTTGATAGGGATTGCACTGCATCTGTAGATTGCTTTGGGTAGTAGAGTCATTTTCACATTGTTGAGTCTTCCAATCCAAGAACATGGTATATCTCTCCATCTATTTGTATCATCTTTAATTTCTTTCATCATTGTCTTATAATTTTCTGCATATAGGTCTTTTGTCTCCTTAGGTAGGTTTATTCCTAGATATTTTATTCTTTTTGTTGCAATAGTAAATGGGAGTCTTTTCTTAATTTCACTTTCAGATTTTTCATCATTAGTGTATGGGAATGCAAGAGATTTCTGTGCATTAATTTTGGATCCTGCTACTTTACCAAATTCATTGATTAGCTCTAGTAGTTTTCTGGTAGCATCTTTAGGATTCTCTATGTATAGTATCATGTCATCTGCAAACAGTGACAGATTTACTTCTTTTCCGATTTGGATTCCTTTTATTTCTTTTTCTTCTCTGATTGCTGTCACCACCATAATTTTATAAAATTTTCATTATCCCCCCAAATAAACTCAGTACTTGTCAGCAGTTACTCTCATTCCATCCTCCTTCCAGCCCCTGGAAACCACGAATCTACTTTCTGTCTCTATAGATTTGTCTATTATGGACATTTCATATAAGTGGAATCATACCATATGTGGGCTTTTCTGACTGGCTTCTTTCACTTAGCATCATGTTTTCAAGGTTCATCCATGTTGTAGCATGGATCAATACTCATTCCTTTTTATTGTCAATAATTATTCCTTGTATGGATATACCACATTTTGTTTATCCATTCATCAGTTGGTAGACATTCAGATCGTTTGCACCTTTCGGCTATTGTGAACACTGCTGCTATGAACACGAATCTCTCTCACTCTTGTTTACCGTTTATAAAACCTTTTGTAAGCACATATTTGGGAGGTGAATTTTTTCCCCAGAGAATTGCAAATTGGCCAGCAATCCCAGGCAAAAGCCCCATGTGTGGATGCCTTTGTGTCCTTAGATACAACTGTGGAGATGAACGCTGTTACTTGGACCTGGCCAGGCTGAGAGGCATCCACTACATCACTTGGAGAAGGCAGAGCAAAGTCTTTCCTCAAGATAAGGTAAAGTTCAGGACAAAACTCATCCTGTTTTCTTTTTAATTGGCTTAAAGTGTCTAGTTAATGTGACAAACTATCTTTGAACTTCAATCCAAAGATAAAATGGTTCTTCTCTGGAATCGTGAGTTGTTGTGCTTTATATTTGCAAATTGGGGGAAAGGAGAAATTAATTACTCTCTCTCTTTATGTGGAAAAGAGAACTTCATGAAATTTGGGCCTAGAGAGATCTATTAAATTATTTAGAGACGGGATCAGGAAACTACAGACCAGTGGGCTAAATCTGGCCCTCCAGTTGTTTTTATAAATAAAGTTTTATCGGGACATGGTCCTGCTCCTCTGTTTATGTGTTGTCTGTCTATGGCTGCTTGAGCACTTCATTGGCAGGGTTGAATAGTTGCGGTGGAGACTTTGTGGTCCATGGAGCTGAAAATATATGTTATCTGGCCTCTTACTGAAAAAATTTGCCTACCTCTGATGTAGAGCATAAACTGAAATAGTTCCTTCGGCCAAAGTAAAATAACTTTCTTCTTGTTCAGAAAACCACATCCTCGACACCTTACCAATTTGTCTTTTGCTTCGTTTGTGCAGGGCCACCACCCAACCCTGGGGGAACATCCGAAGTTTACCAACTACTCTTTTGATGTAGAAGAATTTATGTACCTTGTCCTTCAGGCTGCAGACCACGTATTGCAGCACCCGAAGTGGCCATTTAAGAAAAAACATGATGAGCTGTAAATGTGTGGGGTCTGTTTGCCAAAAGGGAGGGTTTAGACGGTCCTCCGCCCAGACTCACCTCACAGTTAAATAGGTAAAACAGCCTGTTTTCTCCTAGCCCCAAAGTACCTTTTTTTAATACCAAAACATGCCTTCAGGGTATTACTTATGTGTTTTGTAGTCTTTAACCGTTTCATGTGATTGTTGTGTCATTGCTATTTATCAAGATACTCTTTTTGCACTGAAAACTTTACTTTTTCTAGTTCAGAAACTGGGCCTGGGCTCACTGCCGTAACTGAGCTTTTTTCTTAGGGATACCAAAGTTTGCAACTTTCTTAGCTTTAGAATTTGTAAATGTTTTTATAGAATACCATGAGCTCGTCATTCAAGAGGCTTCCAACTTGTTAATGATATATTTGAGCAAATTCACAACTCATTTATTTGCCATGATTTGTTCACAGCACAGTTTGTAGTAGGAAAGGAAAACATGCAAACACACACACACACACACACACACACACACACACACACACACACAGAGTTGTGGTTCTCAGTACCAAGCTATAGGCCCGTGTTATAGATTAAACAGTATTATAAACAGATCTGTTTAACTGTATCAGAGTCTAAACTAACTCCTGCTGAATTCTCTGTTGTATCTTTTTAGTCAACGCCAGGTTATCTTCATCAAGAACCTGAATTAACCATGCTGTTGCATTAGTTGATATTTTGAACTAATCATGTTTTCCTCACATGTAACAACCACATATGATAAAAACAAATGAGGACGTCCTTTAGGACTGTTCTGTGTACCTTCTAGCTGGTTTCCACTGGTTCCTTCTTAGCCGTGGAGAGCATTTATAAATCAAATAGTGGTTTTGTTGCACACGTGCTTGTAAGTGCATAGACCTATGTGTATGCGTCTACCTCTTTTAGCATGGAAGTATTCCAGTCTTTGATTTTGCAAACTTTAAATTAGTCACAAGGGGAGATTTTTTTCCCTATGAAAAAAGTAAAGACACACACACACAAAAGGTAAAGACATGCATGAATTATCCAATTCAAAATGAATAAGAAGCCATAAGAAAGTGCTACTGATTAAACAGCGTATCTGAAATGCAGTCCCACTCTTTGAATGGGCTTCATTTCCTATTGTCTATGAACTTTCAATTTAGTGGTCAGAAACCATGGATTTATTTTACTGTAAAATGTGGAGTTTACATTTTATTAACACTTGAGCAGTCTAATTTAGAGACTAGCAACTTCTATTTTTTTAAGTAGGGGATTAACAGAGTACAGCAGAGCTAAGCATTTAAAAAAAATATTTTAGAGTTGTAAAAAAAAAAAAAGAATATGCAGCAGAGAAGTGACCTGAGAAATCTAAAATATTTATTATCTGGACCTTTACAGAACATGTTTGCTGACTCCTGCTTTAAAGGATTACGAACAGTTTTCTAGAGCTGAGGAATATTTATTAAAATATCTGTCAAGGAATTAGTGAATCACTGTAGCAATAGCTTTGATTTGAGATCTTAACATTGTTTTAAAAGACTTACAACATATGAATTTTGAAATGAGTGGTGTTGCTGCCGTCCTTTGTCCAGTATACTGAGTAACCACTGAGATTGCTCACATAAAAGGAGCTGTCAAGACCACATTGCACTTCTAGTCAGAGAGGTGTAAACATCTGAAAAAATGGCCTCAAAAAAGGTTTCAACAGTTTATCTTCTTACGTCATTTAAAAAACTATGTGGCAATGCGATTCTGTAGATGATCAAGAATTTCAGACGTTGAGAACAATTTCATAATAAAATGTTACATTTGCATATTTCACATTTAAAGAGACAATATGTTTTACAGAAACAAGAAAATACATTAGATACTTTATGGAACTGAGTTTTATCAGACTTTTTTGATGGGAGCAAAGGAAGGTCTTCAAATTGTTATAAAACGTAAAATGTAAAGACTGCTCTTTTTATGACGTCTTTGAAGAGGTGCACGTCATTGTTTGTACATGTGGGGTATGGCCTTGGAATAAATCGTTTTACGATTTATTTGAATACCGGACTATTTTCAGGGTTTTCTGTGTCTGAATGTCAGAAGCTTACATTTTTTTTCGGCAATCTGGCAGCTCTAGATTGTACAAATTGAGTAGCTCACTGATGAAGAATTCAGCTTAAGGAAAAATTGTACCTTACAATTATTTAGCAGTTTATCATATGATGCTTTCACAAATGTTATATTGCATAATCTTTTTAAAATGACATAAGAATTGTTCCCATTTCTATTTATTTATTTGTTTGTTTATTTAGTTATCTGGCTGCTCCAGGTCTTAGTTGCAGCACGCGGGATCTTCATGGCTGGATCTAGTTCCCTGAACAGGGATTGAACCTGCGCCCCCTGCATTGGGAGCGTGGAGTCTTAACCACTGGACCACCAGGGAAGTCCCAGAATTGTTCCCATGTTTAACGTGAAAAGAGTCAGATGCTGTTTAAAGGACTTCTCTAAAGATCACAGGTCTTCTGATTCCATGTCCATAGTTCTCCATTTATTCACTCAATTATTTACTATTGATGGAGCAACTACTGGGTACCATCTCTACTCTAGGTTCTGGGGATACAGCAGTGAGCAGAACAGAAAAAAGTCCTTGCCTTCATGGACCTTGCGTTCCGGTGGAGGAGACAGATATTAACCTACGTAAGGGAAATATATTGTGTGCTGGATGTTGATACATGGTATGGACAAAACTAAAATGGGGACGAGGGATGTGGCGCTCTGGGGTGGGGTGGAGTTGGGCACACTTAGGTAGAGGATAAGGAAATCCTCGCTGAGGTCACCTTTGAGTCAAGATTTAAAGCAGCTAAAGGAGGAGGAAAGTAGACAGCAGAGCAAAGAGCATCCCAGGAAGACTGGATGGTGCGTGCCAAGGTCTTGAGGCAGGAGGATGCCTGGTGTGTTTGAGGAACAGCAAGGAAGCCAGTGTAGCTGGAGTGATCGAGGGGCAGAGGAGTAGGAGATGAGGTCAAAGAGGCAATGGGCTTGGGGTGCAGATGGCAAGGCGCTTGTCCTTTGATGCTTATGAGTTGGGAGTCATTGAAAGGATCTCAAACAGGAGGAATGACCCGACTTACTTTGAAGAGGCTTTGAAGAGGCTAACTCTAGCTGTTATGCTGGGAATAGACTGTGGAGGGATGTCTTAGGTCGTGTTCCCTGGGAAATAGACTCTGGGATGGAGATTCATACACAGGTGGGTCATTGGGGAAGAGGCTCATGATTAACACCTGTGAGGAAGGGGCCCAGTCTTGGGTGGAGGGAGGAATGGCGCTGCAATGCAGTAGCAGGAGAGGCCTCAGGGGGGCGATGCGCAGGCTCCTTAGGCAGGGCAGGTCTCTTCAGCTGAGGGCAGTTCGGCCGTAATCCATTAGTAGCCAACATTCCCAGCAATCGGGAGACTGCGATGGGGGGACTTCCGAGACCCACTGAAGCATCCACAACGGGGCCAGGGTGATGCCCTTCAGCTTGTTCCACTCGTCCTTCTACTGCTTGCCAGCAGGCTTCTAAGGCTTTATTCGATTCAGATTTTTTTTTTTTTTTTGCGGTATGCGGGCCTCTCACTGCTGTGGCCTCTCCCGTTGTGGAGCACAGGCTCCGGACGCGCAGGCTCAGCGGCCATGGCTCACGGGCCCAGCCGCTCCGCGGCATGTGGGATCTTCCCGGACCGGAGCACAAACCTGCGTCCCCTGCATCGGCAGGCGGACTCTCAACCACTGCGCCACCAGGGAAGCCCTCAGATTTTATTTGTTTTAAAGACTCCTTATGGATGATCCCGTGTACTTCATATGGTAGAAGGCGAGACTGGGCTTTGTGGGCCATATGAGTTCTCTGTCCCATATTACTATTCGTTGGTCCCCACCCCCAATCTTTTAAAAAATGTAAAAACCATTCTTTGGGATGTTTAACAGAGAGGTTAGGGAACTTGCCCAAAGCCACACAGCTAATAAGTAATAGATGGATTGTGAAGGAATTTAAACAGGGAGGTAATGTAGGAAGTAAGGAAGGAAGGGAGGAAGGAAGGGAGGGAGGGAAGGAGCAAAGGGAGGAAAGGAGGGAGGGAGAGAAGGAAAAAGAAGAGAGAAATTGGGTGGAAAAGAAAATAGAGAACGAAGTCCTGGAGTTAGGTTTTTTCTTGCAGTTATAGTATAGTTTTCTTTGAAACAGTCAATGGAGAGAGAATTAGAAAAATACTTGCTTTCTTGAAACTAGGAGCATATAAGCAAATTAACTCAGGTGTGGTTGCCTTGGAGAAACCAGTCATTCAAAATACCATATTCCCAACCAAGGGCTATTGCCAGACACTTTAATACTGTCCTCCTCTGTTAGCTTATTGGGGCATGGCAAAAGATGTCATAAGCCCTCGTATCATGGAAGAAGTGGCTTAGAGCCAGGCACAGGTTATGTGGGCCCTCACTTTGAACGGTAATGCACATTTTGACCACAAGGTGGCAGTCAAGCCCTTCCAAATGGCCTCTGCGCCCAGAAGCCTGGGTGTAATAATCTCGTAAATTTCAGACACCTGAGCGCCAGGAGTAGGGCCTTGCTTCTGTGTGTGATGGATTTTTTTCATCCCTGTTTTGAGGGAAAGTGGGAAAATTATCCTGGACAGTTTTCAGGTTCAAGTGTGTAATTTCTTAGCTGCAGCCAATTCCTGAATCCTCTGTAATATCTCCTGATCATCTTGTGCAAAGAGCATTTGGTCCTGGGAAGATGATTTCTAGTGAGAGAAGCTATTTAGTGGAATGCATTCTCTTTGATGCAAAGGAATTTTCTTGGGAGGAGAGCTCTACTGTAGGATCTCGAGATAGCCCATTAGTTCCTCAGTCCTTAGGAGCTAAATTCTTTCTTATATTGGCTTTATAGTTTACTGCATATGCAAGTGCTGTTATCATTTAGTTTGAGAAGAACCAGACTATAAGTGGAGGAGTTCATTTAAGTCTAGATGCCAAAAAATGGTGGCATGTTAACAGAGAGGTTAAGGAACTTGCCCAAAGCCACACAGCTAATAAGTAATAGATGGATTGGATATAGGGCTTTCTTTGTGAAGGAATTTAAACAGGGAGGTAATGTAGGAAGTAAGGAAGGAAGGGAGGAAGGAAGGAAGGGAGGGAAGGATCAAGGGCTTTTCAGCACAAAGGGGTGTTAATATCGAGTTTTCACATGGATCTGATCTAATGCAGTGCTTCAGGTATTTGCTATCATTTATTTTTCACAACCATGAGTTGCAGAATTTTGGGATGTTTTTACTGAAAAGGAACTTGGAGATCCTTCATGGCATTGTTCATTCCACAACGGTTTGTTGACTGCCCACCATTAACAGGCACTTTCAGGCCAAGAGAGAAGATTCCTGGGAGAGGCATGTTGTGTAGACCCAAGAATTCAGTTACAGAAATCGGAAGGCCCTGCTTCCTCACCCTTGTAGCACAGAAGCTGTGCGACCATGGGTTTGTTGCTTTGCCTCAGGAAACTTCGATTTTCTCCTAAACTGGTGGCAATATCTATTAGGTAGGGTAGATTTAAGGATAAAATAAAAAAATGAAGTCCCACTTGTTTAGGGCCTGGCACGTAACATCTGTCCAGTAAATGCTATTATTATACTATGACACAGAGGACTATTATCATTTATAGCTGTAGTACCTGGGGAGCATTTAAATTCTGATCTCCAGACCTCTCCCCAAGCCAAGTTAATCAGAATCTCAGGGGTACCATTGGCTGACTCTGTTTGGTCAAATGTGCCCAGATGTTCTGATGCACAGGGGTTGGGAACTGCCGCTCTAGGAGAGAGTGTCAGCTGATGACACTAGACAGCTCATGAGGTCCAAGCCAGCCCTCGGCAAAGTGTCTTCCACTGGGTATCCTTAAGATGTTACATCAAAAATGGTTTACTAGGGAAGTGCTGCCTCAAGCCGAGTAGAGGTGTTTCCTGCAGGGTTTCTCCCTACTTTGACACACTGATGTACACCGTGAATTTCTAAATAGGAAGAGGTAATAGGCACCGTTTCTAAATTCATTTGACCACTGGATCTCTTTCTCAGGGAGCGTGAAGATGAGTGTTGCAAAAATCCCCCTCCAGGCAGGCTGCTGTAAGCAGTGGCCACGGCTGTATCTGCCTCCTGGGGAATGGGTACCAGGCCATGCTTTTAGCGTGAAGTCACTCTGGCCGGTTGCGTCTTGTTTGTGAGTTAAATCAACGGTGCTACCAGATCACAGTTGATTGGGCCAGGGATCGATAAGTGAGCTGCATTCTATCCATTCGGGCAGTTGTAAGATAAAGGGTAAAGAAATGACCCACGCAGATCCCTTCAGCAGTGACGTTTGGATGTGAGACGTGAGGAAGATGCCAAGGTTTCTGGTACCAAGACACCAGATCTCAGTTACTGGCGCTTCTTTTGTATCAAGTACAACTATGAGCTTTTACTCTCCACGTATCCACGAGGCCACCCGTACATTCAGGTCATGCATGGGATGACCTCTTCCTTCCAGCCTGAAAGAACCCAACTAACGTAGCCATCCCAGACTCCAGGTGTGATTATCCCCACACTACACCATGGCAGTGGAAGGACGTGGACTCAGGCCTTCATATTCCAAGTTTAATGCCATCCAGCTGCCCTAACACGTTCCTGACTCTCAAGTCAAGGGCCTCAGGAGGACAAGTGGAGGGAAAATGTAATGGTAGTTAAAAAAAAAAAAAAATCTGGAAAGCAAATCGCAAGGACGCAAATCTGTAGAAGTACCTATGGTCTTAGGGGGAAATAGGAGCTGGGCACAGGGTTAAATAAAGGTGCCGGAGAAATCAGGCCAGTTTGCTGTGAGGTGATTGGATGAGGAATTAGCAAGGGGGTGAGTTAAAGGTCAAGGCTCCAAGTCCCAGAAGAAAACCCACCCTTAAGGTGGCATAGACAGTAAATAAAGCCGAGGACAAGAGTGAAATGAGGGAAGTACCAGACACACCGAACAGGCCAAAGGAGAGGCAGGGAAAGGCCAGCATGAACGTTGGAGAGTTTGAGGAAAAGGAGGCAGAGGAAGACAATGCAAACGCTGAGGAAACCGGAAGCAACTGCTTCCTGCAGCAACATCTTCCTGCGGCAAGTACTCCAGCCCCTGGGGCCGGCAGGAAATGGAGAGCAAAGCAAGAAAGCACTGATTGACAGTGAGAGCAATTCTACACTGATAGAAAAATGTAAATCCTCCAGAGAAATATCTTTATCTACATAGCCCTTTTCAAAAATGCAGGGAATATTCAGCAACGTTCAGCTAGAGAATTTACACAAGATGTTTTTCGAAGCGTTTATGGTTCACTTGGTGGAAATGGGACTGGGAGTTTTTCCTCCTCCGGTTCACAAGGATGTCAATGCATCCTCTTGCCTGTGAAATTAAAAGAAAGATGTGATGGTGGAGCATCTGTACTGCCATCGCCACACCCAGACACGAGACACGGAGCCCAGATGGGATTTCGGTTCTGCCCGGCAGGTATCTCTATGCAAATAAACCGCCTCTCAGAAATCGCTTGGTGATGCTATCATATTGACTTTGTACTGGATTATATGTTCTCCGATAGTCTTGCTTTTGCAATGCAAATAGCAGTCTGTTGAAAAGAGTTTTATGGTGACTGCTACTTGGTGCAGGCAATAAATCTGGGGGACAAGGAATAAAAGTAATATGCAGAAAAAGGCACCCGTTCTTTTACGACTTTGCTTTTAAACTAGTGAGAAGCGCCAACAGCTGCGAAGGCTCTCGTCTGCTTTTGTCTTTTTGCTTCTTCTTCCTTAGTTCTTCTTCCTCTTCCTCCCCGTCTTCTTCTCCACCCTTCTCCCAATATTAGCATTTAAAAGTCGGCTTTCTTGGTGGAAGTAAATACCGCTGGTCAGGAACGCTGCAGAAAGGTCTGGACTAAAAACATCGTGGTCTGGGTGGTCGCCCACGGCGGTAAGACCTTGTAGCAGATTTTGCACTTACTCTGTTGGGCTGTCCCTTGGGAGGAGGACCCATAATACACGTGGATAACGTCCACTTCCCCCACTCAGGCTTCCTGAGACCCTCCGAGGGTCTTCTGTAGGGTAATGATGTTGGGCAAGTGCAAACACGTGAAGTCTTAGGGGAAATGAGAGAGGCTTTGCAGAGCCGCGATGACGAGGGGCTGGGTGGTGAACGTTACAGGTTCTGGCCTGCCCCTTACCGCCCGAGTGATCTCAGGCAAGCCATTGACACCCTCCAAAACCAGCCTCCGTAGGAAACTACAGTTTTCTCATCTGTAAATGCAGGCTATTAAGGGAACCATCCTGAAGGTTGTGTGAGGCTTTATTTGGTTCTTCTACCCGCAAGGCACTTTGCCGAGCAAACAATTGTGAGAAACAGAAGAGCCTGATCTTAATCAGATAATCACGCAGGTGAAGGTATTTAAGGATAAACTGAGGGGCTGCTGGGAAGGCAAGGAGCCTGTTGTAACCGAGGGAGATGCCGTGCGCTGGGGCTGGAGCTGGGGCGTAGAGGGGCCGGGGAAGGTCCTTCCCAAGCAAGTATAAGATAACACACCTAGTGTCTGGCACACAGAGAGGCCTCCTAAGCAGGAAGAGGAGCTGGGAGGCGGAAGAAGGAAGAAGACGAGGTGGCTGACAAGGAGGAAGAAGATGCAGACCCACAGGAAGCTAGAGTCCTAGGCCTGTGAGCACCGGAGAAACCTCCGCGTATGACAGCTTTAGCCTGAGATGCTCTGAGGACAGTGGCCACGGAGGTCTGCTCGACTCAGCGATGGGCTGACGGTCCAAGTGGTGGAAAAGTTCACAGACACCAGATGGGCCCCAGACAAAAGTTGCAGAGGCTCTAGGGCTGTAGGAGTCGAACTTTGCTTTCCACTGAGTGCGTTTGTCAACATCACCTGAGAATTTCACCAACCATGAAGGCCTGAGTGCCCACCTACCTTCTCCTCGCCTCAGCGTTCTCGGCTGCTACATGAGGGGTACCCGCATCTCAACTTCGCTTCTGCTCCTTCCGTCTGTGATGAAACGGCAAATGGTACGTGATCTGTGCAAATATATGCACATATGTAAACTCACGGGTCAGTTATGTAAGGTAGTTGCAAGGTGGCTCTGACGGGAAGGAGGTTCTTCTGGGCTTCACGCTTAAGTCTTTTTCCAAAATGTGCGTTCTTAATCCTGGGGGGACGGGGGATTCATTTATTTGCTAAAGTGTTTAAGGATGGGCTGAAACTTCAAGAATCCTGGTATAGCCCAGAGTTTTCAATTATATGTAGGAAAATGACTACCAGGAAGGGGGGGAAACCAAAGCTGTGTTTATTTTACTTTTTTAAAGAAATAAAGTGAATTGCTATTTGGTGGAGGGAGAGGGGAACTCTTGAGGCAGGTGTTATTAATGATTATTGCTCGGGGGCACGTGATTGAGAAGGGCTCTGCCTGGAAATTAGAGTTTGTTTCAATGAAGCTCCAAGCCTGACACCACCCCTTTTATTAAAAAAATTGAGGTACAGTTGCTGTACAATATGTTTCAGGTATACAACAGAGCTTCACTGTTTTAAAGGTTATGTTTCATTTACAGTTATTACAAAATGTTGGCTACATTCCCCATGTTGTACAATATATCCTTGCAGCTTGTTTATTTTATACGTAGTAGTTTGTACCTCTTAACCCCCACCCCTATCTTGCCCCCCCACTTCCCTCTCCCCATTGATAACTGCTCGTTGGTTCTCTAATATCTGTGAGTCTGTTTCTTTTTTGTTATATTCATTAGTTCTGTTCTTTAGATTCCACATGTAAGTGATATCATACAGTATTTGTCTTTCTGTCTGACTTATTTTACTAAGCACAGTACCCTCTGAGTCCGTCCATGTTGCTGCAAATGGAAAAATTTCTTTCTTTTTTATGACCGAGTGGTATTCCTCTGTAAACCACATCTGCTTTATGCATTCATCTGTTATTGGACACTCAGGTTACTTCCATGTCTTGGCTCTTGTAAATAATACTGCTATGAACATTGGGGTGCATATATCTTTTCGAATTAATATTTTCATTTTCTTCGGAAATATACCCAAGAGTGGAGTTGCTTGGTTGTATGGTAGTTCGGGTTTTAGTTTTATGGAAGAATCTCCATACTGTTTTCCGCTGTGGCTGCACCAGTTTATAGCCCCACCAATAGTGGATGAAGGTTCCCTCTTCTCCACCTTCTCGCCGACATTTGTTATTTGTGGACATTTTGATGACGGCCATTCTGACACGTGTGAGGTGATATCTCATTGTGGTTTTTTTTTTTTTTGCGGTATGCAGGCCTCTCACTGTTGTGGCCTCTCCCGTTGCGGAGCACAGGCTCCGGACACGCAGGCTCAGCGGCCATGGCTCACGGGCCCAGCCGCTCCGCGGCATGTGGGATATTCCCGGACCGGGGCACGAACCCGTGTCCCCTGCATCGGCAGGCAGACTCTCAACCTCTGCGCCACCAGGGAAGCCCTGTGGGTTTTTTTTTTAATTTAATTTTTTTAATACAGCAGGTTCTTATTAGTTATCTGTTTTATACATATTACTGTATATATGTCAATCCCAATCTCCCAGTTAATCCCACCATGACCCCACCCTGCTTTCCCTGCTTGATGTCCATACATTTGTTCTCTACATCTGTGTCTCTATTTCTGCCCTGCAAACCGGTTCATCTGTACCATTTTTCTAGATTCCACATATATGCGTTAATATACGTTATTTGTTTTTCTCTTTCTGACTTACTTCACTCTGTATGACAGTCTCTAGGTCCATCCATGTCTTTACAAATGACCCAATTTCGTTCCTTTTTATGGCCGAGTAATATTCCATTGTATATATGTACCAAATCTTTATCCATTCGTCTGTCAGTGGGCATTTAGGTTGCTTCCATGACCTGGCTATTGTAAATAGTGCTGCAGTGTACATTGGGGGTGCATGTGTCTTTTTGAATTATGGTTTTCTCTGAGTATCTGCCCTCATGGTGGTTTTGATTTGCATTTCCCTGACGATTAGTGATGTGGAACATCTTTTCATGTACTTGTTGGCCATCTGTATGTCGTCTTGGGAAAAATGACTCTTAAGGTCTCCTGCCCATCTTTTAATCGGTTTTTTTTTTTTTGATGTTGAGTTGTATGAGCTAGTGATAAGTTTGGATATTCACCCATTATCAGTCATATCATTTGCAAATATGAGAGAGAAACTAGAGATTTGTCTCAGTGAATATCCAAGCCTGCCTTTGAAACACAGGGAAAAAACGTTCTTTACGTGAATGGGAAGTGCCTAATGCATTACTGCCTATGTGGACGGAGACCTTTGTCAGTATTCAGCATTTTGTCCATCTGCCCCTTAACATCACCAAGGGCTCCTGACGTGTCTGCTCTGTGGGTCTTCAGGCTTTCAGAAGGTGTTCCCTTGGCTAGAAAGGTTTAGATTTGGCCTACTCTAGAGATACAGGGATGGATGAGGATACTTCAGGAGCAGGGTACATCTTGGGAATATGTACAGGACCTGTGCTGAGGATAATGGTCGAATGGTTTTGGTCTGGGTGCCTTCTTTTGGCTTGCTCGACTCTGAGTCAGAGGAATTGAGTTTCTGAATTGAGTGCAGTAGCAGCAAATAGACTGCAAGTCAGAAAAAAAAAGGAGAAAAAAAAAAACCTTTCCAAGCAAGAAAGCAGAATACTACTTGGAAGGGGCTATTTTGCTGCAATCCTGTAGAAATATGGACTTGTGTATATTTTTAATTGAGAAGTGTAGAACGTGGACCACCATCACGGCTGACATTTATCATGTCCCTGGTCCTCTCCCCACTCTTCCCTCCATCCCTAAACCCCCATCCCCTCCTTCGGCAAGTCCCTGTACCTGACCTCACCTTCTCAGTTTGATCCACCACGGAAACACTGTCAGTGTTATTCATCAACCTGAAAAATGCTACACCGAGTCCAAGGGTTGTGTGCCATGGTCATGTCAGTGGGAACAATTAATTATTCCATCAAGCACTTGACATGTCAGTCAATGAAAAAATAGGTGCTTTAGACCTGACCGCTCAAAATATCTTTTCAGACACTGGCATGCCAAGATCTTGATAGTATAATGAATTATTCTTTAAACGTATCATTTCAGGCCATCAATTTGGCCATATAGACTTTTCTTTTTTGGGGGGGAAGGACTAAATTACAGAAGTTATCTAAAATAGCAGCAAAATAACTTTGCAACCTGGGAAGCAAAGACTGGAGCTCTGAGAAGTAGAATTCGAAAAATGTTCCTTGGGGAAGATAGTGAGGTAAACACAATTACAACTCACAAAAGTATAAGAAAAGGTCCCTGGTGTTCTATGAATCTTGGGCATGAAAAATAGTTCATTCTCACTGACCACTGGAATTTCATCCTCATTTTCCATCATAAGGCACTGGGAACCTATGAGATCGTTTATTATTCTGTTTGCGTTGTGGTACAAGCTTGCTGAGCAATATAGTTCCTGATTACTTAGGATGTGTGGGTGTTGATGGCAGTCTTGGATTGAATTTTGAGTTCACTTGGAAGGTCAGTTTTTCCCGGTGAATCTGTATATGTAATTCCTTTTCCCACACTTGATGTATGGTTTCTCTTATATTCCTGTGGCTAATTAATTCCATTCATTTGCAAGTCTGAGCTCTTCAAAGATCTGCACCCATCTCCTCTCTGAGTATTTTGCAACCAGGGCTGAGCAATTGCCCAGCCTGCTGGCTTTATGGGGAATATTTAAGACCTTGGCATGTATTTGGGTGACTTCTGAACATGGCACAAAGCACGTCGAGGTTTCAGCTGGTCAAATTGCTTTCATCCTAAAATGTCAGCTTTTTTTCTAGGAGCAGCAGCTGCCACAGACATTTTTTTCCCCTCGGATATCTCCCCTGAATTGCTGGATGTCAGTGATTATTTTTCTGTCCTGTTAAATAATGCCCTGTTGCTCCAGCGATGGTCATTTTAAAACTGTCACAAAATAACAGCCATGTCAATTTGTTTTCAGGATTGGGTCTTAATTGTTCACCATTGTTTGAAAATAGAGAACAGCCTCATTAATTCACTGCAGAATATTAAGCATTTCATTAAAATATTGCCTGGAAAGGAGAGTTACTTGAAATCCCCTTTACATGTCCTTCATGGCCAGCAAAATGATCTATTCTGCATTCTTCACTCTCAACCTGGAGAAAAATTGGGGCCTCCATGACCTTTTAATTTGTGCTTCAAAGAAAACATGTCTTAATGTTATGTAATAAATCAATCATCACTTGCTTAATAATCTTAATGCATATCTTTGAAGTCAGCAACCGACCAGAGAGGCTGGGATTTTTAAAAATTGACAACTCTCTGGTCATTTGATGTAAACCGTGTTTTATTGATCAGCCGTGGAATAGTACTTGATAATCAGCTGCGAGTAAAGGCATGTGATCATGGGGAACAATGAAAAATGAAGACTATTTTATTTATGTATATATGTTGATACACACGCCTTTTTATATATAGTCTCTGAAGTACATGGGAAATAAGACTTTAATATTTTAGTATTTGAAATGTGTCAGATAATACTAACTCCCCTTAAGTCTATCTTACCTTTGTACATGAACATCCTAACATACACAGTATTTGTATATTTCATGGTTTCTATAATCTTGAAGTGACAGTTTTTACAACCATATTTTTATGTATTCTAGAGAGCTGTTGTTTCAAATGCAAATCTACCCGTGTTCCTTCAGTCCTCTTTTGTCTATTTGCCTTGATTTCTTTTGTTATCTGAAGAATTTTTCAGTTCAGACATTTTCAATTTAGAAATCACATCCTCGTTACTTATTATTAATGCTCTGTTCATCATGCCAAAATACCCCAAAAAAAAACCAACCCTGGATTTTTGTTTCATTTTGTAGATGAGCTTCAGATAACACAGTTGCAGTTCCGCTGCTACTTTAATGACTAAGTGCTGAATTATAGGTTTCCTGATTTGAAGTGCATTTAGAAAGAGCAACCAAATGCAATTAATCTGATAGTAATAGGAACAGAAGTTAATATTGGCCAGAAGCTAGACTGCTCATTGTAAACATCTAACCTGAATAATTGACAGTCACAAAGGCTCACTTCTGGTTCCTAAAACGGTCCTCTCATTACTGCCTGCACAACTCAGCTTGACCCCGTTCCTCTTCAGAGAATTCTACCCAGACGTTACCAAGGTCCTATCTTGGTCACTAACACAACAGTGATCATGCCTCTCTCTGAGCTTTCCGGGTTCTTTCTTCTGTCTGTCCTGGAGAGCCCCTGAAGGGTAGTGTAAAGGGAGTACGTGGGTTCATAACCTCAGCTCAAGGCTCCCAGCTCTATGACCTTGGACAAGGCATCGGACCCTCGGGGCTACCCTTCAGGAATGCCTACCTTCAGGGGTTGCTGCAAGGATCAGCAAATCATGCCCGGCTTACTATGGGAGCTCCAAAGAGCTCTGACACGCTCCGCCCCCTCAAAACGGGAGGGAAGATGTGCTACAATATTTCACGTTTTTTTTTTTTTTTTTTTTTTCTGATGGGGGCAGCACGTCCCATTACCAGCTCCCAGCCTTGAGTTGGGCTGTTGTTCCCAGTTGCAAGGTAAATCTTCGCTTTTCTCTCTGCTTCCTTCCATGTTACCTTTTCCATCATTTCTATTCAGTAATTAACACTGAAATGTTTTCTTTATTGAAGCAGTGCTCCCAAAAGGTTTTTTACATCTTCCCTTGGTTATTTCATTTTCCTTTTATCTGAACTCTTGAAAGACCTTGTCTGTTATTTTTGTTTCTTTTCTGTTTTTTATGTAGCTTCTAATGTTGATTGTAGAAATATATGAAAATACAGATAGGGGAAATATCACTTAAAGGAAATCATAGTATTTATCAATCCAGACCTAGGCTGTATGCACACTGCCAACACTCCCTCAAACACATACACACAAATTGTACACACACAGGTATATAGATACAACTTTCTTCATGCTAAATTATAAATACATACATATTCAAGCTATGTGTATTTCTGGATAACCTATTGTTTACTAACAGGATTTAAAGGACAGCTCCCCATTACCATAAAAATATTTACATCAACATTTTTAATGTCTGCAGGTAATTTCATGAAGCCAATCTTCATATTGTTGAGCAGTGAAACTCTTTCTAGCTGCTTAATATTAAGGAAAAAAATTGCCGGGTCTTGAATATCCTTACACATACATCTTTATGCATCTGTCCAACTCTTAGGATAAATTCCTAGACACAGCACTGCTGAATGTCAGGACATACTCATTTTTAGAGATATGATAACATACTGATAACTTTCCATCCAGAAACGTGGCACTTTTCATCTAACCCTTCAGCAGATATCTGAATGTGCAACTACCCCACATATCCCCAACGCTGGATGAGTTGGCAGAAGGGTTTTTAAGCAGAGTTGCAGAATAGCTTTTACACAAAAAACACTGAGAGACGAGAACATATTGGATCAATCTGTGTTTCACATATTGAAACAATTCTGAGCACTCTGGTTAGGAAGGCAGGTTACAATCCTGATGTTGTGAGAAGGACCGTGGCTGAATAGAAAGTGTTTCCAGTTTTGAAGAGCTGGCCCACACACCAGGAACTATTGTTTTGATTGAATAGACCCGATAAAGGAGCAGTGGCGAACATTATTTAGACAGCCTAGGTGGCTGTCACTTCTCCAAGTAGGTTAAGTAAAAGAAAGGCTACACAGGTTAATTAAAAGGTGACACCATGCAGTTGGACACAGCATTAGGTAATTGTTTCTTCCACTTGGACAGCTATGCAATGCATATTACAGGGGTCTAGGAACAAAATAAACTTGTGTGACAAAGATGAGACACTTGTACCTAAAGCTGGAGTGCTCTTCTGTTATCCCCACATTAAGGTATTTATAAGCCTGGGTGCGTAATGGAACATTTTGAAATTACCTACAAACACTGAATGGCTATCCTGGTAGGCTTGGGTTGTTTTTAATTGTATGAAAAAGAGGACATTTACAAAACCCTTTTTATCTGATAAGTTTCAGATATACACAGGAGTAGAACAGCGAATGCCCACGTACCCGTGACCCACTTACAATGATCATCGGCCACTCTTGTTTCACTTAAATCCTACCTACTTCAGCACCGAATTATATTGAAGCCAATCTTTGACCTCATATCATTTTACTCGTAAATATTTCAGTGTATAAAAAGGTGATTGGGGGTGATGGGTCCTAATCAATTAAATTTTCTGATTTAGCATTATCAGGATATCTTTGTAAAATCCTCAACCTCAGCAAAATGACTTCTCTGAGCCGCAGGTTCCTGTTCTGTAAAAGGGATACTAATAAGACTTGGACACGGTAGTGGTACTGGGAGGATTACAGAAGATAGTTCAAGATAACATAACGTCAAAAACTGAAAAACTGTTAACTAATCATCATCGCCATTGTCATCACCGGAATTCCGGTTTTATAAGCAAATGACATGGGAGCTTTGGAAAGCTGAGTGATGAGATATAGGGGCTTAAGAGGCTGCTGGGAAAGGAGATGATGGAAAATGTGACAAGTATGTCAGAAAAAAAGAAAAGCAGGAGATCATTGAAGAGGGAACATAATCAGGAACAGCCAGTAGCCCAGGCATGTGTGACAGTGAGGGCATGGGTCTTCTGATCACTGTGGCCACATGTCTGTGTTCCATTTTTTGACATCAGGATAGAACCTGGGAGAAGTGAAACAGCAGTGGAAGGTGGACAAGGACGAGACAGAGAACTTGAGTTTTTAAAATGTTAAATTCTCTTAAAGGTCAAGTCAGGCCATAGTAATAAACACTATTACAATGTAGAAGTTGAACTATATATGGAAATAATTTTTAAGTCTTGCCTGATGGGTCCCTAATTTCCAGAAATAATTGATACTGCAAATTTCTATGTGAACAACATATGTAAGTCATCCCATGGAATTTAGTTTTGGGGGATTTGATTGACTTTGTAGCTATGCCAACCTTATTAAGTGAAAATGGTTGGATGATTCTCCACGTGATTTTGAAATTTTGGGTCAAAGGTGGCTATCTCCACTGTTCCATTCATCAAACACTTACTTTTTTTTGCGGTATGCGGGCCTCTCACTGTTGTGGCCTCTCCCGTTGCGGAGCACAGGCTCCGGACGCGCAGCCCCAGCGGCCATGGCTCACGGGCCCCGCCGCTCCGCGGCATGTGGGACCTTCCCGGACCGGGACACGAACCCGCGTCCCCTGCATCGTCAGGCGGACTCTCAACCACTGCGCCACCAGGGAAGCTCAAACACTTACTTTTTGATTAATATTGATCACTAATTTCTTCATCCAAAAAATGGCTTACAGGATAATTTCACAATACAGCATCTCTCCAGATGCTTGATTTTTAAAAATGTACATCAATAAGTTATTTTAATGGTTATGCATTAGAAATGACTCCAGGCAAACGTTGACAACGCTTGCTTTTTCCAGAACTTACCTATCCTGTGACCCATTCCCAAAGAATTGAATAGCCACAGAGATACTTTGATGAGTGAACCCCAGTGGAGGAGTTAATGGCTGATATGATGTTAATTGGGGCCCCTCCTCTTAGATACCATTTGCAATTAACAGACACTCCAGGTGCCGTGACTGGAAGGAATGGATGTCTGGGACCTTTTACTGGCAATGCCAGAGAGAGAAATATTTGGGAGCAGAATGGCATTTGGTGTCTTCAGATTGCATCACACAAGAACAAAATTTGTAAATCACATTAAAGGGTTTGGATTTTATCCTTAACCGTATGTCTCCCAACTAAAATGGGAAGTGACATCATGGTCTTTGTATTTTAGAAAGGTCAGTCTGGATCGTATGGAAGCAAACGGGGGTGGGGGCAGGGGACATAGGAGACAAGTATAGATAGGATACTAGGTATAGTGACAGTGTGGAGGGAGGGAAGTGGGTCCATGTTAGGCATTAGAATCCATAGACCTTAATTATCAATTTAATGAAGAAACTGAGGGTGAAGTGGTCAAGGATGTTACTAAGGATGCTGATTTGGAAAACAGGCTGCATGATTGTGTCCCTTGCTGCATCAGCGAAGCAGGGAGAGAGGCTGGTTTTGGAGGAAAGATGATGAGTTCCATTTTGGTTGTGCTGAGTTTGAGATGCCTGTGAGGGAGAGGTATCCTGTGGGTGTAGGAGTCTTGCAGCTTGGCAGAATAGATGCTCCCAGCGTAGAAATGGTGGTTGAAGGCTTGGCAATAAACGGGATCAAAGACAGCCGTCAATCCGCAGAGAATACAAATGAGCACACAGGTGCTGAGCCCCGCCTGCCTCCGCCCTCTCAGGGTGGTGAGTGAAGCTGCCTTGGATCCTGCAACCCAGCCAACAGCTGGATATCACAGAGCGACACTTGGGAGCCCAGTGAGTACCACACAGAGCAGAATTGCTCAGCCAGGCTCCCCCTGGAGTCCTGTGCCACTACATTGTGAGGTGCAGTGCAATGTTTACTGCGTTAAGTCACCGAGTCTGGGCTTGTTTATCTGGCAGTAGAACACTGGAAGAGTTGTCTATGCCACACTCCCTCCTAATCCAACTTTGAAACATGATGCAATCAGTTGAGTATTCTCTTAAGCCAAAGGGACCTATACATTGGTCTAAAACCTGTGTTTTCACCTGTAAATCAAGGATGATAATACCTGCAATCCCTTTTGCTCAGAATTATTTTAGGGCCCAAGTGAAATAACATACGTGAATGCACTTCATAAATTATAAAGCACTCTACAAATATAGACGAATTTAAATAGAACTGTAAAGCACTCTATCAATACAGTTTAAATAGATTTTTATGGTGGAAAGAAAGTTCTAAACTGATATTACAAAAATTAAAAATGGTATTAAATATTCAATGTTAATGAGTGTACTTATAATTGGAAGTTACATTAGGATCATCAGAATTACTTTGACTTTTCCATAAATTGACCTGGAAGCTTTGTAACAGTTCTCCTTGTCTATTTAGTATTTTGGTTCTTTGTAAAAGGATTGGAGTTGATTTTCAGCTCTCCTTTCATCTTGTGTTGGTCTAAAAGGGCTTTATTTACTTAAGGAAATTGAGCAGATTCATTTTGGTGTAGAACAAGGAGTAAGATTGGATCCAAATTGATACCCAGAAGGAAGAGGCTTCCTTGGATGGCTTGATACTAGGTACAGCTGACTAGCTTTTAAACATTTGTCAATTACCTCTTTAGTAAATTGAATTACCAAATTAGCATCAGTTGCTCAGCAATCTGGTGATCTGGTACCAGTTTTCTTCAGGGTAATTGAATTAATTTGTATAATTTAAATGAACACCAATCTTGCAATTTTTCCATCATGATGCCTTTGAGAAAGTGGGTGGATGGAGAGTTCACATTGAATTGTGGTCCTTAATAGAAACACACGGAGGGATGCTTTCCTGGGTTTATGTTTAGTTATTTGACATATGCCTGTAATAGCCAATTCAAAGTAAAAGCAAAATAAAATGGGATGTGAGGTGGGGGTCAGCTGGGGTGATTCCTGTAGACCAGAGTTTCTTAATATTGGCACTACTGACCATCTGGGGGTCAGATAATTCTTGGTGTGTGTGTGGTGGGGGGCAGGGTGGGCTATGCTGTGCCTTGCAGGATGTTTAACAGCATCCCTGGCTGCTACCCATTAGATGCTGTAGCCTTTCCCTCCCCTCATCGCAGTCACGGCAACCAAAAGAGTCTACAGATATTGCCAGAGGTCTCCTAGGGACCCAGTTGCCCCCTTTGAGAACCAGTGCCGTAGACGATAGAGTGTGTTTCTCATAGTAGGAATCAAAAATATTTTGCCCCGTACTCCTCCCTGCCTCTCATCCCCAGCTCCCCAGCCCCAACTGACAGCTTTGTGCATCACACACATTTCTGTTTAATTGGCCCATCTCCGGGGGTGCTTTTCAGGGTAGCGATCTCATGTTTATCTCCTTGATGTTTGACAATGGACTGCTCTTCGTCAGACCTGCCTGTAAACTGACATCCACGTCTGAAGGTGATTTTTTAAAGAAGCCATCCTTTAAAAGGTCATAAAACACTTGGCATTAGGTTCTTAGAATGTGTGATGAATATTTTAATAGTTAAAACGTAGGCAGGCAGCAAGGAAATGATTTAATGTTGTAAATAAATCTCTTTGTGGGATTTAATGTGCAAAAATGGACAGCAATGGCTTTAAAAAATCACTCCCCAAATGACGGGATCTATACAATGGCGCACTCTGTATACTGGATCCATATCTGGAGACAGTGTTCGCTACATCTTTCTTAGATATGGGAGGAAGACACTAAGATCATTTTCTCTCTTAGGACCTCTATTTCTTTTTCTCAAAAGGAGAAGCGCATAAGGTCAACTTTCTGGGAAATAGTGCTGATATCAGACCCCTGGAGAATGTACTCTCCATTGCACTAATCACATTCTAATAGATAATAATCACACATCGTTACATGGAAGTAGTGATAATGATGTGCTAGGCACTGACGTAAGAGCTGTATATGTGTTAATAGTCTAACAGCCCTGTGAGCTAATTCAGGAGTTGGTCAACTATGGCCGCTTTGGCCACATTTGCCTGCTACCTATTTTTGTACAACCTGTGAACTAAGAATATCATTTACATTTTTAAGTGGTTGAAACAAGAAAATCAAAGGAAGAAGAATATTTCTTCACCCCTTAAAATGATATGAGATTCAAATTTCAGTGTCCATAAATAAAGTTTTATTGGGACAACCACATCCATTCATTTGCATATGGTCTGGTGCTGCTTTGACAGAGCGGAGCAATTGTGACAGAGACCATGGTACCCACAAAGCCTAAAGGACTTAGTATCTAGCCTTGGATGGAAAAAGTTCGCTGACCCCTGAGGTGGGTGCCATTACTGCCCTCATTTTACAGAGGTGGAGACGGAAGTACAGAGAAGTAAGTCATTTGTTCAAAGTTACATATCATATATGTGAGAGTCAGAACTTGAACTTGGATACTCTGGTACCGCAGTGCAGTGACAGTAAAACTTGCCAGGACAGAACTCCTCTCTTTTTTTTTTTTTTTAATTTTTATTTCATATTGGACTATAGTTGACTTACAATGTTTTGTTAGTTTCATATGTACAGCAAAGTGATTGTTATACATATACATGTATCTATTCTTTTTCAAATTCTTTTCCCATTTAGGTTATTACAGAATATTAAGCAGAGTTCCCTGTGCTATACAATAGGTCCTTGTTGGTTACCTATTTTAAATTTTTTTAAAAAATTTATTTATTTATTTTTGGCTGTGTCAGGTCTTCGTTGCTGCATGCGGGCTTTCTCTAGTTGCGGCGAGTGGGCGCTACTCTTTGTCGTGGTATGTGGGCTTCTCATTGCGGTGGCTTCTCTTGTTGTGGAGCACAGGCTTTAGGCACGCGGGCTCAGTAGTTGTGGCTCATGGGCTCTGGAGCGCAGGCTCAGTAGTTGTGGCGCCCGGGCTTTGTTGCTCTGCGGTATGTGGGATCTTCCTGGACTGGGCCTCGAACCCGTGTCCTCTGCACTGGCAGGCAGATTCTTAACCACTGTACCACCAGGGAAGTCCCTCTATTTTAAATATAGTAGTGTGTATATGTCAATCCCAAACTCCCAATTTATCCTTCCCCCCAACCTTTCCCCTTTGGTAACCCAGAACTCCTCGTTTTAAACAAACTAGCAGAAACAACTTCCCAGAATTCAGCTCTTTTTTTGTTATACTTTACAGTCTGTTCATACTTTATTTTTGTATGTAAGTCCCCAAGCAGCAATTCCTGAATGAACTGAAGAGCATTTTGCGCTCCTTAGGCTGTACCTATACAATATTCCCTTCAAACTTTCTAAGGATAGCTGTTTATACTTTTATGCAACAGGATTCCTGTCATACAAGGAAGCGCCCCTGAGGGCAGGGTGCTGAGGTCTGGGGATCTAGGTGGGTAACTAATTTCCTGCTACACAGGAACTTGTGTGGAAGGAGGAAATGTCAAGGTCAGGAGGACAGTTTCTAGGTCTGCAGTAATTGAAGTTTTAATGTCTATGTAGAACAGTTAGGAACTTAAAAAAAAAAAAGAAGCTCATCCAACAGTCTGGCCCGGAATTGGCCTTGCTTCATTCGATTTCTGCATTTCAGAAGGTGAAAGGCTGCATCGTCTGCCAGGATTTAGCGTCCAGTCCCAGGGAATCATTGTGTTTCTAATCTGATGTTTGGGCCATGATGCCATCCCCTCTGCCTGCTAGTCAAGATCAGTTCCCATTTTTTTTGTTATATTGTTAAAAGGCCCTGGACATGGACCCGTTTCAAACAGCTTTTGGCTCCGTAGGGAACCAGCTCACAGGTCTTTGGTTTTATTTTATCCCTTTTGGATTTCAGAGTGGAGTTCATTCCTAGTAGCAGAGGGCTGTAATCATCCTCATTTTAAAAACACAGCCCCACACACAAAAATTAAGAGTGGGGCATGTTCTAGATCTTGATTGGAGTGATGGTTCTATGAGTGTATACCTTTATCAAAGCGATCCAACTGTATACTGAAGATCTGAGCATTTTAACCTCAACCAAAAGGGCATTAGAGGGAAAAAAAAAAGTGTGGAAACCAGATTTTTTAAAAAGGGAGACTAGTTAATTATAGCACCTGTGCAAGGCTGGGTAAACCCGGAATTACTCTCTAGTAATCACTTCTAATTCTTCAGACTTCTTGAATCCCAGATCAAGGTATGTCCTTGTGGGAGGCTTAAATTCATTCCCTCTAATTTGTGTTCTGCATTCCTTTGAAGGCAGTCCTTCTAAGGCCACATAAGGATAACTGACATTTATCCCTATAAACAGTCAGTGTCAGAAAGGTAATCTTTATCTTAGAATTTCTTTATTATGCCACATTGGATTTACAATTAAATAAAGATAGGAAATCTACCTGGGATGGGGGGCAGTGAGTGTATTTAGTGCTTATTTCCTCCAGCTTGTGAGGAAAGTGAAGTGTAAAGATAAATACGACTTTAAAATAAAAAAATCTTTGGGTGGAATCATTCATCATGCCTCCGATACAGATTTCCAGCCTTAGATATCAATATTTCAGGATCAAGATGCTTTCATCTTTCTCTGCCTTGCAAGAAGGGAAGATTGGAAACAATCTTCCTTAAAGTAAGCAGCTTTAATCATTGTTTCTAAATCAACTGAACTGTGTTGGAAAAAAAGAAGCTGTAAGAATCCTTTAATCCCTGGTTTAGTTGTAATGAAATTGTCCAGGCTGAGAAGGGAACAGATGGATTTTGATTAATTTCTACTAAGAACCAGCAAGTATCAACCTCAATATTCTTTATAAACTTGTCAGGGTAAATGTTATATAGGCCTAAGAGGATGAAGGGAAAGAAGATATAAAATATACATGAACTTATAACTGGGTTATGAATAGTTAAGGGGCATATGCTTAAAAACCGTCTTCAGCAACACATCAAAATTGAGATTCATTGAATCAGGGCAGTTTTTTCAGAGACCTTTTCATATTTAATTCCTTAAAAATAAAAGAGTTTGGTTTTTTTGTTTGTCTTTTTAATGTTTTCCAAGAGAGGATTCATGGCCCTAAGTATTCAGCAAAGTGAGCAATTGCATATCATGGGTGTAAGAGTAAGAAGAATGCAAACAAGATTCAGAGAGCTGAGAAGCTGTACCTCAGATTCGACATTTATGATTCCAGGATGATAAGTGAAAACAACAATGAACTTTACCAAGACATAATTTGGGATGAACTTGGACAATTCAGTTGCCACAGTTCATTAGTTTTATGGTTGATATTTAGGGTGCTGAGGGGCAAATTTTCAGCTTCCCCTGTCCTCTTCGGGACCTTCTCACGCCTCCAATCTGTCAAAGAACTGACTGGCAAAGGGATGCAGAGAGATCCAGAGGCTTAGAGGCTTAAGTTTGGCATTCCCTTGAAATTAGAAATGAAGGTTAAAAAGAGGCGAAGTGAATCTGAGGTGGCATTGGTCCCACATTCGAGTAGGGTGTGAAGAGTTTACCTCCAACAGAAAATCAATAACTTGGTCTTAGATTTAAAAATCCTTCTGCTGGGACTTCCCTGGTGGCACAGTGGTTGAGAGTCTGCCTGCAAATGCAGGAGACACGGGTTCGAGCCCTGGTCCGGAAAGATCCCACATGCTATGGAGCAACTAAGCCCCTGCACCACAACCACTGAGCCCGTGTGCCTAGAACCCGTGCTCCGCAACAAAAGAAGCCACCGTGATGAGAAGCCCGCACACCGCAATGAAGAGTAGCCCCTGCTCACCACAACTAGAGAAAAGCCTGCCCGCAGCAACAAAGACCCAATGTAGCCAAAAATAAATAAATTAATTAATTAAAAAAAATCCTTCTGCTGTCTAGCTTTGTCTTCCCAGCATCATTTTACATGGTCCATTTCTCCCCCCTGGGCTGGCCACAGACTGAGAGCCGGCTAAGCAAATAGAATCGTAACTATAACCTTCAGTATCTTCAATACTTAACCAATGACCAATGAAAGGCGATTTGCACCATCCAAAAACTCTCAGTTCTCAATTAAAGAGAAAACAAGCTCTAACCTTGCTCTTCAGTACTGGGAGCAAAACAATGGGATCTTTCTGAGAACATATAGAAAAAGTTCTCTCCTTTACAACTATCAAGTGATAGATTTACATATGGGAATGTGAGGTTTATTGATAAAGTCTCTGATTGTTGTGTCATCAGGCACTGGAATGTGGTGAGTAATAAATGAATTAGGAATTAATTCAACACTAGGTATTCCATTTCTTTCTGTTATTATCATGTCATCATAGCTGAGACTTGGAAATAGGATCTGCTTAGGGACGAGGGTGCTGGGTTTACTGTAACAGAAGCAGGCTGTTTGGGAAACTTGACCCAAGGATCATTATTTTAACTTGATAGATAGTAGCCTATCTACTTGGGAGCTTCTGTCCATTTTCTGCCTGTTAGGTCTGTAGGTAGAAGAGACTGCAGAAAACAACAAGGGCCAACTTCGCCATTCAACACAGCAAGCTCAGTGTCTGGGGCCCATGATACTTTTAGAAGCCCATGAAAATGTTTTAATTTCTTTTACAACCAGAAGAAAAAGAGTGGCTATAATCCAGCCTGGATTATATTCATCTTTATATCAATGCAGTCATAAAATAAAAAATTTTAATAGTTTTTTATGGAGGAAGGAATTCACAAAGGTGGAAATGCCAAGGTCCATAAAAGTCATTGTATGGACCTGGAAACTGATGGCAGACTCAAAGATTTTTCACTGAAGAGAATGAGGTGAAGGGGCTCTTTGCAAAGGTGTGGTTTGGGTTAAGAAAACCAACAAGGGGGAGCAAAGCACACAAGGACTAGTTACCATGGTAACCATCACCACCTGTGGGCCTGAACTGACACAGGCAGGTGACCACTGGCCAAACCCAACGGGAAGCCAGAAGAAAAAGTAACCCAGAGGTCAGTCCACATAGGTCAGCCTTGTAGGGCACAGAGTAGGACAGGCGAGAGCAGAAAATAGATTGGGGATGGGAGATGGGCTTGTCAACAAAGAATAACCAATATTAGGGCTCATATTCCAACCACTTTCTGTCTCGAGAATTTTTAAGCGGGTGTAACTCCTGCTTTTGTGTAGCAGTGACAGGATCCACAGATGAATTATAGAAAAAGGGACTTATTTTGTGCTTCAAAAATAAACAGATTTGAAAGGTATCCCGTCAAGTGGCAAGTGACCCAAACTTTCTTGCGCATTTGCTTTAACTAGAAGCACCTGTCTTTAGGGTTCCCATCCCTTTGCAATCAGGGCTCAACCTCCTTTTCCAGCCCAATGAGGGGGCAGTTTGGAGAAGTGGTCAAGAAAAGACTTTTGAATCAGACTGCCTGGCCCAGTTTAGTGATTGAGTAGCTATCTGACCTCCCTGTGCCTCAGTTTTTTATATACAAAAGTAGGATACTAGTGGTACATGTTTCAGAGGGTGGTAGGAAGATTAAATGAAATGATAGTAACAAATATTTATATTATGAGCCAAACAGTATTCTAAGTGCTTTATGTATGTTAATTCACTCAACCACACAGAGAAATGCAGAGATTAAAACATAAAGAGAGACACATTTGTGAGGGTATTATTTGGGTCTCAGAATACAGCGGTGCTTGAAATTCAGCCGTCACTGGACTTTTCATATATGTGAATCAGCAAACAGTCTCTAAATGTTTGGAAGCGTTCTAAGCCGGTGAAATTGAATTTATGTCACTTGCAACAAAGACCGTTCCAACAAAGTAGGTGCTGTATAGATATGTTCGTGTATATATATCTATGTATAGTCTATGTGTTTATGTATACATAAATATATATTGGCTAAATAAATCAGTGAAGAAAAATGGTAGAATTCATAGTCATTGTCTTTAAACTTTGGGAGCTGTTGCTATAGAGAAACTTCCATTAGGAGAACTGATGAAAATGACCTCAGATTTATTCACTACCTATGGTGCCAGGTGATTTTGTGTATCTTATTTGAAATAGTTTTCACAACCACCCTACAAGGGCATTATTAAAACTATGCCCATTTTATAGAGGAAAATACAAAGCACCAGAGAGCTGGAGTAGCTTTCTCAAAGTCAATTAGCTGATGGGTTGATCTAGCTAGAATTCAGACCCAAAGCCATGCTCTTTTCTCATCATAGCCTGCCTCCCTGCTTTGCATTCAGAATGCAGGGAGGGATGGACCATGGGTTTGAGCCAGTGTGGTTTCTGCCATCTTCTTTTGTTCCAGCAGAGAAGGCTGGGATACCGCAAGCGCAAGGCAAAGGGTGATGGGGTGAGAACTGTGGTGATGAACACAGTTCGTAATGATAAATAAACACCATGCGTCAGCTTTGAAAAGGCAGCTATCTCTCCTACAGAATAACTGAACCGATGGAGGTTTTCCTCTACCTGTTGCCCACGCTGTGTGTGCACTACTAGCAAAGCTCTCTTTACTGTTTTTTTTACTGTTTACTCTCTTTACTGTAAAGTGTTTACTTCTGCGGCAAACCATCTTACTGTGTTACGTGCTTTGGCAACAGTAGAAGAGTCTGAAGTGGTACCCACTGGCCCAAATCCAGAAGCTAATTCCTTCCTAATGATTTCTATTTGTTAACAATCTTCCTGCCCTTATTGAAACAAAAAGCCGGTCCTAACGGTGGGTGGAGCTGAGTGGGTATCTGGGGATAGCGAATGGTATTTCCCCAGGCCTGGAGCCTATAGCCCCTTGGTTCCCCCAGAGTGGGCCTGGGGTAGGGGTCAGGGGGCTGTTGAGTCTTGTGGCCCACTCTAGCAGGCTCCAGACTCTGAAGGAGTCAGTCTTTCTCATGTCCTGCAAATCAGGAATGAAAAATGGAGAAACATGCTCAGACTTCTGCAAGCCCAAGATTCCCATCTCTTGGGATTAACACCAAGGACTGCCCGTCAAACTTTCTCTGATTTTCCTTAGCCCCAACTCTTTTCTCCTTCCTCTGTACTTCCATAGCTTTAAGAGAGCACTTATATTTTTCTCTATTATTTTTTCATTAAAAATTCTTTCCCTCTCTATATAATATAAAAAGTCATTATATGCTAGACCCCTAAAAAAAGAAAATACTCATAATTCCATCATCTGAAAAGAATCATTTTTAACATTTGTACTCTCTTCCTTTATTTAAAAAAAGAATATGTTATTTTCTAGTCAAAAACTTGTGACTCCACGAGGGCAGAGCTCTCTTTATTTTTTAGGTGGCTAGCACATAGTAGGGGCTAGGCAGTGTTTGCTGAATCTAGCTGGTTGAGATGAACACAGATCCAGTATTGATTTTATCTTGTTTTTTAAAAAAATGTCCAATTAGTTATGTCAAAGTTGCCTGGAAACCTCATCAGTCAACTTACACCAATGAGGAAAGAAGCTTCTCTTAGTGACCGAGGTTCCTGCACCTCTCAGCCCTCTAGGTCTTTTCTTCTGACTCCTTTCTGTCTGCCTGTTTTTTGTTTTGTTTTGTTTTGTTTGGGTTTTTGTTGTTTTTTTTTAAAAGCTTTATTGAGATAGAATTCGTATACCATAAAATTCACCTGTTTAAACTATACAGTTCAGTGGCTTTACTATATTGACAGAGTTATGCAACCATCACCACCACTTACTTGTAGAATATTTTCATCACCTAAAAGGAAACCCTCTATCCATTTAGCAGTCACTTCCTCTTTCCCCTTCCCTCAGCCCCTGGGTACTCATCTACTTTCTCTTTTTATGGATTTGTCTATTCTGAACACTTCAGATAAATAGAATCATACAGTATGTAGACTTCTGTAACTGGCTGGTTTCATTTAATAATAGAATCAAACAATGTTCTCAATGTTCATCTGTGTTGTAGCATGTATCAGGACTTCATTCCTTTTTATTTTTGCTCTCCCTGCATTTTCCTGTCTGTTGATTCTTCACTTGTTTTGACAGCTCCCTCCCTAACGGTATATGCTATTTGATATTTGCCTTTTTCACCCAGGCAGTGTCACATCTAATGTATCGCTTTGTTCCAGACTCCAAGGATCAAGTAAAAACCATCTTAGAGTTTTCCAGACTGTAAGAAACTCTGTTTATTTCAGGTTTGTGTAATGTAAATACATTACATTACGTTAGACACAATTAGATATCTAACTATTAGAAATCAAGTATGTTTGAAGGTAACAATCTTACACACACACACACACACACACACACACACACACACACACACACACACACACACACACAGAGACAGGCACATACAGAACAGTCCCTAGGACTAGATACGTGACCAGGAAAAGTAAAATAAAATTTATAGATGAATCTGTTGAATACTTTGTTAAAAAAGAAATAAAAGTACAAAGTTGCAAAAGAGTTTTAATTAGCTGGAGGGAGGATTGGCGTCAACCAGGTTTTAGAAAATAGAAAAGTTATATGACGTTCCAAATTGTGCCCATTTTCTAGGTATTATTAGAACCGAGGGAAATTGGTTCAAGGTTTATCTGGAGCTTTAAAGTCGAGCTCTCAAATCAGTGAGTGTCAATTACCTCCCCATATGCTGCCCAAATCACTTCTTATTAATGGTAGTGAAATGGATCACTGGGATGGTAGGATAATTCTTTCTTAGGAGTTCTGTCTCTGAGTACAGTTGAGTTGTTATCATATTTTAGAGGTCTCAGATATTTCTGTATCTAGAATCATCGGTTTTTTTCCTCTGCATATTATTAAGGCATTCATTAGCCTTCAGTGGCACTGCAGAAGTTGGCTTTGGTTTAAAATTGTGCCCATGGTAGAAGGAGTGTTTCTACAAACCACTTAAAACATTATTAAGCTGTAATCTTTACCCCTCAGAATCTCATTAAACCTAAAAAATGGTTAGCGGGTAGCACTTTCTTTTTTCTTTTTTGTGAATCAAAACATGGAAAAGAATGCAAGCATTAAGAGGTAATGAACACTGGATGCACTCTGTATTCTAACTGTGCATAGTAAAAGCAATATAAAATACTTAAATATCATTACCTCAAATACTTATAATGGGGTTGTTTCTCCTCTATAAGAAATTAATTGGTAATAAATCTGTGTTAGAGTATAACTGGATGGAAAAACAGACTGTACCAACATAATTTGGCTTCAGGGATAAAAAGGAAGCAGATGTTGGAATTAGCATCTTTAAATATTATCCCTCTAAGTCAGCACTGGGAGATGAGATGGGTTGTGGAATTTTGCATGGGAAGTGGTAGATTCACTCATGCAAGATTTCATAGCCTTGACTATGTTTTGGGACCTCTGGAATCTACACAAAATTGTACTTAGAGACAGAACTCATAAACAAGAATTATTCTAACATCCTAGTGTTCACAAAATTGCACATCATCTGTGAACGGGGGACATTCTGATCTCCTCTGGATTATTTCAATTTTGGTGGTATATGTTTTACCAATGTGAGCAGTAACGAAAACCCAGGGCTCAGGTGAGATGGTGTTGCTAAATAATGGTGTTGCTGTGGGCAATTCATTTAACTTCCATGAACACCAGTTTTCATATCAGTAAAAAGGGGCAGTTGGTAGCTGCCTTGCATACTTGGTAAAGTGGAAAGCACTGTGGAAAGGTAAAAGCCCTAGAAGAATAAAAGGTATATTTTAAATCAGTCAATTATAACTTAAACCAGCAAAATAGTAAATATTATAGATACAACCCCCAAATATCAGTTTTCTCTGTTAAGAACATTCCTTAAGAATTTATCTTAAGAAAACAAAGGAAGATATGAAGATGTTCATCGAAGAATTACCAAAGATGGTGAAATACTAGGAGTAACCTGAATGTCTGGAAATAGGGGATTGGCTAATTAAATTATGTTATGAGTATGTTAAGGAATGCTATACCTCTAAGAAAGTTCATGATATCTTGTTAAGTAAAAAAAGTGCCGATTATAAGACATATGTTTATATGGACCCACTTTGGGTTATGTGGAAATACATATATATATGAAAAATTGTGTGTAGGCAAAACATGAACAATAATGGTTTCTCAGTGGGTAGAGTACAGATAATTTTGGGGGGGGTGATTTTTTTGTGTGTTCTTACAGTTTTCCGTATAAAGAATATACAACTTTTCTTTTTTTTTTATTAGGAAGATACATGTGTGTATGTATGTCGAACCTCTCTCTCTTTCTCTATCTCATTGGTTTTCACCCAGGAGCAATTTTTCTCCACTCCCCCAGGAGAGTTTTGGCAATGTCTGGAGTTATTTTTGGCAGTCAAAACTTGGAGGTAATACCAGCATCTAGCAGGTAGAGCCCAAGGATCCTGCTAAACATCCTACAGTGCCCAGGGCAGCCCCCCCAGCAAGGAATCTTCCAGCCAAAATGCCAATAGCAACATGGTTGAGGGGTCCTGTGCGTTTCCATTCTAGGTCAGACTTCTGGTTGACCTCACACAACTCAGGGGCAGCTGTCCACAGCGGTCTCTCTCGGTAACGCTCACCCTCAACTGACTTTCTTCTTTGCGAACTATCTTCTGTTCTATCCAGAAGCTAGAGGGGAGGCTATTTTTTCTCCAGTCTATTGTTCACAGTATGTTGTGGCTTTCTGATATTCAGAAACCTGGCTTCTGAGGCTCAGAAACCCTTTCACAACTATTATCTCTGGCATGGGTTTCAGCGACCTGTTTTGAAACTCACAAGCCATGGCTTTGTCTCTTTGTTCTCCGAGTTTGGCTTTGGCGTATTTTCCCCTAGGGTGGGAAGCATATTGTCTAGCTGCTCAAATTTGTTCTGGGCGAGGATGGAGGTTCATAGAGTAAAAGGAAGCAAAGGGAATATTTTAAAAATCATCTCAGAACATTTATTTATTCCTTAAAATGTACGTCACTGTGTGCTAATAACCTTACAAAATAAAGTGCTGACATGATGAATCATACTTTATTTTGTGTTGCTTTAAAAAAATCTTATTAAAATGCTAGAATATCCTCAATTCACCAGGGGCAAAATCGACTCAATGTGGAACCTTGTTTGTTAAGATTGCGTGGAAGTGTTGCCTTGGGGGTGTCTCCATATTCAACCTGACACCCACTTCTTGAAGTTCTACCTCCTTCTCTGCCTTCCGGCCCTTTAGGCCTGTGCTCATTTGCAAGGCTTGCTTAGAAATTCATGTGTAAGAGGGAGATTCTCTTGAATTTTTCAGACTGGGCATATTGTGAGGATGAAACCACATAAGCATGGCAGAAAAATGACCAAGTCCTCAAAAACCAACTATTAGGAGTCCCTTTCATCTTATGGCACCTAGAAGCACAGTCACTGTTACCTCCCCCAATTCTGCCCCAAGCTCTCTTCTTCTGGTAGAGTGCACAACATGCGGAACCTCCATCAGTAAGCTGAGTCAGCAGCTCCCTGAGCCTGTCATTCAGAAGTGATGTGGTCTCACAGTCAATGTTTCTCTCTGCTCTGATCTCCAGTTTCTGTAGGCTGGCTTCTTCATAGCTTTAGCTGCACATTGCCTATAATTGTCTGTCATGTCGTTTAGTTCAACTGCCCCATCTAAACGTTCAGTCTCTCGGGCTCCCATTTTCAGATTCCAGAGGAAAAGCCTGATTAGCCCATGCCGCTTTTCTAGCCGGGCCACACAAGTCAGAAGTATTGGATGGATGGACAGTTCTTGGTTAAGGAGCCCAAACTAATCTAATCAGCTGTTGTTGTGTGGGTTGGTCCATCAGGGCAGCAGGTAGGGCAGATTCCTGCCTGGACATGAGTTTTTATTGTCCAGCACTCTCTCTTTTGGAGGAATTTATAATATGATTAGGGTGGGACTGCCATCTCCTCTGCCCGAACTGGGCATGTAGATGGGCTTATGAAACAAGCTGGGCCAGATTTCTTTAACCTGAAGCTAAAGAAGAATTCTTGTTGCATTTAGGGTCATTTGGATGGAAAAATATGGCACAGAGCTGTTGAAGGACTTCTTCCCTGCCTTTGGGAAGAAGCCTCCTCTTGGTTGGGAAGGATGAGGCCCATCCCTGCAAAAACAAAACCAAAAAACAGAAAAACAAAGCCAAGAGATGGAGAAGATGTGCCCTCCCTTGAGTACCAGTATCCAATAACACTTCTGGAGCGTCTCAGTTACGTAAACAGACAGTTACCCCTTTCAGCCTATGTCAGTTTGTGTTGAGTTTCTGTCACTTGCAGTCAAGAGTTCTGGTTAGTGTGCTTTCTCATAAGGGGATGTTTGGCAGGCAGGCAAACGTCTAGTCCTTCACTGTCTTTAAATCCATGGGATTTGAGGTCTGTTGATAGATTTGGCTTCCATGGTGGGTAAGTCCCTGATCAAGGGTGTTCCAAATGTCAGAAGTCCAAGTGAAGCCTTTTAAATCCTACTTTAACATTCATGACCTTTTACTAAATAGGTAGAGGCAAAAAAATTCAGGTCCAAAAATAAAAGTCAACTGGTGTGTGGGGTTTTTTTTTTTTTTGCATGTATTAAAGTAGGGCAGGTGAAAAGAAAGTTGGAATAAAACCCAATACTTATTTTTCTGCTTTGCCCAAAACTTTGCACTAGACGTCTAGGAGAGTAAATAAGACAGGTAAGGATGGAAATGGGATTATTGTTTCTACTGTTAGTTTGCTACGGTATCAATTTGCATGATACAAACTCAGCATGCTGAGAACCCAAGCACCAAAGATATTTGACCATCTTCCATTCTTCACCACCATCCTCCTCTGGATTGTGTCTTTTCAGAAGAAGCTGAGCTGGTGAATGGGGAAGGAAGAGAGTCATAGTACATGTCATCACTCAGTGTGATGTGGGGTGGCTGCCTCTAAGAGCTGCAGAGTTAGAAAGGGAGGAGAACGTGAACATTGGAGCCAGGCTAGGCCTGTGGTGAGGTATAAAGGTGACTATAAAACCTGTGTTTACCCAGAATATCATTCTCATCAGCCTATCATTGGTCAAGCATTTCTGCTAATAGAGTCGCTCCTAATTTTACAAATGTCAGCTCTCTTCCTGATTTTGTTGGGTCTCACCTTCCTGATTTTGCCATATGCCTAAATTATTATTGTTATCATAACACTTGTCTTCAATTGGAATCACCTTTTAATTTAGCCTCATTCTAAATAACAGTTTTCAGAAAATCACAGGTTTGATATTATCATTTAACTTTTTTTCCTAATATACATTAAAATAAGTTACAACTGTTAAAATAATTCTTCTGTGTTTTAGCTAAAATCATTTTGCAAACCATCTTCGGGATGCAAGCCACATTTGGAAAAAACTGCATTAATATATTGTTTCTAATGTTACCGCAGGTATATGTTACAAATATTGAAGGGATGACAGTTAGAAGCTTTATACTTGGGTATCACTAGTAGACTTCATAAGGTCGTTTGTGAAAGAGTCTAAGTGAGAATCAGTAAATTTAGATGGAGAAGAGGAGTTAGAGAAACATTAATTTCTTGTTTATTATTTTTCTCTCCTGCTAGATTGGCAGCCCTGTAAGGACTGGGTCTCTGTCTATCTTGTTCACCAATGTATCTGAGCAGATAACAGAGAGCCTATCACATAGTAGAAACTCAATAAGTATTCATTGGCGGGAGAAAGTATGAACTGAGTAAGGGATTCCATCAGGTCATCATGGTATTCTTTTGTTAAGTTTTTTGAGGTCAGGGGTTATGAATGTCTTTTACAGCTGCATCTAGATGGCCGGTACAATGTCTAGCACACACACACAAAGATTAAAAAAATTTTTTTTTGTTTACATGAAAGTGTTTAGTCTAAGTCTGGTAAGTTGTGATACAAATTGAATCACATCTCACATTTTAAGCTTGAAAAATTTTCCATTTTAGGTTGATTTAGAAGAATTTTCACTAGGTTTGAAAAAAATTTTTAAATTGTGATAAAATACACATAAAATAAAATTTACTCACAACCATTTTTTTTTTTTTTTTTTTTTTTTGCGGTACGTGGGCCTCTCACGGTTGTTGCCTCTCCCACCGTGGAGCACAGGCTCTGGATGCGCAGGCCCAGCAGCCATGGCTCGTGGGCCGCTCCGCGGCTCGTGGGATCCCCCCGGACCGGGACACAAACCCACGTCCCCTGCACGGCAGGCGGAACCCCAACCGCTGTGCCACCAGGGAAGCCCACTCACAACCATTTTTTAAGGGTATAGTTCAGTGACAAAGTACATTCACATTGGTTGCCACCATCATCACCATCCATCTCCTGAACACTTTTCATCTTGCAAAACTGAAACTCTGTACCCATTAAACAGTAACTCTCCATTATCCCCACCACCTCTCCACTCCATTCCACTTTATGTTTCTATAAACTTGGCTGCTCTGGGTCCTCATACAAAAGGAATTATACAGTATTTGTGTTTTTGTGACTGGTTTATTTCACTTAGCATAATGCCCTCAAGGTTCGTCCTTGTAGCATGTGTAAGAATTTCCTTCATTTAAAGGTTGGATGATATTACATTTTATGTCTATATCGCATTTTGTTTATGCATTTATGGACACTTGGATTGCTTCTACCTTTTGGCTATTGTGAGTAAGGCTACTATGAGCATGGATGTACACATATGTCTTTGACAAAAATTTTATATGAATTAATAAAAGAATCAATGAAAGAATGAATTAATGAATGACAGCAACAGTCTTATGCATAGCTTGGGGGAGTATGACCACATTGGGAGATGCTGGGTCGAAGGGCTGGGAAGAAGAAAGGGTACCAAAAGGAGCATTATTTCTTTGACGATTCTACCTGAGGCTGGTCCTGCCTGGAACTAGCTCAGAATGCTCCATGCACCAGCTCTTGTTCGATGTCTAAAAAATGCCTTCCCACTGTGGTTTCATAAATCCTTCTTATCCTAATTTACCCTGAAGTGCTGTGCTTTTCCAGGGCATAAATTATTGAAGGAGTTGTGGCCAGCAAAGGGGAGGATACTGAAACCCACCCGAGCTTTCCAAAGTGAACAGCCAGATACCTTGTCCGAGTTCCGGAAGTTTAGAGCAAGCCTGACCAAGGCATCCCAGGCAGGAAGTCATTGAACTGAGAAAATGGCTGCCTACTCTCTGAGCGAGGCAGGGGAATCCGGGATCCAGCAAGAGATACCTCACATCTTTTCACCACTGCAAGTTCCCCAGGCGTTCTCACTGAGCAGGACTGTGGCGAAGCCACGAGAACAGAAAACGATTCGCAAAGGCCAGTTGAAGCCATTTTTAGATGTTCACTCTCATCCAGGAGGATCTATTAGTATCTGTGTAAAGAGGGCGAGAGCTGGCATCATGCACTGTGCACAGCATTTGGTCTGGCAGGGGGCACGATTTTCTCTAGGAGTTGAGCGAGAGGAGGGAACCTCTTGGTGACGGGGAGCTGTCAGTGTATGAGATACGGATGTCTGTCAAAGTAGGCTGACCTCCAAGAAGCTTGACTCACGTTTCCTCAGAGGATGCTGAAAAACAGGCTGAAAACAAAAAGTGTATCTGTCGTTTCATTTATCAAAGTGCTTGCAGTTCCCGGTTTGAAGCAAGAGAAAGCAAAGCAAATATCTGGCTAGAAAAGTGAACTTGAAAGCTAGAGGGCTGGCATGTAAAAAAAAAAAAAAAAAAAAAAAGTTAGAAAACAGTGCTTTGAACATTTCAAAGACAAATGCAAAAGAATAGACAAATGCTTTTTGCTTTCAGCTCATCCACCCTAGCGCAAGCCTCACAATGAAAGAGACCAGCTCGAAGCCTAAGTCTGCAATTCCATAGTGGTTTTAACCCTGGGCCTATTACTTTACCTTTTTTGATCCCCAGTTTTCCCATCTGTGAAACGGATGTTATAAAAAGAATTTCCCTTGTAGGGTGATGGAGATAACAGTCCATGGGAGCACTTAGCAGAGTGAGCCACATTCAAGCCCCCGATTAATGTTATTTTTATTAGTCTCTTAAGTAAAAATTACCTTCAGAGTACATGAGCGTCGCAAAAATTTAGAACTGAAGCTTCACTTGATAATAAGAGCATTTTAAAAATAGGCCTGGGAGATTCAGAATGTTCTTTCGGAGGCACGGTCACTCATCAGCATATTGATTAATCATGCCTGGTCGTAGGCTAGATGTTATACAAATGAGGAAAATAAACACAATGTTCAACTCACGTGATGTCACTACCTGTAAGCACAGAGGCACATCACGGGATGTTTTGTGAGAGTGTGTGTGCAAAACCCTGTTGGTACGACCTTCACGGGTTCTTACATAAGAAGATAAGTACTTTGACCCCATTTTTATCAATAAGACGTTGACTGATTTTGTACCATCTCAAAGGATGCAAATTGGGTAGCAAAGAGAGAAAGGAAGAGTGGTACAGAGTAAATGGCATGGACGTTTTCTTAGAAGAGGAATTGTTATTTCTGCCTGGAACAATTTTTGTCAGACCTTTGCTTGGATGGCCTTTGTCACGGAGGTCTTTGCTCAGAACTCATTCCCTTCATAGGAACCTTCCCTGGGCAGCCAATCAAAATTAAACCCATCCCCTTGTTCTTTTAATTCTCTAGCCTTATTTTCTTTTCTTTTAAGCACTTATTCTGCTCTGGAATTAGCGTGTTTATGTTTGTTGATTTGTTTACCGTCCAACTCTCACCATAATGAAATACACAAGTCATGAGAGCAGGGACCACGTCCACCTTGTTTGTCACCATATCTCAGAGCCTGGCAGATAGCAGGCATTGGATAGTCGATGAAGAAATAATTGAATAATTGGGGCTCCTTTGGCTTTTAAAAAAATACTAATTTGCCTTTTCTTGTGGTGGTTTGGTTGGTAAATCTCAACTCAGATCATTTTGGCTTCTTGTTAATACACAAAAGCCATAAAGGTCATTGGAAATTTATAGGTGAGTCACAAGAGTATCATCTTACCTTAGAAACATACTTGTATTCGTTTGTTAGGTTGCTGTAACAAAGTGCCACAAAGTGGGTGGTCTAAGCAACAGAATTTGATTATCTCACAGTTCTGGAAGTAGTCATTTTAGATCAAGAAGCTGGTAAGTTTGGTTCCCTCCGAGGGCTGAATTTGTCTGTCTCCAAATCTCCCCTTTTGATAAGGACACTAGTCACATTGGATTAGGGCCCACCCATATCACCTCATTTTAACTTGATTACCTCTGTAAAGACCCTGTCTCCAAGTAAGGTCACATTGCAAGGTACTGGGGGTTAGTATGTTAACGTATGAATTTTGGGGACACAAACCCCTAACAATCCTAAGCGTCCAGGATGGGAAAACATGATAGTAGTTTGAGCCACACAAAATCGCTTGCATATTTTTCCCCACCAGGACAAGAAAACTTCAGTCCAGGGAAACTTAGACCTATGAAATACAGCAGGACTTAAGTAAACGCACAGACCCATGCCAGAATCATGCTTGACACACAGTCCTCAATCAATCAATATTTGGTGACTGAATGGCTGTTCTTCCAAATGAGCTGTGCTCTCAGCTCTTCCAAGTCTTTGTTCCCATGTTATCTTCTCACTGAGAACTAGCCTGACCTCTGTGTTTAAAATCACGACCTCCTTCAGCTCATTTCCCTTTCTGCACTTTATTTCTCTCTGTGACACACCTTCTACCATACTGTGTACTCACTTATGTATGGTTTTTATTGTCTATCTTCCCTCACTAGAAGGTAAGCTCCATGGGAGGAGGAATTTTTACTGTTTCATTTACTTCTGTTACTTCCGTATATACCAGCACCTGTTACAGTGCCTGACACAGAGTATGCCTTCAGTTTCATTAGGTGAATGAATGAATGCTGTCAGAAGAGACCTCTGGCATCTCCTGGCATGTAATTTCAGGCTTTCCTTGGATCTGCCCTGTCCTCCGAAGAATCTCAGTGTTGAGGGACTCCTCAAAGATCAAGCCCTGCCTCTGATGCTTGAATTCCCTCTTAGACTGTTGATGTCTTGGTAATATGACGCTCTTTGGCTGCAGAGCCCCAACTCTGAGACTAAAAGAGCAAACGACTGAAAAGAGGTTAAACGATACATAAAATCGTATGGCATGACGTGTGTGTTGTAGAACAAAGGCATGGGGAACAGAGGCAGGAAGCCTGCAGTAGTTCAAGCAGTAGGCTCAGAGAAGGGCAAATATATTTTGGAGTACAACTGGGGCAAGATGATGCATAATGGTATGTCAATGCAGAGTAAGAGGACCAGAAGGTAAGGCAAACCAATGACAGTGAACCCCACAGTGATAGAGAGCAATGCTTCTCAAACTTTATGCAGATAATCACCTAGGGATCTTGTTAAAATGAAGATTCTGATTCTGGATGGGGTCTGAAAGTCTTCATTCTTAACAAGTTCTCAGGGGATGCCTCTTCTGGATTACACTTTGAATATCAAAGAACATGGATTCTGCAACCAGACTTCCAGAGTTCAAATTACAGTTACCACTGATTAACTGTGTGATCTTCAGTAAGTAATTGAATGTGTCTGTGCCTCAGTTTTCTTGTCTATAAAATGGAGATCAGATGAGGTGTTCTCTGTAAAGTGAATACTATATAAGTGTTGTGGATTATTGCTGTTACTTGGGGAAGGGAGAGGGAAGAGGATTTGGTATGGGGTGTGAGGCAAAGAAGTCTTAGCTGTACTTTCCTTTTTTCTTTAAATTTTATTTATTTATTTTATTTTTGGCTGCGATGGGTCTTCGTTGCTGCACGCAGGCTTTCTCTAGTTGCCGGGAGGGAGGCTACTCTTTGTTGCGGTGCGCGGGCTTCTCATTGCGGTGGCTTCTCTTGTTGTGGAGCACGGGCTCTAGGTGCCCGGGCTTCAGTAGTTGTGGCGCACAGGCTTAGTTGCTCCACGGCATGTGGGATCTTCCCGGACCACGGCTCGAACCCGTGTCCCCTGCATTGGCAGGCGGATTCTTAACCACTGCGCCACCAAGGAAGCCCTTAGCTGTACTTTCATAATTTTTAAAGTAAGAAAGTATTTAGGTAATAACTGTGCAGGTTTCCCTCCTTTTCCTTGCAAGTAAGTTACATAAGAAGCTGGATTAGTTATGCATGTGCTATGCACAGGGCTGCTAAGGAAGCCTGTTTGCAAACTGCTTTGGGTCCTCCGATGGGGGCACCGTGTGTGGGGATTGTTTTCGATTGGGAGCCGAACCCTAAATTCCTCTTGCTGAAGCAGGGCTCAGCGAGGCTCTCAGTTAGAAAGAAGAGCTTTCCCCAGCACGCAGTGAGTGGTGGCCACAGCGAGGCGCTCGGGAGAGGCACCGGGAGTCCAGCACCCTGACAGATCAGGGGTACGGGGCGGGGAGAGGGCCAGCCCACGTGGACCACCAGGCAGGGCGGGGGGCGTGGGTAGCCAACCAGTCTGGCCAATCAGCGCAGCCCGCGGCGGCCCGGCCCCTCCCCGCGGGTGCGCTCGCCTGGCTCTGCTCGGCACTGCTGGCTGCTCGCCATCCTGGACGGGGCGCACGGGTTGGTGCGGTGCTGTCGCCAGACCGGACGAGTGGAGTCGAAGCCGCTGCTTCAGCAGACGTTGGTTTTCCAGATGCAGTTTCGGACTTGTCTTCAGAGAGACTTGGGAGCTTCCTTTCACAGCGAGCCTGCGGAGATGATGGGCCACTCCCGGGACATCTGCTAGGAGGCGGCATGGTGAGCGTCCTGCGGATCCGGTGCGGAGATTGGTGCCTCGCCCTGGGCGCGCAGTTCCGACTTGGCTGCCGGCTTTAGTCGAATAAGGAAGGTTGAAAGGGAAAGGAGGGGGTGGGAAGATGGAGTTGGGGTGGCTTTGGACCCCATGCTCAGGGTACGTCTCCTGGGCAGCAGCTGCCTCTCGGGCTGATACCTGCTTGACTCTGCTCGCCCGCTCATCCTGGCGCTCTGGAGTGCGGGAGTGACCTCCTGTGCGGTAGTTGCCGTGCACTCCGAAGTTGGAAGCAGCGCTGCGAAGTGGGGATTTGCGGCACGCTTCCAACTTCAGGGTTTGTGTCTGCTATTCAGAGATACTGGGGGTGCTCCGTGGATGCGGGGAGAGATCACTTAATGGATAGATATGAGGAGGGGGAGGGCAAGCTCTTGTTTTGGAGAAGCCAGCCTTGGGGTTTCATCCCTTAGGTCTGAGCCGGCGTCCGTATAAGGGCCTGCAGGAGGGAGCAGGTTAGCCTATACCTGAACCCCTGGTTGCTGGGCTGTTACTGGAAGGACGCTCCGTGAGCCCGGGGCACGTCTTCCAGCTGCGAGCGCAAAGCTTCCGCGCAAGTGGTGAACTGGAGCGGGTCTGGAAGTTCCGTCTCTTCCCACCTTAGGTACCTCGGATTTGTCCACCAAGCCGGCGTGTTTAAATTTCTTTCCCTCTTTTTCAATTTCGTCCGCTGTTGTTTTATTTGCCCTGTCAGTCCGTTCCTGGAAGGGAGGGCGTCTTTAACTCTAAGCTATGAGCTCATCCTCGGGGAGGATGGAGTGGAAAGTCTGATATACCGCACCTACGGAGGCAGCCCCAGCCAGACACGGTGCCCCTGGTGCGTTTTTCTCCTGCATCAGTATCACGTAACGCTTGGGGGCTCCACGGACCCCTGTGAGAGCCTTACCCAAGCTATGAATCAACTTCTCAGCAAGATGTATATGCATAAGTTCATGGTTACTCGCTAAAACCTACCCATGTGCCCATCCCCCCACAGGATTTAAGGACCCCCTTGGCGAAGCGTCTGTATCCCTGTACTCGGTTCCCCTTTAACTTTTCAACGGCTGTCCCTCTGAGACGGGCAAGGTTGATATGATGTGACAGGCGACCCCGGTGTGTGGGAATGACATGTTCGAAGCCTCGGTCTGATTCTTTCTGTAATATCCGTGGTCTGGGGATTGTCCACAACAACCCGAAGCCCCTACCTGTAGACCCAGATGCCCAAACTTGTGCGCGTTGATGGCTTAGTTTTCTGATCGTAGTGGCCCCCTCCAGGCCACTTGCTGAGGGGCAGTGAGGCGAGGGCAATTTGTCTGTGTGTCTGAGCCCAGTTCAGGCAGGACCTGGATTTAAAAACAAACAAAAGTCTAAAATAACTGAAGAATGTCCATTTCCCAATATAACCTGCATTTTCCCCTCAGTCATTTGAGGACAGATGTGTGACTTGAAGAATTCTTCAACAGCTCATTGTGGGTTTTACACTGAGGAGCATTTCTGCTAAGTTTGCAGTCGTAAATCAGTGTGGAAGCCCAGCACTTCCTTTTGACTGGAAATACAGATCTTAATAAGGCGGTGTGAGAGCAGTTTTCAGAATCATTATGGCTAATGATGACTTATGTCCTCCCAAACTGACCGTGTGAGTTGGCATTGCTCATTTGTGCAAAAAGCTTTCTTTATCTGTGTAGACATTGATCAATATTCTCATCACCAAACGCTGGATTTCAAGGTTTTCTTCCTCAGTTCTTCTAATTTTTCAGCTTTGGATGACTTTGCTCTCTTTCCTCTATACCGTCTTAACCTTTGAAATTTATTGTAAGGTTTTAAGTCACGATTTGATGTGGCCAGTTTTCCCTGTTAAAATATAAGAAAATTGCTCTTCCCAGAAAAGCAGTGGCTGCCAATTCATTTATTTTTGAATGACTAATTCTTTTACTTCTCCCCCAAACACACACACAAAAACCCTACAAATCATCTTGATTATTGAGTATTTCTCATTGGTGGCAACATTTCCATATTTCTAGTACTAGAATGTTCTAGGTCACTTGAATTTCACTATTCTTTTTTGGCTCTTTTTAGAGAGGTGTTTTGTTTGATGACCTAGTTCCATGTAGTCACACACACACACACACACACACACACACGCACACACAAAGATTCTTTGCTTTGTTTCCCTACCTACTTTTCAGTGGCACGTAGCCTTTCTCTAATAGCTGCTTTTATCTGAACAGCTCATTTGTTGGTACACTTAATAAAATACTTTGTTATGTAAATGATGTGTTGGTGCATATGATATTAAAACTGCATTCACTGGAGATTAACCCATGGGTATGACATCATCACCAGCCAATCCTCTATCTGATTGGAACATGCATTGACAAAATCACATTATCATATTCAGCAAGGGTTTCTATATTGCCTGTGATGAATCAGAAACAGAGGGAAGTCCTTGGGCTCTTCCTAACTCTCAATTAATTGCCCAGTTGGAGAGTTTTGGGGATTTCTATACTAAGAAGCTTAACTTAATAATAAAATTCTCGGATTCCAGTTTTATAGATCTCTGCAGTATTGGCATAAGTACATTTCCCCTTATGCTTTCTTCCTCTCTGGGAGTTTTTCATCCTGCATTTTGGCTCTGTTTCTTTATAGATGTGGAGAGACGTCATAATAAATGGACTAACCTTTTGTTTTTTTTTGTCCTCGAGATAGATGGAACATCGAGGTGATGGACTTATTTGTTTGTGTACATGTGTGCATTTCATCAGGCGCTGGATATAAATCTGCTAAGGATTAACAACATAACTACAAGGCCTGAAGCCAATCATAAATGACTGGGAGATCGTAGTGTACTTTATCCTAATTTGTTGAGAAGATACAGGATTGAGGGCAGGGGGACAGGCAATAGGAAAAAGGTATCCACAAATGGGTTGGTGCAGTGATCTTGGCTGCTGTAATGACTTCATAATTATTTGTTTTGAAAACATTATTAGAGAAAGCTCATGTCCTCCCTAGGCAGCCCTTACTTACAGACGTAGGCTTGAATGGGTGTGTGGAGTTGGGCTTTGTAATAACAGCTCACTCACTTTGTGAACTCCAGCAACCCACCTCTCACAAGGTAAAATTAATTTTGGCTTTCCGTGTATTTAATATCTATTGGAAAAATAAAAACCACTCTTCCTGTTTTGCAGTGGCCATTCAAGTTAAACCCATTTTCCTCCATAAAGTCAGTTAAGAGGGCGTGTGTGTGTGTGTGTGTGTGTGTGTGTGTGTGTGTGTGTGTTTAACATTAAATTTAACTGTGCAATGTGGTTTAAAGAAAGATTCAAAGGCTCATAGAATTTTAAATCTGGAAAGCACCTCAGAGTTCAACTTTCCAGAAGACCAAGGGTAGGAGGTGTTGTGACTTGCATCCACTGTGGGCTTAGAATCCCAGGGTCCTTACTCCTAGCCCACTGCTCTTTCCAACGAAGACCTACAGGGAATGGCTATTGTGATGTGCTAGGACCCCGCATTTCATCTGTCTCCATGGAGTAGGACCACACCACTTCTTACATTATTAAGGCTCAGTTAGTTAGAACATTATGCTAGTTGAACCCAGCTCAGGATTTGGTAACTGCATGCACAGGTTAGTTTCGGTCACTCCCTGGTAGCTGTCATAGCATCTGCAGTTATAGTATCTGCAGTTATAAAAGAGACATTTATCTGGGAGGTGATGGTGGATGAGGATTGGGTAGAGTGACTAAATTTGGACCTATTTGAGCACAGGAAAAGACACAGATGATAAAATGAGACATCATTTAAGGTCTGAGAACTCAAAACATTCATTTATTGTGTGATAGATTCTTCTTTCATACTTTGTACTTTCTAGTTGTTGTAAAACCGAACCAGTGATTTGGAATAAAACTCTTTCGTAGCATGGTTGTGAATATTGATAATGGTATCTTACCTCTGCTGAACACTTAGTGTGTGCCCGGTATAGGATTAATAACTGGCTTAATAAACTACTGAATTTGAAAGATTCATGCATCTAAAACCAGGTTGGATCTTTTTTTGGCATTCTTTTTAATCCAAAAGATGTCAGGATCTTACAGTAGCAAGTCATTAGCATGAGCATAAATAATTTTCATCCAGAGATATGGTAGTGTCAGGTATTAGGAAGCTCTTGTTAATAAAATGTCAAATAAAAGGAAGATGCCGTATTTAGAAAGATAGTAAAGATGTGGATAATTTGTCTCCTTTTATAGGATTGTTTTTAGTATTGTTAGTGCAGAAGAGTAAAATATCCCTTTCGGAAAGATAGGAAGATGTCTTTGTATTTTTATAAAGTAAAGAGAGAACAGCAGGATTTAAAAAAAAATAAAAATACAGCATTGCAGGAAAAATAACCTGTGTTGGCTTTGTTCGTGCTGTAAGTTCATTCCAAACTAGAACTCAGGTGAATGTTTCTGCAGCATTTCACTTGTCTTAACTCTAAAGGTGGAACTGTCAAAAACTAGAGTTACTATTATTATTAGTTTTGTAACAAGCACTGTGTCTGCTTGAATTCTCTTCGTTTTACATCTGTGCCATGTGTCGTAAAGTTTTCTCTGAAAATTCATGTTTTTTATTTCTGCATTTTCATATCATCCTGTGCTTAATGAATCATTAAAATATTGATGTGTCCTTGTTATAACAAAGGTACTTCCTTGTACCTCACTGAGCCTAAAACTTCAGACTTTAGACACAGCTCCTAAAATAATCAAGGAAGGTTTCCAGCAAGGAAGAAACCTAAAGATCATCTAGGGCAGTGGTTCTCAACTGGGGGCAGTTTTGCTCCTCCGGGGACATTTGTCCGTGTCTGGAGTCATTTTTGGTGTTACAAGTTGGGGTGGGGTTAGGTGGGTCTCTAGTAAGTAGAGGCCAGAGATGCTGCAGAACATCCTATAATGCACAGGACGGCCCCTGCAGCAAAGAATACTCTAGCCCAAAATGTCAGTAGTGTTGAGGTTGAGAAATGCCGCTGAAGTGCAACTTTTTGGGCCCAGAGTCATGAAATGGCTTATCAGTGTCCCCAGCACCTTATGTCTGGCAGGGAACCCAGGTCTCTAAATACATAAGCCAGGATTCTTTTCATCACTCTAGGCTTCTGTTTTGTAGAGTTCTCTGTTTCTCTCTTTCTAATAAATTTATAAAGGTAATACATGTTTGGGGTAGCAAATTTAAACACTATGGAAGGGTGTAAAATGGAAAGAAAAATGAACCCAACCCTGACATTGAGACAATTCCTTTTTATATTTCAGTAAATTTATTTCCAATTCCCTCCTTCTGCTTTTATCCACATACAGACATTTAGACCAAATCATTTAGATAAATGGGGTCATACATCATATAATCTGTGTCCTGTTTTGTTTACTTGGCAAAGGGCTACTGGAGGGCCCTTAGTGAACCCGCAGCTGGGAAAGGAGGCTGACGTCCACGTGGTCAGGTGACATCCACACTGTCAGGCAAAATCCCCTTGACTGTGGAGACCTGCTGTGCAGTGGTGACCATTTTACATGCATTCGTATGAGACTCAGATATGCTCTGGGGCCATTCTAGGAAGGATGGTGAATCAGTGAAAAGAGCTATATGCCATTCTTTTTCTTTTTGAAAAATATTTATTTGTTTGGTTGTGCAGGGTCTTAGTTGTGGCACGCGGGCTCCTTAGTTGCAGCATGCACGTGGGATCTAGTTCCTTGGCCAGGGATCGAACCCGGGTCCCCTGCATTGGGAGCCCGGAGTCTTCATGACTGTATGTTATGCTATTTAAAAATTCATCTTAATGCATTCCCCTTTGCCAAAGACAGCAAGTTTCATGATGTTAGTGTTGGAACGAGTCCTTGAGTTCTCCCTTTTTTTTTTTTTTTTTTTTTGGTGTCCAGTTTAAGATTTAAAGTACCTTGAAGGACAAAATAATTTATACAAAGAGGTGTTTAATTGAGACCAACCAAAGAAAATATTATTGGGGTGAATTCTCTGCACGTATCAGTGGGGCAACAAATCACAGGGGCCCCTCGATCTTGCCATCTTCCTTATTATTTAAATCATTTGGCAGCTCTACCAGAAGCAGCCAGATGATAATGTAAACATCTGTTACCTTTTCTCTGCTTTCAGAACTGATTATGCAAGCGGGCTTCACATCGGAGACACACAGCTTTCTTCATCTGTATTTTTGGATTAATTCCTTCTCTCTCTCTCACACACACATCCACACACACACACATCCACACACACACACATCATAGGTACAAATCAAAAGAGCCATAAAATTGGTGACCATGAGCCCAGTGCTCCCAGGATAAAACTCCCATCTTTCTTGCGCTCCGTCCTGCTCTTTGCAGACCGTCGGGTCAGCTCAGGAGCACGGAGCTCCATTAAGCAAGCTGGGGGATGGCTGTGAGTCTGTCCCTTGGTACCGGTCTCATTCTCTACGTGTGCTGCATTTCCACCACCTCAAAGCCTAGGGCCTTGATGATCAGCTGAGGAGATTTGGGAAACTGGTTAACATTTAAACATCCCCAAGAAGGGCATGTAGGGGTAGGGGTGAGTGGGGTGGGCAAGGAGACATTTAAATGGAGTTGGACATTGATAGCCAATGTCTCTTTCACTAGAGTTTTCTGCTGGTATTTGCCATCTTTACATTAGGGAATGTTTGTTAAATATTTGCTTTGTTGACCTTTCAAAAAGGTATGGTAGTAACAATGGCTATCATTTGTTGAGTAAGGATGTTGCTGGCTACTGCACTAAACATTTACAAAAATTGTGGTAAAATACAAATGACATAAAATTTACCTACTTAAACATTTTAAAGTATACAGTTCAGTGGTATTAAGTCCATTCACACTGTTGGGCAACCATCACCACCATCTATCCACCGAAACCTTTTCATCTTGGAAAACTGAAGCTCTGTACCCGTTAAAGGACAACTCCCCATGTCCCCGCCCATTTCCCCGCCCTGCAGCCCCTGGCGGTTACGGTTCTGTTTCGTATGTCCATGAATTGAGCTGCTCTGGCATCATGCATTAGTTATCCTTTTGTGACTGGCTCATTTCACTTAGCATGAGGTCTTCAAGGTTCATCCATGTTGTAGTGTGTGTCAGAATGTCTTTCCTTTTTAAGATTGGATCTATTCCACTGTGCGTATACACCACATTTTGTTTATCCATTTATCCGTCCATGGACACTTAGGTTAACTTCCACCTTGTGGCTATTGCAAATAATGGCGCTATGCACCTGGGTGAACAAATATCTGTTGGAGTCTCTGCTTTCATTTCTTTTGGGTAAATACTCAGAAGTGGAATGGCTAGGTCATGTGGTAATTCTATTTTGAATTTTTTGAAACCATCCTGTTTTCCATAGAGGCTGTATTTTAGTGCACTGTCTGATTTAATCCTCCTTCAAGCCCTACAAGGTAGCTACGGTCATCAGCTCTATCCTGTGCACGAGAGAAGTGAGGCACGTTGGCATGTAGGCACACAGGTAGCTTGTGAAAGAGCCATGGGTTGAACCCAGGCAGTGCGGTAGAGCCAAAGCTCTCAGTAGAGTATCCATTCTTCCATTTCAGGAAAGATTGACTGGACTCCTCCTGTGTATGGCCCAGGAAGGGTGGGGAATAAGAGCTAAGTAACAAACATGTTGATTCCAGAGAGAAGCTCTAAAAGTCCTCATCCTGCCACACTGAAGAGTTTGAGTGAGACATGGGTCAAATACTCGTTGAGAAATTGATCTTTGATCAAAATAATAAGCCAGTAAATAACACAGTGTGGTTCTTTTGGCTGTTAATATTAGTGAGTGCTGTCTCAAGCCCTCTGGCAACTACTAACCACGCAGCCTATGTTTTTATAAAACGCCATGCCGATTTTGTTACTCGTTGGAGGTGGTGGGTAGTGGTGGGTTGAGACAGTACAAGGAAATAATCGAGATCAGGATAAGCCTTAGGTCAGATCTGAGTGATGCTTGAGTTTTTACTTTACAGAGACAGCGAGCAGAGGACATGGGCATTTTTTTCCCCACCAAAAACACAGCTTAATGGAGTTACTGCCAAAGAAGGCACATATAGTCACTTTAGAGAATTAACAATTGATCAGTTTTGTGGTGCCCGGGTCCTTTATAAGCACCCCATGTTTATTCATTATTGTGATTACATAGCGGAAGCAGCTCGATGTGAAGACATTTAAGTGTACTTGAAATTAACGTCTGCACCAATCGGTATCTGACGGGATGTTCTAATTTGATTCTAAAAGCCTAGAAATAAGGCTCTGTTTAGGTGCGGGGGTGGCCCTCCTGGAATCCTCAGTCAGATGTGTGTAGTTCATCTGCAGGGTTTCTGTGTTGTTTGAAAGGAAACTGGTAATGTTGGAACACATCAGCTCCACGTTTTTCATGGGGGAGTCAGGGGAGCAGAGAGTAGAGTAAGCTTTGCCATTGAAACTGGTCTACCATACTGGGTTACCCTTTTATGATTTGGGCAGCAGGCTCTAGTGTTCTTGATAGCAGAGGGGGGGGGCAGCTAGTCCCGACATATACATGACCAAAGTTCACTAATCCTCCTACAGAAGTATTAATCAGGAAAGGAAAATACTCTTCCAGTTTGAAAGGTAAGGTCACCCTGAGGAAAAGGACTGGCAAGATTCCTGGAAGACTCATTTCTTCAAGACATTTTGATTCCGAATCGACTCTCTTCACATTTACAAAAGACTTGGGATCCCAGGTGTAAACTCAGCTTCTGGTTTGATGTGCAAATATTTCTGAACCATAACATAAATAGACATGAACTTAAAAGCAGTTGACTACGTCTGTATATGAGTTTCAGTGCCTTCATTTACTTAGGGGTAAATGAGGAGGGGAGATGGATATCAGGTTCGTGTTGATTGCAGGTTTGTTTTTGTCCTCTGCAAATTTTGGGTTTTTAAGTCTATTTCATATTATCGATCTTGCTTGGTATGCTTGTCCCCCAGTTCCGGTATTATTGCAATTCTTAATATTATCACTTAGAACGGTGCCTAAGAAGGACGTGGAGGGCTTTATTAAAATACAGATTCCCAGGCTCACCCCCCCAGAGCTGCTGGTTCAGCAAGTTTGGGATGGAGCCTGAGAATCTGCATTCTGACACGTTCCCACAGAGCTCTGATGCTACCAAGCCTCAGACCACACTTGGCTTAACACCTCTTTTTTTTTTTTTTTTTTTTTTTTTGCGGTATGCGGGCCTCTCACTGTTGTGGCCTCTCCCGTTGCGGAGCACAGGCTGCGGACGCGCAGGCTCAGCGGCCATGGCTCACAGGCCCAGCCGCTCCGTGGCATGTGGGATCTTCCCGGACCGGGGCACGAACCCGTGTCCTCTGCATCGGCAGGCGGACTCTCAACCACTGCGCCACCAGGGAATCCCCTTAACACCTCTTTTTACAGTTCATTTTCCAGAGTTAGCATTTTTAATACAAAGATTTTCAGAAAACAAGGCTATGTGGATTAGGTGGTGGGTTTCACGTTTTGTAATACATTGATAAGCTTGTCTAAATAGAATGATTCTGAAGATCGACTTGAGTTCCTGAGCCCAATATACACACTGGATGTTGGTTGGATCGGTGTTATGGATGAGAAACTGAGGTTGATTATGTTACTAAACGTCTTTTAGAGCATAAGATGCGTTTTCTGTAATTGAGGACTTTTAAACTAAGAATTGGATAGTTCTTTAAGTGGATGTTGAGGAAGGTTTGCTGAACGGAGCACGTAACTAGGATATTGCCTTCTTCTGTCATCTGGCTGATGTCTATATTGACTAGGGAAAAAATCTGGCTTCTAATTCCATATACTTTTGAGTCTGACTTAAACTGTAATCCTGTCGGCAGGTGACGTACAGGAATTTCGTTTTTGTTCCCGCAGAGTTAAGATTCAGCAGATGTTAAAAGCTGATGTGGATTTAAGGTTTCATCCATTCTGGGAATAATTGAAGATTTAGTCAGGACCAGAAGTTGGATTTGTAGATAGAGTTATAGGACTTCAGGGGGTATGGAAAGTTGTTGCACAGATGCCTTGCTTCTTGTGTTCTCCTGCCACTTGGAGGAAGAAATTGTCTTCTGTGTTTGCTTAAATGAAAAGCTTTTGGTGGATTTGACTTTGTCTTGCATTAGTTAAAAACATGTGAAGTTTGCAAACTGAAGTCTCTTCTGAATAAAAGACAAATGAAAGGGGCTTGATTAAAAAAAAAATCTTTAGTCATTTTTAAAAAGGGGTTTTGTGAAATTTTTTTAGAGATAGCCTGGCTTACAGAAATGTGTGGGTGTTGGTAGGAAGGGAACTGGCAACCACCAAGAAGAGTGGATGGGCTGGGTCAAAGGCATTTAACCTCCTCTGTCTCCAGAGCTGTGTTCTGATTACATAGCTGGTTTGTGGAGGTGTGGTGGTTTCTCTAAGGATGTGGCATGTTGCATATGACTAGATTTGTACTAACATTTTCTTGGGACCCATCAGTCAGTGTTGTCCCTTGGACAGGTGTTTACTTTGGTCATCTCTGCCCAACTGTCAAGACGCTACGGCTCTCCTCCTCGGCTGCCTGCCACTTTGCCCTTTGTCCGCCTCAGCCCTCAACTGCAGACAGTTAGAAGATGAGGCTTCCAAGCTGAGTGGCAGATGAGGGCACAGTGGAACATAGCTTACGTGGAAGACTAAACAGCAGAAGCTTCCAAACTACAAAATTGCCCAATTTTTTTTTTTTTTAAGAATAAATATCCACTTAGGAAAAACACATGGCATTTGATTTACCGTAGAGCCTGATGCGTGTAGACTGTGTCCTCTGCTGGCTGGGAATGGCTGGTCAGTGTTATTACAGCTGCTAGCATTGAATCACATGGACAAGGATGCCACCAGTCATCATACAGAATCGTAGTGACTTTGTGGAAGCCCCGCTGGTAACACACGAGTTCTAAAACAGTAAAAGTAAACTTAGAGTAAGATGAGAGGTACAGATCACCTTTAAGAATCTCTCTAACACCTTTCTATTCTTCACCCCCCTAATTCTATTAAGAGTTTGGCTTATATTTTTCTGCACATATTTAAAATAGTTAATATGTATTATCCAAATGTGAAGAGAAAATGTACTGAGGATGTCCTAGTAGACTCTCTCTAACCATTTGAAGTGGATTTGTCAATGCTCACTGATCAACAGAAGTAGGAAGCATATCTGGCATTTAACTTTATTTAAAATTTATAATGTGGAAACATCAAAATATATTAACCTGCTCTACTTATGTTATTTAAATTACACATGTTTATGAAAGATATAATGCTGTGTGTGAAATTTTTTGCTTAAATAGTAACATACAGTTCATCTGGTTCAGTAATTTGCAATGTTCACTTGTCATTGTCTTTGAGGTCTATCCATGTTGATACATACATAGCGCTTGTCCATTTCTCTAACTGCCATTAATGTTCCATTTTGAACGTACTACATTTTAATTAGCTCTTCTCCTGCAGATGGGCATTCATATTTTTTTCCCATTTTTTCTATTACAGAGAGTATCATGAGAACATTCTTGAACAAATTCGTACTTGACATTAACTGAGACCCAGTGTTTACTGTGTAAAGCCCTCTCATAGTTACACATCTCTTTGTATTCATGTGCACGTGTTTTTCTGGGGTAGAAGTGGAACTGCCAGGTCAGGGGGTATGTTTTAGAGCATCACGTTGCTTAAGGATGAATCTGGAAAATGTGAGGATGCAGAAAGCCTGTTTCATCATTATGTTCTCTTGGAATTAAGATGTACAAACTCCTATTTGTAGTGAGGTGGATGGACCTAGAGTCTGTCATACAGAATGAAGTAAGTCAGAAAGAGGAAAACAAATACCATATGCTAATACTTATATATGGAATCTGAAAAAAAAAAGGTTCTGAAGAATCTAGGGGAAGGACAGGAATAAAGACGCAGACATAGAGAATGGAGTTGAGGACACGGGGAGGGGGGAGGTAAGCTGGGATGAAGTGAGCGAGTGGCATGGATATATATACACTACCAAGTGTAAAATAGATAGCTAGTGGGAAACAACTGCATAGCACAGGGAGATCAGCTCGGTGCTTTGTGACCACCTAGAGGGGTGGGATAGGGAGGGTGGGAGGGAGACACAAGAGGGAGGGGATATGGGGATATGTGTATATGTATAGCTGATTCACTTTGTTTTACAGCAGAAACTAACACACCATTGTAAAGCAATTATACTCCAATAAAGATGTTAAAAAATAATAAAAGAGAAAGAAAAAGATGTACAAACTCCAGAACAGGTCAGGTCCTGGACTTTATAGATGAACAATTTTATAATTTCCAGTAGAACTTTCTGTGATGAGGGAAGTGTTCTAAAATCCATGCTGTCTGCTATCATAGCCACTAAGTGACTGCTGAGCACGTGAAATGTGGCTATTGTGAGCAAGAATCTGACTTTTAAATTTTATTTAATTTTAATTAACTTTAAATTGAAATGGCCACGTGTGTTTAGTGGCTCTCATTTTGGACAGTACAAGCGGGAGGGAGTCACCATCCTAGAAGTACAGCTACTGTTTTATTTCTGTCCCAAAATGTTCAGAAGGTGACTCATGCAGAGATGGACGTGGAGTCTGCTTTGTTCAATAAGAAGCTTAAGACCTTTTAACTGCAAATAAAGAGATGAATAATCTAATGAAAACAAGGTGCTGCCATTAAGATTTATCAGGCGTTTTCTTCCCTCGTTTAGAGACTGTTGTCTGCTCTGCCTGGTTAGGCGGCCTGGTGGGAGCTGCACAGTTCTACTGGGGCAGTTCGTAAAGTGAATTGATGGCTATGTAAATACAGCCATTAACCTTAAGCACCTCGGACAGCTCCTTGGGCGCTGCAGTTCTCTTGCCCTTGAAAATGTCAGTTGATGGATGCCAAGATATTTTAAAAAATGTTTTTTCTTTTCCTCTAAACTGGTTGAAGCAGTGGGCCTTGCAAGTCACAGCCGAAGGAACCAGTGAAATTGAGGGCCTACTAGATGTAAATACTATGGCAGGGGTTGGGAATTCTGTTCTTGCAGAAGGATATTTTGAAGGTTTACTATTGATATATAAGAAGTAGGACTGTGTATTTGTATGTACATCTTAATTTTAAAAATACACAAATTGAGGTTAAAGGAAGTTTATGGAAAACCTGCTATTAAGCAAATGGTGTCTTCTACTTCTGGAATTTTCTATGGATTTTAACAGTCTGATGTCATCTGAGACCTCCCTCCCTTGTATACTTTCCTGTAATGACACTGGCCATCCATCTTTTCCCCTAGAATGCACTAAACTTATTCCTTCTTCAGTGGCTCTGTACTTACCTTGGCATGTGCATCTCCTGTTTTTTTTTCCTTTTCTTTTCTGGTCAGCTCCTTCTCATCTTTTAAGTCTCAAATGTTACTTCGAGTACTTAGGTCTTTTACCTACTTGGAGCGACAGCAGTCTGCCCTCTATAAAGCATTGGTGGGTGTTTCCAGTTGCTATTATGTGGACATCCTTGGAAAACTGCAGCTCAGTGTTTCAGGAGGCATTGCCAATATTCCTGAAGTTCTGCCAGAAGCCATGTTCCTTCTGCCAAGTTGTAGTGATCTGCCATAAGGCTGGGCATTGGAGTGAAAACTCAGAGGTGTTGAATTCAGAGTCTGGGTTTCTGCCTTCTCATCCCATCTTACGTAAATGCCATTGTTTCTCTGAACTCTTAGTCTTTTCCACATTGACACACAGGGGTGTGTCAGGGGCAGAAGTCTTTAATTCTGTTCTTGGGTTCAGTGAGATAGAAACATCTATGGTTTTATCAATAAATATCACCGAAGACAAAACCTAAAAATTTAAACCACAGAACACCTTAGTCTCATGGTAAGTGCAGTCGTGGTACTATTTACATCTGGAATCTTTTATTATGTTAACATGATAAGGAAATACGCAATACTGAGCAACCTGAGAAGAAATGTCCAAACTGAGAAGAAATACATGTAGCGGTGAATGCTGCCTTTCAGGGTGCTGGAATGCAGTCTTCCGGGAGGTTTCCCGAGGTGATGAAAGGCACCATGTTGGAGAATCTACATGTCTTTCATTTATTTAATGGTTGATGGTCATACGTACACAGTGGACGTATACAATACAGGCTTGTGGAAGAGATGCTACTTGCCTATATCTTTCCCCCTTCCTTCATCACGGAACCCTGATTTCTAGCCAGGCACATGCTTCATGGAGTCAGGACTGTGTTTTATAGCCTCGTTCACCATGTGAGATAAACGTAGAAGTATTGGGTGCTATTTCTGGGGCGTCTTCGTAAAATTGTGAGGGGAGCCCTTCCTGGATCTCTTAAATCCTGGAATGTGATGTAGTAGTTGGTATTGCAGCAGCCTTCTTGGACTATGAGGTGACCTCGAGAATGAAAGGCACATGGCTGAAGAGGAAAATGGAAGTAGCCTGAGGCCCTGATGCGTGGAGCTGAGGTACATGCCTTGGCCTGCTTACCATTTGACTTAATTTTTGTAAAAGAGCAAGCCTTTATTTTTTATGTCATTGTTACATGCAGTGAGACGACCTGATACAGGTGCAATGCAGTGACACGTAAGGTTAGAGCTACCCTTAATGAGTTCATAATGCAGTAGAGGGATTTATAGTCTGTCAATCCAGAACACCCTTTCAAGTTACGTATAGACATAGCTTTGGTTCTGGAAAATCTGATTGATGGGAAGGCTACCCTATACAACAGATTTGGAAAAGGAGGACTGAATACTACGCAGATAGATCGTGAGAGCCATTTCTGGGGAGAGTCACTCAGAGATACTCTGTGGTTTAAGGGCAAGAAGTGAAGAAAACAGCCAAGGCTATTAAAAGCCATCAGAGACTTCTCCAAACTGCCAACATTGAAGTTGGTTACAACTCATTCTCAAATAAACTGAAGCCTTGTCCTTTTGATGCGTTTTGGCAGGAAATATATATTTACTGCCTCGAATGTTTCCAATTGCTGAGTTCCGCACCACGGTGTTTCATAAATGCTTAACATTAGACAGAGCCGGTAGGAACCTCACACATTTTCTTAAACAGCATTCCACAAGAAAGAATTTCTCAAGAAATTCACAATCACAAGGTATTTCCCCTGTTTCCAAAAGTACACATTCACGCTGGTAGATTTTGAACCTGTCTGTCAAAAATAGCTCTTGCTTTTGCAAATGGAGAAGTAGTCACTTAAAATCTAAGGAGATGAGCAGATACATTCAGCATATCTTGATCAATTCAGTATTTATTGAATGAGGATCGGACTTTGTCTTATAAGTTTCTTCTTTTCTCCATGTATTTCTCAAATGCTTATTTTGCATAAGGTGGTGGGCTGGGTATGATTTTGGATTCTAATACGGATTTCATACTCAGCGAGCTTTCAGGGTAGTAGGGGAGATTTAGCTACAGTGGAGCTAGAAGGAAGGATAGTCCATGTGGAGGAAATAGACCCATTGAAGTTTCAGAGATGGGAAAATTCACCTTCCCTCACCCTTAGACAGTTAAACTTTCTTATCAACCAATTAGCACCTCAATTATTTTCTATTGGTACCTTTCCAACAACAGCCTTAAATGTTTACACTGTGAAGATACACTGATGACTTGAAAACAAAAAAAGGACTCTATAGTTGGTTGGGTTTTAAGCAAGAGCTAAACTGAGGGCAGAGTAAACATTCCAGGAAAAAAAAATGGACAGTTTTACAATGAAACTAAAGAAACGAACTCTTAATATTTGCCCGTGATAGTTTGAGACTGCATTGTCTTTTGTGGCTAAGATCTTCTCATAATGCTCTAGTTGTCATTGGGTCAGAAATCAGAGTTTAGACACATGCTGTGGCTTTATAAAGTCAGAATTTAGAGCCAAGGGCTCATTATCGTGGGTATTTGAGGACAGCGTCTAAGTGAGGAAAGATTAGGAGAGTAGGTAACTTTATGGGCAGCATCAGTGGCGAAGATGGAAATTAGCTACTAGAGCCAGGATCAGCAAACTTTTTCTGTACGTGGCCATGTAGTAAATATTTTAGCCTTTGTGGGCCACATGGTCTCTGTTACAACTATTCAGCTCTGCCGTTGTAGCAGGAACAGAGCCAGAGACGATATGTAAATGAGTAAGCAAGGCTATGTTCCAATAACATTCTATTTATGGACACTGAAATTTGAATTTCATTTAATTTTCATGTGTCAAGAAATATTATCCTTTTGATTTCCCTCAACCATTTAAAGATGTAAGAACCATTCTTAGTTTCCGTGTTTTAAAAAACAGGCAGTGGCTGACCTTGGTCCTTGGGCGTAGTTTTTTTCAGTCTGGGATAGAATAAAGGCCCCTTTGACTTCCCTCCATAGCCAAGGTGTGTGCTGTTCACAGTCTAGTGATTTCCAAATTTCAGTCTTTGCACCCTGCCTTCGAGAGATTTTGGTTTTTTTACCATATTTTTCCATATTTTTATTGAAATGGCCTTACATTCAGTCTCATCTTGAACAATTATATATTAATGAAATAAGGCTAAAGGAACCACTGCTTAAATATTAATTACTAAAATGGAACATAAAATCACGTCACATACCATACTGACTCAGTACCTTTTGTTAATTTTTAAGAATTGAGGTGTAACTTCTAACAAAGTACCCAAATCTTAACCATTAGAGCTTATTTTAGTGAATTTGCACATAGGTACTGTTGGGTGGCACCCCGCAGGCCTGCAAGACTTGTAGTTGCCCAGCCTTGAGACTGAAGAAAGAGCCCCGAGACAGTGACAGAGACATCAACGGACATCCCATTGTTGGACAAGGGTTCTTAAGCAAAATGTTCAGGAGCAATACGCCACCACTGATAGCAGACAGTAGGCAGGACGCGGCAGCAATCTTCTCTACTCAAGAGAGAAAGAGGCTACCATTTATAGAGGGAATTGATGTCAGATTGGCTCATCAGTTACCAGGGAAACCAGCATCTGGGGCAGGGGGCCCACATGTAGGCGGTTACAGATTAAGCTGTATAATTCAGAGGACTGGATAGTCGTGTGAATGAAGCAGGGCCTGGTTGAGCAGCGGGGGTACAGAGAGCAGCCAACCTGAATGGCATGACCGTACACATACACCCTCATGAAACCACTACCCCGACAGACTGCAAAATTCCAGTTCCCAGATGGGTCCCTTGTACCTCCTCCTAGCCATACCCACGCCCCCTTAGGGAACCTCTAGTTCACCTCTGCCAGCAGAGCTTACGTTTCCCTCTTCTATAGCTTCATATAAATGGAAACATACAGTATGTATTCCTTCCTGTCTGAGTTTTTTGGTCTGCCTTATGTCTGCTGTTGCACGTAGTGGTAGTTCTTCTTCACTGTGTAGTAGTCATTGTATTAACAAGCCACTCCGAGGGACTTCCCTGGTGGCGCAGTGGTTAAGAATCCGCCTGCAGGGGATTCAGTGCCGGGGACACGGGTTCAAACCCTGGTCTGGGAAGCTCCCACATGACGCGGACCAACTAAACCCGTGCGCCACAACTACTGAGCCTGCGCTCTAGAGCCCGCGAGCCACACCTACTGAGCCCATGTGCCACAACTACTGAAGCGCGCATGGCCTAGAGCCCGTGCTCCGCAACAAGAGAAGCCACCTCAATGAGAAGCCTGTGCACCACAACGAAGAGTAGCCCCCGCTCACCACAACTAGAGAAAGCCCGCGTGCAGCAACAAACACCCAAAGCAGCCAAAAAAAAAAAAAAAAAAAAAAAAAGCCATTCTACTCATCCATTCTAGTGTTGAACATTTGGGTTTTTTCTAGCCTATGCATTAGACTGCTGTGAACATTTGCATCATGTTTTTGTTGACATACACCTTTGTTTCTGTAGCGTATCCTCATGCTTTTCAGACTGGGTGTTTGAGCCAGAGCTATTTTTTTGCCAGAATTCTTACAAAAATAAAACACAGTTAACACTTAAGTAGCGCTTATCCTGTGCAAAACACTGTTTTGAATCCTTTGAATCTATCAGCCTTTCTTAATGGGGTGAGTAGGATTATTGTCTACATTTTACAGATGAGGAAACTGAGTGATGGAGCATTTGGCCAGGGTCACCAGCTAGTAACTTAAAGAGCTTGAATTTCTTTCCATCTTTCTCTGTCTTTCCATCTCTCTCTGTCTCTCACTGAGAATGACTTTCAAGCATTGATCAGATTAATTGCGTTGATTTCTCCAAATGATTATCATTGTGTAGGACCCCGTGCCAGAGAGAGGGTGAGTAAGGAACATCACTGTAGGTTGATCTCCAGCAGCTCCTGATTTGAGCTGGAATAGGAACCCAGGAGGTATGGCTCCAAAGGCTCTACTCTTAATTACTCTGCATAAATAGAAAAAGCTTCATCTTGGTCAGCTTTTCCTTGTCCCTTCCAGCAAATCTTTCCCCCTCTTCCTGGGCTCTTTGTCACCCTAGGTGGCAGCGCTGCCCCTCCCCCCGACGATGCCCTCTGTTGTCTTCCTGGTTGGCAAGCTTTGTTTGGCGATGCCACCCAGCCACCACGTGTAAAGAGGCAGAACTCGGTGGCCTTTAGAAAACTGGCCTCTGGCATCACTTGCCTGGACCTTGCCTGAACCTTGGCTTCAGTCCTAACTATCTGTGCAACCCTTTCAGGTGTCCTCATCCATAAAACGGAGAAAATAGCAGGTGAACATTAGATGGGAAATGTGTATACAGCGCACAGCATGGTTTGACACACAGGAGGTGTTCGTTAGGTAGAATCAGCCGCTGTGTTTATTATTGGTTGGCCAAAAAGTTTGTTCCGGTTTCTTCCAGAAGCTGTTGCGAAAAACCCAAAGGAAATTTTTGGCCAACCCAATATTTATTTTAATTGTTATTCAAAATGAGTGTCATCAGGGCCGTTTCAATGAATGACTGGACAGCTGAAAGTCTTCCCATATGAATTCCTCCAGGACAGACAGTTCCTTAATAACCCCAAGAGCTGATCTTTAATAGTCTAACCTGCCTGGGGAAATATCGGGGGGCTGGGTTCCCTCCCCTACTGCCTTCAGTCACGCCTTTCCCAGCAGCTAGCCTGCATTAAGAACTTGGGTAAATACCTTGAACCCACAAAGTGAGATCCACACGTGGTTTAACATCCACCCAGAGGAAGATATCTGAGAACCCAGAGTCTTTTTCCTTCGACTTTGTTAGTCTCCAGTGGTTTCCTGAAGCCGAGAGAGGGTATTCGTAGGGCTTTCCAATTTTCAGGCTCTAACAGGAGAACAAGTGGGTTTGAACTCTTGGGGCTTAAAAGAACAGCCGTGAATCCGAGAGCACTTGAATGGGAGCCAGCAGCACCTTGGTCCCCTGGTTTTTAGCTCAACCCATTATTGATTCTCTCAGAATGCAGTGGCACACACAGATGAGTAGGGGTTGATTAACGGCGTCCTGCTTGCTCGCTCACCTGGTCCCAAACACTTTGAAAATACAGCGGGATGGGGGTGGGGGAAACCAGGGCTGTTCGTTGCGCAGGAAAAAGGAAAACCGAATAAATACAGTGTTGCTTGTCCCATTTCGCATTGTCGCTACTACTTTGCATTGGATTAGCGGTCAGTAGTTAAGTCAGGCATGTTACGTTTTGGTTGTGTCCTTGAGCTGCTGCAGCCTTTTAATCATCCCCCCACCCCTTTTCTTTTGATCTACTACTCTGCAGGCAAATAAAAAGACCCAGATTTGATTCGATGGGACTGGCAAAAGTGGAAGGGGGATTTGAGTTTGCAGGTCTTTTCTGATGTTTCATGATTAAAGGGGCCTTGTCAGGTGAAGGAAAGCAAATTGGCTTGTATACCCTTCAGGAGAGGGCTTCTCTTCAATGTCTTGGGAAGTGGGAAACAGACGGTGGGGAAAATAATAGAATGGCAATAATGGAATAAAGGTGCAGGCAATATTCTGCGAGCCTGGACCAAAAGAATGAAGGAGAAGGATCAGTGATTCGCTCAAATGTAGCGGATGAAACATTGATCCAAGGGCGCTTACGGGAGAAGAGTGATGCCTTGGAGGTGAGGTGCGGAGAATTGAAATGATTTCACAGCTCTTGGGCTGATGAGCTGGGTGCTAGAGCCCTCGGCGTGGGTAACAAACATATCACTATTAATAAGGGTTTTGAGCCAAGGCAGCCGCGTCTGCTGACACATACATCCCGACATACAGACACCCTCCCCAAGAAGGTCTGTGGCATTCTATTTTTCTGTTTAACCTTGTCTGACATAGTGGTATAAATTAAGCCATCTTCCTTCCCTATCCCCCATCTGCTACCCCAAGATTACAGGTGAACTTGTGTTTCTGGGTCTCCCCTGTTGATTGGTTCTCTGGTATATTTACAAGCCGTGCAGCAGGTGGGGTTGTCCAGCGCATAGAAGACTTTCAAATATTTGTTGAACAGATGATTTGTTTTGCGGATTCTCCTGTGCTGGAGACATGCTCTATATTAGGGGATCCTCTTCTGAGGGTCTAGCTTCCAGCTGCAGTTTCGTGTGTGTGTGTGTGTGGCTTTGGACAAACCATGGGACCTCTCTCACAGCTTCTGTTTCTTCAGCTGTGAAACACAGTTGCTCATACCCTTCACCTAGGGTGGATGTGAGGTACAAATGACCTAGCACGGGGCCCTCGTCCAGCACAGTGTCTGACACATAATGCCTCTGTTATTGTCCCCTTTCTTTTTACTCTCTCAGTCCAAAATCCACAGGGAATGTTAATCTTAAAAAAAAAAAAAGCATTTGGTTCTAATTGGACAGCACCTCTTAATTGTTGATGTTTTGTCTTTGTCTTATGAGAAGATGATGGAGGCGTGGGCGAAAGCAGCAAGAAATCTCCTAGCCAACGCTTTAAGCCAGAGAAATACTTAAGAATTCTCAACCCATCACCCATCTATAGAACTTTGATAGTTACAAGCAGAATTCATTCAACATTCATTTATTCAATAAATTTGAATGCCCAGACTTCCCCATGGAGATGTTTGTTTTATTCCTTCCTATGGACTAGCTCAGTGATTCTCAAACTTTAGGGCTAAGGACTCTTCTACAGGGTTGTACACAAAAATATTTTATGGGATTTTTCAGAGAGTAAATCTGATTATATGTGAGTTTTCTTTTACACACTTAAACACCAAATCCCACGTACAATCAGATTCCATTGTCCCAACCTCATAGGTTTGTCCTAATAAAACATCATTAAAAGGGTAACTTAATGCTTGGTACCTAATCGTTTGGTGAACATCAACTCTTACCTCCCCTTAAATTACTAAGCATGTAAAAAAGATCTGATGACAGTTTTTGCCTGAAATATTTGCTCAGTTTAATTTCACATTCCCCAAGAGAGGGTTTCCTTCTGGTCTAACTAACTCAGTATAAGTGAACTGTATCCCTTCTCTGGTTGTAAGTCATATACATTTGTTAATGAAACACAAGATCAAAGTAACAATTTTAGCAGCCATGTTGTATTCCTCATTTTAAATTGAAAGTCCATAAGACATTTATGAGCAATCTTTACCCGGGTGATACAAGAGAACAGTGTTTCTTATTTCCTGTAGTTGTCTACTTCTAGTTTTAGACCCAAGCTTCATATTAATAGTTTTCATTTACCTCTAGAGAATTTAATTTTGTTAGCATTTAACGGAGTAGGTACTGTATTGGAATTTTTTCAACTTTGCTTCCAACATTTCAGAATCATTGTTATCCTTCCAAGCTTCAGTTCATCCTCAGATTTGAGTGGAATGCTGGCAAACCTGGCATCCAAGTTATTGATAAGATGAACAGGACAGTGCTCTGGATGGAGCCCAGTGGCATACCGTTAGAGACTGCATTCTAAATCGACACAGATACAATTAAGCAGAAGCAAACTTCTAGTGAGTTATTCAGCCTACTTATTTTCATTATGTCTAGCCTATATTTCTTTATATGTTTGCACTGGAATTTTATGAAAAACCTAGTCAGAGTATCTTGCTGCATTCTCGATTTTATGACCATAACAGGCTCTTTTTCTTGTTATAAATTTTTTAAAAAATGGAAGTATAGTTGATTTACGATGCCGTGTTAGTTTCAGGAATACAGCAAAGTGATTCAGTTATACATATATGTATATATTGTTTATCAGATTCTTTTCCATTGTAGGTTATTACAAGATAAGGAATATAGTTCCCCATGCTGCATAGTAGGTCCTTGTTATCTTCATTTTTTGGCCACACGGCATGCAGGATCTTAGTTCCCCGACCAGGGATCAAACCGGTGCCCCTGCAGTGGAAGCGCGGAGCCCTAACCTCTGGACTGCCAGGAAATTCCAATGTTTGTCTGTTTTATGTGTAGTAGTGTTAGTCCCAAACTCCTGATGTATCCCTCCCTTCCCTACGTTCCCCTTCGGTCACCATAAGTTTCGTAACAGTCTTTTGATTGTCGATGTCAGTGAGTATGGAGAAAGGGAAAGAGCATTGCCTGGTATGAATTATTCTTAGTGAATCCATGCGTATTGCGTGTAATCATTGCTGCTGTCTGTCCCCACCCCCCATGTTAATAATGGCATTTGAAGAATTTTTGGGGTGAGGTTAGCAATTGCTTACTGATTTATAATTGGCAGAACCTCTATTTTCCTTCCTTTTCATTTGTTGGTGTGTCTCCTGTTCTCCAATATGCTTCGGAGTTTGCCAGCGATGTTTTTGCTACCTCCCACCTCATGCCAGCAGTAGCATGGAGTTTAATTCAGCAGGGCCAGAGCCTCAGACACGTTCAGAGAGAGCAGGCACTCTGACAATCGCAGCACCTAGTTTGGACCTCAGTTCCCTCTCATCAGTGCCCCCTGTTCTCTTTATGGGAAGCATCTCACCCCTCCTGACAGAACACGCATGCAGACCAGAGGCTGGGTAATTCTGTCTGCTGTCACCTATGAGCGTCACACCACCCTCTCCAAGCAGGAGACCAATGTCTTGTTGTTGTTCTCCTTGCCCTGAGAGTCACAAAAATAGCCCTTTTGTAGTCCTGCGTGTTTTCTGCTGGGCTCAGCTCATTCCAGCCTTTTGCCTTCCCGACAGTCATATCAGAAGCTGGAAGATTTTTCATTTAAGGATCAAGATATTCTCCAAAGCAGATGACTTTAAAGGAGCCAGCAAGATAGAAAGCTATTATACTGAGAATGACAGCTGGTGCATATCTATGCCTCCACCTTCGGTTCAGACAATGAGCATTAATTTCGTGGACTACTTTGGGTATTAGCGGAGGATCAATTTCTCTAAACCTTCTCTCCCTTGCCTTTTTGTTAAAAAAAAAAATCTCTCTCTTGGTTAAAATCACTTTACTGAGACCCTTTCATGATGGGTGCAATATACTGTGGGAAGTGGTTTTCAGATGAGATACAGGGTTTTCTCTATAGGCAGGCTTCCAGCCCCTTCAAAACGCCATCACCAAAAAAAAAAAAAAAAAAAAAGCCATCACCACGGAAGGTCAGCTGTGCTGTTCCCACGGACTTAACAAAGCCCTAGAGCTTGTGGTTGGGAGAGGGACTCTGGAGTCATACCCTGGCTGGCTCAAATCCCAGCTTCCCTGCTTATCAACTTTATGACCTTGGTCCAGTGATTAACTTTGCTGGTTTGAATTTCTTCTGAGGAGGTCCCAACCTCAGAAAGCTGTTGTGGAGACTCACATGAGTTAATGTATGGAACACGTTTTCAGCATCGTATCTGGCACATAGTTAATGCTAAATAAAAGCTCTCTAATGGCAGCAGTTAGGATTTGCCTACCGAGTTTCTCAAGGCTAAAAGGCCCCGAATAATGGAAATTAAAGGGCAGTGCTGTGGCAAGATCTTCAATTCTAATGCCCAGAGAGGGACACGGGAAATCAATACCTGATTTTCTGTTAATGCCAGTCAATGTATCATCACTCAGGATGTGAGAAAGGAATGGAGATGCAGAGTTGGCTTGGCCACTTTGAGGAAGGACACTCGATCCTTTGAGATGCCTCAAGCCCACATCCTGCTTCCTTATCTGGCCAGCTGTGTACACGGAACGTTATTTTGGTCCACGGGTCCCGATCCCCATTTGCTCCTTCTCGTCTCTTCCTCAGATGTGAAAGTACTTTATGATTTCCTTTTGTTCTCTTCTTTCCCAAATGCCCTGGGACTACAGGCAGTTGGGGATTTTCCCTTTGCTTCAAGCATGGTTAACACTGTGAAACTCCAAGTTCAGTGATCCGTGGGTGAAAATGTGGTGAGAAAAAAAATAAAAAGGAAAAAAGAAAAGAAACACTTCAGTTTGGTTGGAGGTCTGCCTAAAGAGAGGACCCTGTGTATTGTCTAGAGCTCGTTACCATCTGAAAACAGGTTTCCACAGTGCTTGCTCTCTGACAGAGGAGAACTCATGATGAAATGCTCCCCTCACCCACCCTGTGGGAAATTGCACTGACTGGTGCTCTAACTGGCTTCTTTGCACCTCAGGGTCTTTGCTTGTGCTGTGTTCTTCCTTTGCATGTCCCAGGGCTGATTCCTTATCTTTCAGGCTCCAAATCAAAATGGCATTTCCTTGCTAAGTTATCCTCTCTGCCCTGTCTCCTTTCCTCATCCTTCTTTCCCTTATCATCTCTTTCTGTCAGTATCTGGAATACTCATTTTTCAGATAGCTGCTCTCGGAATACAAGGTGTATGAGGACACAGACCTCATCTGTCCCGTCCCTGCCATGTCCTAGCACTTAGAGGCAGTGCCTAGCGCTAGCTGGGGCTCACAGATATTTGACGAGTGAATGAATTTTAAAATTCCATGCGGACATTGGTGAGGGAGATTAAGAGGTACAAACTTTCAGTTACAAAGTAAATGTAGGAAATGGTAGGAAAGGTACAGCATGGGGAGTACAGTCAGTAACTGTGTCGTATCTTTGGGGACATATTGTAACTAGACTTACTGCGGTGATCATTTTGAAATGTATAGAAGTATTGCATTACTATGTGGTATACCAGGAACTAACATAGTGTTATAGGACAATTATAGGTCAGAAATAAACAAAGTCATAGAAAAAGAGGTCAGATTTGTAGCTACCAGAGGCAGGTATTAGGGAGGAGGGGGAATTGGAGGAAGGCGGTCAAAAGGTACAAACTTCCAGTTAAAAGATAAATGAGTACTAGGGATGTAATGTACATATATGTACATATATACGATAAATATAATTAACACTGCTGTACATTTTATATGAAAGTTAAGAGAGTAAGTTTTAACAGTTTCCATCGCAAGAAAATGTATCCATTTTTTCTTTCTTTAATGTTGTGTCTCTATGAGATGATACATGTTCACTAAATTTATTGTGGGCATCATTTCATGATGCATGTAAGTCACATCATTATGCTGTAAACTCTAAACGTATATGGTGTTGTCTGTCAATTATATCTCAAGAAAACGCAAAGGAAAAAAAGTTAACACAGGGGAGGCTACTCTAGGGAAAAAAAGCTTACATTCCACCTTTGCTGTGGGTAGCACGTAGCTCTGGTACCTCGTGTCCAAGCCCTCAGCTCCCCACAACTTCAAAGGACCGTCCTGAACAGGTTCAGAGGTGGCTCTGTGGGGAGCTGAGGACACGAGGTACCAGATAGGATGAGCAGCTCATGTTCTGTCCCTAGTATTCGCCAGTCGTCTTTCCACCTTTGTCACGGGGCCTTCTCTGTTGCAATGGCATATAAGCAGAGGCAGTGCAGAAGAATCGGGGAGTTAATGCCTCTGATGGAAACCTGATGTGTCAATGCCTCCACCTCGTGTCTTCAGGCGGATGATTCTCTACGCGTCTTGGGAGGGCCTAGGGGAATCCAGCTGCCATTACTCACATCAGCAACCTCATTCACATGCTCTTATCTCACATCCTTGTCTCAGGCTCTGCTTTGGGGAGAACCCACCCTAAGACCCCATTCACACGGATAATTTCACTTTGTCGTTGCCTGTCCTTGGTCACAGCCTGCATAGACATTTACAGTATAAATTGGGAAACCTTTTATGAATGTCTTTATGAGCATTTGCCTGCTTATGTGTTTTACGTCTTTCAGGGTGACAAGGGTCTCTTGGACTTCTGAGACCTGTTATTCTGAAGATCTAAAAACCTCGTCGTCTTTTTCTTATAGCTGTTCACTGAGCAATCCACCGGCCCCCAGCTCTCCTAGTTTCTTTCTTTCTTTCTTTTTTTTGCGGTACGCGGGCCTCTCACTGTTGTGGCCTCTTCCGTTGCGGAGCACAGGCTGCGGACGCACAGGCTCAGCGGCCATGGCTCACGGGCCCAGCCGCTCCGCGGCATGTGGGATCTTCCCGGACCGGGGCACGAACCCGTGTCCCCTGCATCGGCAGGGAGACTCTCAACCACTGCGCCACCAGGGAAGCCCTCTCCTACTTTCTTGAAGACACAGTCATGGGATCCAGCTTGCTGTTGCTTTCCCATGCCTATTTATAGCACTGGCTTTGAGATGGTGGGCCAACTTTCAGAGGTGCTTGCTTTGAAATAGACTTGCTGAAGGACCTCTGTGGAGATAATGAGGCCACTTCTACACTTGCAAGTTGGAATACATTACAGATAGTGGTTGCAAGAAGTACTTGAAATGATGGTGCTTGCTATACAGGGCAAATTGGTTTTTTAAAAAACCTTCTCCAAGTCATTCTGCAACTGTTATCTGGTACTTTTTTTTTTTTTTTTTTTTTTAGCGGTACGCGGGCCTCTCACTGCTGTGGCCTCTCCCGTGGCGGAGCACAGGCTCCGGACGCGCAGGCTCAGCGGCCATGGCTCACGGGCCCAGCCGCTCCGCGGCATGTGGGATCTTCCCGGACCGGGGCACGAGCCTGTGTCGCCTGCATCGGCAGGCGGACTCTCAAGCACTGCGCCACCAGGGAAGCCCTATCTGGTACTTTTGTGACTGATTTATGCCCTGCACAGAAGTCATTACATCATCCGTCAGTTTTCTTTCAAACTTCCGTGTCAGTACCAGCAGAATTGTTGGGTGAAAGTTTCAGCTTATGTAGGGTGGGTGTTGGGGGAGAAGGGAGAAGGCAGCTGTGGTATTGCACATCGAAGATAGGGTTTTGCCATCTCCTAGGATGTAGATCCTTTAACCTCTGAATCCCACAGTAACCCTGGTAGCTATTTTAATATCCATATTCGAGATGAAGAACTTGAGGTACAGAGAGGTTCAATGATTTGTCCACTGAAAGGCTATGAAGCAGTGCAGACAAGAGCCCACGCTTTGGGATGGTGAGACATATATCCAGGTTCCAGTGGGTCCCACTGCATTTGGCAGAGTGGCTGAAGTGAGCCTTTGCGGTTCGTTTCAGATTTTACAAATGAAGAGGTTTGTTCCTTCAGGGATCCAGCGCCACCTCATCAAATTTTCTGCAGTGGTGGAGATGTTCTGTAGCTGTGCTGTTCAGGACAACAGTAGTGACCGCATGGAGACGCTGAGCACTTGAACTGGGACTAGGACCACCGATGAACTCAATTGTAAATTTGACTTTATTTAAGTTCATTTAAATTTCAATGACCACATGTAACTAGTAGCTACCAGTTGGACAGTGCAGACAGAGTGGCTCTTGTGTTAGAAAGCTTGGGTGGAAAGCCCAGCTCTACTACCGATTAGCTTTGCCACCTGGGGAAGATAACTCCTGAGGGCTCAGTTTCCCTATCTGTGGAATGGGACAATTAAAAATTCACTCTAGCGAGGCCAAACAAAAATGTTATTATTTTTTGAAAAGTTGTAGCCATTCTGTGGAATCCAAGGGAAGGAATAAAAGCGGGCCAAGGAAGGGCTAAAAATAGAACGATCTTCAGGATCATGATCACGCTTTTCTGGGTCGTTTCTGCTCTTGGCACATCTGTGCTGATCTTGTCTCTGTGAAGACAGGCTTTCTTTGTTCCCCCTCGCATGTGATAAGAGAAGGATGGCCACCCCACAACCCCCAAATGTGTATCTCCCTCCTTCAGCAGCTTATTCCAGAATGATTTGCTGTCTCTCAGGCTCCATTCTAAATTCTAGAAGAGGAAACTTCACTTGGTTCATGTGAGAATTTTATTGTTTCTGCTCCCCTGGCCCCAGTTACCAAAAATACTTTGGCATTGACTATAATTGATGGGTTTTCAGGGGACTCTCATTTTAATTAAAAGGTGAAGGTCCTATAGGTCACAAAGATAAATCTGCATTTTGTACATTTTTATGTTACACAGCAGATTATGATAATCTTTGTTTTCACATGCATTTCTCCCTTCTGGGGATGAAGAGTGCATTTGTTACCTGGAAGGTATAAACTGGTCCCTGGAAAGAGAGGTCATTCTTGCTGGCCTCCTGTGTTTTTCTGCTTTAAAACTCTCCTAGGGGGCTTCCCTGATGGCGCAGTGGTTGAGAGTCCACCTGCCGATGCAGGGGACACGGGTTCGTGCCCCGGTCCGGGAAGATCCCACATGCCGCGGAGCGGTTGGGCCCGTGAGCCATGGCCGCTGAGCCTGTGCGTCCGGAGCTTGTGCTCCACAACGGGAGAGGCCACAACAGTGAGAGGCGCACGTACCCCCCCCAAAAAAAAAAAGGTCTCCTAGGGCTTCCCTGGTGGAGCAGTGGTTAAGAATCCGCCTACCAATGCAGGGGACACGGGTTCGAGCCCTGGTCCGGGAAGATCCCACATGCCACGGAGCAGCTAAGCCTGTGTGCCACAACTACTGAGCCCACATGCCACAACTACTGAAGGCCGCACACCTAGAGCCGGTGCTCTGCCACAAGAGAAGCCACTGCAATGAGAAGCCCGTGCACCGCAACGAAGAGTAGACCCCGCTCGCTGCAACTAGAGAAAGCCTGCGCGCAGCAGCGAAGACCCAATGCAGGCAAAAATAAAATAAATAAATAAATAAAAATTAAAAAAAAAACTTAAAAAAAAGAAACGAAAGCCTAAAGTGTGGTGCATCTCTTGTGTACTGGAATTATAGGATCATGACCTAATATTTCATTATATGGGCGTACTTGCTGCCAGAATGTTTCCCTGATGCCTGAATGAAGTGTGATTAGCGAACTCTTGTGTGGAACTGTGAACGAGACGTAGAAATTTCCTAGAACTCAGGTTCTGACTGTATTGCATTATAAATGTGAGCTGTGTCTTCTTTAGAGCCTGAATAAGAGGAGTGGCCTCATAGGCCTTTTATGAGTCAGTGATGTCAGACCATGGGAGGAATTGAAGACAACTGCGGTGAAAGCCAAGAGATTTTCCCAAATGAAGAAACAAATAATCCAGAGTGTACTGTTGTCTATAGATAACAACTTGTGGTGATACCCGTAAGCCTGAGTTTTGTTTTAACTTTCATAATGTATTTTTTTAATCCGCTATATCTATAATACTGTCATTTCAACAAGTAATGACAGTATTAATTTTAAAACTTTAAATTATTGAAACTTTATAAAAACAATATTAAAACTTTATAAAAACAATATTAAAACTATAAAAACAATATTAAAACTTTAATGAGGGAGTTCTCTTTTGGTTCTAAGTCTTTATGATCCTATGTGTTTTTTTAATACTTAGGGCGCATCTTAGATGGTAAATTTTCATTGGAAATGTTTGATAGGCATTTCATTTATTTTGTAATGTTTACTTCAGAAAAAGTGGATATGTGACTGAAATTATGTGATGTATTCCTTCCTCTAATATGGCCAGTTGTTTGGGCGACTCCATCTTCTTCAACAACTCCATTTTTGAACTGGGAGACGTTCTGAGTTGGATTTTCTGTACTGTGCACATTCCAGTCTTGAAACAGCCTCGGCTGACTACTTTACACCTCCAGCCCGCTCTCTGGTTCTCCCAGACTTTTTCCTTTTTTACCCTCCCTTTTCCTCCCAGCGTGGGGAATATCCCAGCCTAGTTTGCAATCCTGGGTCCACTAACTACTTACTTGTTTTGTGCTCCTGGGTACGTGGAATTACTTATATTCTCCCATGTTAGAGATTGAAAACAAAATAAAGTAAAACTGTCCTGTGGGTTGTTCTGAGGGATCCATGAGATGAGAAGTGATGGTGTCTGATCTCATGCTTGGCTCAGAGTATCCAGCTGCTAGATTATTATCAAGATTCCTTGATTCTCTTCTCTAAACTAAGGTACAGAACAGTCAGATATGGCTTTCTAGTGTTTTCTGTGTCCCGTGAACACTTTTCTGGATTCTTAGATTATATATAATGTGATCTTAATATCAGAGGGAGTGATTGGTTATGAATCGCCGCTGGCCGGGACTGAGCTTTTTAAAATGTGTGTCCTCGGGTCCTTTTCCATCCCATCCTGTTTTCCCCTTGTCTTCCTCTGCGTCCCCTGACTGTGCTCACTTCCCTGTACTGCAGGCATTAGAGCTTGTTCCTCACATTCTTACTCACCTTAAACCAAACATTACCGAGTCCTTTGTGCCATTCATTCACATCCCGCAGTCTACCGAGAAATCCATCGATGAATCCCAAAGTGATTCATCGCTCGTTAGTTTCTGGGCTGTGTAGTCTAGATAATGTTTTTCATTTTATAATTTGGAAGTAATGCTTTTCCCTGAGGTAACCATGTCAAGGTGGGAGTTTCGAGTTTTGGTCTGGCAAGTAGAATGGGTAGAAAAAAGGGAAGAGGATGAAGAGACAGGACAAGTTGGGCCTTTTAAGGTATACGGTGTCTTGTTTACATATTCATGTATGTGTACATGTTCCCATCAAAGCAGACTTGAGAAAACTTTTAAAAATATTTTATGAAATTGGAGATAAAGAGAAAATAAGGACAGCTAAGCAAAAGGTTATTATATGATATCCTTGGCAAAAGGTCCCCTTCACTTATTGAAGGTGGACTCTAAGTTTGGCTCTGAGCTTCCTAGCTGCCAAAGTGAAGAGTAAAAAACAATTGAGTATAAGATTTACAGTTCCATAAGATAGAAACTAGTATTCTTGGTACCAGTACCTGACACTTGAACCTTGCAAGTTAGTTCAGTAATTTGACTCCAGGTGGAGGGTCTAGGATACCCAGTGGTGTACGTTAAAAGATCTCTTGCTAAAGAGGCCTGACTTCCTTAGTGCTGTGCTCTCCAGACATCTGGCCAGATTCATTCTCTCGTACTTCTGGGCTGAGACCTTAGTCTGACCCAAGCAAGCAGACGATAAAATGTTTTGCAGGTTTTTCTTTTCTTGAGGGCCTAGATAAGGCAGTAATTTTGTTGAACTTACATGTCAGACAGACTCCAGCCCTAGAGAGAATTAATGAGGGACAAATTGGAGATTGCAAAATGGGAGTTTGTTCCCTTGCTCATTTAAGCACTCACTCATTCATTCACAAATATTTATTAAAACCTGTTGTATGCTAGGCTCTGTTTTAGGCATAGGAACATCGATTTTTTTTTTTCGCTGCCCCACGCAGTTGCGGGATCTTAATTCCCCAACCAGGGATCAAACACAGGCCCTGGCAGTGAAAACGCTGAGTCCTAACCACTGGACAGCCAGGGAACTCCCCACATCAATTTTTCTTGGTTTCTTTTGTCGCCATCCTGCTTCAAGCCATCGCCATCCGTTGCTTGGACGACTGCAGTAGTCTCTCATTTTCTACTCTTTCTCCCCAGAGGGCCGTCTCCACCCAGCAGCTGGAGGGCTCTTGTGCAAACCTAAACCATCTCCTATTTCTCTCCTGCTTACAACTCTCACATCACATTTGGAACCAAATCCCAACACTGTGGTCTGCAAACTCCTGCGTGATCTGCTCTCAGAACCCCCCCGACATCACCCCCCTGCCTCTCTTTGCATAACTCACTTTCCTCGAGCCCCTCTGACTGCCTCTCTGCACCTGACCACATCCAGCTTGTTTTGGCATTAGGCTCCTACAGGGCCACGCTGTTTCTCTATCTGGGACCCTATTCCCCCGGAAGTCACATCGTATTATCCGTCATTATGTCAAGAGTCACCTTCTCAGAGAGGTTCCTTCCCAGAACACCCCATCCGTGCAGCCTCTCTTCCTCCAAACCCAGACCGTTTCTGTCACACTGTTTTATTTTTATTTTTTTTTATTGCGCACGGGCTTAGTTGCTCCGCAGAATGTGGGATCTTCCTGGACCAGGGATCAAACCCGTGTCCCCTGCGTTGGCAGGAAGCTTCTTTTTTTTAAAGCATCTTTATTAGAGTATAATTGCTTTACAATGGTGTGTCAGTTTCTGCTTTATAACAAAGTGAATCAGTTATACCTATGTTCCCATATCTCTTCCCTCTTGCGTCTCCCTCCCTCCCACCTTCCCTATCCCACCCCTCTAGGTGGTCACAAAGCACCGAGCTGATCTCTCTGTCTGTCACACTATTCACTTTTTCTTCTCTGTCACACTTATCTCAACCCACAGTTATCTTATTCACACCCATTTATTTGTTTGTCTGTCTTCCCATGGTGCAATGCAAGCTCCAGGGTACCCAGGACCTTACCACCACCTTCTGTGCCCAGCACCCACACAGGGCTTGGTGCAAAAGAGCTGATCAAAAAATACGTGTTGAAGGAATCATGCAGAGGTGACCCATTGAGCGTGGGGTAGAATATGGAAGACTGCTCACCTGTTCTGTATGACTTCCACATATGGTCAGCGTGCCTTACCAACCTCCCCTCCCTTCCCCCTTTCTCTGTGTGGTTTCCTTTAGTGGCCCTTTCACCTTATCCACCAGGTCAAATCAGAACAAAACAAAACAAACTCACACACATAGGCAGACCTTTTCCCCTCAACAAGAACCAACCAACCAACAAAACAAACAAAAATTTAAAAATTCCTGAACACCTCTTTACTCTTTCCCCTGCTCCTCTGTGTTGTTGCCTCCTCCAGGAAGTTTTCCTGGATTGCTGCAGTCCTCACCAATCTTACTCTTCTCAACATTGTTGAAGTCTTTATTTTTATTATTCCAAAAGACAATGGCAAATATTAATGACCTACTCTCTTCGCTGCCCCATGTATGTCTTTTCCAATTAGTTTGTCATTTTTAGATAGACAGGAATTAGTCTTATTCTTGATTTCTCTCAGCATGTCTTGGTATAAAGCCAGAACTCAGTATGCTTTTGTATGTATAGGCTGTGTTTAGAGCATCTTTAAGTATCTTGGGGAGCTTTCACAGATTGTATCATGGATTTGTGTTGTAGAAGTAACTGGGAGAACCAATAAATACTGAATCCCGTTATGCTTGTGCTTATTTTGTGTAGTTTTCCATATAAATAATTACCATTTCATTTAGAAGCTTTTTACTATATTTTGACTTAACTTTTTTTGTGACGCCATTTAGTGTGAAATTGTTATTTAAACTATAAGTATCTGGGCTTCCCTGGTGGCGCAGTGGTTGAGAGTCTGCCTGCTGATGCAGGGGACACGGGTTCGTGCCCTGGTCCAGGAAGATCCCACATGCTGCAGAGAGGCTGGGCCTGTGAGCCATGACCGCTGAGCCTGCGCGTCCAGAGCCTGTGCTCCGCAACGGGAGAGGCCACAACAATGAGAGGCCCTCGTACCACAAAAAAAAAAAAAAAAAACCTATAAGTATCTTATGCTTATTTAAGTATAGTTTTCATTCTGTTTATAAATGTGACTTTACTAACAAAATTAAAATATACTTATAATAAAAACATGTAAATCAGATTATGTTAGCACCGGCAGAAGACTTCCTTTTTTGGCCACAGGAGGGCACTGTTGTCAAACAAAAGATGACTACATTTGGAAATTTAATAATGGTTTAGGTTAAGCTTTTAAGAAGCATTTATCCCACTAATTGATTAAAATGGCCAGTATTCCCTGCGATGGGCATTGTCTTGCTGTGTAATCCTGTTGCCGTTGAATTTACTGTGTATATATGTCCACGAGCTGTAAATTATCAATAGCTGCATCTTACTGTATTTTTCCTAAAATGTTCTGTGAGGCTTGTTACAGCTGGAAGGCACTTTGGTGATCATGTAGTTGAACTATATTAGTTTACAGGTGAGGAATTAGGGAAGCATAGAAGTGAAATGACCATTCATTTGGGAGTAAAACTAGAGACTTACATTTATTCATTTATTCAACAAAATGTATTTAACACCCATGATGTGCAGGGCATCATGTTAGGGATAGGGTAGAAGAGAAATAAGACGTAAACCCTCCCCTCCAGAGCTTTACATTCTGTTTGTAAATGAACATACAACCTCCACCACAGCAAGGTAACTATTCATGTCATAGGAATTCTGTTACTGATACTTACGTACAACTTACTGTATTTTTATAAGACTATGTAGAAGCTAGTGAGATCTTATCACATAAAATTTTTTTAAATAAAAGTTCGAGTGCTTGGCTACTTGCGGGTAGCCTTCGAAATATGATGTTGGTTATTGGTTATGCTAAATAAAATCCTTGGACACTGTTTTGATTCTTTGAAAGTTGAGAAAGGAGAGGAAATTTTCCAATTAAAAGCTGGTCTAATTAAAAGAAAGAAACCCTTAGCCATAAGGATAATTGGGCCTTGAGAGATTTATGGCTAAATTGCCATTACCACTCACATTTGTTCAGCCCCAGACCTGGGCAGTTTCACTTGGACAACGAGCTATGGAATCATGCTGAGTGTCCCTGAATTTGTTGAGTGCATTTTATTTTATGTCACTCTCAGGTCTGTTTTCTCTGTTTTGTGACTGATAATGGCTGTCGCTGAACCATCATCACTTAGCGATGATTGCTTTCGTACATTTCATGGTCACTTGTAGGCTAGAATTTTTATTCATTAACAAAATGCATTTTTTGCCCACACTTCCATTGGAAAGGAACATGTCACTGCATGGAAATAAAGATACTGCGGGTTTGTAAGGAATTTTTCAGTTCTTAAAGTGACAGAATGTGAACCTTAGGAGATCACAGCATGTCTATTTAATGTATTTGAATCATCTCTGACCAGAAGGGCCCTTTTGAAGACCTCTACCACCTAATTTAAATGCGATGGTATTGGCAACACTTGAAATTAAAGCGCCATTTATAAAATTTTGTAAAATTCTTTAACGTTTAACAGACACAGTTATTGTCTTTAATGGCTCACTTAGAACATGCTTTGGCATATTGTAAAGTGAAAGAGTAAATTCTTCATTGATGTTTTTTAAGTTAGCATTAAAAAAGCAACTTATGACATGTATATACCACATTTTGGCAGCAAAACATGTCCACTTGAACGTAAGACACTGCACATGCTCTAAATTACAAAGTAATCCCACGCATCATGTGACAGTTATAAGTGATAGCTCAGCTGAGGCATCAGCCATGTATCAGTGCTTGAAATACATTCACAAAAGCATTGATAACCTAGCAAGTACATTTGCTTTTCATCAGCACCCTCTTAAATATCAGCCGCTCATTAATACTTGTCTGGTTCCAGCATAAATTTGTCGAGAGAGGTTACACTTGCTTTGCATACTTTTGTGGAAAAGCTGTTTGAAAATTTCCAGAAGACAATGCAATGTGGTTGTGTTATTTAAGCAACTAGAAATGGAAGCATCTTTCCTCCTCTCTGTCTGAAGAAATGATGAATTATTTCAAGGAGGCAACTTCTGTTTCAAAATTTCCATTGGTTATCAGACAAGACCTCAGTTGGGGGACCATCCTTTTAACCCTTTTCCACTCATAAAACCCTGCTTTTACTCCCCAAGCCCAGGTTGCTAATTTATGAAACACTCCTCGCTTCTATCATCTTCCGTCTTGACCGATTTGAAATTAGTGTGGAAAAATGATTTACAGCGATGTCTAAACTCTTAAGGGTATCACCTCTTACATCATTAGCTGGAAGAATTATTCCTTACTTGAGCCCTGATACCTGAGGGGCTGAGAACCACAGTTACCAGATCATCCCAGTAGATCCAACTTCGGGAGGTCAGCTGAACTGATGGTGAGTCTGGAAATAGTTATTCAAACATTCCCCACTCCGCAGGTGACGCAAGACAGTGCTTGGAAACCTCCTAGGTGAGTGGGCAGGCAGGAAAGGGCAGTGCTGATTGGTAGCTGGAGGACTGTCTGTTTTGTTATTAAGCCACAATCTGCCTTGCTATATTGTTGCAAAAATGCTTCTGAATTGGAGTTTATCAGGAAATGAGTCTGAGTGGATGGGCTGAGAAAAATCCATTTTGTTTTGTTTCGATGCTGAATTCCTATAGAAATCGACAGAAGTCATTTAGCCGTATGTTGTGGCTCTGCTATATTTTTGCTGAAGCGTCTTCGAGGAGTTCTGATCTGAGGTGCGGTTGTTTTCCATCTGTTTGAAAAATGGCAGCTTAAGTGCTCAAGGTCTTTAGGATTCTTGTATGTTTGGTCTTAATTTGGAAAATGACATAAGCCTTTAATAAATTTGCAGCAAATCAGAATCACTGTTGTTCACCAGCCTCTCAGAGATGAGGCCGAAATTATTTAGGGGTTAATATAAAATAGCTTATGCTCCAAGCCAGGGTCTGGTAGCTAATTCAGCCCACTTGTCTACACATGTGGGTCCACAGACAGAATTTTTATTTTTAGGTTGATGATCAATGTCTTGAATTCCTGAAGAAAGATAGATTTATTTTCATTCTGTTTACTAAAGCATGAAAAAGGACAGATGCTTTTTGAAAATGTGAAACAGTAGGTACCTTGGTGCCAGATGGCTTGAATTTGCATCCTTGCTTAGACACTTGCTAGCTGAGTGACCTCCGGCAAGTCCCTTGTCGTCTCTGTGCCTCACTCCCCTCATCTGCATAGCAGGGTAGAAACAAATCCTACTTTTAAGTGAGTTATTATGTTAAGTGCCTGGCCCATAGTAGGCACTATGTAAGTGCTTTCTATTTATTTTTATTTATTTATTTATATATTTATTTTGGGTGAAGTAGAAAGGAATAACTTTATTGCTTTGCCAGGCAAAGGGGGCCACAGTGGGCTAATGCCCTCAAAACTGTGTGTCCCGACCTGGAGCGGGCAGCGAGGACTTTTATAGTAATGGTTCAAAGAGGGCGTGATCAGCTTGTGGACATTGTTCTGATTGGCTGGTGGGGAGGTGAGTGGGCGTTAGCCTCATCAACCTTCTGGTTCCAGCCGGTCTGGGGTCTCCGTGCTCCTGGGCAGCATGCAGTTAACTTCTCCCACCTGGTGGGGTTTCGGTGTTGTCATCCTAAAGCTGGTGGGGAGGTCAAGTCTAGTAGCTCGGACGTTGAAAGCAGTCCATTGCTGTGTGCTGTTTATCACTGCAAGTGTTGGAGGGTCTCCTGTAGAGGCGGGGGGCGGCTGTGTCTCGCCTTGAGAACAAAGACACTGGCAGCAGAAGTTCTGGGAAGTACTCCTTGGCGTGGGCCCTCCCAGAGTCTGCCATTAGCCCCACCCCAGAAGTGCTTTATTTATTTGTTTTTTTTTTTTTGCGGTACGCGGGCCTCTTACTGTTGCGGCTTCTCCCGCTGCGGAGCACGGGCTCCGGACGCGCGGGCTCAGAGGCCATGGCTCACGGGCGCAGCCGCTCCGCGGCACGTGGGATCCTCCCGGACCGGGGCACGAACCCGTGTCCCCTGCATCGGCAGGCGGACTCTCAACTACTGCGCCACCAGAGAAGCCCCAGAAGTGCTTTTTTTGTTTTTTTTGTTTTTTTTTTTGTGGTACGCGGGCCTCTCACTGCTGTGGCCTCTCCCGCTGCGGAGCACGGGCTCCGGACGCGCAGGCTCAGCGGCCATGGCTCACGGGCGCAGCCGCTCCGCGGCACGTGGGATCCTCCCGGACCAGGGCACAAACCCGTGTCCCCTGCATAGGCAGGCGGACTCTCAACCACTGCGCCACCAGGAAAGCCCCAGAAGTGCTTTTTAAAAAAAAACAAACTTCCGCCGGGGCCTTGGGTGAGTATTCAGAGAACTGAATTAGCCAGAAGATTTCAACTGTCAACTCTCCTTATTGTTTAAGATTGGTAATAAGTTCTAAATCATTTTAGTATATGTGATAAACTGAAGTCTTTTAGTGAATATTTATTGTCTTATTCTGATATAATTTCTGACTTAATGAAAAGTCAAAAGAAGAGTACAAAGAACTCCCATATAACCCTTTACCCTGAGTCACCAATTGCTTGCATTTTGTTTTGTGTTCATTCACTCTTCCCTTACTTCCTTCCTTTCCTCTTCCCTTTTTCATGTCTATTTTTTTTCCTTCAGAATCATTTGAAAATGAGTTGGAGACATTTGCCCCATTATTCTTAAATATTTCAGGGTGTATTTTTAATAATAAGGACATTCCCTCTCCTTTTTTTCTTTGTCTTTATTTTATTATTTTATTGAAATATAGTTGATTTACAATGTTAATTTCTGTACAGCTAAATGGTTCAGTTATACATATATACACATTCTTTTTTTAATATTCTTTTCCATTACGGTTTATCATAGGATATTGAATATAGTTCTCTGTGTTATACAGTAGGACCTTGTTGTTTATCCATTCTGTGTATAATAGTTTGCATCTACTGATCCCAACCTCCCAATCCATCCTTTCCCTAACTTCCTCCTCCGTAGCAATCGTAAGTCTGTTCTCTAAAGGACATTCTCTCTCTTAACTGTAATACAATGATCAAAATCAAGAAATTTAATGTTGATACAACACTGGAATTTAATCTATAGGCTATATTTAGAAATTTTTAATTGTCCCAGTAATGTCCTTTATAGCTATATGTGTTTAAACATATGTGTGTATGTGTGTGTGTATGTGTGTGTACACGCAGTTCATTCTGAGAATGACTATGTGTATATATTTTTCCTGATCTAAGATCCAACATAGGGTCACAATTTCATTCAGTTGCCCTGTATCATGTCTTTAATTTTAACCATTCCTCAAAGTTTTTTTGTCTTTCGTATCCTGGAAACTTTTTAAGAATAGAGAGCAATTACATTCCAGAATGTCCCTCAAATCTGAGTTAGTCTCACGATTAGGTCCAGGTTTAAGGTCGTTGTGTCTTATGGTTTTAAAAGGAACGGTGATATTTCACCAGTGCAGATTTTTGGAATGAAAAGATGAGGAGAACGTCGTGCTGCATAGATTGACATGCGTGGAGGGAGGTGGGTGTAGTGAAACTCGCATAAGAGGTATTCTGAGGATGCTTATTTGCAACAAGTAAATAACTATATTTTCGCAAAATAATCCTTTTAGGGAATTCACTCTACTAATAGTGAAGGCAGGTAGATCAAGAGTTAGAGCCTTGCTATTTCCTTGAAAAGAAATCAAGCGCAGGCAGAATTCTTTCTTGTGTACAACAGAAATAAACATCTGAAGAATGGTCTCCTCTGTCTGGGGAACTCAAAATTTCTTGGTACCAGGAAACATAAACAGGCATCCTGCTCTTTTGCTGTAAAAGAGTGACTGTCTCCACATAAGACCAACATGTAAGGTGAAAGATGAAAAATGTAACCTAGCATCTAAATGCTGAGTTCTTTTCATTCTGACAATGACCAGACACATTAAAATTTATTTGTAGTCTAGATATAGGCAATGCCTTTCGTCGTTATAAACACCTAGTCTCTTTAAAAATGAATTACTTTATTTTTTAGTTTGAATATTTTATTTTTTATCGAAGTATAGTTGATTTACAATGTTGTGTTAATTTCTGCTGTACAGCAAAGGGATTCAGTTATACATATATATATGTTTATGTATATATACATTCTTTTTTATATTCTTTTCCATTATGGCTTATCACAGGATATTGAATGTACTTCTCTATGCTATACAGTAGGACCTTGTTAGTTATCCATTCAATATATAATAGATAAATGAATGACTTTTAAAGCAAATGATAGAAAGGACTGTGCTATTGATGTGAAACAATGGAGAGGGAAGTAGAGTGACCGGAAGTAAATGCTTTTGGCGTAATGCACAAAATAACTGATGGTCTTGAACGTACTAAAGTTTGGAGGTGACAAGAAAGCATTCATCCTTTTAAGCAAGTGCCTAGGGTACACTCTGGGAAAATCTGACTGAATGAGTTACTGCTCAGCCTAAAATTAAACTCGGCTTTTTGTCTGGCATACGAACTATTGGATCACATTTCTTTTCACAGATGGATACATTTTTTTTTTAATGAATTGAAAAAAGAATCCCCAGTGGTTCCCTTTGTGTGAAGAAAAAAAGATAAATATTAGCTAGGAAAGGTCATTTTGGTTTCCAGTATGTGGGGAGTTCATTAGGATGGGTTCTGATAAATTATGCTGTGCACTTCTTTCCGATAACAGAAGGTCACATTGTGCCCTTGGGTGGACATCAGGACAAACATACTTAATAAAGTTGGAGGATCTGGGAGATGACTGTTTTCCAGTGGTTTTTTTTTTTTTCCCGAATACCTTATATTTATACAGTTATTCAAAGCCACTTCCCTCTCGTAGCGCTGATGACTCAAGGCCTCCCCTGTCTCTCCTGTAGCCCCGAATGGGTGGATCTCAAGTCTATCACCTGAAGTGGTCTCTAGACAAACATCTGTAAAGGGGCATCCAAAGAAGAGAAGAATCTCAGTTGTGCTTGGTGGTGGATTTGTAATGGGTTCCACACGATTCAATAGTAATTAGACTGTGTTGCAAAGATAATTTTTATGTCATATTTGCAACTTAAATATTTATTGTTGCCCATCATTATTTCTCTCTGATCTCCACCCCTGGGGGAGACATATTTAATTTAGCAACATTAAAAATGGGTAGTTTCTTGGGGTTTTTTTGTTTGTTTGTTTTTTCCTTTTTCTTGTGATGTCTTTTGGTTTGGAGTCATCTGAGTCTTTCCTGAAAAATGTTTTCACTGAGTAGAAAAGTCCTTTTAGGTCTGTGCATTAAAGGACGGTGTTGAGTGTCAATTATGGTATTAACAAGTTTTTCTGTATTTTGGTATGGTGTTTTATGTTGGAAAGATTTTTGCCTTCTGCCTCTCATCAACATTTTTCAAAAAGCATCCTTGCAAATTGTTTTTTTTAATTGAAGTATAGTTGATTTACAATATCATGTGAGTTTCAGGTATATAGCAAAGCGATTCAGTTATTTGTCTATATATATATATTTGTATATATATATTCTTTTTTAGATTCTTTTCCCTTACAGGTTATTACAGAATATTGAGTATAGTTCTCTGTGCTATACAGTAGGTCCTTGTTGGTTATTTTATGCATGGTAGTGTGTCTTGCAAATTGTTTAGCATCATCAGGTTTATATCACACAAACATAGGAACTCAGATCTTCATGCGGGCTTTTCCACTGCTCTATGAACTTGGGCAGTTGTAGAACTCTTGGGATTGGATTACCTCCAATTTGATTTTCATCCCATGGTTAATGAAATGAGAGTGAAATTTTGCATGGTTTAGACTGTCTGTCAACTTGGGGATGCCTTTGCTCTGGAGGGAACTTCTACTTTAAAACTATATTATGTTAACTAATAGGTGGCTAGTTAATAAGTGTAGAATTCTGTATTTTCCTCCCCTCCGCTCCGTTTGTTAGGACACTTTACAAATGTGGATGTGTTTGGCTGTCTACCGCTTGCCTGAAAATGCAGGCGGCATTGTAAAAAAGCCACAATTTTGCTACTGGACATCTGCATCATTTCAGCATTAAAATGCTAATGGATTCCTGTCTTTTTTGTTTTTTAAAATAGGTCTTCCAAGCTAAGATAATTTTTTGGAACTGCAGAAGTGGTCCTAGCTACCAATGGGAATTTGGAGTCACTCTGAAATACATCCTGGAATAATTGTGTTTGACTGGAACCTAATCTTATGAAGTCTCCAAGGTAAAATGGTTTTAACACATACCTAGAGATGGTATCTTTACGAAGCATAAAGAATTTAGCCACACTGAGTATCTTAGCGTTGATGATCCTTTATAAAAGCCTTCTTTTTATGTTGAATTTTTGGGAATTTGGGGAGGTTAAAAAATTTTAGCTCTCATCTTTGAAATTATTTCAGTTTGTAAAGCAGTGTTTCAGCCCTTCAGCAGGGTAAATGGTGAGATTTTTAAGGTAGACCAATTTTGTTTTACATTTGGGCAAAATTGTTCAATGTAGAAGAAATTGAGGTATCACGGTAGATGTAGTAGGTGAGAAATCCTTTTACTGGCGGAGGGGGTCCTAGATTATTGAGTGAAATAAAGAATCATTGCTCAACGGCTGCCCACTTATCCGTAGGCATTTCTCTGGGGAATCATAGCTACTGTTAAGTAAATACTTAACTTATAAATACTTTAGGCACTGGGAACTTGTAACTATTCACCCCGCACCGGTACGTAGAATTGTCCATGAAGAAGAAGTTAGATCAGGAATTATCACCCGAGATTTGGAACAGTGGCCCCTGAGACTTTTGATTTGGAGTTTGCTGTTGGGATCCAACCAGGACAACAGAAACCATCCTGATAATGTGGAACAGAGGGAAGTGAATTCAGGGAACTGGTTACACATGTGATGGGAGAGTCGTTAAGACGTTAAGCAGAAGATACAGAGGCGGCCCAGAGATCAGCAAGAGCAGGAAGCTTCTGCCATCCTGAGGCTGATGGGACATAGGAGGGCGTACTGCCGAGCAGTGCTTAGGGGAAGGGACCTTCAGCGGGAGCTGGATCCATGGTGGGCCCTTCTCTTGGAAATGGACACTGTGGAGGAGAAATGGCCACTCCATAGCACCTACCAAGACAGAGAAGGTGGGGAGAAATACCCTGCCCTTTCCCTTCCACCCTCCACGCTCCAGCCAGGGTCTCCTATTGGTTAAGCCCAGCCAGGAGCCAGGTGATTCAGGAGGCTGGGAAATGCAGTGTCTGGGTGTTACCCAGGGGAAGGGGAAAGAATGGTTCTGAGGGCAAAACAGGCCCAGGCTGGCATAGAGTTTGTATTTGAAACCTCTTCCCATGACATTTTAGTGAGCGTGGCACAGGCTTTTCTACCTCAGAGGATGAGTCTTCTCTTGAGGCTGATTCTCACAGCCCCACCAAGTAAATTATGCATATGCCCTGGAATCTTCTGTCTGAAGATGGACAGTAGTGGTCTGTGATGCACTGCCAGAACCCCCTTCAGGAATGAAGGATTTATTCCCTCAACTGTTGGAAGTATTACAGAAGATGGCCTACAGCTCCTTTGAATTGTCCTTAATTCAAAGAGCCTCCTTCTTGCTGGGGGACTCGCCCAGTGATCCAGTGGTTAAGACTCCACACTTCCAATGCAGGGGGCGCAGGTTCGATCCCTGGTCAGGGAACTAAGATCCCACATGCCATGTGGTGTGGCCAAAAACAAACAAACAAACAAACAAAACAAAGAGCCTCCTTGCTGAAGATTTAAGATTTTCCCTTATGTCCAAGCATAAAGGCCTGGCCCCTCACTCCAACTTGGTACCGCGGAGAAGGGGCGTCTCAGCTTTGGAACTCTCCATAGGGTTATCTGAGGCTGTTTCCTCCTTCTGTCCTGCCTTCTTCTCGCCCCTTCCCTTCCACAGGTGATTCTCCCTAGAGCATCCTTTAAATAACCCCCTGCTCATCACTTTCCATCTCACAGTTGGCCTCCCAGGGTAACCAACCTTTGAGACTCAGATCATCTCAGACGTACTCTCCAGATCTGGTAAACTCCGTTCAGACAGGTTTAGGTGATGCAGTGACTGATAAACACATGGAAACTGAATTTCTCTTATACTTTAGGTGGGAGGGATTATAGCTCACCTGAAAGACCTAGTCTGAATTTAGAGACTAAATTGGGTGGGGCACTGTGGTTAGAGGGAGGGCAGCCAACCCACCAAGCAGGAAAAAGTAGAGGATAGAAAAGTTAAGAAGCCAGTAGGAGACCCGTTGTTTTAAAGTGTTAAACTTGGCAGATTTGTTATACAGCAATAGAAAACTAGTACTCCATTCATCTGACTCTTTGAAAGTTTGCCTTTTGGGCCACTAATTGCTACAAACTAGAAACCGGGGTACCTGATCCAGCTTGCAAATGTGTTTTGTTCAGTCTGCACTGTGGTTTTTTTTTTTTTAATCTATTTATTTATTTATTTTTATTTTTGGCTGTGTTGGGTCTTCATTGCTGCGTGTGGGCTTTCTCTAGTTGCGACGAGCGGGGGCTACTCTTCGTTGCGGTGTGCGGGCTTCTCATTGTGGTGGCTTCTCTTGTGGAGGAGCGCGGGCTCTAGGCGCACGGGCTTCAGTAGTTGTGGCTCGTGGGCTCTAGAGCACAGGCTCAGTAGTTGTGGCGCACGCACTTAGTTGCTCCACGGCATGTGGGATCTTCCTGGACCAGGGCTTGAACCCATGTCCCCTGCATTGGCAGGCAGATTCTTAACCACTGCTCCACCAGGGAAGCTCTGCACTGTGTTTTTAAAACAAAGAAAATGGGGCTTACCTGGTGGCGCAGTGGTTGAGAGTCCGCCTGCTGATGCAGGGGACACGGGTTCGTGCCCCGGTCCGGGAAGATCCCACATGCCGCGGAGCAGCTGGGCCCGTGAGCCATGGCCGCTGAGCCTGTGCGTCCGGAGCCTGTGCTCCGCAACGGGAGAGGCCACAACACTGAGAGGCCCACGTACCCGCCCCCCCAAAAAACAAAAAACAAAGAAAATGGAATAACTTGCCGACATATAAAGTGTGTAGACTGCGTATCAGAAAACGGCTTTTCTTTAAAAGTCGTTCCTGGCATCACTTGGAGCAGCTGCTCCTAGACAGGTCTCTGCACTACCTACTGTTCACCAGTGCTCTTGACCCAGGCAGCCTACACATTTATTTGGAGGTATTTGAATTTTTGATCCTTGAGTAAGAGGGCTAAGCCTTTGTAACAATTAGATCAGTAACTGATATTGGGGTTAACAGATGAAATTTTAAAACATTATCGGTGAGATAGAGCACCTCATTCAAAAATTCAGCAACTATGGAATTCTGAACCTACATGCTTTCCCTGTTAGTAATAAATTAATAATCAATTTCCTGAAGTGAAAATATAATTAAACAATAGCACCTCAAGCTCACGTAGGCTTACATGTATATTCTTTGCCACCTTTCAAACTGATCATAGGGTTTCTACTTACCATATGTGTGTGCTGAGGTGGGGGAGACAGAAGACATGCTTTGTAAAATTAAGGCATGTGCAGGCCCTTCAAAGCAAAGAGACCCTATGTTTCCATGTCGGTTTAAAATTTTCAGGGTTTCCAAGGCAAGGGGCAAAAAGATGTCAAGCTTTGAGTCCCTTCTAACACGGTGCTCTTCAAAGATAATCTTAGAATCTTGTCTTACTGTGGTTGCTTCAAAGGCAGGTTGAGTCTCAAATCAGGGAGCGATACGAGATCTTTCAACAAGATCTATTTGACTAACTTGTGAGAGGCCACAGCCTACTTCCCAGAGTGTGATGTGGGCACCAGGTCCCCAAGGCTGTGCCTTCCCTTGAGCATGGAATCATGGTTCTGGTTGAGGCACTGTGCGGCTGACTGCCATGGGGTGGCTGGACCCTTCCTTCCGGGATTTCCTCAGAAGCTTTGCCTCTAGTGTTACCCAAACAGGGATCCATCCCCATGGGCCATGTCTTTATTGTCTGCCCATGAGTGTTTATACCTCTTGTGTCTATGAAAAGGGGGTTCCTTTGATCCTCTGTGGTGGATCTTTTATCCTAAATACCATGAGACATGTGCCAGGCAGAACCTAGTATCACTGGAGTTTCAAACGCCAAGAACTACGACTCTTGCTTGAAAAAGTTAATTAAAAAAAAAATAGCAAACATAAAAGTTAATCAAGTGCTATCTAATTTCTCTATAATATCAAAAAGGGCAGAAAGTTAGGGAGAGGGTTGGAATGCATACTGGCTATTTTCTTTTTACTTACTCTTTTTTGGGGGGAGGAGTTGTTTTAGAATAGACCACACAACCATATCTGTGACCTGAATTGTCTTTGAGCAACTGTCTGGGTATTGTCCATTCATATAAGGTGAAGTTTATTTTCCCAGGTTTATTGAGATGTAATTGACACATAACACTGTGTATGTTTAAGGTATACACTGTGTTGATTTAATGTTTGTCAATTGCAAAATGATTCTCAGCATATAGTATCAGCTACCACCTTCCTACTATCACATAGTTACCTTTTTTTCAAAATTATTTTTTGGTGATGAGAACATTTTTCTTAGCAACATTCAAGTATATGATACAGTATTATTAACTATCATCACCATGCTATACATTAGATCCCCAAACTTGTTAATCATGTAACTGAAATATTTGACCTTTGGCTAATATCTACCCATTTTCCTCACTCTCAACCCTTCGTAACCACCATGCTACTTAACCTGTTTCTCTGAGTCTGTCTTTTTTAGATTCCATATGTAAGTGAGATCATACAGTATCTATCTTTATCTGACTTATTTCACTTGGCAATAATGCCCTTAAGGTCCATCTAAAATTTTGTATATGGCAAGATTTCCTTTTTTCTCATTGCTGAATAATATTTCATCATATCTATCTCACATCTTCTTTATCCATTTATCTGTTGACATCTATATGAAGTTGTTTCTCTATTCACCTGTACTTGCTCATATTCCCATCAAACTTTGAGATTGGATTAATAAACTATTCAGCCAGTCTTCTAGGCAGAGGGCGTTAATAGACAGAGGAACCAGGGGAAATCTCTCGAGCCTGGTGTGAAAGTTTCTGTGGTTTCTTTCAAATGAGAAAACCACATATCTTCTATTTGAATCCAGCTCTAAGTATGTCGCTTTTTAAATTTCATGCTATAAAATAGTATATAACCCCCATGTTCTATCAGGGCCCCTCAGGCTACACTCTAGGAATTCATAAATAGACTTTTCACCGAGGCATGTAGCTAACTTCGAAAACTTTTACACAGGGAGATCAGCTCAGTGCTTTGTGACCACCTAGAGGGGTGGGATAGGGAGGGTGGGAGGGAGACGCAAGAGGGAGGAGATATGGGGATATATGTATTCATACAGCTGATTCACTTTGTTATACAGCAGAAACTAACAGAACACTGTAAAGCAATTATACTCCAATAAAGATGTTAAAAAAAGGTATTTATTGAAAATTGAGTGAATGCACAGTGCAGATAAGGTTGGATTGGCCTTCAGTTTCCTTGTGGGGGAAGAAGTCCATAGTTGAGCATCTTCCACTGCTTTCCCCACCTTCTCAGGATGGTGTTTGCTGAAAAGCCTTTTGTCGCTCAGCCCTCACTAACTGCGTCCTGCTTTCTTTCCAGGATGAGAGTCTGTGCTAGGTCAGTCTTGCTGTCTCACTGGCTCTTTCTGGCCTATGTGCTAATGGTGTGCTGTAAGCTGATGTCTGCCTCCAGCCAGCATCTCCGGGGACACGCAGGTAAGCCCTTTAAGCTCGTCGCGCGCCACTGAGATCAAGTAATAAAACCCTTTCAAACACCAAAGCCCACATTTCATTTTATTATTTAAAAAAATTTTTAATTTAATTTAATTTATTTATTCTTGGCTGTGTTGGGTCTTCGTTGCTGCGCGGGGGCTTTCTCTAGTTGCATTGAGCAGGGAGCTACCCTTCATTGCGGTGCATGGGCTTCTCATTGTGGTGGCTTCTCTTGTTGTGCAGCACGGGCTCTAGGCGCGTGGGCCTCAGTAGTTGTGGCACGTGGGCTCAGTAGTTGTGGCTCGCAGGCTCTAGAGCATAGGCTCATTAGTTGTGGCACACGGGCTTACTTGCTCCGCGGCATGTGGGATCTTCCCCGACCAGGATTCGAACCCATGTCCCTTGCGGGTTCGAATCCCACAGGGATTCTTAACTACTGTGCCACCAGGGAAGCCCCCCTAAGCCCACATTTTAGACACAGGTAATTGACAAAAGCTTTTGATGGTGTGTAACTAACCAGAGGAAGCATGAAATACAACAGGGTAAAGCAGTTTAAGGGTTTGATGCTTAAATCGTGTTGTTCTGGACATCTATCTAAAATGTCCTCCAGGTTTTTCCTTTTTTACCTTCCTGAGTACACTTTCATTTTTTCAGTGATTTTTCTCAAAGAATCCTGGAAAACCAGCAGCACTTTGTGATTATATACTCCAGGTTCCTTTGAAGGCAGAACATCTTCATTAATAAACTTAAATGAACACTTCCAGGGCTACAGTGAAGGGAGCTTTCAGATAATTTTCAGACCCCTTTAAGAAAAGATGGTGAAAGATTGAAAAAGAAAGGAACAAAAGAAAAAAAAAGCGGTGGTAACTTTTACACAGGGCCTAAAATAGAATGTCTGAAGTTTTAGAGAATCATTCTGTTAATTTCTAGTGAGACCCATGGCTGTAGTTGCTTATTTCTAAAGAAAGATGAAAATAATCAGTAGAGTATCTGTGTGTGTATGTTCCTGTGTGTTTCTTGTCCCCTTTCCTTGTTACATCTACATTTAAAGTGACACAGACTTGGAAACTCCCCGGAGAATTGTGTTTTCCTAAATAATTCACATTTGTCATGGACTTGTTGTCAAGCAATTAATTTGCTGTCTCTGCTTCAGTAATTAGAGGTGTGGCAGTGCCAGGCATGCTTTGACTTTTTAGTGAAAGAGTGAAGCTTGAGTCCTAAACCATGTATGCATCAGGATTGTAAAGTCTCTCTCCAGGAAAGTATGCAGAGAAGTTTGTTAGTTATCCTTACCCTCAGATATACAGCAGGTGAAGCTCTCTACTTACTTATTCTGATAAGTTAAGGTTAAGATTTAATTTTAGGCTTAAATTTTTTGTTTTTAATAAAGTTATTTGTTTATTTTTGGCTGCTTTGGTTGTTCGTTGCTGACGCAGGCTTTCTTTAGTTGCAGCAAGCGGGGGCTACTCTTCATTGCGGTGTGCGGGCTTCTCATTGCGGTGGCTTCTCTTGTGGCAGAGCACGGCCTCTAGGCGCACGGGCTTCAGTAGTTGTGGCCCGTGGGCTCAGTAGTTGTGGCTCGCAGCCTCTAGAGCGCAGGCTCAGTAGTTGTGGCGCACGGGCTCAGTTGCTCCATGGCATGTGGGATCTTCCTGGACCAGGGCTGGAACCTGTGTCCTCTGCATTGGCAGGCGGATTCTTAACCACTGCGCCACCAGCGAAGTCCTAGGCTTAAGTTTTTAAACTCTCTCATGACTCAATTGTCCTTAAGCAATAGTTTCAAGAAGACAAGAAAATTAATGATTGAAATTTTAATGAATCAGCATAAAATCAATACCATTTGGCTGCTGTGAAAGTGCCCAGGGCTGGTTGGTTATTGTGCTGTGTATATTTTGGTGAGCTTGCTCTCAAGAATAGAGAATTTGAAGTCATCAGTCTTACCTGTTTGATACACATCTCGTTTCTTGGGTGCAGGTACAGAGTCAGGCTAGTAAAGAAGCAAAGCATTTCGGGGTGGGGAGTTATCACCAGCACATTTCCAGATGTCAGAGAGGTTATGATGAAAAATGATTAAACTTGGAGGGAACAGGGGACATGACTGAACCTTCAATATTTCTTTATTTCAATATTCATTTATTAAAAGGCATTATACTTAGGTTTTTTTTTCTTCCAGGTTAGATTACTTATTTTATCACCCCTCCACACCCAACATATACACACTGGTAGTCTTTTTTTTTCTTCTTTTTAAAAAATTTTTATTGGAATATAGTTTATTTACAATGTTGTGTTAGTTTCAGGTGTACAGCAAAGTGAATCTGTTATACATATACATATATCCATTCTTTTTAAAGATTCTTTTCCCATACATTACATTACAGAGTATTGGGTAGAGTTCCCTGTGCTATACAGCAGGTTATTGTTAGTTACCTATTTTTTTAATTAGTTATCTGTTTTATACATATTAGTGTATATATGTCAATCCCAATCTCCCAATTTATCCCACCAGCCCTCGACATTGGTAGTCTTTATGCGAACCTTCACTTTTAAATCTTTGTGGCAATCCTCATTTCATACCATAACCCTTTAAATTTGGAAAACGTGGAAAACGTGGAACTGTAGTGATAAATCTAAATTAAGATTAGAATTGTGTACACAAGAAAGGGAGGTGTTGGGAGGTGTTGCTGAACGGGGTTAGACGCTGACTGCACTCCTTGAATTGTCCTGCCATTGGCTGCAGCTGAGGCCCATGGCCACACCTTACTGCCTGGGCTGCTGGGAAACATACCCTAGCTGTGGGCCCAGTTCAAAGAGGAGACAATGATTTTTGGTGAGTATCCTGCAGTCTTTGACACAACGCATTAAGGTTTTAATAGTGCAAAGTGCCCTCCAAAAACTTCTGGACTTAGTTATACTTACACCAGCAGTAATAGTACGATAACTCCCGTTTCCCCAGACCCTCATCAACTCTGGGTGCTATCAGGTCTTACTGTTTTGCAAATATGGTAATGAAAACTGCTGTTAGATTGTCTTGCAACTCTTTTTTTTTTTTTTTTTTTGCGGAACGCGGGCCTCTCACTGTTGTGGCCTCTCCCATTGCGGAGCACAGGCTCTGGACGCGCAGGCTCAGCGGCCATGGCTCACGGGCCCAGCCGCTCCGTGGCATGTGGGATCTTCCCGGACCGGGGCACGAACCCGTGTCCCCTGCATCAGCAGGCGGACTCTCAACCACTGCGCCACCAGGGAAGCCCTTGCAACTCTTTTTGACTGAGTACTCAGTGCGCTGGGCGACTATTTGTGTTTGTTCTTCTTTGCACTATCTTATCCTTTATCCGTTTTTGTCTTGGCTCTATTGATTGTTTACTTGTCGATTTGTGAAAGCTCTTTGAAAATTGAGGACACCCGAGTACTTTGACCATCATTTCCTTGTTTCTTCCTGCTTTTCCTTTGCCCACTACTCCCGTTCTAGCAAGGCTGTGTATTCCAGCAGGCTGTGTGAGTGAGTGAGTGAGTGAGTGAGTGAGTGAGTGAGTGAGTGAGTGTGTGTGTGTGTGTGTGTGTGTGTGCGTGAGAGAGTGAGAGAGAGAGAGAGAGAGAGAGAGAGATGGACAAAGAGGGAACTGGCGGTGGCAGGGAGGTGTTGTACATTTCTCTGATGACCTTGCAGTGGCCACGTGGAGTTTCTTCCCAGAATTGCGCTCAGCTGGTGACAAGGTCAAGGGTCAGACCTGAGAAACTCTGCTCAGATTTTTGGGTGTATCTGAAACAGCCTGAGAGCGGGAGCAAGTTGCAGAGAGTTAACTGAAGAAGCCTCTGTGCGGTGTCCAGAAGCACCCCTGACACTGTCCCAAGAGTTTGTGGTTCATGCTGGCCGATTAAGGAACTGTGTCCCTAGGAAGCCCTAGTTGGAAGTTTTTTGGATGCTTCTAATGGCTCAGATTAGGAGAGTGGCTTGTTGATGGCTGTGTATGAACAAGGAGATACTTTACAATCCCATTTCCACCCATACCTCTAAGGCAGAGAGGGAGGGAAAGAATGTGGGACACCGCCCCTAATTTGGGCAGATCGGATGGGGTATTGTTAGGTGTGGACCGAAGTTTCATTTTAGTTCAAGTGTAAGAAACAAAAACACACCTAATTTTCACAGGATTGGTGGTAGGAATCTTTCTTTAAGGCACATGGCATTGATAATCTTTCACAAGAGTCCAGAGGTAGTATCTTTAAGGAATTAGAAAACACAAAAGGCCACTTTGTTGCTTTTAAAATTCTACCTGACATAATAATTGAGTAGGAGACATGGGCTTCTGTAGCCCCGATCTGTAGGAAAGGTGTGAGAGCCATTTGGTAGGTTAGTTTCTTTTAAAAGGAAGCAGAGTTAACTCTGTTATTTCTTCAACTAGCACTTTGTCCTTTAGTTCCCTGTCTCGCCCCTCCCCAGCCCCATATGTAACATCATTTCCCCACGAGAAGGCAGCACATGTAATGCAGTGGAAAGATGCTGATAGGTTCAGAAACTTGAGAGTCATTTGAAATTAATTGGCTGGTTACATGATGAGTTTGGGACACAAAACACCCTACATCCTGGAGATTTATCCCTGGGAATATTTGGACACTTCAAAAATTTAAATTTTCCCCTTTGAAAACAGAAGCATAGCTACTTTTCCGTTATAGCTGAGAGAGTTGGGAACTGGGGTGCTGCTGGTTTACAAGTTCATTTTAATAGTTCCATTTCTCCAGAGAGCTTTAAGTATGACTGGTTTGGGGTGTTTTCATTCCAGCAGATGCCATGGTGCCTAGCTGCTATTTAATATACTCTGTTTTGGTATAAAATCTCTTATTTAATATATTCTGTCCAAAGTATTAAGGGCCCAAGAAACTGGAGCACAACTGAGAATGAGGCAGCAAAGCATAGGGGGCCTGGAGTCAAGCATAACCCTGGTTATGCCACATCCCAGCTGTGTGACCTTATCCAGGTCACTTAACCTCTCTGAATTTGCTTCATTATCTGTAAAAATAAAATTTACATGCCTACCTTATGGGGTTATTGGAATGATTAGCTAAGAAAGTAGGTGAAGGGATTAGTACATAGTAAACACTCAATAAATGGTAGCTGTTTTCACATTCAGAGGCATCCAAAATGAAAAGGAGTCTGGAAATTTTCAAGGAGTGATTGACGGCTTTGTATGTGTAGGGAGATGTGATCAGTGGCTTAAGGTTTGAAGCTTTATCGTGTACAAGAGAAAAAGGCTTGTTTTTCATTGTCCTAGAAGCTGACTGTAATGAAGAGAATTTCTTTATGGAGACTGGGGTTTCAGCCCAACCTTAAGAAAAAAGAAATTTCTAACAAACAAGGCTTCAGAAGCTGAAAACAGAGTGACCCAAGGATTCTGAGAGCCCTTTTACCTGCTGGCCTTCAGCCAGATCTTCTGTAGAAGGGGCACCTCACTACTGGGGGCTGGTGTCAAAAATTGTGACAGGTCTGAGATTTCTTGTAGGCTAACAGGATAGCATGTCAGTTTCCTGGATGCTTGCAGAAGACATGAGATCCCTGGGTCAGAGAAGAAGGGTTTATTCTCACTGCACACTGAGCAGCAGGCATCCAGGTTAGCTCACATTCTCCTTTCACACTTGGGCTGGTGACAAAACCTCTTTGGGGCTCAGCCCCTTCTTCTGTAAAGTGGGGATAATAAACAATAAAAGTCATCCTTAAGGAGTTGTAATGAGGAGTCACTTAATACCGGGAAAGTGCTCAGAATTGTGTTTGCGCAGTAAGTGTTTAATAAATGTTAGTCATCTTTATTGAGAACTGCCTTCTCCTTTTGAGTGAATCCCATTTTATAGAGATTCTGTAATGTTTAAATTTATGGAAATTTAGGTTTTCTGTTTTCTCTGTGATAAATGATACGTGCAGAACATGAATGTTGTTGGGCTTGTGTGCTCTGGTGCCTTGTGTTGTTTTTAACTTTGGTTAAATTGTATGAAGAGTGCACCTAAGTTTGGGCTCGTATTTCTGTCCCCTATAAAGGCTGAATTTTTATAGGAACCCTGCTGATGATTTTGATTGGAATGACTATTTTAGCCCTAATCTTCCTAATAGAAGAAACTTCTATTTCTTTCCAAACAATACAGATGGTTTTGAAAAATATTTTGTCTGCATTGCCAGAGTTCTGACACTAGGGGGCAGGCAAGGCTTAGAAGAGCTAAATAGCGAGAGGCAGGACTCTAGCCTGATGCAGCCATTGTCTGACAGAAATGGGGGAGCCACATATGTAATTTTAAATGTTTTATACCCACATTTAAAAAGTAAAAAGAAACACGTAGGTTAATTTTAATAATATATTTTATTTAATCTAATACACCCAAATATGATCATTTCAACCTGTGGCCCAAGCCACATTCTAAGCACTCAATAGCTACATGCAGCCAGAGGCCAGTGTAATCTGTTTAGTACAGGGTAATGAATTGGGTCTTAGCATTACTTTCTGAAAGATTAGAATTATGACTTATTTATATTTTCATGGGTCAATCCTAGGGCACAATGTATTATCTCCCTTTATTTCACTTAATTTCTTTTCATGTTTTTGGTTTTAGTTCTTTTTATTTTTTTCCTAAATGATTGCATGTACATTCGGGAAAAGCGCCAGGTAAGTGGGGTTTGTAGCCCTCGTAAAGGGTGGGGAAAATGGTTCCATTTCCTAATGAACTGCCCATATGATCATTCTTTGCAAGAGCATATTTTTTAGGGAGAGAGAAGTAGCAGGATAATTTGAAAGTGTATGTGTGTGCGTTGGTGTGAGTGATGGCTTCAGCCATGAAGACATTTTAAAATAAATTTATTTATTTTTGGCTGCATTGGGTCTTTGCTGTGTGTGGGCTTTCTCTAGTTGCAGTGCGCGGGCTTCTCATTGCAGTGGCTTCTCTTGTTGAGCAGCACGGGCTATAGTCCTGTGCGCTTCAGTAGTTGTGGCATGCAGGCTCAGTAGTTGTGGCTCGCGGGCTCTAGAGTGCAGGCTCAGTACTTGTGGTGCACGGGCTTAGTTGCTCCGTGGCATATGGGATCTTCCCGGACCAGGGCTTGAACCTGTGTCCCTTGCATTGGCAGGTAGATTCTTAACCACTGCGCCACCAGGGAAGCCCAGCCATTAAGTCATAAAGTTATTCCCTGGAAGCTTACTTTGACCCATAATCAGTGTTTATCCACTGGAGTGAAATCCAGTGATACAGTTTTTTTTTTTTCCTTTTGCGGTACGCGGGCCTCTCACTGTTGTGGCCTCTCCCATTGCGGAGCACAGGCTCCAGACGCGCAGGCTCAGTGGCCATGGCTCACGGGCCCAGCCGCTCCGCGGCATGTGGGATCTTCCCAGACTGGGGCACAAACCCGTGTCCCCTGCATCGGCAGGCGGACTCTCAACCAGTGTGCCACCAGGGAAGCCCAGATACAGTTTTAATATGGTTTCTTCCATAACTGTTTCCATCTTCCTGCCCTGCCCCCAATGAAAGGTTACTTCTTTAACTGTATGGGTATATTTTTATGTAGGTAATTCTACAGGAATAACCTTTATTTTATAAACAAGAAAAAGATTTTGGAACGGGAGAAAAGCCTGTGTTTTGGTAATGAAGAGGGCATCTATGTGATGATGCTTACTTGATTCTCTATCTGGGGAGTTTTCCACTAAACAACATGGAGGCCCCACCATATGTACGTTATATTTGAATCTTGCAAGGTAGAGCCCAGTCAACTATATTTTTTAATAGTTGCCTGGTGAGTATCAGAACCACTGATTCAGAACAAAAAGTCAGGTTTGACTCAAGCTCTTGTTAAGCTACAGTTTGATTCCAGTGGTGATGAGTCTCCATTTCATTCTCACTACACGTTGCCAGGCTGAGCAGAGGTGTGTTTTCTCCCTCTGACGGTGACCTCCGTATCCACCTCTTTGGAAGGACTGTGAAGATGCTTGGTCATTTTGCCCTGGCAGGGCTGTTCCTGGATGCTAAAAGCTTGTAGTGTGAGAGATTCCATTGACCTCCCTTGGACCCTACATTATTTTTCTCTAGTTCCATCTTGATAGGCTCGTCTTATTCTTGACGTTTCATAAGAATGGAAAGGAACAGATTATGTGGGGTGTTAATATTTGACTTCTCATCTCCTTGCCGGCAAGTTCAAGTCCCAGTGCCACGGTCAAGGTCAGCTTTGCAAAATATCTGACAAATGAGTGTGCTTCACATTCTTTTTCGTGGGGAGGAAGGGTTGTTTCACTGACAGGAGAGTAAAGAATTTCAGTTCCCTAAATGAGCTTGTGAGCCACCCTATGTGGCAGAGCAGGCTTTTTCTCCTGCCCCTTTTTGTGTCTTTGAGGCAGAAGAGGCACCCCACAGCCTTGAAGAGTTCTCTGGGTAGTTAGGGAAAAGATTCTCCTTACCCTTGAGAAGAAAGTTCCTCTTTCTTCTTTCAAGCCATGCACTTGAACTTATCTAAACAAAGCCTACAATTTGGGGCTTAAAAAGCCAGGGGTCAGTATATCATCTGTCAGCATTATCTGAGGAAATAAGAATCTTTTGTCCCATATAAGGAAAATAAAATCATTTGGTAAGAAGAATCAGCAGGGGTAAAGATGGTACGGGAAGGAAAAAGAGGTTTTGTGTCTTTCTAGGTGTAGCTTGGATGCTTGAAATATTTTGGCCCATATGGTGGTCTCAGAATAGCACAAGTAATATTATTAATATTAATAATATTAATATTAATTAATATTATTGAATGGATATTCAAAAATCCATTAAAACAGATTAATTCACTCTGAGAAGACTGTGTGTTCAACAGTTAAAAACTTTTCCACTCCTTATGCCATGTGCCATCGATGCTTATATTTTAGGGAATGTCTGAAATCAGATAAGAACTATAACCAATTTGAACAGGCTAGGAGGGCCTGAAGGTGGGAGCAGCTCAGACTGTGCTCTCTTTTCCTGTTTCTTATCTGTTGTGGAGAGTCAGAAAGGGAAACAGGAGAGAACTTTGTTTCAGGAAAAAAATAATATGGGCACAAAATGAAATCAATGAGTAAACCCACCAGCAGGTCATCTTTCTGTAGTTTGTCACTGACTTTGCACAGCTACCTGCTAAAGGGCTGGAAATTAATACCAGCAGTCCAGGGAGGGGGTGGGGGACTTGAACAGCCTGAACTTGGCACAGAGTTAAGGTGTGTGTCTTCTTCCCCCAAACCAAACACAGTTGTATGCTTTGCTATTGGGGAAGCGTTTGCAAGGCGTTGTGGAAGCCATGTTTTGTAAGAGGAGCTTTGAGAGTCTGATTGGATTTGAGCCATAGAAGTGAACTTGTTGCAGTTTTCTCTGCCTGTCCCCCTCCACAGCTGTCCTGCGGTCATTAGGAGACTTCCAAACTGTCGACCAGTGGAGGCCAGCGACTTTTAATGGGGGCTATTCTATGTATTTGAGCTTTTGCTGGTCAGTCTTATTTGATAGGAAATAATGACTGTATGTAAAGCGAGAAAGCAACAATCAACAATGTTTTTCTAGTTAGTGGACATCTAGAAACTTGAAACATTCACACTCAGCATTTTGGTTGCCAGGTGTGTGTGTGCATGTGTGTGTGTGTGCTCCAGAAGAAAAATTACGGAGTTCGATCTCTCCAGGTGGGACCAAAAAGGTTATTAGCCTGTCTCTTCTGCTGTATGTTGTGCTGATCTTGAGTTTGTTTTCCAGTGTGCTGACTTGGGGACTCTTGGGTGTGTGACACGTCGGAACCTGGATTGTTTCTCTAAGTCACTGAAACCTTAAGTTGAACCCTATTAATTTTAGAATTTGTGATGATCCTGAAATGATAGGGTTGACATTTACCCATGTGCCGTCTACGAAAGGAGATTTGCTAAGCAAATAAATAGTGTAAATATGTTTGCCTGGGAGCTGTTGAAGTTATCTTAAAAGATTGTCAAGTGCTTTGGAAGCATTTATTTAACATGACATAGAAATGCTTGTGCCTTGGCTCTGTGAGGTCCTAGCTATGTGAGTTACTGAATAACAGTTATTCAATCTCTCTGAGACTTTTGCTCAGTTTGCTTTTCCTGGAAATGGGTATAACAGCACCTTCTATCTCAAAGTGTTTTCGTGAGGTTTAAATAAAATAGTTCAGAGGAAAAGTTGGGGATTCCATTGGGAATTTAACGCATTATTTTGATTTCGTTTTTTTTTAAACAGCTTTATTGAGGTGTAATTGACATACAGTAAACTTTTCATATTTATAAGTGTACAATTTGGTAAGTTTTAACATATATATGTGTGTGTGTGTATTATATATATATATATATATATACACACACACACCCCCATGAAAACCATCTCCATGATCAAAATAATGAATATACCCATCACCCCTGAAAGTTCTCTTGTGCCCCTTTGTAATCAGTCCCTCTTGCCCCTACCTCCACCGTTGCCAGGCAACTACTGATCTTTTTGCCATTATAGATGAGTTTGCATTTGCTGGAATTGTGTTTAAGTAAAATCATACAGGATGTATTCTTTTTTTGTTTGATTTCTTTCTGCATAGTTGCTTTATGGTTTATCCGTGGTGTCCTGTGCATCAGTAACTCATTTCTTTTAACCGCTGAATAGTAGCCCATCCTGTGTCACACACTGTGTATCCATTCACCTGTTGATGGATGTTTGGGGGTGTTCCCAGTTTTGACTATTACAAGTAGAGGTGTTATGAACATTTCTTACAAGTGCTTATATGAACATATGCTTTCATTTCTCTTAAGGAAGTACCTAGGGAACAGAATGCCTGGTTCATATGGTAGATGTATGATTGACTTTTCAAGAAACTGTCAAACGGCTTTCCAATGTGGTTGTACCAGCTCACACTCCCCCCAGCAGTGTAGGAGAGTCTTAGTTCCTTCACATTCCTGTCAGCACTTGGTATGATCTGTATTTTTAATTTTAGCCCTTTCACTAGGTGAGTAGTGATATCAGTGGTGGTTTTAATTTGCATTTCCCTACTGACTAATGATGTTGTACATCTTACCATTTGCTTATCTGTATATCTGTGAAGTGTCTATTCACATCATTTGCCCATTTTTTAAAAAGTTGGATTGTTTTCTTAATATTGAATTTTGAGAGTTCTTTATATATTCTCAGTATAATTTCTTCATCAGAGAAAGGAATTGCAAATATTTTCTCCCAGTCTTTTCATTCTCATAACAGTGTCTTTTGAAAAGCAGATTTTTTTTTTGATGAAGTCCCACTTGCCAGTTTGTTCTTTTATGTACCATACTTTTGGTGTCTTTTTGCCTCTAATCTAAGGTCACAAAGCTTGTTTTCTGTGAAATGTTTTAATTTTAGTCTTTACATTTAGGTCTGTGATTCATTTTGAGTTAATTTGTGTATCTGTTGTACTTTATTTATTTATATATATTTATTTTTAAAATTTATTTATTTTTTATATTGTACAGCTGCATCTGGTGACAGGCTTTTTTTTTTTTTTAAAGAAACCAAAAGGCAAGTAGTTAATATAATAAACATATATGTCATTATGTATAAGCTTGGGTATAGTGGTAGCATAGCCAGATTACAAATAGAATCACTGTGAACTCATTAGTTATAAATAGAGAACAATAAAAATATGTTGGTTTAGGACTTAAAATGCCACTGTGATGCAACTTTCCAAAACATTTAACTCTCTATTTACATGGTGGCTGTATTCCTGGAAAATTCAATGTATATTAAAAACATGACAAAGGAAAAAAAACCCACAAAAAACTGTGGATGAATTTTTTTTTTTTTGCGGTACGCGGGCCTCTCACTGTTGTGGCCTGTCCCGTTGTGGAGCACAGGCTTGGGATGCGCAGGCTCAGCGGCCATGGCTCACAGGCCCAGCCGCTCCATGGCATGTGGGATCTTCCCAAACCGGGGCACGAACCTGTGTCCCCTGCATCGGCAGGCGGACTCTCAACCACTGTGCCACCAGGGAAGCCCTGTGGATGAATTTATATGTAAAATGTAGCCAAGCTCTGGACCCATGATAATAAAGATTCTTCACCAACATGAATGCCCACCAAAACATTTGTAGATTGTATGGGACACAGGACAGTTGTTCATTCGGTGAGACTGCCCTATGCACTGTAACATGTCTAATGTCCAGGCCCCTTATTCCACCCTCCCAATCATTGTGGCAGCAGAATACCCTTTCTCCTACAAATTTCCAAAGCACCTGTGGGGCAGTGCTGGTCTACCATCTTTGAGCTGGCCCAGCGCTGTTGGAGAGATGGGGCCAGACTGAGTTCTCACTTCACTCTAGCTCTGCATTTATATGGATTGATCATGTCCATTTAAAAGGCTTAGTATACGGTTGGCATTTTCCTTCAACGTTTGAAATACACAAAACTTTCACTCCAAAATTCCATTCCTAGGACTTTGTCTTTTCATTCACTCAAGCACTTCTGTATACAAACAATGGATAGAAGGATATATATCACCCTTAACAGCAAATGCCTTTGAGTGTAGAGTTGGGAGATTGGGGTATGAAGTGGGGACTTTGATTTTGTACTTTCTTTTTTTTTTAATTTTTATTTATATTTTTATACAGCAGGTTCTTATTAGTCATCCATTTTATACACATCAGTGTATACATGTCAACCCCAGTCTCCCAATTCATCACCCCCCCACCCCACCCGCCGCCGTTTTCCCCCCTTGGTGTCCATACGTTTGTTCTTTATATCTGGGTCTCAACTTCTGCCCTATAAACCAGCTCATCTGCACCATATTTCTAGGTTCCACATATATGCGTTAATATACGATATTTGTTTTTCTCTTTCTGACTTACTTCACTCTGTAGGACAGTCTCTAGATCTATCCACGTCTCAACAAATGACCCAATTTCGTTCCTTTTTATGGCTGAGTAATATTCCATTGTATATATGTACCACATCTTCTTTATCCATTCATCTGTCGATGGGCATTTAGGTTGCTTCCATGATCTGGCTATTGTAAATAGTGCTGCAATGAACATTGGGTGCATGTGTCTTTTTGAATTATGGTTTCCTCTGAGTATATGCCCAGTAGTGGGATTGCTGGATCATATGGTAATTCTATTTTTAGTTTTTAAGGAACCTCCATAGTGTTTTCCATAGTGGCTGTACCAATTTACATTCCCACCAACAGTGCAAGACAGTTCCCTCTTCTCCACACCCTGTCCAGCATTTGTTGTTTGTAGATTTTCTGATGATGCCCATTCTAACTGGTGTGAGGCGATACCTAATTGTAGTTTTGATTTGCATTTCTCTAATAATTAGTGATGTTGAGCAGCTTTTCATGTGCTTCTTGGCCATCTGTATGTCTTCTTTGGAGAGATGTCTATTTAGGTCTTCTGCCCATTTTTGGATTGGGTTGTTTTTTTATAATACTGAGCTGCATGAGCTGTTTATATATTTTGGAGATTTGTCCATTGAGTCGTTTGCAAATATTTTCTCCCATTCTGAGGGTTGTCTTTTCGTCTTGTTTATGGTGTCCTTTGCTGTGCAAAAGCTTTGAAGTTTTATTAGGTCCCATTTGTTTATTTTTGTTTTCATTTCCATTATTCTAGAAGGTGGATCAAAAAAGATCTTGCTGTGATTTATGTCAAAGAGTGTTCTTCCTATGTTTTCCTCTAAGAGTTTTATAGTGTCTGGTCTTACATTTAGGTCTCTATTCCATTTTGAGTTTATTTTTGTGTATGGTGTTGGGGAGCGTTCTAATTTCATTCTTTTACATGTAGCTGTCCAGTTTTCCCAGCACCACTTATTGAAGAGATTGTCTTTTCTCCATTGTATATCCTTGCCTACTTTGTCATAGATTAGTTGACCATAGGTGCGTGGGTTTATCTCTGGGCTTTCTATCTTGTTCCATTGATCTATGTTTCTGTTTTTGTGCCAGTACCATACTGTCTTGATTACTGTAGCTTTGTAGTATAGTCTGATGTCAGGGAGTCTGATTCCTCCAGCTCCGTTTTTTCCCTCAAGACTGCTTTGGCTATTCGGAGTCTTTTGTGTCTCCATACAAATTTTAAGGTTTTTTGTTCCAGTTCTGTAAAAACTGCCATTGGTAATTTGAGAGAGATTGCATTGAATCTGTAGATTGCTTTGGGTAGTATAGTCATTTTCAAAATATTGATTCTTCCAATCCAAGAACATGGTATATCTCTCCATCTGTTTGTATCATCTTTAATTTCTTTCATCAGTGTCTTATAGTTTTCTGCATACAGTTCTTTTGTCTCCCTAAGTAGGTTTATTCCTAGGTATTTTATTCTTTTGTTGCAGTGGTAAGTAGGAGTATTTCCTTAATTCCTCTTTCACAGTTTTCATCATTAGTGTATAGGAATGCAAGAGATTTCTGTGCATTAATTTTGTATCTTGCAATTTTACGAAATTCATTGATTAGCTCTAGTAGTTTTCTAGTGACATCTTTAGGATTCTCTATGTGTAGTATCATGTTATCTGCAAACAATGACAGTTTTACTTCTTCATTTCCAATTTGTATTCCTTTTATTTCTTTTTCTTCTCTGATTGCTGTGGTTAGGACTTCCAAAACTGAGTTGAATAATAGTGGTGAGAGTGGACATCCTTGTCTTGTTCCTGATCTTAGAGGAGATGCTTTCAGTTTTTCACCATTGAGAATGATGTTTGCTGTGGATTTGTCATATATGGCCTTTATTATGTTGAGGTAGGTTCCGTCTATGCCCACTTTCTGGAGAGTTTGTTTTATCATAAATGGGTGTTGGATTTTGTCAAAAGCTTTTTCTGCATCTGTTGAGATGATTTTGTGGTTTTTCTTCTTCAATTTGTTAATATGATGGATCACATTGATTGATTTGCATATATTGAAGGATCCTTGCATCCCTGGGATAAATCCCACTTGATCATGGTGTATGATCCTTTTAATGTGTTGTTGGATTCTGTTTGCCAGTATTTTTTTGAGGATTTTTACCTCTATATTCATCAGTGATATTGGTCTGTAATTTTGTTTTTTGGTAGTATCTTTGTCTCGTTTTTGTATCAGGGTGATGGTGACCTCTTAGAATGAGTTTGGGAGTGTTCCTTCCTGTGCTATTTTTTGGAAGAGTTTGAGAAGGATGGGTGTTAGCTCTTCTCTAAATGTGTGATAGAATTCACCCGTGAAGCATCTGGTCCTGGACTTTTGTTTGTTGGAAGATTTTTAACCACAGTTTCAGTTTCATTACTTGTGATTGGTCTGTTCATATTTTCTGTTTCTTCCTGGTTCAGTCTTGGAAGGTTATACCTTTCTAAGAATTTGTCCATTTCTTCTGGGTTGTGCATTTTATTGGCATAGAGTTGTTTGTTGTAGTCTCTTAGGATGCTTTGTATTTCTGTGGTGTCTGTTGTAACTTCTCCTTTTTCACTTCTAATTTTATTGATTTGAGTCCTCTCCCTCTTTTTCTTGATGAGACTGGCTAATGGTTTATCAATTTTGTTTATCTTCTCAAAGAACCAGCTTTTAGTTTTATTAATCTGTGCTATTGTTTTCTTTGTTTCTATTTCATTTATTTCTGCTCTGATCATTATGATTTCTTTCCTTCTGCTAACTTTGGGTTTTGTTTGTTCTACTTTCTCTAGTTCCTTTAGGTGTAAGGTTAGATTGTTTATTTGAGATTTGTCTTGTTTCTTGAGGTAGGCTTGTGTAGCTATAAACTTCCCTCTTAGAACTGCTTTTGCTGCATCCCATAGGTTTTGGATCATCGTGTTTTCATCGTCATTTGTCTCTAGGTATTTTTTAATTTCCTCTTTGATTTCTTCATTGATCTCTTGGTTATTTAGTAACTTATTGTTTAGCCTCCACGTGTTTGTGTTTTTTACGTTTTCTTTTTTCCCTGTAATTCATTTCTAATCTCATAGCATTGTGGTCAGAAAAGATGCTTGATATGATTTCAATTTTCTTAAATTTACTGAGGCTTGATTTGTGACCCAAGATGTGATCTGTCCTGGAGAATATTCCATGTGCACTTGAGAAGAAAGTGTAATCTGCTGTTTTTGGATGGAATGTCCTATAAATATCAATTAAATCTATCTGGTCTCTTGTGTCATTTAAAGCTTCTGTTTCCTTATTTATTTTCATTTTGGATGATCTGTCCATTGGTGTAAGTGAGGTGTTAAAGTCCCCCACTATTATTGTGTTACTGTCGATTTCCTCTTTTATAGCTGCTAGCAGTTGCCTTATATATTGAGGTGCTCCTATGTCGGGTGCAAATATATTTATAATTGTTATATCTTCTTCTTGGATTGATCCCTTGATCATTATGTAGTGTCCTTCCTTGTGTCTTGTAGCATTCTTTATTTTAACGTCTATTTTATCTGATATGAGTATTGCTACTCCAGCTTTCTTTTGATTTCTTTTGCATGGAATATCTTTTTCCATCCCCTCACTTTCAGTCTGTATGTGTCCTTAGGTCTGAAGTGGGTCTCTTGTAGACAGCATATAGATGGGTCTTCTTTTTGTATCCATTCATCAATCCTGTGTCTTTTGGTTGGAGCATGTAATCCATTCATGTTTAAGGTAATTATCGATATGTTTGTTCCTATGACCATTTTCTTAATTGTTTTGGGTTTGTTTTTGTAGGTCCTTTTCTTCTCTTGTGTTTCCCACTTAGAGAGGTTCCTTTAGCATTTGTTGTAGAGCTGGTTTGGTGGTGCTGAATTCTCTTAGCTTTTGCTTGTCTGTAAAGCTTTTGATTTTTCCATCGAATCTGAATGAGATCCTTGCCGGGTAGAGTAATCTTGCTTGTAGGTTCTTCCCTTTCATGACCTTAAGTATATCATGCCACTCCCTTCTGGCTTGTAGAGTTTCTGCTGAGAAATCAGTTGTTAACCTTATGGGAGTTCCCTTGTATGTTATTGTCGCTTTTCCCTTGCTGCTTTCAATAATTTTTCTTTGTCTTTAATTTTTGCCAATTTGATTACTGTGTTTCTCAGTGTGTTTCTCCTTGGGTTTATCCTGTATGGGACTCTTTGCGCTTCCTGGACTTGGGTGGCTATTTCCTTTCCCATGTTAGAGAAATTTTCGACTATAATCTCTTCAAATATTTTCTGAGGTCCTTTCTTTCTCTCTTCTCCTTCTGGGACCCCTATACTGCAAATGTTGTTGTGTTTAATATTGTCCCAGAGGTTTCTTAGGCTGTCTTCATTTCTTTTCATTCTTTTTTCTTTATTCTGTTCTGCGGCAGTGAATTCCACCATTCTGTATTCCAGGTCACTTATCTGTTCTTCTGCCTCAGTTATTCTGCTATTGATTCCTTCTAGTGTAGTTTTCATTGTATTGTTCGTCTCTGTTTGTTTGTTCTTTAATTCTTCTAGGTCTTTGTTAAACATTTCTTGCATCTTCTCAATCTTTGCCTCCATTCTTTTTCCGAGGTCCTGGATCATCTTCACTATCATTATTCTGAATTCTTTTTTCTGGAAGGTTGCCTATCTCCACTTCATTTAGTTGTTTTTCTGGGGTTTTATCTTGTTCCTTCATCTGGTACATAGCCTTCTGCCTTTTCATCTTGTCTATCTTTCTGTGAATGTCGTTTTTTTTCCACAGGCTGCAGGATTGTAGTTCTTCTTGCTTCTGCTGTCTGCCCTCTCTATATGATGTACTTTAATGCAGTTTGTGTAGGTAAGAAAATACTGCTCATTATAAATTCTCCCCATTACCTAGGTGAAGTTGCTGAGAGTACTCAAAAATAATAAAATCATAGATGTATTTTTCAATAACTTAGGTATTTTAATGAGCCAGACTCTTAGTCCCACACTAACTAGTGTGAATTGGTGAGTTAAAATAAAGGTGTGCAATAATTTAAGCAATACAGCACTTCAGATAAGAATATTTGAAACAGCGCGTTTCTGAAACTCTGAACAGTGAGAGGACCATCAACGTGGAAGCCAGGAGACCAGCTCTTCCTTCAGACTTGGGCAATAACCAGTTGTATAGACCATGACAAGTTGTTTAATCTCTTGGTGTCAGTTTCTACAGCTGTCATACATAGAAGTTAGATGAGTTTTTACGTTCACAGTGTGCAGCTCTGCCCACTAGGGGTGGGCAGATTCTTACCAGTCTTTATATTCGTCTTGGCACCAATAATTGACTAGGTTGGTTAGATGTCCCTCAGCTGTGGGTAGTTCATTTTTCAAGCATGTGTTGATGGAATTTGATGAAGAAAATAGAAATTGACTTAAAATTGACTTAAAAGGGCTTTGACTTCCTATTAATGCTGTGTCAGGTCTACATTTTCGTAATCAAGGAGTACAGCAGTGCAACCACTGTCTGATTGGAAACACAAACTTTATTCTTACTAGTAAAATGTAGTCTTACTCATTTTAGATGGGAAAACACGTATCTCAGTGATCTTCCACTAAGAGTCTTTCGTGCTTTGAGATGTAATGAGGCTGTGAGGTCCTAGTTGATCAGCATTTGCGGCTGGTGGGTATTAGCATCGCTGAGATGCCAGTTTGTTCTGATGGTTCCAGTCCCAGGTTAGTAAATGTCTCGACTCTCCTCACTGGCCCCTGACAGTGTTCCTAGCTCTGCTCCATTCACACTGCTGATGGCTCAGAAGGTGGCATGGGTGGTAAGTATGGTGATGTATATCACTATTAGAGTATATTCATAGCTCGGGCTGAAGGGTAGAGTTAGAACCTCTCTCTGTGAATATCCTATAACATGTGCTAGCTTGGAAACCCTCAGGAACAGGTTTAAAAAACAGGTTAATTAGGGTGAAATGACACATCCTTGTGGGGACTGTCATGTGATCTATATGTTGCTCTCTGCTTATTTTTACTAACAGTTACATGTCTTTACACACACACAGACACATCATACGTGGTATTTACAAATTGCTTATAATATTTTAACTGATTTCCTTTGCCATCCTATGAGTTTTATTTTATGCATTTACAATATTTGTTCTGAGAGGAAGTTTGTAGACTCACCGTGGCACAAAAACGATGAGGAATTGCTGTGAGCGTTTCCAGCTGCATCTTAGCCTACCTGCCCTTCCCAAGTCCCCTAAGTTGGTAAGTGTTGCTGGTAGCAGAGGCATCTCACGGCTTCATCAGAGAACTCTTTCCCTACAGGAAAGTGATTTGGTGGTCACGTGGGAAGCTGCTCTATCATGATGTCAGGTATCCACAAAGATGAGTTTCCCCTTAGGCCAGTGGGGAAAGGGAATAGGAGGCAGAAGTGGAATAAATTGCATCATATTGTGATGTTGGGACGTGGAGCTTATATGTGACTGATTCGGGGGCCATCAGTAAAGTTGTCATTGTAGGACTTCTACACCGTCAGGTGTCCAGTATTGAATCTCCATTCCCGACACTTGTTGTCTCAATCTGCATTTCCAGCAGGTGGGAATCAGATGACAGGTCACGGATGGCTTGGTTTTCTGGTGAGTCCTTGTGCCCTTTTCTCTTCGTGGAGAGAGGAGTAAGTAAGTGCTTGAACATCTCCAGGGCTGTGGGATTTTCTCAGAGGTTGTGGAGCTGGGCTCCAGGGAGGTGGGCGCGCTCTCCTCCATGGCAAGTCCCAGCAGCGTGTCCTACTCTCTGCAGGCAACCTGCCGGACAGCCAGCACCTTCAGCGCTTTCCCTGCATAGGTATACACATCTTTTGTGGCCTTTATCATTGGGTGTGAACATGATTTGTGTCAGTCTCCCTTTCGAGGCAAGAGTTCCTACAGGGTAGGCAGAGGTATCTTACTTTTGTTTCTGAAGGTACCTGGCACAATATAATTAAAAAAAATTAACAGAGTGAGTGAATATTGAATATCATAGGATATTTTCTCTCCTAAGGTAAAATTTCCCAGGGCCTATCATCTCAGCTTTTCAGGATACAAGTGGGAGAGATTTTTGCGAGTTAGTTCCTGAGAGTGAATGAAGAACAAACCAAGATTCCAGTTGCTGTGGAATATTCCATCGTGAATGTCCATCACAGATGAATTTCTTCATTCTCTTTGTAACGGACGGTTAGATTGCTCCCGCTCTCCACTATCCCCAAACAAAAACAAAACAAACAACAAGAAAAGTGCACTCGTGATAACCCATGTAAATGGACCTGTTCAGGAATTTTGGGGATATACGGATAGGTGGGAGGGATTATTGGGTTACCAGGGAAGGGAGTGCGTACCTAACATTACAAAATAGTAACAGATGGCCGGCCACAGTGGCCACTCTCCTTCACAGTCCTAGAAGATGTGTATGAGATGTCCTCTTTGAAAGGAAAGAATTTGAAGGCAAAGATTTTAGAAAATAATATCCATGCTTCGCTTGATCAGTTTCATAGGGGTCATAGCCCACTGATGAGCATTCTGGGTTAGGGACCTAAGTGCTACATAAGTGCTTGTGGACTTAAACTATTCTTTACAACCATACGATTCAAGCATTCTGCATACATAATAGACATTCATTTTTAAGTTCATAGTATTGTAAGAAAATTTGGTGGTAGGAATACTTACAAAGTGGGTATTGGCCCCTTGAGAATGAAATATTAGATTCTCCTTTTGTCAGAGTTACAAGTGTTCGCGCTGGTTGGTGAGCTCTTGGAGAAGCTGTGTGATGGGCCATCTTGGTGCAGCTGTCTCTGCTCGGATGCAATGCAGTTCGAGGTTGATGCATGGTTTGGAAGTTCTCTGCCTAAATTATTTCCATGATTTCCCAAGTCTCAGTCCATTAACCAGCTTGGTCAAAAGGCCAAGAAGAGAAATGGCATTCTCGAAATATTATTGGCATTTTGCGGTGAATGCTAACTACTGTACATTTATAGCCGATTAAGTTTTGCTCTATTTTATTGTGGATGATGACAGGGATTTTGAGACTGAGTTCTGTGAAGTAATAAATAGAACCAGCAAGGTCATTTTCTACCTGACCAAAGGTAAACTTGGCAGCAGGAAGACGTGAATGAAGAAACAGGTTGAGTTAAACATCTCGGGGGGGAGGGAGGGATTCAAGATATTCAGAAATAAAGAGAATCAAGCAGATACCAGTTATTTATTGCCAGTGATTTGATATATTTTTTCCCACCAAAAATTTGATTAAGTTATGGTCTGAAGCAGAGGTCTCAACATGGCGGCCCACAGGTAAATTAGGCCCACAGATGTGTTTTATTTGGCTCAGATTATGTCTAAAAAGTGTTTTAAAAATTGGTTGCATTGTTTGAAAATCATAGGATTTCACATATAAATCCAGATTTGGGACAACGCTGGGTTTTTCTTTCTGCTTTGTAACAGTTTGCTGTAGGTGACTGCTGGCCGCTCCCAGCAGATGGGGCATTTTTCATCTTTGTCACCTGTTTCCCTCATTTATGTTGACCCCCTTGACCCTGAAATATAAGCAGTTGAGTTTGAGAGCCTTGACTCACATGTTTCAAGATGAAGATAAAAATAACCAGAAGATTTTATTTCAGGTTTCATGCATCTTTGCACAGTGGTTAAGAGTTTGGGCTCTGGAATCAAAATTGCATGGAAACAAGTGCTGGTTTCTTCCAGTTTAGCTGTGTGACCTTAAAAAGTCTACTTAACCTCTCTGAACACTAGTTTTCTCATTTAGTTTTCTCATTTATATTGGACAGAAGTCGTATCTGCCTCCTAAGGTTGCTGTGAGGATTCCATCGGCATCTGTGTGGGCGCGTATCCATTAAATACTAACACACACATATACACACAAATACCACTTAGAATAGTGCCTTGTTCATGCTAACTCATCACATATTTAGAATCAATATTTAAAAAGACAGTTTGGCTGAAAAAGAAAATTTAATTGGTAAATAAAAGAATAATTCCTCTTCATTTCTCATCAGCTGAAAAAGGCAAAAAGTAATATTTTTTGGCTTCATGTGATGTTTCTTAAAATTTGCAGGTATGCTAGGTTGATACTGTTTTTAACTCCATTCTAACTTAACTACAAAAAGAAATCGTCAAAGCTGATGGACATTATTCCTGCTCTTGATGTCCTCCCAAGCAGTGAGACTTCAGGGGCTGGTACGTGTGGCAAGGATGCGAAAGCTTTTTCACAAAGCATTTTGCTCGTAAGCGCGAGCCTTGTTCCTTACACGTGAGTCAGATGGCTTTAAGTGACGGCTTCCACGCTCCACCTGAGGAGGTGGAACTAATGCCAGGCTGATGGGTAAAGTAGCAAGATCTGACAGTCCACAGGGGAAGGAAAGCAGGATCACTCTCAGAGATAGCATCTCATGGTGGTGTTTGGTGTTTGATAAGCAATGGAGAATCAGAAATCAGATTTAAATTACTGAATGATGGAATGAGATGGAGATCAGTTAGCCTGCTTTAATCATTATGTCCTCTCTTGACTAGAATCAGAGCTTAATACATTGTATTTCTTCAGCTAATATGGCTTTTCCCCACCCCCTCCTTATTTTAAAAGATGATGTTGGCTTCCAGAGCTATTTAGCGCTAAAACTAAGTGCATTTCTGAGTGGTTTTTTCCCTTTGGAGCTCTAAAACTCAAGGAAAATTCATAACATTTAACTGTAGTATGTGTATATGTGTGTATATATATACACTACATATATGTATATGAATTTACATTTCTCTTCTACATAATGTATTTTTTAGGTAATGATAAATTGGTAAAGCAATCATAGTCTGTAAAAGCCATTTTTAATTTCAATGATTTGAAATTGTTTTAATGGCAGTTAAGAGCATTATATAATGATGAATGGTATCGTGATGAAAGGTTTACATCCATGGGTTCTAATTAGCTAACATCTACCATTATTTCCTGTTTATCCTCTTTTCAAATAAGTTCCATACCTTAGGGTACAGGCATTGTGTTTCCGTCCTTCCAACACTCTGTGTATGCATAAGGTGCTTAGCGAATCAACAGGCCATGATGTTCCTTTATTAAGAGGGACTTTGTCCTTTGGCTGTGCTGTGGTAATTACTAGTCGTGCCACCAATATATCTTTGAGTTTTCAGAAATGGCTATGTGGCTACATTTTGACAGTTTGCACCAAGTGGGAGCATCATCGAACGCCATGGGGAAAGGGAATCTGATTGCCACACTTTGAGCATATAACAGGTGCGTGGAAGCTGATAATAAGGATACTCAGCAATTTAAGTTTAATTCAGGAAGAATGTTATTTACATGCTGATGAGTTTAATTAATGCTAATACCTATTATGATATTATTAACAGCCGCTGGGCCAAATCCTCTACCCTATATGCATCCCATTTGACTTACTTGAGGTCCTGGAGGTCTGCGTTGTTATCCTTTCATATTTGCACTGAGGCTCAGACTCGTTCAGTGACTGGCCCAACATCACACAGCCAGCAGTGGTGGGGCTGCGGCTGGAATGGCACCATTTCCCCTCCAGAGCCCATATCCTTCCCCTCTGCACCCCAGTGCTTCACCAGCGACACATTCTTATTTCTGTGTTGTGTTCTCATCTGCACCTCCCTGAGGATGGGTGAGTGGAGTTCTCGTTTATTCCATCCATAGGAATGCTGACAGCTCCACTTGGGTTGAGTGACTTTCCCAGTACCGATGCGTGCTACAGGTAAGAGTGGAACTGGGTCTGTTTTCTAGCGTAAGCTTCCTGCCTGAGTATCACTCCTAGGAGTTAGTTTGAAAATCACGTGAAGTTTACTGCTCCATAGCTTGTGAAGTTTCTTACCCCAAAAGGCTGCCTAATGGGTTGAAAACACAGATCAAGAGAAGTTTCCATAAGACTCTGGAAGAATGTTCTAAGGGGGATTAGTCAGACAAGTTAGGTGTGTTTGAGACCATCTCAGTCTTCGGAGAGCGATGCTGTGTAGGGCAACCGTAGTGGCTGTCTTACTCATTTGTGCCATATTATTCATGGACTCTCAGAATGATCTTCTATTCTATTATTATTTTTATTGAAGTATAATAGACTTTATAGTATTATATTAGTTTCAGGTGCACAACACAGTGCTTCGATATTTTTATACGTTGTGAAATGATCACCATGATAAGTATAGTCACCATCAGTCGTATTTTTTTTTTTTTTTTTTTTGCGGTACGCGGGCCTCTCACTGTTGTGGCCTCTCCCGTTGCGGAGCACAGGCTCCGGATGTGCAGGCTCAGCGGCCATGGCTCATGGGCCCAGCCGCTCCGCGGCATGTGGGATCCTCCCAGACCGGGGCTCGAACACGTGTCCCCTGCATCGGCAGGCGGACTCTCAACCACTGCACCATCGGGGAAGCCCAGTCATCTGTTTTTTAATTAAATATGACATAAATAATACAGTATTGTTATTTTAAAACATTTAAACAAGTAAAGCGGTCTTAGAGCTTCCAATCCTCTTCTCCCACTGTGCCCCTAACCCAGTTTTCTTCATTAGTTTGGTGTATGTATCAGTTAAGATTGTTTTCCTCTGCATGTAATCAACTAAACTTAACAAATCAGTTTACTTTTGCCTCCTAACAAGGGATCTAAGGGTGTGTACTCCAGGGTGGTATAACTGTTCAGACATCGACGACTCCTCTCTTTCTGCCTCACCATCCTTAGTTGTGACTTTTGTCCTCCTGGTGGCAAGGTGGCTGCTCTGGTTCTGGATAGCCTTTGTGCATTTTGAGCAGGAAAAACAGGAAAGGGCAAACAGAAATAGGTGCATGGCAACTGATTCTGGTCCTTTCTGTTAGGAAAACAGTAGCTTTTCTGGAGACCATGCCCAGTGAAATCTGTTTACATTCATTGGGCAGAATGTTGTCACATGAGCACTTGGGAAAAAAATCATGTTTCTCATAGTAAGGAATATGGGACAAAGGGATGTTGGGTTGGTTTTACCAGTGTCTCTTATCCATTCATTCTTTTTCAATGAATTTATGTACCTGTATAAGTATGCATAAAATCTCTCTCTCTCCCTCACACACATAAACGATGTATATTCTAGATATTGTTCTGCAACTTATTTTCCCTACTTGTCAGTTTGTTATGTGAGTAATTTATTAGGCTTCATTATAGCAATCAAATTTTCTTCCCATTACATCTAGAGTACAAGAGTAAGTCAAGCCGTTCCTGTCACATACCCAAACTTTGCTGATTTTAACCATTTTGCGTAGAAATCCATCTAGGAGATATTTTACTGTTTCCTTTTTTTTTCTTTTTCTTCTGTAAATGAAAAGATACAGAACATAATTGAATGCTTTGGTGTCAGCAACTTTAGAAACAACTGGTTTTGAGTTTTTTGGGAGCACCCAGCATAGTTCTGTTATAATTTAGATTTTCTTTCTTACTTAGCTTTCGTAGAGTTATCTTTTACTTATCATTGTCAGTTTTCTGGCGCCTAAGAACTCCACTATCCCCTGTTAAGATTTTTATTCTGTTGGGGGTTTGGGACCAGAGGTGTTAGAATTGTATGTTAACTAAGAGTGAATGGGAGTGTATCCAGATGGCTACAGGTAAAATACAGAGATTGTGTGTTAGGAAGTTATGATTGATTCTTGGAGAGCTTAGTGGAATGTTTCTTGTTTTGTTTTTCAAGACTGTTCTAGAAGATTGAGGTTGTTGGAAAATGGACTTCTGTGAAGGCAAAATTGTTGTTCACCTTTTTTTGAAAGTTGGTTAGGAACAGAGGCAAACATAGCAAACCATACAAAGAAACAGAACAGAGAGACAAACATATTAGAAAATACTTGATTTTTTTTTTAAAAAACTGCGTCAAACGAGAGGCGAAGATGATTTTTCCAGTCAGTAAGGTTTTTATGATGTGTCTGTTCCTCGCTCCATGTGAACTGTATGAGAGTCCCAGAATCTTAAGACTTGGTACCTGCCTGTAAGTAGCTCAGAGAGCTCACAAGAGCAACTAGTGAACATACAGCATTTTGACAGTTAGTGAAAATGTACGTATGTGGTTCTAGTATATTCTCCATGTGGCAGATGATGTCACTCCCCTGCATGTAACCGTCTAGCAGCTTCCTATGATCCTTAGGATAAAGCTGTAGTCCTTCCTGTGACCTCCAAGGCCCTGTTTGGTCTGGGCCCTGGCTACATCCCTGGCATCATCTCCTGCCTGTCTCTTTCTTACTCACTTTTTCCGGCCACACTGGCCTCGTTGCCCTTCCTCACATAACATTCTCATCTTGGGCTTGTGTTCCCTCTGCCCTGAAACCCTTCTTGCATGTTCACTGTCCCATTTCATTGAGGACTTCGCTTAAATGTCATCTCTTCTGGTGTCCCCTTTCCTGCTACATCTCTCTCTCCCCTTACTCTGCTTTATAATTCTTTATGGAACTCATCATTATCTGACATCCTATTGTATCTTCAATTATTTTTCTACCAGTTATTGTTTTTCTCTCTCACTGAGACAGAGAATTTTCACAGTCACATCCCCTGAATAGTGTCTGGCACATAGTAGGTGCTCAGTAAATCTTTGCTAAATTAGTGAATGAGCTCTAAAATATGAAAAGGCACCATGCCCTGTTTATTTCTGTACTCCCTGAGTCCAGGAATATGATTAGCAGTAGTGATAACAGTAACAGCTAATGTTTACCGAAGCTTGCTACACTCCAAGCCCTGTTCCAAGTGCTTTGCAAGTATTAGTTTGTTTAAAGAACCTTTGAGGTAGGTCAGACTCTTAGCTCTCTTTGTACAAAGAAGGAAGCTGAGGCACAGAGGTTGACCAGCTAGCCCAAAGTCAAGCAGGTAGTAAGTGGAGGATCCTTGTACTTGGGCATTCTGTGATCCCTTAACCACTTCACTGCAATGTCTTTGCCTACAGTAGGCATTCAGTAAATATTTATTGCATTGGAATGAATAATAAAGGGCCATATTATGGAAAATGGATGGTAAGAGACTAAAGAAGCATGTAGAGGGGTGATAATTGTGCTGTATAAGTTAGAAGTAGGGTAGGAATTAGCCAAGGTATGATCTGGGGAAAGGAAGGGTCATGACTCAACACCTCCCTCACCGCAACCCCACCTCAAAGCGGGGGAGAAGGGGCTTACCTGGATTTTAAAAGAGGGGGAAATGTGGGCCTTCCAGAGGAAATTAATAAAAACGATAAATCATGCAGTTAAAACATTACTTAAGGTAGATGTAAAGGTAATAGAAGGAAGATGGGTGTTACGGAGTCACACCCTCCTGTCTTAAAAACACGAGGTCATATCTATTAACACCTGAAGATTTATTTTTAGAACACTGGCAAGGGAGAAAAATTTTTTTCCCTTTAACTCTGTAGTAGATAATGATAATAATTAAGGCTAATAGATATAGAAACATTGTGACACTCCAACTTTATATCTGTTTGACATTTTAAATTAAGGTATAATTTACTTATGCAGAAATCACATTGCTTCGTACGTTCTTACAATGTACTTGCAAAAGGCTCAGGGGAATCACACCTGAACCTTTGCATTTCTGTGGAATCTAAAAAGTACAGAAACTAGTGAATATAACAAAGAAGAAGCAGACTCACAGATACAGAGAATGAACTAGTGGTTACCAGCTGGGGGGGGGGGGCAATATAGGGGTGGGAGAGTGAGAGGTAGAAACCGCTGGGTGTCAGGTAGGCTCAAGGATGTATTGTATAACACCGGGAAGAAAGCCAATATTTTCTAATAACTGTAAATGGATTGTAAACTTTAAAACTGTATATAAAGTTAAAAATTAGATAAAAAGAAGCAAACAAATAAACTCATAGAAAAAGGGGGAAAAAAGAATCGTCAGTTTTCCTTTGAAGGGAGAAGAGTTCATTAAGGAGGAATTATTTCAGAACACTGTTGGGAAACATGTAGAGTTTTTAGATTCAAAGGGATTATCTAGTCCGATCTTGAATATGAGCTGAGGGAGTTGTTCTTTTGTTTTTTGTTTTGTTTTCTCCACCTCCCCAACCCCGCACCCCCGGCTCTATATGTGTTAGCATACGGTATTTGTTTTTCTCTTTCCGAGTTACTTCACTCTGTATGACAGACTCTAGGTCCATCCACAGACCTACTAGAAAATGGACTTGAGCATATGGGGAGGGGAAAGGGTAAACTGGGACGAAGTGAGAGAGTGGCATGGACGTATATACACTACCAAACGTAAAATAGATAGCTAGTGGGAAGCAGCTGCATAGCACAGGGAGATCAGCTCGGTGCTTTGTGACCACCTAGAGGGGTGGGATAGGGAGAGTGGGAGGGAGACGCAAGAGGGAGGAGAAATGGGTATATATGTATATATATAGATGATTCACCTTGTTATAAAGCAGAAACTACCACACCATTGTAAAGCAATTATACTCCAAAAAATAAAAAATAAAAATAAAAGAACCAAGGAGCTCAGTCTTGCTAGTTTGCGCTCGTTTTAGTCGATGACAAGGCTAAGTTGAAGGTGGCCTAATAGTGTTTGGGGACTTGGTTAATGAATTTCAATAACTAAGGATACAGGCTTAGTAAATCTGAAAGGAAATTGATGACCAGTGTATATTGACTTATACGCAGAAGCTGAAGCTTGGTCAGTTCAACTCTAAACTTTTAAAGTTTTAGGAGGCCTGGGAACTTGCACCCCCTGGGTGGTTACTGGTTGAACTGGTTGAGAGAGAGCTATGGAGTCAGGCAAGTGGAGATGAGCGCGTCGCCTTGGGCAGTGTTCAAGCTGGCTGGAGAATGTTCCTTCACGTCTGTAGCCAGAGGAGCTTGCTAATGCTTCTGCCTGGAATTAGGACTTCTCTACCCTGTTGCTGGCAGCATTGGACAGCCATAAGGCCATGGCACAGTGAGTGAGCTGTTCAGTAACGGATCCCTTTGGAGAAGGAGGCGAGTTAGGCAACATGAATGAAAGTTGGGGTTTTGTGGAAGGACTGGTGTTCCAGTTATTTAATGCAATATGAGATACGACTCCAAAACTTGTGACTTAAAGCAATGTTTTGTCATATGTCATGATGGCAGATCAGGAATTCTGGACACTTGGTTAGGGGTGGTCTCCACATGGACTGGGTTGCTTGGTGACATTCAGATGACATCTGGCTAGTTTGAAGGATTCATGTGCCTTCACTCATATTAATGCCACATTGGTGGACAGCTGGGAGGCGGCGGTCAGCTGGGTCCCTTTGCATGAGTCTCAGGGTCTCTCCACGTGGTCTTCCCGGTGCGGGGGGTGGGGAGGTTATAGTACTTCTCAATAGTGGCTCAGAGCTCAAGAACAAACTTTCCAAAAGCCAAGGAGTGGGAGCTGCCAGTCTTTTAAGGCCTGGGCCCAGAAACCGGCACAGTGTCATTTCTGCCATATTCTGTTATTCAGAGTGGTCACAGAGCACATCATCTTCAAAGGAGGGGACATAGATCCCTACTTCTCCCTCAGAGGGGCGTCAAAGCATTGGCGGCATGCTTTCATCTGCCACAATGACTTACTTCCACTTTTTTTTTTTTTTTTTGTGGTACGCGGGCCTCTCACTGCTGTGGCCTCTCCCGTTGTGGAGCACAGGCTCAGCGGCCATGGCTCACGGGCCCAGCCGCTCCGCGGCATGTGGGACCGGGGCACAAACCCGTGTTCCCTGCATCGGCAGGCAGACTCTCAACCACTGCGCCACCAGGGAAGCCCTACCTCCACTTTTTGATGCATCTGTTGGCCAAAAGGAATTTAAGAGATTTGAGAAGAAGGAAATAGGGGTTTGAAAGCAAAAATCATGCAAGAATAGCCAGGGAAAGATACTTAATAGAAAAATGATACATGCGTTATATTCATCAGCTGTAGTTTTCATTGCTCCATTTCTCTGGAAAGATAACTTGTGCTAAAGGTGGGAAATCTATTGTAGAGAGAACTTTTAGAGGAGTGTTTTTATTTTCCTTTCTACGTATTTTTCTTTGTAAGTTGGCATTCTCCCTGGAAAACCATTCCAGTGAATCAACTTGATTTTTATATGGTGAACCAATGAGGTGGAAAGGAGACAGTCTGCCATATTCCATGTACTATGAACTATGTTCCCATCCTGAAACAGTCATGCCTGAGAAAGTGGCAGAGGAGCTAGGGACCTTGGTGTTGGGGAAGAGAGTGGTGTAGTGCAGGTTTCGTTTCCTCTGGAGGTGCCAATAGAAATGATTGTCTGAGCCACGGGCACTGGGTGTGGGAGATGTTCGAAGGGCATGGGGGAAGTGATGTAATTAAATATGCATGTCCATTTTTACCTTTCATCTAAGTTCATGGTACCATTGCCAGCAAGTCACTGACCACCCGTGGTCCGTGGAAAGGCTGAACAGTAGGATGAAAAGGCTGTTAAAAGTCTCTACCTTATTGATTTAGGCTACCTGCTTTGTAGGGGAAAGGCATATAGGTGATAGGAAACGCCAGTTAGATCATGTGCTTAAAAAACCCAAAAATATGAGTGGAGACCATTATTTTTATTTGCTGATACATGGCTGGGCGTAGAGAGAGGATACTGTCCTATTCCTTGTCTCTTGTCCCATGTCTAGAAATGGAGTCATGTAGAGGGTAGAGCCTCAGAAAATGCTGGACAGTTTAATTTTGTGTGAATTCCACTTAAATGCGGAGAAGACACATTTCCACAGATGCCACAAGGTGGTGTAGTGGAGCAGTTAATGGCACACATCCTGAAGCCAGACTTCTTGTGTTCAGGTGTTGGTTCTACCATTTAATAGCTGTACACACTAAGATTAATTACTTAATCTTTCTTTGCCTTAGTTTCCTCACCTATAAAATGAGGCTAACAATAGCATTTACCTTTTGGTAGAGGTGTGAAGATTAAGTACATGGTTGCATGTAAAGTGGACAGAATGCTATAAAAGCGGTAGCTGTTAGCAGTAGTGGTGTTTATCTTTTCCAGAGTAATTCCTAGCATTAATTCTTGGCACAAAGTAGGGACTTCAGAATGTTAGATGAGTGAATTCTGCATGTGTTTCGCTTACACTTTGGAGGACAAGGCAAAGCAGGAAGTACAGGCAAAGGTAGTAAATGTTTCCAAAAGATGCTGTACACCTGGGAAATTAATGTGAATTTTATGACCAAGTGATTTTATACCTTACTGTGCTCTAATCTACTAAGTTGGAACTTGTGACCTTTGAGAAGCTCAGTTCCTCTCAAAGCCCTCTAGTCAATCAGTTGAAGGTGACATTGCGTGAATTGTGTAGGGTGATAGTCACGCCTTGTGATTTAGCTCAGGGGCTGGTGACCTTGTGCTGTCAGGGAAGAAAGGCGAGAACAGTGCCAGACAGTTGTGGAACCACAGAGACTCAATGAAAATTAAAAGGTTTCTTTTTTGTTTTGTTTTGTTTTTTGGCGCACGCACGCACCTGTGCGTGTGTGTGCGTGTGTGTGTGTTTTTAAGATCACCTTCAATTTATTTTATTTTTTTACACACCTTTATTAGAGTATAATTGCTTTACAATGGTGTGTTAGTTTCTGCTTTATAACAAAGTGAATCAGCTGTACATATATCCCCATATCCCCTCCCTCTTTTTTTTCTTGAATTTTATTTTATTTTATTTTTATACAGCAGGTTCTTATTAGTTATCTATTTTATACATATTAGTGTATACATGTCAATCCCCATCTCCCAGTTCATCCCACCACCAGCATCCCCACCACCACTTTCCCCCCTTGGAAGATCACCTTCTATTTAGGCTTGTCAAGAAAGGATGAAAGCCTTTGAGTGTTGATAGGTTTTTGCACTGATTACAGTGTTATTATCTTGACAGCTGAGGTAGGGAATGTGAGACAGGGCAAGTCCAGCGTTAGAAAGAAACTACTTAGTTCAGTATTTCAGGAAGTAACAGTGACTGAAGCAAGAGTCATTCTAGCTATAGTAGGGGCAACGCGCCCAGCGTGGTATTTGGCAGGCGTGGTGGCACCTACGGACGAACTATGAAAGGCTCGTCACCCAGGCAGAGTGGCTGTTGCTAAAACAACTGTGGAACTATAATTTTTCCCCATGGGGAAGGGCTAGGCCTCTATTTTCCCTTCTCCATCACCATATTGGATACACATAAATGTCACCTGCCAGCTTCTCAGCTTTTGTCTTTGGGTATTTAAGGAAACAGAACTTTAGACTTTGAATTTAATTTTTAAAAGTCATGTGTGTTGTATCTCTCCAGCGTTTCTTGGGGAGACGGCTGACCTAGAGGTACAAATAGTATTTCTTTTTTTTGGGCAGTTTATTTATTTATTTTTATTTTATATTGGAGTTGATGTGTTAGTCAGTTATACCCATACAAGTATCCATTCTTTTTCAAATTCTTTTCCCATTTAGGTTATTACAGAATATTGAGCCTAGTTCCCTGTGCCGTACAGTAGATCCCTGCTGGTTATCTATTTTAAATATAGTAGTGTGTACGTGTCAATTCCGAACTCCCAATCTATCTCCCCCCTACTCTTTCCCCCTGGTAACCATAAGTTCGTTCTCTAAGTCTGTGAGTGTTTCTGTTTTTTAAATAAGTTCATTTGTACCAACAGATGGTACTTCTAAAACCACTCAGTGGCAAGACCGTGATTTCTAGCCAGGGAAGGTTTACTGATGCAGCCCACATTTTCCATGCGGTCCTCTGTCTCACAATCTCCATCTTTTCTTGAGACTTTAGCCTAAGGGAACAAAAGCTTCTTTGAGGAGGAAAGACAGTGTCATATCAGAGCTTCTACGTGGAAGCCAAGGAAGGTGAAGAGAGTCTAAGAAAGCTTTCTAACTGTGTTTTAAATCTGTGGCCAGTGCTACATTTTCATGGTGGACCCATCAAAAGTCTCTTCCATTTTCCTCCCATCCCAGCCCAGCACCTCTGTGACTAGAGCTGATGGTTTATCTGACCTATGAAACTTCCAGCTAGCTTAAGGAGTTGCTGTCTTTAGATTTTTCCCCTTAACTGTAACTTCCAAGACTCAGCAGCTCCTTTGCAACAAAATTCTGTGGTGAGGATCCACTGATCTCAAAGTTAACACTTCTCATGGATTAACAAGAGGTTGGAAAGCAGAGGAACAGGCCATTTGTCAGGGAAAGGAGGGATTAGAATGGTTTTTTTTTTTTTTTTTTACATCTTTATTGGAGTATAATTGCTTCACAATGGTGTGTCAGTTTCTGCCCTACAACAAAGTGAATCAGTTATACATATACATATGTTCCCGTATCTCTTCCCTCTTGCGTCTCCCTCCCTCCCACCCTCCCTATCCCACCCCTCCAGGCGGTCGCAAAGCACCGAGCGGATATCCCTGTGCCATGCGGCTGCTTCCCACTAGCTATATCTACCTTACGTTTGGTAGTGTATATATGTCCATGCCTCTCTCTCGCCCTGTCACAGCTCACCCTTCCCCCTCCCCATATCCTCAAGTCCATTCTCTAGTAGGTCTGTGTCTTTATTCCTGTCTTACCCCTAGGTTCTTCATGACATTTTTTTCCCTTAGATTCCATATATATGTGTCAGCATACGGTATTTGTCTTTCTCTTTCTGACTTACTTCACTCTGTATGACAGACTCTGGGTCCATCCACCTCATTACAAATAGCTCAATTTCGTTTCTTTTTATGGCTGAGTAATATTCCATTGTATCTATGTGCCACATCTTCTTTATCCACTCATCCGATGATGGACACTTAGGTTGCTTCCATCTCCGGGCTATTGTAAACAGAGCTGCAATGAACATTTTGGTACATGACTAGAATGTTTTTTTAAGAGGCAGGGGAACATTTCTCACATGAAAAGGTTGTGAATTGCATCTGGCTGTTAATGAATCTTGGTTGGTGCCGACTTTTCCAGACCCTGTTTGAAGTATTTCACTTCCACCTTGACTGTTCATGTTTGTGGCCTGAAGCCCATTTCATGATGAATGACTTCTGTTTGTTTTGGACATTGTTTCCACTGCTCCTAAGTGGTGTTAACATTATTCCCCATGATGCTAATTTAACGTGAGCAGGTCTTGCCATATCTGGAAGAGGAGTACACATTTCCCCACTTCATTCAGATCTCTGCTTAAATGTCACCTTCCTTGCCTACCCTCTTCTGCTGTCACTCTTTAATTCCTTTAACATTTTTCTTCATAGAACTTAATTGCTACCGTCATTTTACTGTATTTGTTGGTTTATTATATATGTCCTTACGCTAGATTGTAATCTCCACGAGGGCAGGCACTTTTATTCACTCCTGTATTCCTATCACCTGGACTAGGGATCGATAAACGACAACCCACAGACCACATCTGGCCCTTTGTCTTTGTGTACTGCCTAAGAACCAAGAATGATTTTTGCTTTTTTATAGGGTTATAAAAGGGGTAAAAAAAAAACAAACAAAAAAACAACCAGGAGGAATAGTATGCAACAGAAACTCTGTGGCTCACAAAGCCTAAAATATTGACCATCTACCCTTTAGAGAAAACATGTGCTGACCCCTGACCTAGAACAGAGCCTGGCTGTTGAGCCAACCCTCAACAAATATTTGTGCAATGAAGGAGTGTCACTTGGGTCCCTCAATTTTGGACTCTCCATCTACCTAGAATGTCACCTCACAAACATCTGGTGTTGAGTAAAGTGTCTTGAACAAGGCTGTGAAGACATAAAACTGGATTCCTGTCACTGAAAACAGTAGCTGTGTTAAAATATTTGTTGTGGCTCAGAGTACGGCCCTTGACCCCTGGGTAGGCACGGAGACCCCATGAGTCATTACTTTACAATAAACTGTAGCTGACAGATCTCCTGGTGGTATTTTAAGTATCCAAAAGAAAAACATTAATAGTGGTGGACACAAATGATGCTTCTTGATTTTGGCCCCAACTCTACAGGATATAAAAGTCTACGCTTTTCAAGCAGTGTTTCCAGAGTGATGTCCCAGGGTCACTTGTGTCTGAATCTCCTCAGGGGGTACTTGTTTAAAAATATTTTGAGTCTTTGACTCCACCTCAGACACACTGAATCAGAATCACTGGAGGGATGTCCCAGGACTTTATATTTCTAACAAGCTCCATATGTGATTCTGATATTTACTAAGGTGGAAAATCATTGTTCCGAATTCAAATATTGGGAGGAAGGGGAAGGGTGAAATTCACCGTATCATTGTAGGGCAAGGATGCTGTCATCATGGCAGACTTCATGTCAGTGTTTCCCAGGCTTCCATGTCATACAAATCACAGGTGGGGATCTTGTTATAATGTGATAGATTCTGATGCAGGTCTGGAGTGGGGCTTCAGATTCTGCATTTCAAATAAGCTGCCAGATGGCGGTACCTGCATCTGTTTTTGAACCTCATTTAGCATAACAGGGGATTCGAGCAGGAGCTGTCAAATTTTTTCCCTAAAGGGTGAGAGAGTAAAAGTATTAGGCTTTGCAGGTCATAAAGCTTCTGTCTCAACTACTCAACTCTGCCATTGTAGCGCCAAGGCAGCCATAGATTATACATAAATTATAAATGGGCTATGTCCCAATAAAACTTTATTTACAAAAACAGGTGACCAGTCAGATTTGGCCCTGAGGGCCATGATTTGCCAAATCATACCAATTATTATTACTGTTCTTCAGAATTACTGAGCACCTTTCATGTGACAGGTCATTTGGAAGGTGGTTTCATTCATTTGTATCCTGGTAGTATATGCAAAACTACTGTTTCTTTTTAATTTTTAAAATTTTATTTATGTGGGCCCACTTTTGGGTCCTCTATTTTGTTTCATTGATCTATGTGTTTATTACTAGTCTATTTTTGTGATATAATTTAGGGATGAGTGCATGCACTTTAAATGAATTCACAATGCCTTATTATTATTATTTTTGTGGTACGCGGGCCTCTCCCTGTTGTGGCCTCTCCCGTTGCGGAGCACAGGCTCCGGACGCGCAGGCCCAGCGGCCATGGCTCACGGGCCCAGCCGCTCCGCGGCATGTGGGATCTTCCCGGACCGGGGCACGAACCCGTGTCCGCTGCATCGGCAGGCGGACTCTCAACCACTGCGCCACCAGGGAAGTCCCCACAATGCCTTATTTTTAAGATCAATAGTTTATGGTCATTCCAGATTTTTCATGTTTTTAAAAACTAAACTGATGAATCCAAAAGCTGAGAAAATGAAAATAGCTAAAATTCACTGGGAGTGTATTAATTGCCTGGAACTGCTCTAAGTAATTTTTTTCCCCTCAAAACGACTTCTGAAACGTTAATTAAGGAACATTCTCAAGGATGCACAGCTACCAGGTGGCAGAGCTGAGATTTGAGCCCTGACCTCTGGACTACAATCTGAATGTTTTTTCTGTTATACACTGTGGGTTCCACATTAGCAATAAATCTTGCTTTGGAAATAACTTTTCTTTTGAAGGACTGGAGGAATGTACACTTGATGAGGGCAAGAATTTATATCTTTGGTTCTCTCAGTATCCTCACTGCCTAGAAGAGGGCTTGGAACACAGTAGGTGCTCAATAAACAGTTATTGAATGAACGGCTATTTCATGATTTCCCACTTCTAATAATAGTGTTTTATGGGAAGGGATTTTTGAGGTAAAGCAATGCAACCCATAATACAGTTAGTGAACCTCATTGCAAGTCCTAGGAAGCAGATTTTTCTACGCTCAGTCTCCTTCATGCTCGGCAGTGCACTTAAGTTTGATAAATGTAATTTGCAAGGACCTAAGTCATTGCCGTGTAGCTTCAAACAGATACTACCCCCTCTTAATTTTAAGCCTTCACTCCCTTCTCAGCATTGGGGATAAAATTGTTTTCTGGCAAACCTCCTGGTGAATGGAGGAATGAATCAAGGACTATTCCTGGGGCAAGAGATCCCAGACAAAACTCCTATCATCTTCTCATGGGGAGTTCCTCCAAAACAAAATCAATAGTCAATTGTTACGTCACCAATCAGAAGAAATAAGGGGCCGGACAAGGGTAATACACCCTTTTCTTCTTTGTTCTCTGGAGTTTCTCATTTTAGGACACTTAATAAGATTTTAAAAATGAAATCCACAGACCTTGCTGGAATGGGTTTCTTGGTAACCGTATTGTGTATTGCTAGAAAACACACTATAATTTGTACAAGGTTCTTCTGACACAAAGGGAAGGGCAGTTTGGCAGGTGTGTTTAAAGCATCACATATAATTTTTGAAGAAGGGTATGTGAAGAAGACAGAATGGCTGCTTAAAGTGGAATTTACTGAAGTAGAGATGCTGCTGGAAGGCTGGGAGTTGGGCTTTCGATCCTGAGGAGGCAAGAGGGAAGGCGCAGCTGCTAAAGCTACAAGGACACTAACTTGTATCAATTTCTTTAGCATTTCTAAGCCTTCTTGCCTCAGGTGACCTAGTGATCTCACCTGCAAGCCAACTTTGTGCCCATGGAAGACTGCCACGGACGTCTGGACTTTGTAGTGAAATTTCTTACGAGAGTGTTCTCTCTCTGTCTCTCTCTTTTTTTTTTTGGCTGTGTTGGGTCTTTGTTGCTGCACGCGGGCTTTCTCTAGTTGCAGCGAGCAGGGGCTACTCTTTGTTGCGGTGCGTGGGCTTCTCATTGGGTGGCTTCTCTTGTTGCGGAGCACAGGTCTTAGAGCGCGTGGGCTTCCGTAGTTGTGGCTCGCGGTCTTTAGAGCACAGGCTTCAGTAGTTGTGGCACGCAGGCTCAGTAGTTGTGGCACATGGGCTCAGTAGTTGTGGCTCGCGGTCTCTAGAGCACAGGCTTCAGTAGTTGTGGCACGCAGGCTCAGTAGTTGTGGCACATGGGCTCAGTAGTTGTGGCTCACGGGCTCTAGAGCACAGGCTTCAGTAGTTGTGGCACGCAGGCTCAGTAGTTGTGGCACATGGGCTCAGTAGTTGTGGCTCACGGGCTCTAGAGCGCAGGCTTCAGTAGTTGTGGCGTGCATGGGCTTAGTTGGTCCATGGCATGTGGGATCTTCCTGGACCAGGGCTCGAACCCGTATCCCCTGCAGTGGCAGGCGGATTTTTTTTTTTTTTTTTTTTTTTGTGGTACGCAGGCCTCTCACTGCTGTGGCCTCTCCCGTTGCGGAGCACAGGCTCCGGACACGCAGGCTCAGCGGCCATGGCTCACGGGCCCAGCCGCTCCACTTCACGTGGGATCTTCCGGGACCGGGGCACGAACCCACGTCCCCTGCGTCGGCAGGCGGACTCTCAACCACTGCGCCACCAGGGAAGTCCAAGAGTGTTCTCTTTGTACTGTACTTGAGCAGCTAACTTGACTAGACTACCTTCGATAGAAAAATTGAGACATTACAATCTGGGGGTTTATTTATTCATGATATTTATTATTATCAGACCTTGCAGAAGCCAGCTAGCAAGGAAGAAATATTAACGTTTGTTTCTATCATGTACGTTGACCTCATTCATTCATTCTTTGATTCATTCGTTCCACAAATATTTGCATGCTGACTGTGTATCAGGTAGTGTTCTCATTCCGGGGAAACAGAGTTTTTGCCTTCAAGGAGTTTTTGATGCTAGTGAGTGGAGATAGGTAATCAACAAACAGAAAAAAGTGAACATCAGATGGTTACGAGTTCTAAGGAGAAAAATTACACAGGTTCAAGGGATTGGGGGGAGCAGGTTGGATGTGAGAGGTGGTAGCCATTTCACATAGGGCCATCAGGGAAGGTTTTGCTGGGGTACCATTTAGATGAAGTCCTGAGGATGAGTGGGAGTGAGTATTCCAGGTGGGGTGCATGACATATTGAAGGCTGTGAGGGAGGAGGGAAAGGAACAAGAGAGTTCCATGGAGTGAATACTGCCCTTCCTGCCCCTGCATGGGAACATAGATAGTATTGGCCCTCATAGGCCATTGTGCAGATGTTGGCTTCTACCCTGAATGAGATGTAAGACTTTGGAGGGTTTTGAGCAGGGGGGACCGTATCTGACTTACACTTTAAAAGCATCACTCTGGTGGTGTGTTGAGAAGTATAAGGGTGGGAGCTGGAGCAGGGAGACCAGTTAGGAGGCTGTTGAAATAATTCCTAGCAAGAAACATGGGTGACTTGGATGAGGGTAGTACCACTAGAGATGGCAAGGAGTGAGTAGACTCTGAAAATGTTGTGAAATGGAGCCAACACGATTGCTGACAGATGGAATATAGATGGTGAGAGAAAGAGAGGGATCAAGGATGAGGCAAATACTTTGGGCTTGAGCAACCAGAAGGGAGGTGGTGCTATTTCTGAGATGAGGGAGTGTACGGGAGGAACAGGGGTGGGGGGTGGCCATGGACATCAGGAGTCTGATCTGGGGCATGTTGAGCTGAAATGCTGATGAGCTACTCAAATGAAGAGGTCAGGAAGGCACGTGGTTGTGTGGTGGTGGAGGTCATAAGGAGGATTCGGAAGATGATGGTAGTGAGAGCTGTTAAGATTGAGTGCCTGTTACTTGAGTGTATGAACACAATAAAGAACATTCTGTTTCATGTGTCTGCATTCAGAACCAAGTGATACGTTGAAACAAAAGCTGTACAGTTAGAGAATTGAAATGTCAACTTTATTGCTGATAACCACAGGATTAGAGAACGTGTCTATGGCAAAGTGGACTTGCCCATACTTTACTCTTGAGTCAGGTAGGCTTTTCTACCAGGCATGGTCGAGGTGGACAGTTTCAGGGGTGGGTCTCTTAACTGCATGGAGGTACCGAGCAGATTAGAATGTTAGTGTCTGCTCAGGTAAGCAGATCTTGAATGAACTCTTATCACACACAGACCTTGAAAGTCGCTTCCTTCTCCTTAAACTTGCCAAGCAGTCAATGCATAACTCATAACCCTCTAGAGAGAGGCTCCTGAGGTTTGGGGAGAGAAGCCAGGGTGAGCACTAACTCTAGCTAATGGAGCCTCAGGCATTTGGAATACTTATCTCCCTGGTACCCATCTGATTGAATGTTAGATTCTTTACACTAATTGTTTCAAGTAATCTCCACATTTTTATCACCATTTTACACATGAGGCAACTCACACTTAAAGATGCTACTTTACCTAAGATCGTATAGTTTGCAATGGGAAGACCTCTGTGTGATTTGACACTTGTCTTTAGTTCCTCTGCTATTTTTTTTTGATTTCTACTAGAAATTAAATGTCTCAGCATTAATTATATTAAAACATCTGCTGTTCTTAGACCTAGAAACACATATGAGATATTAAAACTATCAAGTGTATTCCTGAATAAGTTGAAACACTTCAAAACTAGTAGGCGAAAATATGAAAGACCGAATTTTTATGTTTGGTTCAAACTGAAATGGCTTTTCTCCCCCCACTGATTAACTTTTTTTTTTTTTTAACATCTTTATTGGGGTATAATTGCTTTACAGTGGTGTGTTACTTTCTGCTTTATAACAAAGTGAATCAGTTATACATATACATATGTTCTCATATCTCTTCCCTCTTGCGTCTCCCTCCCTCCCACCCTCCCTATCCCACCCCTCCAGGCGGTCACAGAGCACCGAGCTGATCTCCCTGTGCTATTTGGCTGCTTCCCACTAGCTATCTACCTTACATTTGGTAGTGTATATATGTCCATGCCTAGCGAAGGGGTGATCATTTTATTATTATTATTTTTTCTTATATAGGAAAATGTATATTTGTACCCTGTAAGGCAGTACAGCATTTATAACAAAACTATTAATTACATTCCAAATACAATCAGTGGAACAAAAGTATCACATACAGATGTTTTAAAAAACATGCAGCACGTTAGCAGAGGGGCTGTGTGGTAATATACAACTTTTTGTTACCACAGTAATAGTTTAATGATTAGAATGAAGAAGTAGTGATTTAAGAATTTTATATCTCAATATGATAGTTACATATAAGCATTTTACTGTTTGGTTTTATTTTAGTAATTTGGTTGAGGACTTTGGGTGACATATCAATCATTATAATGCTTTCCTATTTAAATTATGAATTATGGGAAACTGGCTCTAGGCTAAGGTTTCATCAAGAACTGATTCATAACTTTGAGGAAGATTCCTGGAATATGTTTATGTGTGTATACATTCTTTTTTAAGTAGTCACTTATTGGTTTCCTATCATGCATCCAGTCTCCCCTTTCCCTTCCCCTTCCTAATACTATTCCTAACATTGAGTATCACCCCTTAGCCCATGCAACCCATGTGGTTTTGAGGAAACATGATCGCACCCACGGAGGCAGGCCATGGTTGGCGGGAATGGCATATCCCACTGTTCCTAGAAAGCAGTTCATCAGCACAGCATTCTTGGTTCAACAGTAAATGAGCATGGTATTTGGATATAAACTACTATTAGAAATAGAGCATTATCCCCTAGATGTAAACCTTTTGTTTACACCAACCCAAGCTGTAATTCTCTAAGCTGTAATACAGATAAAATTGTTCTTTCCGTACTAAAACAGAAGCAAGAATGTGCACAGTTCTAGGATAGTATGCTCTGGTTCTATATCCATTCATCTATTAATGTTCCTTTTTTATTTCTGCCTTGGAAAAATTAATCATGTTCAAAAAGTCAAAAATTATATTTCTAAAATATAATTCAATGACTTCACTATCCTTTATGAGCAAACATACCACTAATTCTCTAAAACTTAAAATTGAACCTGTCTATAACTACATATCTTGCCTGGATAGTCACAGATATTTCATTCTGTAATAGAAGGAAGTGATTTTTCCAATGAGGAGTCAAGAGATCTATATTCTAGTTCAAACTCTTTAAAATTAACATATATAACATACTGCAACATAACACAAGATTTGTGGGAAGGATGAGCGAGATAGTGGTTCAGTTTCCTTTTTGTAAATCAAATGAGCTGGTCTATTTAATTGACAGTCCCTATTGTACTTGATATTTGGAAATTCTAATTTAGGGCTCAGACTGTGGCCTTGTCATCCAAAAGAGCAACCAAATTAAAAGACACAACAATTCTTCTATTTTAGCTCATTATATATTAAAAAACTCAAAAAAACAAATATGCTATAATACATGTTACAAATGAACAAAAATCTACAAAGTTTATGGCAATGTATCATATAGAATTACTTCACAATATTTTTATGTTTAAAGTGGACCTTTTTAAATACAGTACTTATATATTTCTCTTTCATATATTCACACTTGCCTTGGCAATTTGACATCTATATAAATCTTATGATCATTCTTTAATAAATACAAAAGAATAAAAACACCTATGAAATTTGGACAAACACATTACCACTATACTTGGTTATATTTAACCCATCCAGATTCTTAGTTTAACTCATTCAATTACTGCAAAGATCTTTATAGAGCTGAATCTGTTACTGTACAATAGTACATCACTGCCCTCTGATGGTACCACTAATATATAATTTTAAACTCAGCAAACAAAAAAAAACCCAAAAAGTATTATAATGTAAAACACAGTATGTTAATTTTATAAGCGACAGAAGTAGAAAATAAGTTAGGGGAAATTCAATGTTTTTTACAAATATTAATTTCTTAGTAAGTTATAAAAATTTACAGTGTTCCTTCATGTAAGCCCTTCAACTGATATTTCAAGATTTTCCCTGATGATCAGTTTAAAGGCACTAAGTCCATAAGTTTAAGCAAAAGTCTTCACATATAATGAAATAAAGAGATATAAGGTTAATCGGCAAACTATAAATAGCTAGGTCATTTTGTAAAAGAGGGAAAATACAAGTGCAAACTTTAATATCTGAGATGTATGCAGAATTTTTCCATGCAATATATAAATATATATTCACTATTTAGGCCCATGTTTTAACTACTAAAGAACGGCAAATCACCCACTGTCTGCAGAAGAGCAAATGTAGGGAAAATAAGTATTTAATGAAAGGTCTGGCCATTTTCTAAGTCTAACAATCAAAAGCATTTTCAATATTCAATTTTGAAAAAGCACTGTATTTAAGAGCACTAAAATGACGAAGTCTGAATCTTCATTTATTCAAAGAGAAGAAATTAAATTAAGGATGTCCGATTGCTTGCAGATACTAGTTATTGGCAATAGACTCTTCCACTCGTGTTATTCTTTATGAAACTGTCCACCTAAGGCCACCTTCTGGTGGGGGTCCAGATGCAGCCATTTCTTTTTCTATTTTTTCCTTTTTCTTTCTCTTTTCTTCCACAGACTGAACATTCAGAATGCCCCAAGATGCAGCCTCCTTCTGTCTTCTTTCTGCAGCCTCTGCAAGCTTTGCTCTTTTTTCTTCCAGGTCCGGCGAAGGAGGCGCGGCCTCCGCGGGACAGGGAAAACACAGCCCCATGGGGATCGTGGCTGGGGGGGTTCCCCTCCTGGGTCCACCCCAGACCAGGCCGTGCAGACTGCGCGATCAGACCCGAGTCCCAGTTCTATTGTTATTTTTCAAACTATAGACATGAAAGCGTTGGTTTTTGTTATTGCTGATGGAGTGTTTAGGGTAGACATCAGTTAAGGGAAACTTTTATTCAAAGTCACAAAAGAATTTAGAAAAGTTGTTTCTCCAACCACATTAAATATTTAGGTGCAATTTAAATAAAAAGGACTGTGGACTATTCATTCTTACTGGACTTATTTTTAGCAAAACTTTTTACTCTCACTTTTTTTCTTATTAGTTATTCATTTTATACATATTAGTGTATATGTGTCAGTCCCAATCTCCCAGTTCATCTGACCACCACCACCGCCCCTGCCACGTTCCCGCCGTGGTGTCCAACGTTTGTTCTCTACATCTGTGTCTCTCTTTCTGCCCTGCAAACTGGTTCATCTGTACCATTTTTCTAGATTCCACATATATGCATTAATATACGATATTTCTTTTTCTCTTTCTGATTTACTTCACTCTGTAGGACAATCTCCAGGCCCATCCACGTCTCTATAAATGATCCAATTTCATTCCTTTTTATGGCTGAGTAATATTCCATTGTATATATATGTACCACATCTTCTTTATCCATTCGTCTGTCAGTGGGCATTTAGGTTGCTTCCATGACCCGGCTATTGTGAATAGTGCTGCAGTGAACATTGGGGGTGCATGTGTCTTTTTGCATTATGGTTTTCTCTGGGTATATGCCCAGTAGTGGGATTGCTGGGTCATATGATAATTCTATTTTTAGCTTTTTAAGGAACCTCCACAGTGTTTTCCATAGTGGCTGTATCAATTTACATCCCCACCAACAGTGCAAGAGGGTTCCCTTTTCTCCACACCCTGTCCAGCATTTGTTGTTTGTAGATTTTCTGATGATGCCCATTCTAACTGGTGTGAGGTGATACCTCATTGTAGTTTTGATTTGCATTTCCCTAATGATTAGTGATGTTGAGCATCCTTTCATGTGTTTGTTGGCCATCTGTATATCTTCTTTGGAGAAATGTCTATTTAGGTCTTCTGCCCATTTTCGGATTGGGTTGTTTGTTTTCTTGATATTGAGCTGCATAAGCTGCTTGTATATTTTAGAGATTAATCCTTTGTCAGTTGCTTCATTTGCAAATATTTTCTCCCATTCCGAGGGTTGTATTTTCGTCTTGTTTATGGTTTCCTTTGCTGTGCAAAAGCTTTTAAGTTTCATTAAGTTTCATTCCCATTTGTTTATTTCTGTTTTTATTTCCATTTCTGTAGGAGGTGGGTCAAAAAGGATCTTGCTGTGATTTATGTCATAGAGTGTTCTGTCTATGTTTTCCTCTAAGAGTTTTATAGCGTCTGGCCTTACATTTAGGTCTTTAATGCATTTTGAGTTAATTTTTTTGTGTGGCATTAGGGAGTGTTCTAATTTCATTCTTTTATATGTAGCTGTCCAGTTTTCCCAGCACCACTTATTGAAGAGACTGTCTTTTCTCCATTGTGTATCCTTGCCTCCTTTGTCATAGATTAGTTGACCATAGGTGCGTGGGTTTATCTCTGGGCTTTCTATCCTGTTCCTTTGATCCATATTTCTGTTTTTGCACCAGTACCATATTGTCTTGATTACTGTAGCTTTGTAGTATAGTCTGATGTCAGGGAGTCTGATTCCTCCAGCTCTGTTTTTTCTCCCTCAAGACTGCTTTGAATATTAGGGGTCTTTGTGTCTCCATACAAATTTTAAGATTTTTGTTCTAGTTCTGTAAAAAAATGCCATTGGTAATTTGATAGGTGTTGCATTGAATCTGTAGATTGCTTTGGGTAGTATAGTCATTTTCACAATATTGATTCTTCCAATCCAAGAACATAGTATATCTCTCCATCTGTTTGTGTCATCTTTGATTTCTTTCATCAGTGTCTTATAGTTTTCTGAGTACAGGTCTTTGACCTTCTTAGGTAGGTTTATTCCTAGGTATTTTATTATTTTTGTTGCAATGGTGAAGGGATTGTTTCCTTAATTTCTCTTTCTGATCTTTTGTTGTTAGTGTATAGGAATGCAGGAGATTTCTGTGCATTAATTTTGTATCCTGCAACTTTACCAAATTCATTGATTAGCTCTAGTAATTTTCTGGTGGCATTTTTAGGATTCTCTCTGTATAGTATGTCATCTGCAAGCAGAGACAGTTTTACATCTTGGTTTCCCATTTGTATTCCTTTTATTTCTTTTTCTTATCTGATTGCTGTGGTTAGGACTTCCAAAACTGTGTTGAATAATAGTGGTGAGAGTGGACATCCTTGTCTTGTTCCTGATCTTAGAGGAAATGCTTTCAGTTTTTCACCATTGAGAATGTTTGCTGTGGGTTTGTCGTATATGGCCTTTATTATGTTGAGGTAGGTTCCCTCTATGCCCACTTTCTGGAGAGTTTTTATCATAAATGGGTGTTGAATTTTGTCAAAAGCTTTTTCTGCATCTATTGTGATGATCATATGGTTTTTCTTCTTTAATTTGTTAATATGGTGGATCACATTGATTCATTTGTGTATATTGAAGAATCCTTGCATCCCTGGGATAAATCCCACTTGATCATGGTGTATGATCCTTTTAATGTGTTGTTGGATTCTGTTTGCTAGTATTTTTTTTGAGGATTTTTGCATCTATATTCATCAGTGATATTGGTCTGTAATTTTCTTTTTTTGTAGTATCTTTGTCTGGTTTTGGTATCAGGGTGATGATGGCCTCTTAGAATGAGTTTGGGAGTGTTTCTTCCTCTGAAGTTTTTTGTAAGAGTTTGGGAAGGATGGGTGTTAGCTCTTCTCTAAATGTTTGATAGAATTCACCTGTGAAGCCATCTGTCCTAGACTTTGGTTTGTTGGAAGATGTTTAATCACAGTTTCAATTTCAATGCTTGTGATTGGTCTGTTCATATTTTCTGTTTCTTCCTGGTTCAGTCTTGGAAGGTTATACCTTTCCAAGAATTTGTCCATTTCTTTCAGGTTGTCTGTTTTATTGGCATAGAGTTGCTTATAGTAGTCTCTTATGATGCTTTGTATTTCTGTGGTGTCCATTGTAACTTCTCCTTTTTCATTTCTAATTGTATTGATTTGAGTCCTCTCCCTCTTTTTCTTGACGTATCTAACTAAAGGTTTATCAATTTTGTTTATCTTCTCAAAGAACCAACTTTTAGTTTTATTGATCTTTGTTATTGTTTTGTTTGTTTCTATTTCTTTATTATGCTCCTTTATGGTGTCTTTCCTTCAGCTAACTTTGGGTTTTGTTTGTTCTTCTTTCTCTGGTTCCTTTAGGTGTAAGGTTAGATTGTTTATTTGAGACGTTTCTTGAGGTAGGATTGTATTGCTGTAAACTTCCCTCTTAGAACTGCTTTTGCTGCATTCCATAGGTTTTGGATCGTCCTCATTTTCATTTGTCTGTAGGTAGTTTTTGATTTTCTCTTTGATTTCTTCAGTGATCTCGGTTATTTAGTAACATATTGTTTAGCCTCCATGTGTTTGTGTTTTTTACGTTTTTTTCCTTTTAATTGAATTCTAATCTCATAGTGTTGTGGTCAGAAAAGATGCTTGATATGATTTCAGTTTTCTTAAATTTACTGATGCTTGATTTGTGACCCAAGATGTGATCTATCCTGGAGAATGACCATGTGCACTTGAGAAGAAAGTGTAATCTGCTGTTTTTGGATGCAATGTCCTATAAGTATCAATTAAATCTACCTGGTCTGTTGTGTCATTTAAAGCTTGTGTTTACTTATTAATTTTCTGTCTGGATGATCTGTCCATTGGTGTAAGTGTGGTGTTAAAATCCCCCACAATTTTTGTGTTACTCTCGATTTCCTCTTTTATAGCTGTTAGCAGTTGTTTTGTGTATTGTGGTGCTCCTATGTTGGGTGCATATATATTTATAATTGTTATATCTTCTTCTTGGGTTGATCCCTTGATCATTATGTAGTGTCCTTCCTTGTGTCTTGTAGCATTCTTTATTTTAAAGTCTATTTTAACTGATGTGAGTATTGCTACTCCAGCTTTCTTTTGATTTCCAGTTTTCATGGAATATCTTTTTCTATTTCCTCACTTTCAGTCTGTATGTGTCTGAAGTGGGTCTCTTGTAGACAGCATATAGATGAGTCTTCTTTTTGTATCCATTCAGCAATCCTGTGTCTTTTGGTTGGAGCATGTAATCCAGTCACGTTTAAGGTAATTATCGATATGTACCTATTACCATTTTTTTAATTGTTATGGGTTTGTTTTTGTAGGTCCTTTTCTTCTCTTGTGTTTCCCACTTAGAGAAGTTCCTTTAGCATTTGTTGTAGAGCTGGTTTGGTGGTGCTGAATTCTCTTAGCTTTTGCTTGTCTGTAAAGCTTTTGATTTCTCCGTTGAATCTGAATGAGATCCTTACTGGGTAGAGTAATCTTGATTGTAGCTTCTACCATTTCATTACTTTAAATATGTCCTGCCACACCCTTCTGGCTTGCAGAGTTTCTGCTGAGAAATCAACTGTTAACCTTGTGAGAATTCCCTAGTATGTTATTTGTCGTTTTTCCCTTGCTGTTTTCAGTAATTTTTCTTTGTCTTTAATTTTTGTCAGTTTGATTACTATGTGTTTCAGTGTGTTTCTCCTTGGGTTTATCCTGTATGGGACTCTCTGCATTTCCTGGACTTGGGTGGCTATTTCCTTTCCCATGTTAGGGAAGTTTTCAACTATAATCTCTTCAAATATTTTCTTGGGTCCATTCCTCTCTCTCTTCTCCTTCTGGGACTTCTATAATGCAAATGTTGTTGTGTTTAATGTTATCCCAGAGGTCTCTTAGGCTGTCTTCATTTGTTTTCATTCTTTTTCCTTTATTCTATTCCACAATGGTGAATTCCACCATTCTGTCTTCCAGGTCACTTATCCTTTCTTCTGCCTCAGTTATTATGCTATTGATTCCTTGTAGTGTAGTTTTCATTTCAGTTATTGTATTGTTCATCTCTGTTTGTTCTTTACTTCTGCTAGGTGTTTGTTCTTTAATTCTTCTAGGTCTTTGTTAAACATTTCTTGCATCTTCTCGATCTTTGCCAACTTTTCTTTTTCCAAGGTCCTGGATCATCTTCACTATCATTATTCTGAGTTCTTTTTCTGGAAGGTTGCCCACCTCCACTTCATTTAGTTGTTTTTCTGGGGTTTTATCTTGTTCCTTCATCTGGTACATAGTCCTCTTCCTTTTCATTTTGTCTGTCTTTCTGTGAATGTGCTTTTTGTTCTACAGGCTGCAGGATTGTAGTTCTTCTGGCTTCTGCTGTCTGCCTTGTTGTGGATGAGGCTATCTAAGAGGCTTGTGCAAGCTTCCGGATGGGAGGGACTGGTGGTGGGTAGAGCTGACTGTTGCTCTGGTGGGCAGAGCTCAGTAAAACTTTAATCTGCTTGTCTGCTGATGGGTGGGGCTGGGTTCCCTCCCTGTTGGTTGTTTGGCCTGAGGCAACCCAGAACTGGAGCCTACCCGGCTCTTTGGTGGGGCTAATGGCAGACTGTAGGAGGGCTCACGCCAAGTAGTACTTCCCAGAAATTCTGCTGCCTGTGTCCTTGTCCCTGCGGTGAGCCACAACCACCCCCTGCGTCTGCAGGAGACCTTTGAACACTATCAGGTAGGTCTGGTTCAGTGTCCTTTGAGGTCACTGCTCCTTCCCCTGGGTCCCGATGCACACACTACTTTGTGTGTGCCCTCCAAGAGTGGAGTCTCTGTTTCCCCCAGTCCTAAGTTCTGCAATCCAATCCCGCTAGCCTTCAAAGTCTGATTTTCTAAGAATTCCTCCTCCCATTGCCAGACCCCCAGGTTGGGAAGCCAGATGTGGGGCTCAGAACCTTCACTCCAGTGGATGCACTTCTGTGGTATAAGTGTTCTCCAGTCTGTGAGTCACCCACGTAGCATTTATGGGATTTGACTTTATTGTGATTGCACCCCTCCGCCCATCTCATTGTGGCTTCTCCTTTGTCTTTGGATGTGGGGTATCTTTTTTGGTCAGTTCTAGTGTCTTCCTGTCGATGACTGTTCAGCTGTTAATTTTGATTCCAGTGCTCTTGCAAGAGGGAGTGAGCGCATGTCCTTCTACTCCACCATGTTGAACCAATCTTTACTCTCATTTTTATTCCCAAGTACCTGAATGCTTCAGATATTCAAAATAATCATTACATTGGCACTGTTATTGGGGCTTCTTAGACAAGACATGGTACTATAAATCTGGGTGCCACATTTCATACGAAGTTGGATTTCAGTCGTGGAAAATTCTAGACTCCGTCTCTGCGTACATCTGCTGAATCTGTGATTATTCTGTGGTCTTTTGAGAAGAGCTGACTTCCTGTAAAATAGAAATCTTCTGAAATAATACAAGACCTGTTATTTATTCTCACACCTGTTTGCTCTAATATTACTGAGTAAGAAAGAGGTTGGAGTAGAAAAGTATTGAGTCTTCAGAAGGATGGTGGGTTTTCCTTATTCTTGAGTCTCTGCAGACTATACTGTATCTCCTCTTCTCCTTCGTTTCCAGGTGATGCTCTTCTATAGGGATTCTACCCTCAAATTCAGCTGAACATTTACACAAGGCTCACTTATTTTACTTTACTTTACTTTACATTTTATTTATTTTATTTCATTTCAGTTTAATCATACCACCCTCTGAATTAGCCTTCTTATCCCTTTTTATGGGTGAGAAAACTTGAGATTGTGGTTATACAGGTAGTGGCAGAGCTGATCCCCAAACCTCGGCCTTCTTCTTCCAGGTCCAGTGGTCTGTTCCTGTCTCACCTCCTCTCTTCAGCCCAAATAAAACTCTTCCCTGAGCTATGCCATGATTTCAAGCCAACAGCCATGACTCACCTGCAAAACCTTCTTTGTTCTGCCGAGCTCCCTGCCTGTTCCAAAGGAAGGTCCTGCTGGTTTGATTTATTCTCTTATTGAAAGCCCCTTCGTGATGCTGACCTGTAGCCTGGGACACTGACTGCGTCCCTCCCTGTCAAATAGTCACGTTTGCACGAGTTGATTTCTGCTTATCCCTCTCCCATCCCTTATGTTATAAACAATTTATGAGCAGGGATGAACACCTTTCTGTGTCCCCAGTAGAATCCAATATAAAGTCTTGCACCAGAGAGTGGAGACGGTCATTGAATTGACCTGAGACTCCCTGCAGAAGGCCTTACAGATACTGAAAGTCATTCCCTTCAACGGTTGCATTTTATGAGTTAGGAGGACCAAGTTCATCAAAGGATAAAGACGTTGCTAAGTGAACCTCTCCTTTTTGCTTCCCCCCTATGCTGAAGTATGTGCAGTAAGATAATGGATGAGTAAAAGTAAAATTCAGGGACAGATGGGGGGACATGTCAGTGAAAGTACCAGCCCCCCGAGAGCCATGAAAGAAAGCATTAAACTTTGCATCCAAGTGTAAACGAGAGTTGGTCTAGAGAGTATGGGACAGCAAGCCTGGAGGGTAAAGGATAAGGGAACCTGGATATAAACATCTGATACACAGAAGGCACCCCAAAATGTCTGGTGTCTAAGAGGACTGGTTCTTGTTTCTGCCCCTTGCTGGCCATATGAGTTTGAACTCTGAACTTAAAATCTCAGACTTCTCATCTGTTACACTGAAGATGATACTTTCAAACTCATTGGATTGTTATGCCACGTAAAGCATGGCTAGAAGGAAATAGGGCCAGGTTGGTAGGTAGAATAATAGTTCCCCAAAGAGCTCCACTTCCTGATCCCTGGAACCGGTGTGAATGTTCTTTTACATGGGAAAAGGGACTTTGCAGATGAGATTAGATTAAGGATTTGGGGGTGGGGAGATTGTCTTGGGTGATTTGGCTGGCCCAGTGTAGTCACGAGAGTCCTTGTGAGTGAAAGAGGGAAGTGGGAGTGTCAGAGTCAGGAGCTGGGAGGACAGAAGCAGAGGCTGGAGTGAAGTGACTGCTGGCTGTGAAGGTGGAGCGGGCAGTGAGCCAAGCAACGTGGGCCGCTCACAGAGTTTCTAAGCTTTAGGTTCTCATTGGTACTCACGTACTGTCACTGTACTGCACCTATTTTGGTTCTTCTTCTGAGCCATGGACCCCTTTGGCAGTGCGTTATGTAGTCTATGGACTGTTCTCATAACTCTCTTTTTAGTTCATAAACTCAGTACTATGACCCAGAAATTCCATTATATTGAATTACACTTAGCAAATACTAAAAACCTCCCAAATGTTGCGTTAAAGTAATGTTTGAACCTTAGTAACACATTAAAAAAGATCTTGTGGCAGGCCTTAAATCTACTGTACTTTAGAAGTAATGAGCATAAATGATATTTCAACGCATCTCCAAAAACTGAAATGTGAGATGAAAATATTCATGATATCTTTTGGTGATAAAACCGCAGGTACTGCTGATACTGTTGCATTTCATTGCCTCATCATTGGAGGAACTGGTAGATTTCAATTTGAGCTTATGGAATGAAAATGTAATTTTTCCCCATCCTGGTTCAGTTGCCGTGTCTTCCAACTCCATTTCTGACTGTGGACCCCCTTGGGGCATGAATCCCTGGGCAGGGCATTTTGGAAAGACCACAAGGCAGTATAATGGAACTTCGAGATCTTAATACTTATATCAAGAGGCAGTGTGTGTATTCTGTAAATCCTTGAGGATCGAAGGGACTGTAGGTCTATTAGGACAAGGATATGACTGCTCTGTTTCATTTGGAAAAGGGCAAGGGCTTTCTTGTACCAATTGAATTTTATTTGGGTGTCATGGTTTGAAACATTATTTATAAAGCTAACTTACCAGGAGAGAAGACCTATCCAATAAACAGTAAGATAGGGTAGTGAGAGTGAAATTAATTCCATGTTAGCAAAGCATTAAACACAATGAAAGGAATGAATAGTGTTATAAGAATTTCAGTGCAGTTGCCTCTTAGAGGCAATTTTGGTTAAATAACAGTGGCCAGGAAAATTTTCTTGACCAACGATGAGTAAGAAGGTCCATTAAATTGTGCTGACCATTGTCACTGCGCAGTATCCACAGGTGAGCGTCAACCAGAGTTCCTAAGAGGAACTCATTAGCTAGCATATCAGATAGCTTATTTGGTGAGAGTTTTAGGCTTAGATAGGGCACATGGCTTTGCACATGGTAGGCATGCTCGTGGTTGTCAAATTCGTTTGACTCAAGAACATTTTACACCATATTCACTACCTGGATGACATTTTTTGAAAAGTCAATATTTGTTTTCACTGCATAATTTAGAAAGCTATGGTAGCCCCAAGTAAACACGTAGCTTTTCAAAGCTGTCCACACCTGCCATGTAGCAGGAGCGAGCATGATACATTTTTATTTTGTTAACATGAGGCTCAATAGGTTTGCAGAATTAATACCAGTAGAGCTTTTCTGCAGGCGGTTTCCATTGCAGATTTACTGGAGGAAGGACTCGCAAATGTCTTTGTAAGTGATGGATTTGACAGCCGTGTCTCGAAATAGAAGACAGAGCTCTTAGTTACTTACCATGGTTTAAATAGTCAATATTTTCTCATTCGTCTTTCGGATAAAAAGTTACATAGGGACAAAACACCCCAATGAAGCATAGCTACTGGGAATGTGCCCTCGTGGATTCACTGTTTGTGGCAAGGTTTAAAACCGAGTGGCAGTGGGGTTTATTGTGAGGAGTGTTGCCTGAAGAGCTCACATAATTCACAATGCACAATGCATCTGAGACTGATTTTCTTCTGGGGGAAAAAAAAAAAATCAAATGGCGTTGTCTTCATGGTCCGTAAATCTACAGCCATCATATCTTATTGCTGCTTTGATACTGTGTTTATTTCCTCAGTATTATCTCTAATAGCTCAGAATTTGTACTTAAATTAACAGCATGGTATATGTTGGCAGTGGTTCAAAAGCTATTGATTTTTGGCCGCGTTCTTCGGCATCAGTGAATGTATGGATGACATTCTTATAGATGAAAACAATGTAACTTGTAAGTATTAACTGTTAAAACAACAGCCATGAAAGTTGGTAAAATAATTTGCAGAATTGGTGTCCACAGTGCTAACAAAGGCTGTGTATCTGCATACCAGCTAAATTGGCACCTTCATATGGTGTAGCACAAACTGTTTATAGTTTCCATGGCTCAACAACTTTGAAATGAAATTCATCACCTTTTGTTTAATTGTGAAGGGTTAACTTTGTACATATAGTGAAACTTTAATAATATTTCATATCATATCTTACTATATCAAATTTGTATATTTCAGAACTGCCCAAAAGAAGCAACCAAATTATGTTGGCCACAAGTTATATTTCTAGATAAATAACTCTTAAACTCCATACTGTCATAATGAACTTTAAATCCATGTCCAGATTATTTTGTTGTACTAGAATTTCATTGCATTGGTAAACTGAGTTCACAAACTGGCAATCCAAAAGAGACACTGTTGGCTGTGATTCATACTGATCCACTGTGCTTTCAGTGTTTTGATTGTACTTTAAAATGTTCAAATCCACTGCGATCATCATATTAGAACAGAATACGGGCATACCTCAGGGATAATGTAGGTTTGGTTCCAGACCACCGCAATAAAGAAAATATTGCAATAAAGCGAGTCACACTAATTTTTTGCTTTCCCAGCACATATAAAAGTTATGTTTACACTGTACTGTAGTCTGTTAAGTGGCAGAACAGACAGTTATCCAGCAACCCACGTGCAGCATCGTGGTGGACCATGGTCTTGGTCAGCAGAGCAATTGTGAATGAATCAACTTGCCCAGGACCGAATGATGGACCAGGGATTTTGGGTTCTCATTATTTCCCCAATCAAATCAGTTCCTCCTTTTCCCATTTGGAGGACTGAGTGTGAGAAGGCAGTAGTTTCAAACCAATTCTGCAGCAACACAGGGAGAGGAGTATTGCCCTTTGTAAACTATTCGTCTCTGTATTTCTCATTACCTAGCATAGCACATAATAGGGATTACCAAATAGATGGATGGATCTCATGTGTATTTATTTATTGAAGCCTGATAACTACAAAATGTTATGGCTGTAGCTGCCATAGATATAAAGTGAGCTACCTTCATAATTCATCAGTGAAGGGAATTTTCAATAAAGATCTCTTTGGGCGGCATTTCAGGTACTCAGTTAGGCAGACAGGAACAAGGGGAAAAAAAATCACAGTGCCTAGAGAAGGGTGGAAAGTTACACTTAAGCTGGAGCAAACCATCCGATCAGAGTCCTCCTTTGCAATGTACAGCTCTTCATCGTACTAGTAAGCTTCGATTTTGACAGCAAGTTTCCAAAGAAGAAAGCAGTTGAAGTTCTGTTTCAAGTTCTATGTTGCGAAAATGTGGTAATTTAATTGAAAGAAAGGCTAACTTGGTCCCCACGGAGCCTTTCAAAAATGGGGCTGCTCTATGCACTACTGCTGTGTGGGAAAGCTAGGTGGTGTCTCAGATGTTCTCCTACTTAGAAATCATACTGTATGGGGGAAGGCTTCGCATTCTTCTGTAGGTGTCAGACGGTTTTCTCTGTGCTCTGTGTAGTTCAGCACTGTTGTGTTCTGGTTGCTCTTCAATGCAGAACTCTTCTAGGGCTTACATATTTATGACAACTTCAAGCCATGTGTTCCTCAGCTACTATCAGAATGAAGAAGAACTTTCAACTTCAACAGAGCCATGCTCATCGTGCCAAAACACATTGCACAGTATCCATCTTCCCGTGTACTAGATTTTGTTGTTCTGAACTCACACTGAGTTATGACTTGCTGCTTTGTTTGGGGGAATTATCCTTCCTGCCACCAAAAAAAAAAAAAAATCAACATGCTGCCTTTTATTTCTGGGCCAACGTACTGGGCTCTGAATAGGACACAGATTCATTTTGACCTTCTGATTTAGCATGTAAATTAGGATACTTGGAGCAGAAGGCTCCGTCTTTTCTTCCAGTTCCTGTGTGATGCCAGCAGATTGGTGTGAATCAAAATGGAATGTGTAGAAGCAGATACCATTTATAAAATGTCAGTTAGAGGAGGCTAACCTGCATATAAAAGTTAGCTAACTGGTGATATCAATTAGAATAGCTATCCGTGTTGCTTAATACCACTATTATCATTTTGCAATAGAGTAAAAATATAATGTAATCCCTACCCTGTTAGTTCGAAAAATCTTGTGAACCTACGTGTGTGTCAGTATTCCTTAACTGTATTTACCTGCAGAAAACCCGGAAGCTCCCGGTGGCTGGTTTGCATCTTATACACACCATTGATTTCTGGGCTCCAGGAAAAAAAATACTACATGGATTTTATGTAAAGAATCTGAATGATTAAGGGAACACTTCAAATTCCAGGGTTTTTCCCCCTGGAAAAACCTATGAACAGGCTTTCTTAATTATCTAGATTAGAGGTTGGCAAAGTATGGCCCTTGCGCTAACTCTGGCCCACTACCTCTTTCTGTATGGTCTGTGACCTAAGAATATTCTTTACATTTTTAAATGGTCATATTTCAAATGATTATTTAGGCATTGATATAATAGCCTTGACTCTCCTTCTTGGCTCTCAAAGCCTAACATATTTACTGTTTGGTCTCTTAAGAAAGAGTTTGCCAACCTCTGATCTAGACTGTGGTGATAAAACTCTGCTTAATTGCATTGCCATGATGGATACGTAGCAGGTAAAAAATGCCTTTCTGGGCCACGTTCATGCTGCCGTCAACAGGTAACTGTAGTAAGCAAAGCACCACTGCAGTTGGTGTTGTGAGTGGAGAAACTTTATAAACTAAGAAGGTTCTTAATTCCAGCTTTTCACATAAGCCACTGAACAGCCATCAGTGGAAAAGAGATGAGAGTGGTCCTCAACCTAAACCTGCATATTCCCCCCAAAGGCTGCCACAAAACCCACAGGGATTAGGGCTCATTCACAGCCACAAGGGATGGTCAGTTAGGCAAAGACAGAATGAAACAGGGATACATCAGCAAAATGGTAATTTTTGCTAATATTTTGGCCAGTGAGGATATGGGTGTGAATTTCACTTAGAAATCTACATGCCAGCGACAATAACTGAAAACAGTATTTATTAAATCTCCTAACTCCGTAAAAGTAAAACTCATGACCTTGGAAGGTAGGGGAGTAACCTTTCCTGGATTGTAAATCCAGAGCAGATCGGGCTGTGAGACTCTGGGGTCTTGAGGTCATGCAAGTTAATGGGGGGCTCTTTCGTACCAGGCAGCAGTGGCCATTTGACTCTTGCAAGCCCTATTAGCTCTGCACCTGTCGAAGGGGTGGCACCTGCTCTCTTCCCCTCAATACTTGCCACACGCCCATGGCTTTGGTGACAAAGCTGACGTCCCATCATTTTGATCTCATGAGCTTGTCCTGTCCTTAGCCTTATTTTCAATTCCACATCTCGTTAATAATGATCGCAACTCATTTCTTCACGTGCTTCAGTTCTCATTAAATTTGTGCAAGATGTGCCTGGCAGAACTTGCTTTTCTTTCTCCCTTTAAGCTGTGACGAATCTTTCAAACATGCCTTAATGAAATTCTTCAGAATCAGCCTTTGCGTCCTGGTGCCAGGCCCTGGAGAACTCAAAGCACCTGTGGAGCAAACCTGTTACAGAGATGAATGTGAACTGGGAGGCCGAGAACTCACACTTCCTGAGCGTGGCGGGTTGCTTAGACGCTCCCCGACTCACTTTTTTTCATATAAGCCAAACTGGATTTTCACAAAATCCATGCCATGCTTCCATTTGTTTAAAAGTTTGATTCTGTAAGTGACACTAAGATAGAGTGTGTCTAAGAAAATGGGCTTTATACCACAAACTTAAGTGCCTAAAACAACACAAGTGTATCATTTTATAGTTCTAGAGGTGAGAAGTCCTAAAATCAAGGTGTCCGCAGGGCTGGTTCCTTCTGGATGCTCTGGGGGGAGAATTTATTTCTTTGCCCTTTCCAGCTACTAGAGGCTATCCTCATTCCTTGGTGTGTGTCCTCCCATCATTTTGCCTTTTCTCTCTCTGCTTCCCTTGTCACATTGCCCTGTCTCTGACTCTGAGGCTCCTGCCTCCCTCTTACAAGGACCCTTGTGATTACCAGAAGAATCCAGAACAGTCTCCCCATTTCAAGATCATTAACTTAGTCACACTTGCAAAGTCCCTTTGCCAGGTTCTGAGAATTAGGACGTGGACGTCTTGGGGGGTTGGGCGGGGCAGGGAGAGGGATGGCTTTGTTCTGTCCACCACATACTCCTAACATGTCTCTGTTCAAAAACCCTTCGATCGTTCCCTGTAGCCCAGAGAGTAAACTATTTTCAAGATGCATCTTTCTTTTAAAAATAAAACAAAGACTGCAAGAAAACTGGTTATCAGGAAACTCAGTGACATGTTTAAACTTAATTGTAATAACCATGTGGAAATTTAAATTTGCATATTTTATTATTTTCCTTGGTCCTATTTTATTTTGTGTAACTTAATTTTACTAGTTCTGCTTTTCTGGAAAGAGGTTGATGATTTTATTCTTGTAAATGAATACGTTTACAGTTTTCTATCTTCCTATCTAAGGAAAAACCCAGTTCTTCCCTATTACGTCTTTCTTTCCTGTGTGTCTCCTTTACCTTCAAGAGAATGTTTCACTTCTGACACTTCTGGTCACCAAATGTGTGGAGGCTTTTTCCCCACATCGAGCAATTCTCTCTGATACCAGCTGGGTGTCCTACAATTTAATGCAATTCTTTTCTTTAAGTTTTATTTTTATTGGAGTATAGTTGATTTACAATGTTGTGTTAGTTTCAGGTGTACACCTGGGTACACATGAGTGATTTTCGCTGGGTCCGCTGGATGTCCTACAATTTAATGCAATTCTTTTCTTTAAATTTTATTTTGTATTGGAGTATAGTTGACTTACAATGTTGTGTTAGTTTCAGGTGTACACCTAGGTCCACGTGAATGATTTTTTCTGGGTATACGCGAGGAGTGTGATATACAGATCATGTGGTCGTTCTATTTTCAGTTTTTTAAGGAGACTCCATACTGTTCTCCATCGTGGCTGTAATCAATTTACATTCCCCAAAACAGCGTCGGAGGGTTCCCTCTCTCCATGCCTTCTCCCACATTTATTGTTTGTAGTCTTTTTGATGATGGCCATTCTGACTGGTGAGAGGTGATACCTCGTTGTAGTTTTGATTTGGAGTTCTCTAATAATTAGCGATAGGGAGCAGCTTTTCATGTGCTTTAAAACAAAAACAAAAACAGTGTGCATTAAATTTGCCTCTTGAAATTGGCTTCTTTTTTTTTTTAACATCTTTATTGGGGTATAATTGCTTTACAATGGTGGGTTAGTTTCTGCTTTATAACAAAGTGAATCAGTTATACATATACATATGTTCCCATATCTCTTCCCTCTTGCATCTCCCTCCCTCCCACCCTCCCTATCCCACCCCTCCAGGCGGTCACAAAGCACCAAGCTGATCTCCCTGTGCTATGTGGCTGCTTCCCACTAGCTATCTACCTTACGTTTGGTAGTGTATATATGTCCATGCCTCTCTCTCGCCCTGTCACAGCTCACCCTTCCCCCTCCCCATATCCTCAAGTCCGTTTCTTGAAGGCCTGCCCTGTTTTGAATTCTTTTTCGATTACCTACCCCAGGACTTTTCTTGAAGGCAGGTGTTCTTCACAGCCCCGCAGGCCTTGCATTGAATATGAAGTGTCCATAAGCACCTGTTGTAAAGTTGTTGTTATGGGAAATGTCCACAAGGGGACAGCATTTCCTCATGCCCCACTAGGGTTACGCCTGCAACCAGAGCCTTAGAGAAAGTCTTGTCCTTGGGTCGTAGATTTGAGTGGAATGTGTCAGAAGAAACACCCCAGGCCTTGTGTCTCCTTACTTCTTCCCCCTTACCCTTCACCCTGGCAGACAATTCCCAAACCCTGCCAAAACCGCTATGCTGAGCTTGCCGTCGTACTTAGGTGGGGAGACTCCGAGGAAGGAGGCTGCCCGTGGGAACCCCACCACCAGGAGACTTGGAGACCAGGGGACCTTTCAGAGCCCTTCCAGCCCAGAGGGTCCACCATCCTTTCTGTGCCCTAGGCTTGCTTTAGCTGTAGGAGGGCCCGCCTGCATCTGGAGATTGTGGTCCCATCCGCAGGGGACCAGGCACTCCAGGTCCAAAGGGGGCTCATTTGCAGGCACATCCTCCCCAGCTCCCTCTGCCCCATGACAGTCCAGCCTTGGAACCCAAGGCTGCTCCGGCTCCTGGGATGTGACACCAGCCCAGGTCACTGAGGCCTGAGGGGAATACTGTAGGCCTTCCTTCCCCGCTCCCTCCCTTTCTTTTAAAATTTTTCTTCTTATTTTTATTGGAATATAATTGATTTACAATGTTGTGTTTGTTTGGGGTGTACAGCAACCTGATTCAGTGATACATATACATATCTCTATTCTTTTTCAGATTCTTTTCCCATATAGGTTATTATCGAGTGTTGAGTAGAGTTCCCTGTGCTATGCAGTAGGTGCTTGTTGATTATCTATTTTATATATAGTAGTGTGTATATGAAATTGATGCCATTCTGACACAGTTTTCCCAGAGGTATGGTCAGACCTCACCAGTTAAGGGCTCAGCCCCACAAGACTGCCCCCTGGCTGCCCCCATGCACACCTCAGACATCAGTTGCAAGCCCAGGTTATTTTGACTAACTGGCAAGAGATTGGAGGTTCTAACAGCCCTCTCCTCGGGTTCAATTCATTTGCTAGAGCAGCTCTCAGGACTCAGAGAAACACTTACCAACATTTATTAGTTTGTTAAAGGGTATAATAAAGGATGCAGATGAACATTCAGGTGGAAGAGATGTGTAAGGTTAGGGTTGGGTACGGGGAAGGGTCAGTGCTTCCTTGCCGTCTCCCAGCTGCTCCCAGCCCCTCCACATGTTCAACCAAGAAGCTCTCTGAACCCCATCCTTTGGGGTTCTTATGGAGGCTTCATTATGTAGCCATGATTGATTAAATCACTGGCCACTGGTGATTGAACTCGATCTCCAGCCCTTCTCCCCTCCTCAGAGGTTAGGGGATGTGACTGGAAATTCTGACCCTCTGATCATAGGGTTGGCTCCACTAGCAACCAGTTCCATCCTATGTACAGTCCACAGGTCACCTTATTAGCATAATAAAGGACACCTTTATCACTCTCAGCACTTAGGAAATTCCAAAGGTTTGGAGAGCTCTGTGCCAGAAATGGGAACAAAGACCAAATATGTATATTTCTTATGATAAATCACAATATCACCTTTCTGTATATAGATTTTAAAAATACTGAGTAGCACCCCTATTTTCTTTTTGGAAGTAGTAAGGTATTGGAACCCTACAATCAGGCCTTTGCTCCCCTATAGTTTGGCCAAAAAAAAAAAATTTTTTTTTTCAGCTCCATCCCCTAGTCACCAGCCTATATAAATCTGCAACCAGCATGTGGTTTCTTTAGGGTATGGAGGTTTTGTAAATTTTTTCATATAATTCCTTGTTTTATTTAGGTCTCTTTCCAAGTGGCAGAAACTCATCCAGTTTGTCTTGAGCAAAAGGGGCACATGGTGGCTCTTGCGAAGGCAGAGTCTGCTGTGTTTAGAGCTCGATTGAGCTTCAAACAATCGCTCCAAGATGCAGTTTTTCTCTGCTTTTTGCCTCTGCTTTCTTCTGGATTTTATTTTTATTTTTAGGGTCCATGTGGTGGCAAGAAAGTAGCTCAGTCCTTACATCCATTCCAGTTTCATTGTCATGGGATGGAGCAATATACTTGTTAGTTGGGTATATGACTGGGTTAGCTCTAACTGGGCCTGCTTGGGTAGACTTGAACTCATCACTAAACCAATTATTGTTTTTGTTTTTTGGTTTTTTTAATGTTACTGAAGTATAGTTGATTTACAATGTTGTGTTAATTTCTGCTGTACAGTAAAGTGATTCAATTATACATATATATATTCTTTTTCATATTCTTTTCCATTATGGTTTATCACAGGATACTGCATATAGTTCCCTGTGCTATACAGTAAGACCTTATTGTTTACTAAACCAATTATTGTGACACGGGGGGCAAGTGCAAGGCACTGACATCTTAGGTTTGGGTCATAGGATCTGTAACTGGAGCTGGAAGGTAGGGCCCCGCCTGAATCATGAGATTGAAAATAGGGAAGGCCTTTTACTGAAGGAGAAACAGGCTCTTACTAGCATGGAAGGCACTGGATGCTGAGTGGCCCCAAATTAACAGCTGTTGGAATTGGCCCATCTAGAATGCTTTCTGCCTTCTCCGTTATTAGTATCTGTACCTGTTCTTTAATGTCTAGCTAAAACTTTACCTCTTCTCAGAGTCCTTCCTGCAGGACTCCCAGCACAAAATGATCTGAAATTTATCTGATTATTTATGAGTCTGTCCATTCATTTAACAAACATCTAAAGTATGTTCATCTCTCAGACCCTGTGTGCTGAGCACAGAAATGCTGATTATTTCCTCTGAGGGACTTACTATGTAGTGGAGGTGACTGGCATTCCACAGGTAATTATAGGTGTGATGAGTGTTACAGCAGGAGAAGGGGTGGGAGAATTTAACAGGAACGTTTAGTCTGCGGGATCTGAGAGGGCTTCGGTGAGGAGGTGTTATTTAACGTGGATCCCAGAATTACCTAGATACAGATGAGGATTTTTTAGGATAAGGGGAATGGACTGTTGTAGATGGGAGGAAGTAGAAAGGCCCAGAAACTGTCATACACCAAGGGTCTCAAAGTCCTCTGTCTGGGAGGATGAATCATTGAAAGAAGCCGGCCAGGATGAGGACAATGCATGTTGGCAGCGTTGTGAGTCAAAAGGCTATTTCAAGTCGCTTTGTCCTCTCAGCTCTAGTCCAGGTTGCCAGATCTTCTGTTTCTGAAGAGTTTTTATTTCACATTTGCCAATTCAAAATTTTTGGCAATGGATTAAAATTTTAAAAACACTGTATGGGCAGAATAAAATTCTGCGGGCTAAAGTGGTCCTTTGTCTAGGTTTGCTACCTCTGCTGCACGTGAATCTGTTCAGGTAGTTAAAACCTGTAATCTCTGGACTCCACTCCCAAGAAGTTCTAACTTGAGATCGCTGGGATGAAGCTTTGTTTTCCCAATTTTTAACCAGTGTTCCTTCCATGAGATTCTTTTGCTAATGTTTTTAAGCCCATGCTTTGAGAAACACCATTAAAGGAAATGAAAGAAATTTAACAGAACTAGACTGTAGAACTTGGGAAGGAAAGAGAAGCAAAGTCTGGTCCTACAGACCTTATAGGATATGGCGTGTGAGGTTTGGATTTTATCCGGAATTTAATGGGAAACCATTGAAAGTTTTAAGGAGAAAAGAGTGTTTTGCTAGAGTGGGCTTGATACTGGCTCATGAAAGCTGATTGTTCCTTTTTCAAAATTTGTGCAAGCAACTGGTTAAACCATTGGTAGCTTGAAATCTGCCATGGTGGGACTGTTTGCACTGTGGAAATCGGCAAGTGCCACAAGTCACTCTTCCTACCCTTGAGAGGGTTGTTAAATACTTACCATACGTCATTGAGTGTGTTCATCAAATTTCTATGTTTGTATTTATATGTACATATGTATATTATATATATATTTATTTTTAAAGATGGCACTTAAAAAATTATTTATTTGGTTGCACTGGGTCTTAGTTGCAGCTCGCCAGCTTCTTAGTTGTGGCTTTCCGGCTCCTTAGCTGTGGTATGTGGGCTCCTAGTTGTGGCATGCAAACTCCCAGTTAAGGCATGCATGTGGGATCTAGTTCCCTGACCAGGGATTGAACCCAGGCCCCCTGCATTGGGAGCACAGAGTCTTAACCACTGCTCCCCCAGAGAAGTCCCTATATATATTTAATATATAAAAATATATTTATATAGTACATACATTATATATATATATATACATACACATGTAGACTCACATGTATATAATTTCAAAGACCCATCTGGCTGCATTGTGGCGAGTGGATTGGCGAGGGCAAGATGGAAGATGTAATAGTCTAGGTGAGAAATTACGATGGCAGAGGAAAGAGATGAGTAACTCGATGTATAAGCTTTTGCCTCAAAACTTACGGCTTAAAACATGAGCATTTATTCAGCTCACACTTCTTCTGGACAGTTCTCTCGGTTTGTGACAAGCCATTGGTTTGACTGGGTTTACCTGTCTGAGATCACTTGGAAGGTCAGCTAGGGGCTGACTGGTCAGGATGGCTCTACTTACTTGTCTGAGGTTGGGTGGCTGCTGGCTGGGTGAGGGGGTGAGGGGACCACGTGTCTCTTGTCATCCAGAATTATCCAGGGCTTGTTCACAGGGCAGCGAGTTAAAAGAACAGCAAGAAGGCAAGTCTTAACACGCAAGTGCTTTTTCACTGTTTGCTGATGTCATATTGGCCAAAGCAAGTCACAAGTCTAACCCTGATTCAGGTGTGGAAAAAGACTCCAGCTCTTGATGGGAGAAGTTACGAACTCACATTGCAAGGGCACAGATGAAGGGAGGGGAGGAATTTGTGGCCAAGTTGGCAATCCACCATGATGGATTTATGAGGTAGGAGACAGTGTTGTCAGGGCACTGGTGATTGAATGTGGGAGGTGAGGGAGAAGTAAGAGTGAGGCACAGTTAGTTAACTTGTGTGTTCATGTCATCTGCTCCCAACCAGAATATACATACAGGACAGAGAGCATTATAAAGTGTAAGAAACTATTGCCCAACACCTTGAACGGTGATTTCTACCTCTTAGGCACATATTTGCTGTCTAATTAAGTAAAATCATCCTCTTCTCAATTTTGTCACCTGCCTGAGTTTGATCAAGTCATAGCACCAGTTTTGCTACACATGGAATCTTACTTCATGTTCTTCATTTCCTTACAAATAAACCTTGCTCAGAACTTCGCTGTTCCAGAAAGTCCTACCTGAAAAATAACATGTACACACCCTGGTTCTTCCTGCCGTGATGCATTTGATAATCATGTACGTTGAGATCTCGCTCTTTGGCCTCGGTCCTTTGTGTGTGTACGTGTATAGGTCAAGATGATTTGTAATTCTACTAACAATATACAGTGTTGTGATGTCCGCTGTTATATTTATCCAGTGAATGGAGTAGAGAAGCTTGTGTGCTCCATGGGGATGGGATCTCTTCCACTCAGAGCTACATCCCTGGTGCTTGCAACGTGTTGGATACACGGTGGCCTGCAAATACCTATTCGTTGAAAGAGGGAGCCCTTGGGATTTATTCTGTAGTTCATGGACTCATATATCTGACTTTCTTCTCTAAACAAGAATGCGGAAGCACATCAGAAAACCAGCTTCCTTTCAAAGGCTACTTCCTTTGCTCCTCTAATTCCTCAGGAATTTCCATATCTGGAGAAACACTTCTGCCAGAAAAGTGTGTTTTATGCTTGTTCTTTCTGTAACCTTCAGTTCTTGTCCAAGTCACAATAAAAATCAAAGTATGTTTTTGAGTGCTAGTAAAGCACTTATAGCACTCTGAATTTAATTTTTCAAAATTAATTGTGATTTCCCTATTGAAGCATAAACCTGATTCAAAAGCACAGGCTTAGTTTAGGCTGTATAACTCTTGGTAGCCTATGTTTTTTCATCTGCATCAACACTTGGTTCTACAGTAGCTGTATTTTTTTTTCCTCTCTTTGTCTTTGATGCGGTCAATTCCTGCTGCTCTTTGCCTTAGTGGGGTTAAGTGGATGATCATTAAAAAAAATAAAAAAAGAATCAGAGTCGTTCGGCCACATTCAATAAAGGGGTTACAGCATGCTTTCTGAGGGATGGAGTGTATGTGTGTGTGTGTGTATATATATATATATATCTCCCCACCCCTTGATTCCAAATGATTAACAAAGACATCTTCTTGGCTCTCAGTTACCCTTATAACTTCAGGTAGGCCTAAGCCGTTCACTAAGATCAATACATAATGTGGAATATTGAAAGAAATGTGAAGAAAGGAGGGAGCCATGGAAAGCAGGGAGAAGTGATATGGAAATGGAAGGAGATGGAAGAGCAGACCAGTGGCCAATCGGGGGAAGGAGATGAAGTCATCTGAAGGCCAGAGCTGTCCCTGTTATTTTTATTTAATTGCGAGTGAGGATCTTTAAAGTTACCTGTGTTACTTTATAATAATGCAGCATGTATTTAACATGAGTCAAATACAGTGATCTTTATACACCCTGTAGCTTTTCAAAGTACAAGGTAAGAAAGGAAGACAGCCGGGGTGAAGACAGACCTCCCCGTGTTAGTGATGAGTTCTCCAGGCAGGGGTAAATCGAAGGGAAATAAATGACACAAAGCGGGGCTTCCCTGGTGGCGCAGTGGTTGAGAGTCTGTCTGCCGATGCAGCAGACACGGGTTCGTGCCCTGGTCTGGGAAGATCCCACATGCTGCGGAGCGGCTGGGCCCGTGAGCCATGGCCGCTGAGCCTGCGCGTCCGGAGCCTGTGCTCCGCCACGGGAGAGGCCACAACAGTGAGAGGCCCGCGTACCGCAAAAAAAAAAAAAAAAAAAAAAAAGACACAAAGCAACTGGTGCCGTCTTTCCTTAGCTTGTATTCATGGAGAGTGACTCCTTATAACGTGAAGTCTGTATTCTCATCAATGGCAAAATCCATTGTCATATGCCTACCAATGTTCAGTAAAAGATCCTAGAACTTTCAAGAGCACCTTTTATTCCAAAGAGAGGAGTTTGAAAAAATAACGGGTTGCACAGGTCAGAATCCTAGCAGCATCTCAGGGAATAAGAGGTGTTTATGTCCCATTGATTGGGACAACCTGCCCACTTTTATTTATTTTTTAAAGTTTTTTTTTTTTGGTCGCGCCATGCGGCTTGCGGGATCTTAGTTCCCCAACCAGGGATCGAACCCAGGCCCCCTGCAGTGGAAGCACTGACTCCCAACCACCGGACCACCAGGGAACTCCCTGCCCACTTTTAAATGACTCATCGGGGACAGGGTGTAAGTGGAGCAGCTTCACCATTCCAGTGTCTTGACTTTTTTTTTTTTTTTTTTTTGATTACGCCGTTAAATACAGTGAGGCTACCTCTTGAGTTATTATGTAGATTGGCAGGTAAAGATGGCATTTTCTGAATTTCACTTTATCTGATTTGGAATCCCACTTTATGTGCTTACATTTGATTCATTGTTGTAGAGTGAATTAAACTTGCATATGAGGTGGAGTTTTTAAAATCCATAACTCAGGCACAGCAATAAAAATGGCAGCTCCCTTTTTTAAAAAACTGGCTCAAAGTCTCACTCATTCCTTTTGCAAAAGATCGTAATTGTTACTCTCTGTGAAGTTCAGCTAACTGTTTCAGGAGAGCATTGGTTCATGCTAAATGTTTCTAATGTTCTCTTGCTCAAAATTAAAATGCCATTTTTGCCATTTAGCTTTCTGACTAATCATTGCCTAAATGGCTGTTGGATTTCCAAATTGGGCTGCCTGTCTCTGAACTATCAAATAGGATTGCTTATCTGAAAGGGTTTGCTGCAAACCCAAACCCTGAAACGAATTACAAGCAGGCAATTAAAACAGAGGGCGTTTTTCAGTAGAGCAGTGATCATCTGAGTGCACTTATTGGGCCTGTATTCTCTTAATTATGCAGTCTGTTTAGTGGAATTTAAAAACAATAGTCCAGTCTCCTTTTCTGTTTAGCAAATGTTGGGGTCATGCCCACGGACTATCTTCTTTTTTCTGAACTTTTCAAACGATCTCATTCGAAGATCTGTCTCCCAGTGGAGGTTTTGGATAAGTCAGCTTCTACTTCCCTGACATCAGAGAGCGATTAACTGCCTGTATTTGCTTGCCAAACTTGAGATGCTTTGCGAGGTCCAGAAAAATAAAAGCAGAAATATAGGAAAAAAGTAATCCCACTATTAAGAGACAGTATAACCCATTGATCTCACAGAAGTAGTAGCACAGCTGTACAGGGATAATGAAGAGACTGAGGAGGCTTTTTACCTGTGTGTAGATGGCCATCAATTGAATAGAAATATGAAAGTGTCAAACTCATTTCATTTTAGTGTTTGAGATTCTGCTCGAATTTAAGATGAAAGGTCTGAGTTTCATTAGGAATGGAAGCAAAGTTGTATCTTCAGAACACATTTTGTTCATTATAAATGGCATTTCTTTTAATCCAGTTAATTTGAAAACATTTTAGATGAAAATTATTGCTTCGTGAAGAACAACGATTATAAAATGACATGAGCAACTTTAGAGCATTTTAGGAACCTAGAAGATTTTCATGAACCAAAATCAGGGCAAGAGACAGCATAAATCAATCTGATTTTTTTCCCTGAAATTTTGAAAGCTTTGCAGGGATTTATCTTGGGGGTATGAGTGCATCGTATTTTGAATTTCAAAGAAAGAATGTTATCTCACTGTTAGAAAAAGCCCTTCATTCCATTGTCTTTTGTAGACGTTTGCAAAGTTTGCTGCATGCTAGGATCATCAGGGAAGTTTTTAAAAATCCTGATGCTCCGGTCATATCCCAGACCATGAAATGAGGATACATGCCACCAAAATTGAAATTTCGTTTCTGTCTCTTCTAAAAAAATTTCTTTGACTTATTGAGGAAGAAAATGACTGTGAATGGGTGAGTCTACATATGTAGTTGTAGCTAATGTTCTCAACCGAAAATAGAAATAAGGTTATATTTGATATTTTCTTTCTACTAATGATGATGAGTTATCGGTTTTTTGTCTATGAACCTCTATCCTTGTTAAGTACTATTTAATAATGTGGTATCAGGCCAGCATTTCATTTTATGAATAAGTGAAATGAGCTTGCAAGGATGGATGTTGAAGGTATTTTTCGAAGAACAATTAAGATTGCTCAATACTTCAGAAACTCTAGACAACTAATGAAATCCATTGGTAGATTGTTGAGTTTTGAAAGTACCCTGATTTTTCTGCTGGTCTAAGGGTTTTGTTAGAATGTGAATCTCTGCGTTGGGGTGCAGGGGTGTGATTGACAGGAGGGATTGTAAGCTGGTGGCTTGTGAGACATATTTGGCCCAAATATGTGCTGTGTTCAGTCTGCACAGTGTTTCAGTGTGGGAATATCATGTCAAAATCCTGATTTCTAGTTTCTATCAAAATATTAGCATATCTTCTTAGACTAGGTGGTTTTAACAGATATACATAGGACATGTCATCCAAAAACAACAGAATACATATTCTTCTCCAGTGCACATGGAATGTTCTCCAGGATAGCTCATATGTTAGGCCACCAAACAATCATAATAAATTTAAGATTGAAATCATATCAAGCATCTTTTCCAACCACAGTCATATAAAACTAGAAATCAATTTCAGGAAGAAAACTGGAAAATTCAAAAGTATGTGGAGATTATATCATGTACTACTGAACAACCAATGGATCAAAGAAGAAATCAAAAGAGAAATTAAAAAATACCTTAAGACAAATGAAAATACAACATACCAAACTTAAAAGATGTAGCAAAAGCAGTTCTAATGGGAAAGTTCATAGCGATAAATGCCTACATCAAGAAACAAGAAAAATCTCAAATAAACAACCCAACTGTACACATCAAGTAACTAGACAAAGAACAAATGAAGCCCAAAGTTAGTAAAAGAAAGGAAATAATAAAGATTAGAGTGGAAATAAATGAAATAAAGATTACAAAGACAATGGGAAAGATCAGTGAAAATAAGTGCTGGTTCTTGAAAAGATAAACAAAACTGACAAACCTTTAGCTAGACTCACCAAGAGAAAAAGAGAGGGGACTCAAAATCAGAAATGGAAGAGGAGACATTACGACTGATACAACAGAAATACAAAAGATCATAAGAGACTTCTATGAACAACTGTGCCTAGACAAGAGATGCTCCCATTTGTTTCTGTGCCTTATTAGGTTATATGGCTGTTCCTCTCATTTACCTTATAGTCTTTAAGATTGCTGCTTCATGTGAGGCAGGATATAGTTTTTTTTTTTTCCTTGAGTGTCCGGTTCTTCTGATGGAAACAAATCTATATTTTTTCTTCTCCTTTACCCTCTTCAAATGATGGTGTGTTCCAACAAAGAGGAATATCATCCTTTGCTGTAGTAGTTGTCTAAGTCTGCCATAACAAAGTACCACAAACAGGGTAGCTTTAAACAACAGAAATTTATTCTATCATTTCTGGAGGCTAAAAGTCTGAAATTGATGTGTTGACAGTGCCATGCTCCCCTTGAAGGCTCCAGGGGAGTGTCCTTCCTTGCCTCTTCCGAGGGTTGTCCTTGGGTGGATGCTGCAGCACTTCAGCCTCTGCCTCCATCATCACACTCTGTGCATCTCTTTATTCACATGGCATTTTCCTCTTCTTATTTATAAGGACACCAGTCATATTAGATTAGACCTCATATTAACTTGACTACATCTGCTAAAACGTTATTTCCAAGCAAGGTCACATTTACAGGTGCTGAGGGTTAGGATTTCAGCATGTCTTTTTGGGGGACACAGTTCAACACACATCACTTGCATTGAACCGAGAGCAGAACCAGCATGACCAATGGCTCCTGGGCCATAGGTAGTGAGGTGGTTAGGGTGAAGCTCTTTTATGGACCACGTCACCTGATACCAACCCACAGTAATAGATGACTCCAGCCCAGTGACCTTGTTTTAGTTCTTTACCACATTCTTTCCTGTTTCGATCACATGTCTCTATAAGAGTCTCTGTCTATATGCAGCTGCCTTATTCTCCCATTAAGCCACTGCACATATTGAGGGTTTGCCATAAATATTTCAAAAGGAAATAAGTATGCTGTTAGGGGGTGGGCATGGATGCCAGAGAGCCGAAAGTTACCAAAGTAGGATTCCTGATGCTTTCTTCCTTCCTACATTAGTGCTGAGGTGATACAAAAGGTGGGAGAGATTCTTTTAAATGTTTTACTGATTCTGGTTCATCCTCTCCCATTTGACCCCAAGTTTCTGAATCCAATGGTTTCAGCCATTTTGCTTTATTACTGTGCCATTGTAATAGTTCCTGGTTGGTTGTTCCACTTATGTCTAATTTGAAGTCATTTGTACAATTAATTCAGGGAATCCCCATATCCATGTAAATGTGGCTCTGACTTTCCACCTAAGAATTTGCTGTGTAATGCAACTCACCTGAGTATAATCAGCCTTGTTCTTCAACACAGAAAGGGTTCTTCTTTGGTTAAATTGTAAGTATTCTCATTTTAGCTAATCTGATAGTCTCTGTCTTCTAATTAGTGTGTTTAGATCATTTACATTTAATGTAATTATTGATATATTTGGACTTAGGCCTACCATTTTATTCTTTGTTTTCTGTTTGTAACTTCTGATTTTCTTTGTTCCCCTCTCTTGCCTTCTTTGGGGTCATTTGAATAATTTTTAATACATTCTATTTTAATCTGTCTATTAGCTTTTTGGCTATATCTCTTTGCATTTTTTAAGGGATTGCTCTACAGCTTAAAAAGTACCTACTAATCTTTCACAGTCACTTTACAGTTAATATTTTGACACAATGAGCAAAATGTAGAAGGCTTACAAGCATATAGGTCCATTTAGCCTCCTTTCTTTATATTACTTTATTTATATTATATTACTTTATATATTATATATGTAATATATTATATCTATGTACATTGAAAACCCTACCAGATAATGTTATATTTTTTGCTTTCAACAGTCATCCACATTTTTAAAAATTGAAGAGGAGAGAAATAGACTATTTACTCAGATATTTACCATTTATCTGTTGCTCTTCCTTCAGTGATGAAGTTCCAAATTTCTCTCTGATATGATTTCCCTTTAGCCTGAAGAATATCCTTTAGCTTTTCTTTTAGCGAAAATCTGTCCCGACAAATTGTACTCTCCTTTTAGAGGTATGTGGTAACCATGGTTTCATTGATATGTGTGAGTATGTGTTGAATGTGTGCTTTTCTCTTGTTTCCTGATGAGAACCAAAGTTAATTTGTCCAATGGGAATTTCTTTTTTCCATGCCTCTTGTGTGCCCAGCACTGATATTCATCAGAGAGTGAACAAAACAGAAGAATAACTTTGCCCTCTTGAGGCTTACGTCATGTGTGGAGGGAGATAGGCAGCAAATAAGCAAATAAAGCATGGTGAGTCAAATGTCATGAGTTCTATGTGAAAAAATAGAGCAGGGGTCAGAGATGGACTTTTAAAAAGGTTGGTAAAAAAGATGACCTCTCTGAGAAGGGAATGTGAGAGTAAAGACTCAAATCAGGTGAAGGAACCAGCCCTGATAATATCTGGGGGAAGAATGTTCCAGGTGAGGGAACAGCAAGTACAGATGTCCTGAGACAGAGGATGACTGGTATGTGTGAGGAGCAGCAAGGAGGCCAGTGTGGCCCTGCTAGTGAGGAAGAAGGGTGGTGAGGCATGCAGGAATAGTGCCAGATAGGTGAAGATGTGGCCATAGAGATGGTACTGTGAAAAAGATTTAAGAAAGACCAACCATTTGTTACACCACAGCATGAGACTGATGTAGGGAAAGCTGTATTTTATATTTAATACTTCATTCTTCTTGGGCTATAATAAAGGTCAGAAAACTCAAATACCTAAGACTAGTCTTGTGTTCTACTGAAATATGTTAAGTGTAGGCCTAGCATTGCAATCTTCCAATTTTGCCGAACAAGCTGGAGATAGACCATTCAGTTACTTGTCTCGACTTGTAAATACTGACAACTGAAAAATTACAAATGTTTTGGAGCTCTGAGCCAAACATAACACCCATGGGCCAGAATTGGGCTGCCTTTGTTTAAGTGCTGGCCTGGAAGCTTTGTCGTACAATAAGCAGCTCCATTCCACCGCTCTTTAAAGAAAACAGTAGTTTGTGCATCGATTATTGTAAATCTGATTTGCGCTCCTATGCCCTCTTCTGTTTAATGTTGTAGTCAAGCACTATATACCACAGTAACTTGGTGAAAAATGTTTTCTTTTCCGGTGTGTCTGTCTGTAGCGTAGATTAGGTGTTGACCCCCTGGTCGGGTGGGTCGTGGGCCTCCGGTTTGTAAGTGGTTCAAGGATGAGTCCGGTGACGCCTCTGGGTGTCCACTCGCCCTTCTTTCCTCCTTACGTGGCAGATTTTGGACATTCATCTGACTTTATTGCCGAGAGGTTTATTACACTTAGCACAGCTTTCTCTACAGCCTGGTGATATAAGTGTGATTGTTATCTTCTCATCCTTCTTCGCTCTCCCTTTTATTAGATGAAAACCTCTGGTATAAATATGTGACAGGGAGGGCATGCATTTTTCCTTCTTCTTAGCCTAATGGATGAACAGCTGGGAGTTAATGAGCTTTTAATAGTGGGTGTAGGGGGTTAGTTTGTTGCAATTTCACTCTCCACTGAATACTCTGAGGTCTCCTTGTTTTTCTGTTTCTCTTTAACATTAGCTTTATTGATATCTGCAAACACCTGTTTAAAATTCACTCTGCATGGAGGGAACATACTGTTCTTTGGATCACCTTGGTCTCAACTGACTCTCCTTTAATTGTAAGGCTCCTGTGGAACTTCATATAAGGTTTTTATCTTCATTTTTAAGGGCCTTAAAATTGTTTTACAGGATTAAGTTTTTATTTAGCAGAGAATTTTTTAAGTTCACATGAGCATTTGTATGTATATTTTTTGACCCTTTTTATTTTTTCTACTCTGACCTTAAAGGCAAACAAGACAAAAGCCTTTTTCCACTCATATATTTTGTAGCAATGTTCTTAGCCTTTATTTCTCATTTATCCTTTTCCTTTAAATTAACTTTTCTTCATACCTATCCATTGTAAATCCTGGGTCATAAAATGATTTCCTGTAGCTTAAAAAAAAATCATTAGTGATAATACCCAACTTTTATGCGGTTTATGCATTACTATATAAACCTTACAAATCACTTTCAATGCATCTGCATTTTCTCATTTAGTATTCACAAATATCTTCTGAGGTGAGCCCGACAAGTATTATTACCACTTTACAAAGTAGAAAACCAAGACTGATGGTCAAGGTTAAGTGGTTATAAAAGCTAATACATGTAAATAGTAAAATTTGAAACCGTACTAAGGATACACAAGTTTCCCTACCTAGAGGTAAACATAATTAACCATTTTCATGCATTTCTTCCAGTAGTTTTCCATGCATGTTCAAACTTGTCTATAGTTTTTTTTTATTTTTCCCTTAACAAAGAAGATAATGTTCTCCATAGTTCTGCAACTTGCTTTATTTACTTAATTGTGTGGGTGGAAATTGAACATATATGATCACAGGTCCTGCAGCTTTCCCTCCCACATTGTGGGGACTTAGCATAGTTTATTTAACCATCCCCTACTGGTGGACATTTAGGTTGTTTACAGTTTTTTAGAACTAGGGAAGAGGACTGGTCTGAAGAGACTTGTACATGATCTTCGCGTATATATTGGAAATACGCCTGTTTCTAGACAGATAGGCAAATTCCTAGGAGTAGAATTGCTGAGCTATCAGGTAGATGCCTTTAAAATTTTGATGCATATTTCTAAAGGTGTCCTATTATTTCACTACAATATTTACACAGTATAACAGTGTACACGAAAGATTACACCTTCCCTTACAACTAGTCTAATACATTAAATCATAAAGCTTTTTTAAATTGACAGTCTGAGTTGTTTTAATTTGCATTTCTTTAATTAGTGAGGTTGATCATCTTTTCATATGGTTATAAGCAATTTGTATCAGTATTTCATTTACAGTTCTCTGTTCTGTTATTTATGTTTTTTTTATTCTCTTAATAACTTTAAGAGCCCTGTGCACTGAAGAACACATCTGTCCTGTTGCAACTATTTTCCCCAATTTATCATTTGTGTTTTGACCTTTTTTTATTAAAAAAAAAAAACCAATTTTTATTACAAGAGTAAACGTGGTCATTATGATACCGACCAGGGTTCTTGGTCTTCCCCATCAACAGAAGTTGACTAGAGGCCAGACAAGAAATAGGGGCAAGGCTTTATTGGGGCCCCTGCTGCAGCAGCGGGGAGACAAGAGCAAACAACAGGTGCCCTTACTTGTTCTTTGAGGGGAGGCGAGCTTGTTCCTTACATGGAGTGAGGGTAGGGGTGTGTCCAGGGGTCGGGCCAGAGGGGTAGCTTAGGTGTTTTGCCCACCCCTTAGGTGCTGTTGTGTGCAGGGGGCATGCACAGTACCCTGCTTTTGCTCCGGACACCCTGATTCTGCTCCAGGCTCTTCAAAAGTGGCAGTTGGGTCTTTAGGTCTCTTTGTATCTTTTGGGTGCAGAATTTGCCCCAACTGCATGCACACAGTTATTTTTAGTCCCATGTAGTTTCTCTGTATTTTGTTGCTGGAGGAGAGGTGTGTCCAGGTGCAAGCATTGCAGCACTGCGGCAAAGGGTCCCAGGTCCCAGCCTGTCTCAATTATAGGATTAAAGTTGGGAAAATCTGAAAAGCAAAAAGAAGAAAATGAAAGTCACCATAATTCTGTCATTTAGTGACCACTTTTGTTTTTTCATAGAAAGTTCTAGTCTTTTTCTGGTATGCGTGTGTGTGATAATTGTGTTTCAAAGTTTGTTTTATCTTGCAGTTTCTGGAGCTACCTGGCGTGTCAAAAAACTAGGTGGGAAGCTCTGAAGCAGATCCATTAACTTGTTTGTATCACCTCCCTTTTTCCATTTCTTTAAGAAGGAAAATCCTCAGTGCTTATGAGGATCCTTTTCTCGTTTCTCTAGGGAGGGTGTAAATGGGCCTCTCCCTGTTAGATCTTTGCTCACATGGTTGAAGCTCCCAAACTGGATGGAGCTCCTTTGTCTATATTTGTCTGATTCTGAGACTGTCTGACTTTGTTTTGGTTTGTTGTTGGGGACGTAATTATTGGACTTAAGGATCACTCTCTGCCTCTCAGCTTGCATTGTCTTTTTTTTTAAAGTCAGGTTTATTAACACATAATTTACATATACACAATTACCCTTTTCAATGTACAGTTTGATGAGTTTTGATAAATATATATAGTTTGTTTAATCACTGTAATCGAGATACAGAAAATTTCCATCACCCCCAAAATTATCCTTGGGCACTTAGGACATCTACCCTGTCCCCCAACACCCAGCTCTGATTTCTGTCCTTATAATTTTGCTATTTCTAGATTGACATATAGATAGAATCATACAGTATGTAGACTTCAGAGTCTGGCTTCTTTCACTCCCATAATGCACTTAACATTCATCCATGTTGTTGTGTATCAGTAGTTAATTCATTTTTATTGTTCAGTAATAGTATTCCATTGTATGGATATACCACAGTTTGCTTATCTATTCACCAGATGATGGACATTGGGGATGTTTACACTTTTTGACTATTATGAAAACAACTGCTATAATCATTCATATACGTCTTTGTATAGAAATATGCTTTCATTTCTCTTGGGTGAATACTGAGGAATTAGATTGCTGGGTTGTATGGTAATCATATGGCTAACTTTGTAATAAACTGCAAACTTGCCTCCCATAGTGCCTGTTACCATTTTGCATTCCCACCAATGATGTATGAGAATTCTAGCTGGTCCTCATTCTCAACAGCAGTTGCTTTTGTCACTTTTATGATTTTAGCCATTCTAGTAGATACCTAGTGGTATCTTACCATGGCTGTAATTTGCATTCCTCTGATAACTGTTGGTGTTGTGAATACTGTTAAATTGTCTATTGGTAGATTTTCTTTGTTGAAATGTCTCTTTAATGTTGTGTCTGTTTTTCAGTGAGAGGATGTGTTTATTTTTTTGCCTTATTATTGAGTTGGAAGAGTTCTTTATATATTCTAGATAAAAGCCATTTATTAGATATGTTTTCCAAATTATTTTTCCCAATATGTGTCTTATAATTTAATTTTTAAATGTTTTTTGATGAGTTTTTAATTCTCAAGGGGTCCGTTTTATCTATTTTTGGTTCCTGGCATATAATTTTGGTGTCATAACAATCCATTTCTAAATCCACCCTAGTGGAGATTTACTCCTATGTTTTCTTTTTTTTTTTTCCCTCTTTATTTTTTTTTAACATCTTTATTGGAGGATAATTGCTTTACTATGGTGTGTTAGTTTCTGCTTTATGTCAAAGTGAATCAGCTATATGTATACATATATGCCCTCCCTCTTGTGTCTCTCTCCCACCTCCCTATCCCACTCCTCTAGGTGGTCACAAAGCACTGAGCTGATCTCCCTGTGCTATGCAGCTGCTTCCCACTAGCTATCGATTTTACAGTTGGTAGTGTATATATGTCCATGCCACTCTCTCACTTCGTCCCAGCTTACCCTTCCCCCTCCCCGTGTCCTCAAGTCCGTTCTCTACATCTGCGTCTTTATTCCTGTCCTCTGCCCCTAGGTTCTTCAGAACCATTTTTTTTTAGATTCCATGTATATGTGTTAGCATACGGTATTTGTTTTTCTCTTTCTGGCTTACTTCACTCTGTATGACAGACTCTGGGTCCATCCACCTTACTACTCCTGTGTTTTCTTATAAAAGTTTTAAAGTTTTAGCTCTTATTGGTTTGCTAGATTTTAAATGCACATTTACATCTATGTTTATGAGAGATATTGGTCTGTGATTTTCTTTGATTATAATGTTTTTGTTTGGTTTTGGCATCAGGGTAATGCTGGCCACATAAAATGAGGTAGTTAGTAAATGTTCCCATATCTTCTGTTTCCTTTCAGGGTTTATGTAGAATGAGTGTTAATGCTTCCTTAAATGTTTCTAGAAATTCAGCAGTAAAATCATCTAATATCTGGTTTTCTTGGCAGGAAGGTTTTAAAATAAAAATTCATTCTCTTAATTAGGTATAAGGATACTCAGGTTATCTATATCTTTTTGAATGAGCTTTGGTAAGTTTGTGTTTTTCAGGGCATTCTTCTGATAAGTTATCAAATTTACTGGCATAAAGATGTTTGTAATATTCACTTATCCTTTTAATGTCAGTAAGACCTGTAGTGATGTTTCCTCTTCTGTTATTGATATTGGCATTACGTATTTTTTTCTCTTTTGTTCTTGATCATTCTGGGGAAATTTAAGAAGTTAATTGGCCTTTTCAAAGAGCAAACTTTTGTTTTACTTATTATCCCCTATTATTTTTCTGTGATCTCTTTCATTACTGTATGCTCTTGTTATTTTCTTCCTTTTGCTTGCTTTGGGTTTAATCTGCTTTCCTTTTTATAGTTTCTTCATATGAAATCATAAACTTTCAACTTGAGGCTTTTCTTTTTTCTTAATACAGGCACCTAGTTATATAAGTTTACTTGAGCTAGCTGTGTCCCACAAATTTTTGACATGTTGTGTTTTCATTTTCATTCAACATGTTTTTGATTTAATTCTTGTGATTTATTTGACCAATTAAACAATGTGTAGTTTAATTTCAATAGTTGGAATATTTTCTAAATATTTTTCTGTTACTTATTTCTAGTTTAATTCCTTTGTGGACAGAGAACATACTTGGCATGATTTCTGTCTTTTTAAGTTTTTAGAGATTTTTTTTAAATGGCCTAGAATATAATTTATCTTGGTGAATGTTCCATGTGCACCTAAAAATGTGTATTTTGATGTTCCCTGGAGTTGTTCCATAAACGTCAGTTATGCTAGTTATTTTTTATTGATTTATTCATTACTAGTAGTAGAGGTTTGAAGCTTCTTTTTATAATTGTGAATTTTTCTCTTTGTTGCATGAGTTTTTGCTTTGTGTATTTTGAAACTTTGGTATTGGATGCATACACATTTAGGATTATTATGTCCTCTTGATACATATTAACCTTTCTATGAGCACAAAGTTCCGATTTTTACTTCTAGTAATATTACTTTTTCTGAAATTCATGTGGTCTAATAATAAATAGCTACTCCATTCTTTCATTAGTGGTGTATTTTTGCATGGTATATTTTTTCCATCCTTTTCCTTTTAAGCAGTCTATATCTTTATATTTAAAGTAGACAGCATATAGTTGGGTTTTGTTGTATATACATTCTAACAATCTCTTCCTTTTAATTGGTGTATTTAATGACTTATATTTAACATTTATATACATGTTTGGTTTTAAATCTAGTACATTATTTTTTTCTCCTTCTTTCATATGTTTTTAATTTCTTTTTTTCTCTTGCCTGTTTTGAATTGAGTATTTTTCATGATTGTATTTTTCCCTCCATTATTAGTAATTATCTATGCCTTTTTCTCACACAGTTTTTTAGTGGTTATTTTCACCTGGCCTACACTATCCAAATTGATAGGCACTATCCATGTACGGCCAGTTAAATTTAATTTTTTAATTAATTAAAGTTAAATATAATTCCCATTTCATATCCTTAGGTGGACTAACCACGTTTCCCGTGTGCAGTATTCACATGTGGCCAGTGGCTACTGTATTGGGTAGGACAGATTTGAGACATTTCCATCATCAAAGAATGTTTTCTTATATAGTACTGCTCTGGCGTTGAACATAGATAAGTTTAATTTCTCATAGTCTAGCTTTACATAATATACCAACCCATGTACAGTGTAAGAGCCTTACCGTAGTGTGCTTTCATTTCATCCATCTTTCGTGTGATGGTTTAAACCCTTTAATATATTGCTATTTTTGCCTTTGATGGTCAGTTATAATTTAAAGAGATTAAAAGTGAGAAAAATATCTCTCATATTTAACTACATTTCTACCATTTCCAACACACCTTATTTATCTGTATGAATCCATATTTCCATCCAGTGTTAAATGCCTTCTCCCCAGAGAAACTCCTTGATTTTTCTGTTTTGCTGATCTGCTGGCATTAATTTCTCTTGGTTTTTGTTTGTCTGAGAAAGTTTTTATTTTGCCTTCTCTTTTTCTTACTGTTCAGGTCACAACATATTCTAATTCTTTTCATGATTTCTTCTTGACTCAATGATTATTTAGTAGTATGTTGTTCAATATCCAAATGTTTTTCCTGCTTATCTTAGTATTATTTGTTTCCAGTTTAATTAAACTGTGTTCAGTTATCATGCTTTTTATGATTTCAATAATTCTAAATTAATTGAGACTTAATTATGGCACACAATATGGTCTATTCTGGTATACATTATTTTGGACACATATGTACGTTTTTTCTGTTGTTGAGTAGAGTGTTCTTTAAATAATAAGTCAAGTTGGTTGATAGCGCTGTTCTGGTTTTCTGTGTCTTTGTTGATTTCATCTTGTTGTTCTAATAGTTGTTGAGAGAAGGGGTGAAAATTTTCACTTTGAATGTTAGATTTATCTATTTTTCCTTTTATTCCATGACTTTGCTTCGTGTATTTTTAAGCTCTATTGTATACCCTTTAATGTTTTCTATTTCCCTCTGTTAAATTTACCTTTTTTTTAATAATGAAATGTCCCTCTTTATTCATGGCAATGCATATTGTTTAGAAATATAATCTATCTACTATTAATAAAATGATTTGAATCTTTTTATGCTTACTCTTTTGATGATCTATCTTTTTTCAGTTCAGTTACTTCCTACCTTTCTGTTCCTTAAGGGGTGTCTCTTGTAGATAGCATATATTTGGGCCTTGTTTTTATTCTGTCCTTTCTGAGAGTCTCTGCCTTTTAACTGAATTCCATAATCCACTACCATTTACTCTAAGTATTGCTCTGTTTGGGTTTGAGTCTACCAGTTTATTGTTTGTTTTTTCTTGCTCCTTCTCTTTTTCTGTCCCTCCATTTCCTCCTTCCTGTCATTTCTGAATAATTTTTTGGAATTCTACTTTAATTTTCCTGTTGTGTTTTGCCTTTGATTTTGAACACAGAATTCTGGGTTGACAGTTTTTTTCTCTGTACTTTAATGATGTTGCTCCCTTGTCTTCTGGGTCATTTTTTCTTGATTTCTTATGTGAATCTCATAATTTTTTTTGTTTTTTTGTTTTGTTTTGTTTTGTTTTTACTGAATATGAGACAGTGTGTATAGAACAGGAGACTAAGACGCTATTTATGACTAGAAATAGGCCCTTCCCTTCTTCTATCAGGCCATAAGTCGAGTCAGTCTAGTCTGTCAGTTGAGCTGGATTTGTTTTTTTCTTGTTGCTCTTATTACCCTCAGTGCCTCCGAGCCTTCCCATCCCTTCAGCAGTGGAGTGATGCCACCTTATGCTTAGTGGGGGACCTGTTTTATCAGAGCATTTTTCCCCATTGCTTCTGCTTCACCCCCAGCAGGTCCCATATACCCATGACACGTGGCAGCCTCCCTCCCTGCTCTTGTCCCCTCCCCAGTGGTAGACTGATGGTGCTCATTATTCATGGTACGTCCTGTGGGGAACAGGGCTTCTCGTCTCTTCGACTCCAGCTTCAGTCTTAGGCAGGTCCTGCATGCCTGAGCTTCAGGGGTGGGGCTTTCTCAAAGCCCTTTTGCTTCTGCTCCTCGCTCCATGGTGGCTGAACTTACTCTGGTATCTGTGGGGGAAGGTTATGTGGGCGGGAGTAGGTTGCCTGCCTTTCTCCTCTGCCCGCTCCGACCAGTGCTTCTGATCTTTATAGGATCCTGGCAATGAGTGGGTTTTCCTATGTTCCCCCCAGTGGCAAGTGGCTTTTGTCTGATGGCAGGGTGGGCAAGCACACTCAGGTTTTCAACCTCCTTGATGGTGATCACAACCTTTGTCTGGGACTGCACATAACTTCTGCAGAGTATGAGAGAAGGTTCTAGAACAGTGAGTCTTGTGTGTTCCCCAGTGGCTGCTGATCACCAGTCTGACATCTGTACCGCCTTGGGAGTTTCTCTCTGTCCTAGCCGGTCCCTAGTCTTGCTTGTGAGCACCCAGTGGAGGACCTTGGAAAAGAGTGAGTGCAAATTTCCCTTGTGCCTGGGGCTCCCCGCTTACACTGGGCCTTTAACAAATGGTTAACATTTCAGTTGTTTTCTTCTCGTCTGCTTTTGTGGCCGCCACCACAAGAAAACTTCCCCTCTTCTGACAAAAGGCACACAAGGCACACAATTCGCGTCCTCAGAGGTACTTGCCATCCTTTGGAATTCAGTTCACCCAAGTTCTTTGTGACTCTCTGATAGGCTCAGGAAACTAGTGACTTTGTAGGTGGTCTGGCTTTTTGTTTTTTATGGTGGGAGTGGCTTTCTTTTGTCGTTTTCACAAGCAGAGCCCCCTTCTGTGTTCAACTGTTTATTTTTGGTTTTGCCACATAATTTCCTTTTCAGGCAAACGTATAAGTTTTCTCCCATAGGCCTCTGAGGTTTATGTTTTGACTAGAAAGGGTGTCCTTACTACAAAAGGAGAAGAAAAACCTCTCATGTTTTCTAATAGTGCATCTCCATTTTATTATTTTATGTTCAATTCTTTCATCCACCTGGAGTGTGCATTGGCGTGTAGCATAATATATTAATTCAGATTGATTTTTTCTGAGTGGCTGTCTAGTTGACCTAATACCATTTGTTGATTTCATCTTTGACCTACTGCTTCTCACACATGTGCCATTAAGGCGTGGAAGACAGGATTCAGGTCATGCTTAAACTTTACTGGTATTCCATTTAAGCACATTGTCTTTATTTACTTTCTGCTGTTGTTGCTTGAGAGTACACAGCATGAAGAGAGTTTTCCTCTCCACAAGCAGTGCCTCTGTGTTCATGGTTTTATCTTCCTTTCCTCCAGTTCAAGAACAATTTCAAATGGGATAATACGTATTAAATACTCAGTAAAGCAGCCTCCTACTGAAGTAAGTGGTAATTCCCACCTACCTAATCCTTGGGACAGAATGAAAGAATTCTGTAATGCTAACAATATACTGTGTTAGGCATCATCTGTGAATTCCAGTGTTTTGTTGCTGATTGAACATAACAGGTAATTCTAGGAGTGAACGCCTCCTTCCAGAGGCTTCCTTTCCAAGTATTGCCACCTCTTCTAGGATGGGAGCTTGGCAGGGGGATTCCTACTAGGGGGATTCCGCTAGCCTTCCCAACATCTACCCTAGGTCTAGAGTGATCAGACTAGTTCATCTCTTAGATGAAGAAGCAAGGTCTATTTGTGTTTGGTTTCTCCTTCCAGATGCTTTGTTTCTGTATAAACACTATTTTTTTGGCAAAAATGTTGACAGCACTATTCTGATATTAGGCCATCGCTGACTCCTTGGTCCAGTTCTCTCACTGGCTCTGTGTTCCGTCATCACTGTTCTCAGTCTTCCTTGCTTCCTCTCCTCCTTACCTCTTCTTAAGCTCCCCTACTCTTAGTCTCCCTCTATCCCCAATTTCATTAAAATTCTAATGAAATTGTCTCTATTACACAATATTAATTTACCTGTTGTAGTATAAGGACAGATACATCTGGTCTTTGTCCCTGATTCCTGGCACAGGGCTTCAGAGACCCTTGGGATTTCCTGAGTGATAGGACTGCGTTTGTTATCCTAATAAGGTGACTCATTATGGGTCCCAAGATAACTTCAGGATGGAGACTGGTCACCAGAAAGGTCAGGCATGTGATCAGAAGGTTGGAGGATTTAGCCTCCTGACCTCTGGGTAGAGGAGGAGAACTGGAGATTGAGTTCACTTATATGGTCAGATTTAATCAATCATGATTGTGCAATGAAATCTCAATAAAAACTTCAGACACTGAAGTTTAGAGGAGCTTTAGAGGTTGGTGAACATACTGATGTGCCACGAGGGAGACGTGCCCTGAATCCAAGGGGAGAGGGTGTGGAAGCTCCTTGTCGAGGACCCTTCCAGACTTGGCCCAATGTGCAGTTTTTATAATAAAACTGTAATTATAAGCATAGTGCTTTGTGAGTTCTGCAAGTAGCTATGGAGAATTATTAAAGCTAAGAGGTACGTGGGAGCCCCCAAATTTGTAGCCAAGTTGTCCAGAGTGCCAGGTGACCTGGCGTCGGAAGTGGGGGCAGTCTTGTAGAGGATTTTGCCCTTGACCTGTGGGACTGGGTCAGAATTGTATTACAGTATGACCCAGTTGGGGTGGAAATTGAGTTCTTGGTCTTAAAGGGACTCCTCCTTGTTATAGGGGGCACCATGTACTCTTTTGGGAATGACTCTTCAACTTCCAGCTGAAGTTAAATCTTACTTTTTATTTTAGTAGATGCTTTCTTATCTAGGTGATTGAGACCAATAGTTGTTTGGCTAAGTGAGAAAGTCACTTAGAGAAGGAATTGTTAAAAAATGTAAAATATGCTTAAATATTTTATTTGAACTTAATACCTATAAGTATACATTGATTTACCAATCATTTGATGTTCGATTAAGATCTTTTCTTTGAGCAGGGATCTAATGTCTGAATTCCATATGGTCTTGTTGCCATAAAGCTCACCTACTGTGTGTCATCCCCAAATTCTGGGTTCTTTGTAAAAATGAAGTGTGGACCTAAGATATGTGTGAAGCCTTACAAAATTAAAGAAAAAAATCTCGGGCTTCCCTGGTGGCGCAGTGGTTGAGAGTCGGCTTGCCGATGCAGGGGACACGGGTTTGTGCCCCGGTCTGGGAGGATCCCACATGCCGTGGAACGGCTGGGCCCGTGAGCCATGGCCGCTGAGCCTGCGCGTCCAGAGCCTGTGCTCCGCAACGGGAGAGGCCACAGCGGTGAGAGGCCCGCGCACCGCAAAAAAAAAAAAAAAAAAAAAAAAAAAAATCTCTGTTACCTGCTCTTACATTTGCCTTGCCTACAATTTTTTTTTTTTTTTTTGGCTGAGCTGTGTGGCATGTGGGATCTTAGTTCTCTGACCAAGGATCGAACCTGTGCCTCCTGCATTGGGAGCACGGAGTCTTAACCACTGGACCACCAGGGAAACCCCAGTTGCCTACATCGTATTTGATTGCATTTTCACAATTTGCCTTTGAGTCTTTCCAAGCATTTGTCTTCCTTTGGAGAGGAAATAACTCTTCCAGCTTACAGAATATTCAATTAAGTCACATAATTCCAGTTACACTACAAATGGTGTCACTGTGTTTGGTAATACACTCTTAATTTTGATGAGCAGGCAGCTCAGCTGTTGCTCCCCCTGTGTGAGAGCGTTAAGTGTGCTGTGGCGATTCATCAGAAAAGTCTAGAAAGTCATTGGGTGGTTTAGTAATCACACTTAGAACAACTTGGGGCCTTTTTTGCATACTTTAGGTTGACATCTAAAAATTCTTCCTCATTTGTAAAATTTTATTGGAATATCTCTTCATGAGATGAATATTGGAGAGGGAACTGTCAATAACACCACATTTCAAACTCTCCTTTTATTGGGTGTTAATTCAGAAATGTTTATTCCTAATCCCATAGTGAGATATGGGCTGCCCAAAAGTTATTCTTTCTTTGTAAAGTTAGAGAAGGTGAGGTGGGCCTGGAGAGCAGGCATGTACCTTCATCATAGGCACATCCTACATTTTTCGGTTAAAAAGATGTTTGGAGTATAGTCTAGACATTGACTCGCTTAAAGCTGAATATGGGGGTACCCCTTGGAAAATCTGTGTATTTCTAAGGGTTCACATACCCTCATTTGAAAACTGCTATTTTAGAACATTGATCAAGAGAGCTTCGGCTTTATTGATTTCCATTTTTATAATTGATTTTATTTTCTTTAATTATAAGAATGAATCCTGGCCTATTCTGAAACTTCTCTTCCTCAGTCTCATTCCTCAGAGATAATCATTGTTATCAGCAGTGGTTTACTGTAGTGGATTTTTTTCTGACCATTTCAAAACATGTTGTCATCTACTTGCCCTGAGTGGTCACAAACTTCTGTACCCTTACAGCATTTAAAATGTATAATCCCCACAAGTTACCCCTACTTTCACCTCTCTTTGACTTTCATTCGTAAAGCCATCATGTATTCAGGTGGAAGCCATTTTTGACAAAGTCTTTTTACCTAGAATTTCATTAAAAGCAAATGAAACAAAACAAAGATCCCAAATGAACCAACAAATTAAAATCCAGGATATCAAAGGCTTGGCATTTGAATATAATTATATTTGGATTTTTAAAAATGAGTCTGAATCCATGATGAGCCTAGAGAACGGGCACACAGTCTCTTCCCTGGGTTTTCACGATATAAATATCCTACTGGCTCAGGTTTGTTGGCCGCTGATGAAGCTTTGTGTAGCGGTTATCTTCCAGTATTAGTAGTAAGCCATATATGCCAAAGAAAATCGAAAGGATGGAGCTCCTTAATTCAAGAAGAACTTACTGCTTACCATAGGGATCCAGTCATGAATAAGGGAGTTGTGTTCCCTGCCCTGATGAAACTGATAGTCTAAGAGATGGTGCCCAGAAAAAAAATGAATGTCAATTAAGTATTATTTTATACTCACTGGGATTGTCTCTTTTGTCTTGGAAGTTTTAACAAGAATTTTTAGTCAGTATTCACGTAAGGAATTGTGTATGCACACGGGTGTGTGACTGCTTAAGTAGATCTGAGAAATGCTCGTAAAGATAAATTTTCTTTTAACCTGAAAATAACTTTAGTATTCTAGAAAAACTTTACTGAAAATAGAAAGCTTACTTAGACATAGTTATCTAGTGCTAACGAGTCAGTTAATGTATGTGTACGTATGTATGCACGCATGTACGTGTATGTATGTATGCATGGATGTATGTAAGGACTTAGCTATGAATGTAAGATACTGTGGCTTTGGAAATCATCTGGCTGGTTAAAATTTCAAAATACATGATTAAATTTATCAAAGTAATACTGGTGTCTATTTGAAAAAGCATCAGCCTCACCTCTCTGTCCCTGGTCCCATTCTCCAGCTGCAAATGCTGTTTTCCTTTTTTTTTAAGATTTTATTTTATTTTAAAATTTTTATTTTATATTGGAGTATACTTGATTTACAATGTTGTGTTACTTGCAGGTGTACAGCAAAGTGATTCAGTTATACATATACATATATCCATTCTTTTTCAGATTCCTCTCCCATATAGGTTATTACAGAATATTGAGTGGAGTTCCCTGTTCTATACAGTAGGTCCTTGTTAATTATGTATTTTATATATAGTAGTGTGTACACGTTAATTCCAAATTCCTAATTTATCCTTCCCGCCCCCACCTCTCCCCTTTGGTAACCATAAGTTTGTTTTCTATGTCTGTGAGTCTGTTTTGTAAATAAGTTCATTTGTATCACTTTTTAGATTCCACATAGAAGTGATATCATATGATATTTGTCTTTCTCTGACTTACTTCACTTAGTATAATAATCTCTAGGTCCATCCACGTTGCTGCAAATGGCATTATTTCATCCTTTTTTATGGCCGAGTAATATTACATTGTATATATATACCACATCTTCTTTATCCATTTCTCTGTCGAGGGACATTTAGTTTGCTTCTGTGGCCTGGCTATTGTACATAGTGCTGCAGTGGACATTGGGGTGCATGTATATTTTTGAATTATGGTTTTCTCCAGAAATATGGCTACAAAACAGCTGCAAATACTGTTTTCTTTTTTTACATCTTAGATTTTGTTAATATCACATTTCTAAGCAATATGCATATACTGTGATTTATTGACTCAACAAGTTTAAATCTTATGTATTAAACTTCTAGATAAAGAATACATGTCCCTTCTTGGATAGTTTTATCGTTTATTTGCATGCATAAATGTTTTTAGCTTATGCATCATATCAAATTCCTTTTTGTTTCAGAGATTGTCTCCATTCTGACTGCTGCTTCCACTGTGTCTAGCTGAAAGACTGACCCTCTGGCTTTGTTTCTGTTTCATCTGTCTTTTGGATTGACTTCCTTCTTTTCCCTTGTCTCTCTCTTTTTGAGCTTTACTCTTTTGTTTCTTTTTTTTGCTACAGCATATCCTTCAGTAAATTCCTAAACAATTGGGTTCATGAAACTAAAACGTTTGAGACAATGTTTGAAAATTTATTGATAGTTTTGTTGGGTTTAGCAGTCTTTTCCTTTAGAATTTTGAAAGCATAACTCAATCGCTTTTTAGCATATAGTGTTGTTTTTGGGAAGTCTAATAAAATTGTTTTATTCTTTTTCCACATGTTAGTATTTTTCCCCTGGCTTTTCAAAGCTATTACCCTTTTGTTTTGTTTTTGTTGTTGTTATTCTGAGCAGTTTAAAATTTCATGCAGATGTATCTTGGCATAGGTCTGCTCTTCATTCTGTGTTTCTGGGCACTAACTGGATTCAAGTCCTTCTGATTTGGATATGTATTGCTTTGATGATATCCTCATTACACTTTTTGTTGTTGTTTTCTATCTCTGGAGTAGGATATTGGGACATTTGGATTGTTTTTATAAGCATTTATTGTTTGTGTTAATGATTTCCATCTCTTTATCTTCATTTTTTGAATTTTATGAGAGATTTTCATTGGTTTCATCTATTAAAAAATTCCCAAGAGTGCTTTTTCATTATCAGATTAATTTTGTTATCATAGCATTTTGCAGTACCAGATTACCTGGATTTGAGATGTGGTGTGTTGTTGTTTTTTGAATACTTGATAGATGGCTTTGTAAAGTTTTGTTTGATTCCCTTCCCTTACCTATTGTCAAAGATTTAATGAGACTATATCTCTATCTCTATATATCTATCTATACACATATGTATATGTTCTATAACTGTGAGATTTTATATATATTATAATACATATAAAACTAGTAGAGGTATATATTATATATTAAATATTAATAAACAGACTATTTGGCACATCCTAAATGTTAATCATTTCCTCCTCCTCCTTTTCTTTTGGAGTCATACTGCTACTGTTTGTACTCTTAGGTCTTTGTTCCTTGAGTTAACTCTGTGTCCTCTAGTTTTATTTTTTCTATTTTGTTTATTTTAGTGTTTTTCATATTGGAGACTTTCTCTCAGTGTCGTTCCTCCTTATAGAAGAGTGGAATCTCTGAATATGTATAGGACTTGGTGACCAGTGGAATTTGTTTTTGAGTATATTGGTGGTCAGCCAAGCCTTCTGCTTTGAGCCCCATGCCTTGAAGGACCTATTGAGGTCCTTGGAAGTGAATCAGTCTCATTCCCCCACTCCTGCTGTCTCAATCAGTCACTCCTAATTCACCTTCTTTCCATCTCCCAAAACACTATTAAATGTTTCTCACTTGTTGATATCTCCACTTTTATTCTTTGCTCTTGTGAGTTCAAATCTTTTGTCTTCCTTAACTGTCATATTTGTTGGGTCTTAGAAAGGAGAGAACATGGACATAGGTGGGTGATTTACCATTTTTTGGGAAATAAAAAATTAAAACATCTATTGAAAATTGGTTCTGCTAAGTTGCTGTTAAGGAAAGGTTCATGGTGACATGTCAGGGTAGCATATCAGAATGCTATTTTATTGATTATTCTGGGCTTAGATACTTAGTGACATGTATAACATGAGAACAAAAATAATGTTTATAAGAGTTTAAATAACAACAAATATTGTTTAGGTTATGATAAAAAAAACATGCAGCATTTTGCTGGAGTCTGTTTTAGTTAGAAGTAAAATAGAACAAAATTTTCTGAGGGAAAATGTTAAAAAATACATATATACTTTTTAGGTTTAAAATGTACAAGTGGAAGCTTATCACCAATTTCTACATGCACATAGATTTATTTATTTTTGTCCACGGAGACGGTTCTGCATATAAATTTAGTAGAAGAACGGTTAAGAAATCTATCCAACTGTGCATGAAGGGGCTTGCAGGGACTAAAACAAGTCCTTTTGTTTATTTTTAACTCTCCATTTGGCTTTATTCTAACTTTAGCATATATATACACTAGTTGTGTAACAGGCTCTTTGAAACTGAACACAGCCGTTTCACTCCTCCTTCTGTCTTCTTTTTCTTTCTTTCTCTTTCTTTGTTTTCTCTTTTTTCTTTTTCCTTTCTTCCCTCCTTCCTTTCTTTCTCTCTCTCTCTCCCTCTCCCTCTCTCTCTTTCTCTTTCTTTCTCTCTTTCTTTCACTTAGCTATCCCCCTGATTTGTGGGAGTGCTAGGAAAGGGGTGGGTGGAGCATGCCTGGGGCTGGGAAGGAAGGTGCCAGTAAATCGTAATGTCAGTTCTCTACTTCATCAGCTACCGCTATGGGAGAGGCTTTTTGCAGTCTCTCCTGTCTTTCTGCAATTATGTTCTCCTTTCAAAAGAAAAAGGGGCTCAGTCTGATCAGCTGAACATGGGGAGCCACTTTATTTGATTTCCTGTGCCCCAGTGATCCTGCTGAGTTGAAAACCTTTAAAAGTACTAGGCAATGATGAAACCGGGAGCCAGAGAGATAGAAACCGGAGGGCCCGGTGTAGTCCAGTGCAATGGAGATGGGAGTCATGATTCACATCGTTGGAGATGCCCTAAATTTGGCAGCAACAGGCTTTTAATGGGAGAGCTAAGGGTTTAAGGAGGCATTAAATGAAAACTTTTCGGGAAATAAGGAATTCATGCACCAGGTGGGGAAAAATTAAAACAAAGGTTGCTGACTGTTTCAAATCTTTAATTCAATAAATAACCGTTGGTAAGGGGACCATTATAAGGTGGATGCTTGGCTCTTAGAGGCACTTACTTTTTCCTTATTCTGAGAAGCATAACTTTTTAAAAATGATTTGAATTCAGTTCTTTGCATTTCTTCCTAGATCTTCCCAGTTTAGTAGTTATTTAAGTAGTCTATAATAATAATAGCAGTAATTTTACTGTCATACTTATTATTAGCACCACAAATATTTTTAAAATTTTTATTGAAGTATAGTTGATTTATAAGGTTGTGTTAGTTTCTACTTATAGCAAAGTGATTCAGTTTTAAGAATATATATATATATATATTCTTTTTCATATTTTCCATTCTGGCTTATCACAGGATATTGAATATAGTTCCCTGTGCTATACAGTAGGAGCTTGTTGTTTATCCATCCTATATAAACTAGTTTGCATCTAGCGCTACCAATATTTATTGAGCACTTACTATACACCAGGCAGCATTCTTGACACTTTATCTATATTAGTATTTATCCTCACATCAGACCTCTGAAGCCTTATTATTTTGTAGATATGGAAACCGAGGCAAAGAGAAGTGAAGTCACTTGTTGAAAACCTCCCAGGAGTAGAGAGATGGCAGGATAGCTATTGAAACAGAGGCACCTGGTGTCTTTAGTGACTGTAATGACTTCAAGTTATTTCTCGCAATGTTAGCGAACCCCAGCTTCTTATTTGGAAACTTCTCAAATCTAAAGAAAGGTTGAGTGAAAAGTACATCTTTAGATCCCTTATGAGATCCTATCGTATTAGAGCTGCCAATTACATACGCCTATGCCTATGCAGCTATTCTTTTCTTTTTTCTGAATTGTTTGAAAGTAAGTGGCAAACTGCATATATTTCCCAAGAACAAGACGATTCTCCAATACAGTTTGCTACTGTAATAAACTATGTGGACATAAACTAAGGCAGATAATGAATTGGGTTTAAAAATCCCATTTACCATACACACACGCAGACAGAAACTTTTTCAGAAACATGAATGATCCCAAAAGCTTTCTTCTGCCCAGTCATGTTTTCACTGTGATAGCCCTTGATGTGAAGCATGTCACCTTTTTCAGTCCATGAAGTTAGAATTAGTGAGTGACAACGTATGAGTCATCTCAGGCTGCCGTAACAAATTACCACAGACTGGGTGGTTTAAACAACAGAAATTTATTTTCTCACCGTTCTTGAAGTTAGAAGTCCAAGATCAAGGTGTCAGCACATTCATTTTCTGGTGTGGTGTCTCTTCCTGGCTTGCAGACAGCCTCCTTCTCACTGTGTCCTCACGTGGCCTGTTCTGTGTGCGTGTGTGGAAAGGGCAGGCTCTCTGGTATCTCCTCCTCTTCTTATAAGAACACTAGTCCTGTTGTGAGGGACCTGCCCTTTAGACCTCATTTAACCTGAATTACCTTCCTAAAGGCCCTATCTCCATGTACTGTCACATCGGGGGTTAGGGATTCAACATACACATTTTGCGGAGAGGGGGTATAATTCAGTCTATGACAGACGTTTTGAAGGAATACTTCTGAAATATGGGAAGATTAAGTCTACTGTAAAGTAGCATCTCAGTGTAACATGAGAAAGTATATGTTATTAATTACAGACAGCTTTTATATTATAATTAAACTGGGAACTATTTCTAGTTTATATATATAAATAATCAGAAAGACTATATATATATATATATATATATAATATGATATGTATTCATCTAATGATGAGATCCTCTCAGAGCATTTATTCCATACTTATCATCTTATCATCTTCTTATATGTATCTTCTAGTTGATGGTATTCTTGACAAAGAATGGCAAAGAGATAGTAGATTTGCTTAAGAAAAGTGTGGAGGGCAAGTCTTTAGAATATGTGTTTTTTAAAAAAAATTTATTTCTTTTACAATAGATTCTTGTTGGTTATCTATTTTAAATATAGCAGTGTGTACATGTCAGTCCCAAACTCTCAATCTGTCCCTCTCCCCAGCCTTCCCCCTGGTAACCATAAGTTCATTCTCTAAGTCTGTGAGTCTGTTTCTGTTTTGTAAATAAGGTCATTTGCATCATTTTTTTTTAGATTCCACTTATAAGCGATATATGATATTTGTCTTTTTCTGCCTGACTTACTTCACTTAGTATGATAATCTCTGGGTCCATCCATGTTGTTGCAAATGGCATTCTTTCATTCATTTTAATGGCTGAGTAATATTCCATTGTCTATATGTACCACATCTTCTTTATCCATTCATCTGTCGAGGGACATTTAGTTTGCTTCCATGTCTTGGCTATTGTGAACAGTGATGCAATGCACATTGGGGTGCATGTGTCCTTTTGAACCATGTTTTTCTCTGGATATATGCCCAGGAGTGGGATTGTTGGCTCATATGGTAGCTCTATTTTTTGTTTTCTAAGGAACCTCCATACTGTTCTCCATAGTGACTGTACCAATTTTCATTCCCACCAACAGTGTAGGAGTGTTCCCCTTTCTCCACACCGTCTCCAGCATTTATTGTTTGTAGACTTTATGATGATACCCATTCTGACTGGTGTGAGGTGATATTTCACTGTAGTTTTGATTTGCATTTCTCTAATAATTAGTGATGTTGAGCATCTTTTCATGTGCTTTGGGCCATTTGTGTGTCTTCTTTGGAGGAATGTCTATTTAGGTCTTCTGCCCATTTTTTTTTTTGTGGTATGCGGGCATCTCACTGTTGTGGCCTCTCCTGTTGCGGAGCACAGGCTCCGGACACGCAGGCTCAGCGGTCATGGCTCACGGGCCCAGCCGCTCCGCGGCATGTGGGATCTTCCCAGACTGGGGCACGAACCCGTGTCCCCTGCATCGGCAGGCGGACTCTCAACCACTGCGCCACCAGGGAAGCCCTGCCCATTTTTTGATTGGGTTGTTTGTTGTTTTGATATTGAGTTGCATGAGCTGTTTGTAAATTTTGGAGATTAATCCCTTGTCAGTCACATTGTTTGTGAATGTTTTATCCCTAGAATAGGTGTATTATTTTGAATAATGTCAGATGAAAAATTTTCTTAAGATGAATTAGGAATGCTGAGTATGGGAGATTTTTATTCTAAAAACTAAGGTAAGTGGCTGGGTTGTGTTGACGTTAGAACATATTATTGTTTTGACTTTTAATCAGTTATTGAAAAACTGTATTTGTAATTATCTATAAGAATAGGATAACAACAGTTTTCCCCACAAAGACAGTGTTCCAGGTAGATGGGAAATTTTTCTGGAGGAAAGTTGTATTTTTTTGAGTGCGGGTGGAAGGTCTTGGGCAGGAAAGGAAAAGGCAGTTGGGATAAAATTCTTAGACTGCATTAGATACGGCTTTTCAGGGAAAAATTGTAACATAGTGTAACGGATCATCTTTTATTTTATTATGGCCTTTTGCCACAGGATCATAACTGTCTACAAAAGCATTCAGAAGCTTCCCCAATTTCCCCATGAGCTGCTCTTTAGCCCTTCGCCACTTCAGCCATTCTCTTTTGTGAAGTCTTTCCAGGTGATTTTCTCCTCTTTAATTATTGGGCTAAATCTGCCATATTCTCAGTGAATGGCTTTGAGTGGTACTCGAGCAGCTCTACTATGTCACTCTCAAGGACCTTATGAAATTCTTCATCCTTTGTAACATTTGCATCATAGGATGTTTTGGACCGTCGCCGAGAGGCTCTCTGACAGCCTTGACAGGACAGTCCCTGGTGTTGAGTGGGGACTAGTTTTATGTGTGACTAGGCATATTTTTTTATTCTGATGATGTTAATGGATACTCACATAGCAATGAACACAGCTTCCATATAGACCATCCAGCACAAGGGTGGCACACAGAAAATTGGAAAGAGGAGGGTTATAAATGAACTGTCTGTGCTCCTAACAAATGCCTGCCTCTTCACTTAGGTTCCACCCATTACCTCCTGCCTACTCAGACATCTCTCTAGCAGCTTTCCCTCTCTATCAGATTTTTCCCAACAGCATACACGTTTGCTGTAAATTCTCATCTTAAAAAAGAAATTGCTAACACCTGTATACCCTATACAGTATCATTTCTCTTCTTCCTTTCACAACACAATTTCTAGCTATAATTGCTGTCTCCAATTTCTCACTGTATGCTTTCTCTGAAACCCATTCCAATCATGATTTGCCTCCACTGTTTTTCTGACACTTTTCTTGTGAAGGCCACCCCTGACCTTAATACTGCAATGTCCAGTGGTCCTCATCTTACTTGAACTCGGAACAGCAGTTAACATGATCACTCCCTTATCCTTGAAACCTTTGTCCCTTGGGCTTGCAGAGCACCCCACATTCCTCCTTGGTTTTTTTCTTAGGCCACTGGCCACTGCTTCTCTTCTCCCAAACTCTTAGCATTGAAATGAACCTTTTAAAAAATTCTCCAGCTACAGTTATTTCCTTGGGGATTTTTACCCAGTCTGTTGGTTTTAAATACCATCCACATATTCTAATGATGAACAGATGTCTAGCTTGAAACCAGCCTTCTCTCTTAAACTCCAGACTCAGACGTCTAATCTAACTGCCTATTTGACGTTCTTCAGTTAGGAACCTAACACCTAACAAGCAAGCTCCTGGTTTGCCCCGTTTTATTTAAGAGTCAGCCTCACCCTTGTTGTTGAAGGCAACAACCTCAGAGTCTGCATCGACTCCTCTCTTCTTCTCACATCGTACATTTAACCCATCAACACATCCTGTCACCTCTACCTTCTAAATATATCCAGAATGCCACCTTTTCTTACATCTCCACTGCTACCACCTGGACCAAGCCATCATCACCTCTCCCTGGGTTATGGTGACAGGAGCTGTGTCCCTGCTTCCATCCTTGTTCCTCGTTAGTCTGTGGTCATTACAGTAGATCCTTTACAAATATTTGTCATATCCGGTCATCCTAAGTTCAGACTTCCCAGGGGCTTCCCATCCGGTTGTGAGCCTCACGGTGACCCATGAGGCTCTGGGTAACCTGCCCATTCACCCTGCATTATCTTTCAGACATCATCTCCTACTCATCTTCCCTTCTCTCACATAGCTCCGGGTAAAGGGCCTCTTTCCCTCAGATATCTGCAAGTAATAGTCTCTCACCTGCTTTAATTTCACACTGACGTGTTAGTTTCTTAGGCCCTCCCTGTTTTAAATTCCATTTTTCATGCTTTGTGTTTCTTTCATCACAAAAATACAAAAGACTCTTGAGGAAGAGGCTTTTCTTGTCCTGTTTTGTTCAGTGTTACATTTCCATGTGTCTGGCACAAAGCAAGTGCTCAACGAGTATTTATTGAATAAATATGTAAACAAAAAACCCAAAGTCATTTATTCAACATCTATGGTGTAAGTAGCTCACGATTAAACACTTTTCATTCATTAACACTTTAATTGAAACTTCATAACCATCATGTGTGATAGATAATGTACTAGTTGTGTATCAGAAAAATGAGATTGAATTACTCAGTGGAATTCTCCAAGTGGGGAAGCTGGCATTCCATTTCAGCAATTCTGACTCCAAGTCCAGGGCTCTCCCCTTGGTTACCAACAGGGAAGAATTCCATTTCCACCTTAGGAGAATCGTTAGATATTTCCATTTGGTATCTCTACTTGTTGAGTCCAGAAGCATCTCTCTTTTTTACTACTGTGTCCTCAACCCCCGCAGAGGGCCTGGCGCATAGTAGGGGCTCAGAGGATATTTGTCTGCACAGCTAAGTTACCATGTTTGTCCAGCTGATGGTCCCATGGCTACCATAGTCTTAACTTACGTGACGTCTCTCTTTTTGACAAAAAGCCAAGTTGGAGCTGGGATAGGGGAAGAAAGTTGAGAATTATAAGGGAAGCACAACTAGGAATACTGGGCATGTTTCCCAAAGGCAGGTGACTAGCCACGGCCTCATTCTCTGCTTTCATTTCATGAAATCTTGTTTTCAGCCCTTTGTTTCCTCTGTTCTGCTTCCATGGAGGGGGGAGGCTGAGAATGCCAAAGAGAAAACCCCGCTCAAATCAAATAAATGCCTTCTAAGATCACTGGAGTGTGACGCTTCTCTCTGAGGGTGTATTTTCTTGTGCTGGGCTGGAGGAGGAAGGGAAAAAAGGATTTAAACAAAAGGAAAATGATTCAAGGGAAATAATAGGATAAAGAAAAAGTCACCCTAATCTGATGCTTCTGTCTCTCCATCAGCTTTCAAGCAGTTTCAGCCGAAGAACTTTTATTGCAAATGTGGTTTTTATATTTTACCTCCTTTACAGTGGGAAAGCCCTGACTGCACTGGGACAAATAGTTATTTACCCTGCTGTTTGCAACTTTTCTTAAAAGCATCTTTATTTATTTATTAAAAACAAAAATTTTTTTAACATCTTTATTGGAGTATAATTGCTTTACACTGTTGTGTTAGTTTCTGCTGTATAACAAAGTGAATCAGCTATACGTATTCATATATCCCCATATCTCCTCCCTCTTTCATCTCCCTCCCATCCTCCCAATCCCACCCCTCTAGGTGGTCACAAAGCACCGAGCTAGTCTCCCTGTGCTATGTGGCTGCTTCCCACTAGCTATCTATTTTACATTTGGTAGTGTATATATGTCCATGCCACGCTCTCACTTCGTCCCAGCTTACCCTTCCCCCTCCCTGTGTCCTGAAGTCCATTCTCTGCGTCTGCGTCTTTATTCCTGTCCTGCCCCTAGGTTCTTCAGAACCTTTTTTGTTTTTTTTTTAGACTCCATATATATGAGTTAGCATACGGTATTTGTTTTTCTCTTTCTGACTTACTTCACTCTGTATGACAGACTCTAGGTCCATCCACCTCACTACAAATAACTCAATTTCATTTCTTTTTATGGCTGAGTAATATTCCATTGTATATATGTGCCACATCTTCTTTATCCATTCATCTGCCGATGGACACTTAGGTTGCTTCCATATCCTGGCTATTGTAAATAGAGCTGCAGTGAACAATGTGGTACATGACTCTTTTTGAATTATGGCTTTCTCAGGGTATATGCCCAGTAGTGGGATTGCTGGGTCATATGGTAGTTCTATCTTTAGTTTTTTAAGGAACCTCCATACTGTTTTCCATAGTGGCTGTATCAGTTTACATTCCCACCAACAGTACAAGAGGGTTCCCTTTTCTACACACCCTCTCCAGCATTTATTGTTCGTAGATTTTTGATGATGGCCATTCTGACCGGTGTGAGGTGACACCTCATTGTAATTTTGACTTGCATTTCTCTAATGGTTAGTGATGTAGAGCATCCTTTCATGTGTTTGTTGGCAATCTGTATATCTTGTTGGGAGAAATGTTGATTTTGGTCTTCTGCCCATTTTTGGATTGGGTTGTTTGTTTTTTTTGATATTGAGCTGCATGAGCTGCTTGTAAATTTTGGAGATTAATCCTTTGTCAGTTGCTTCATTTGCAAATACTTTCTCCCATTCTGAGGGTTGTCTTTTGGTCTTGGTTATGGTTTCCTTTGCTGTGAAAAGCTTTTAAGTTTCATTAGGTCCTGTTTGTTTATTTTTGTTTTTATTTCCATTTCTCTAGAAGGTGGGTCAAAAAGGATCTTGCTGTGATTTACATCATAGAGTATTCTGCCTATGTTTTCCTCTAAGAGTTTTATAGTGTCTGGCCTTACATTTAGGTCTTTAATTCGTTTTGATTTTATTTTTGTATATGGTGTTAGGGAGTATTCTAATTTCATTCTTTTACATGTAGCTATCCAGTTTTCTCAGCACCACTTATTGAAGAGGCTGTCTTTTCTCCATTGTATATTCTTGCCTCCTTTATCAAAGATAAGGTGACCGTATGTGAGTGGGTTTATCTCTGGGCTTTGTATCCTGTTCCACTGATTTATATTTCTGTTTTTGTGCCAGTACCATACTGTCTTGATGACTGTAGCTTTGTCATATAGTCTGAAGTCAGGGAGCCTGATTCCTCCAGCTCTGTTTTTCTTTCTCAAGATTGCTTTGGCTCTTTGGGGTCTTTTGTGTTTCCATACAAATTGTGAAATTTTTTGTTCTAGTTCTGTGAAAAATGCCAGCGGTAGTTTGATAGGGATTGCACTGCATCTGTAGATTGCTTTGGGTAGTATAGTCATTTTCACAATGTTGATTCTTCCAATCCAAGAACATGGTATATCTCTCCATCTGTTTGTATCATCTTTAATTTCTTTCATCAGTGTCTTATAGTTTTCTGCATACAGGTCTTTTGTCTCCTTAGGTAGGTTTAATCCCTAGGTATTTTATTCTTTTTGTTGCAGTAGTAAATGGGAGTGTTTCCGTAATTTGTCTTTCAGATTTTTCATCACTGGTGTATAGGAATGCAAGAGATTTCTGTGCATTAAGTTTTTTTGTTTTTGTTTTCTTTGCATTATGTGGGCCTCTCACTGCTGTGGCCTCTCCCATTGCGGAGCACAGGCTCCGGACGCGCAGGCTCAGCGGCTATGGCTCAAGGGCCTAGCCACTCTGTGGCATGTGGGATCTTCCCGGACCAGGGCACGAACCCATGTCCCCTGCATCAGCAGGGACTCTCAACCACTGCGCCGCCAGGGAAGCCCTGTGCATTAACTTTGTATCCTGCTACTTTACCAAATCTGTTGATTAGCTCTAGTAGCTTTCTGGTAGCATCTTTAGGATTTTCTATGTACAGTATCATGTGATTTGCAAACAGTGACAGTTTTACTTCTTCTGTTCTGATTTGGATTCCTTTTATTTCTTTTTCTTTTCTGATTGCTGTGGCTAAAACTTCCAAAACTATTCTGAATAATAGTGGTGAGAGTGGGCAACCTTGTCTTGTTCCTGATCTTAGTGGAAATGGTTTCAGTTTAAAAGCATATTTAATAAGAAAAAAAGATATGTATTTAAGCAGATAAAGTTAATCCATCCTCTATAGCAATCCCAAAGAAATCAACTTTTTTTGGTAAGGATTGTCCTAACTCTTTTAATGTTATATACATCAGTTAGTCAGGTGAGTGAGGAACCAGGCATCTTAAATTTTACACTTCTGTCAATATTAATTTTAAGTCACCTTTTTTGAAAACAACATATACAACCTGATTGCAAGTTCAGAAGTGTGGAAAGGAATCAAGGAAGTTTTACGTTTCCCCACTTATAAAATATGTCTCCAAGAACACTGAGAATAGTGACTGCCACACAGTATACTGTATGAAAGTGTTGGTTAAATAAATAGAAATAAATACGCTTCCATCTACCTGCCCAGAGAAAACTGGAAGGAAAATGGCCCAGAAACTGACAAGGGTTAACAGCAAAAAAAGGAGTTTTCTTTTCCCCCGTTTGGCCAGCTTCTGTCCAGTGAAGCTGGCTCCACTTCTGGATAATTCATTCGTATATACTCCAATTCACACCTTGAAGCTCTAAAGTAAGAGAAATGAGAGATTTCAGCTACAACTTCTCACTTACTGCACAGGTCTTATGTATATGTATTTAGCTGTAGTTTTCAAGACAGATCTCCAACTGAAATGTTCCCTGCTGTTTAAGAGAGAAAATGCATCTTTGTTTTAAGTGAATTTACCTGAAGTGGCCACTTTCTGGTACTAAGCTTATTGAACAAGGCATCCCTTTTGTATGTTTTTAGAGAACTGAGCCACTAGTTTCTTGTCTGTTTTCTACTTTCTTTTTTTTTTTCATCCAGCAACACTATACTACATAGCTGTATGATGTTTATGATGGTTACATTTATATGTCAACTTGACTGGCGGTGTGCCCAGTCACACATTATTCTGGGTGTTTCTGTGAGGGTGTTTTGGATAAGATTAACACTTGAATCTATAGATTGAGTGAAGCAGATTGCCCTCCCTAACGTGGGTGGGCCTCATCCAATCAGGTGAAGGCCTGAATAGAGCAAAAAGCCTAACCTTCTTCTTGAATAAGAGAGAATTCTTCCAGGTTTTGAACTGGGACGTATCTTCTCCTGTTTTTGCACTCAAACTGAAACATCAGCTCTTACTGCATCATGAATCTGTCCACCCTTGGACACATCTTCTTGGTTCCCTTTCTCTGGAGAACTCTGACTAATACAATGTTAACACATGAGCTGCTCAAGCACGTATAATCAGTGATTTCTGTGCATCGCCCACACTGGATCCCTATCTTCTGCCATCATTCCTTCAGCAGTTTTAAGTACCTGTTTCTAAGAACCCATCTCCTGTGCCAGGAACAAAGATTACAAAGAAACGAGGCACATCCTTATTCAAAGATTATTGTCACATGTCAACAGTATACACATTTCTAGAAAGACTGTCTAAATGGAGCCACATAAACATTGTTATCCAGTAGAAAAGATGTTTATGTGGGAAACTGAGCCATATCTTGTGACTTGCTGAGGTAGAGATACTATTTTGGCTGTACTTGGTGAAATATTAGCTACCATAGCGACTACACTTTCTGCTGTGAGAGCATAGACACTGCCTGGGTTTGAATCTCTTCTCTTGCTATTTTCTAGTTGTGTTAACTTGGGCAAATCAATTTCTGGACATTTTATTAAATGTAAAATAGGAATAAAAATAGTGCCTGTACTGTAGCATTTTAAAAGATTACATAGAATATTTGCAGAAAGTTTAGAAGAGTGCCTGCAACCTACCATATTTTATCAAATCTAAGATGCTGTCAATTGTGAAATATACTGCTGTTTTGTGTATTTCAAAGAAAGAAAAGCAATGCCAATTATAATGGTAAGATGCTATCAGTTGTGACAGATCCTGACATGTTAAAATATGTATCTTAAAAATCAATGAAGTACCATAGTTGGTGCTATATAAATGAATAAAATTCTAGACCAGGCAAGCTGATTATTCAGAGACAAGATTGAATAGAAAAAAAAAAAACTATTTGCATTTGTGGATGGTTATCTAAATAGCAACAAAATTCTCAGCAAACTATAATATTAATGAATGTTCACGTCACTTCTTGACTATTCTAGGAAGTTACTAAAGCACATTTCTTTTATTTTCTTAATGAGGTTTAGAGCTGCTTTCATTATAGATTCTCTAGGACCATTAAAAATCTAATTAAGGCATGATGGCTGTTACAAACTGAGTGTTTGTGCCCCCACCACCCACCAAATTCATATGTTGAAGCTCTAACCCCCAAATGTGACTGTATTTGGAAAGAGCGTCTGTGAGGAGGTGATAGAGGTTAAATGAGGTCATAAGGTGGGCCCTAATTTAATAGGGCTGGTGTCCTTAGGAAAAAAAGGAAGAGACACCAGAGCGCATGCTCTCTCTCTCTCTCTCTGCCATGTGAGGACATGGTAAGAAGGAGGCTGTTTAAAGCCAGGAAAAGAGCTCTCACCAGGAGTTGAATTGGCCAGCACCTTGATCTTGGATTTCTGGCTTCCAGAACTCTGAGAAATAAATGTCTGTTGTTGAAGCCACCCAGTCTGTGGTAGTTTGTTGTGGCAGCTGAGCAAACTGAGACGATGGCCAACAGGGAGGGTGGTCACTGAGAGAAGACTGAGGATGAATTCATCCCAGCCACCCCTCTTCCCCCTCGTGGCTACTCATTACCTGTCCAGGACCGTTTGACCTGAAGTGCTTATTTGCAATTGGAGACTACAGAAAGGATCTCCCCATGAACTCTCCCCAGTCCTCACTTTTCTGCTTACTTGGTGCTAAAGTCCCATGCTACTTTACCGACATTGTAATTACTCTTTATTTTTTACTTATTTACTTTTTTACAATTGTACACAGCTACCTATGGGAAATCAACACTCTTCTTGCAAACATTTAATTAGGTTTATAGTTTTAATTACTCCTTTCATATTTATGTTTTCCTCTGTAGTGGATTGAAAACTTTCTCTCATGCTGGCGATTTGACTCTCTGGGTACTGGTTCCACTTTTATGTATTTTACAAATGAAACTTTGCCTTAGTGTTTGTTATCACCATTAATTGGATTTTGATTCCACCATTTAAGATAGTATGACAGGGAAGGGCCAGAAAAAATTCACCATGATATAGAGGTTATTTTGTAGAAGGTCTATCTGTATGGATTAAAAATCTGAAATACAGAATTGTAAAAAGGAGCTTTGTTACTCGAAGCACATACACCAAACAACAGAAACCAAGCAAAGCATTAACCTGTGGGAATCCTCGGGGAAACCTGTTTTAACGAGTAGATGAGATTTCTTGTAATTCACAGAACAATATATATGTAAACGGTATATCTGAAAATCATGAGGGTGCTCAAGCGTGCCTGAAAACCTTGCCTTTCATTAATAATTTCTAAACATTGCCTCTACAATCTTGTTTCTGTTGTTTGTTTTTTTTTATCAGAGCAAAGGTAAGTCTTTCCATCTTGGTATAACCAGAGTTGGTGCATTAGTTATCCATTGCTGTGTAACAAATGAGCCCCGACCTTAGATGCTTGAAACAATCAACAAACAGTTGGCCCTTGAACAACGTAGGTTTGAACTGTGCAGGTCCACTATACTATGATTTTCTTTAGTAAGTATGTACTATAGTACCACACGACCTGTGGTTGGCTGAATCCATAACTACAGATAAGGAGGGCCAACCATAAGTTATACTCAGGTTTTCGACTGGGTGTGTGGGGTCAGCGCTTCTAAGTCCTGCATCGTTCACGGGTCAACTATATATTATTTTACAGTCTTTGAGCAGCAGGTATCTGGGAATGGCTTAGCTGGGTGGTCCAGACTCAGGGTTGTTAGATTGCAGTTGAGCTGTTGGCTGGGATTGTAGTCTTTGAAGCTTCGACTAGGGCTGTAGGATCCACTTCCAAACTCACTCGTGGCAGCACACAGCATGATTTCCTCCAGAGTGACTGATGAGCAAGCGAGGGACTGCACCACTGTCTTTTATAACCCGACTGTGGAAGTGATAAACCATCACTTGTGATGTGTGCTATTGGCACTGGCACACAGACCAGTGCTGGTGCGGTGTAGGAGGGAATATACCTTGAAGCTCACTTACAGGGTTGTTGGCAAGAGACTTCAGTTCCTTGCCACAAAGGCCCCTTTATAGGGCCACTTATCCCATGGTTTCCTTTGAGTGAGTGATCCAAAAGGCACAGAAAGGGTGACCACCTAATTTTGGAAGTGACATATCATCATTTCCTCTGCACGCTATTGGTCATAAAGATGGTACCATGTGGGAAGGGACTGCACAAACGTGTGGACAGTAGGAGGCAGGGAGCATTAGGGACCATCTTAGACGGTGGCTGCTACAGCTGACATGACCTTGAACAGAACGACAGACTCATGGAGTGGAATCATTCCCTCAGGTCCAGCCATGAGAATGGGTCCACTTAGTGTTCAGCTAAGTTCTCTCTTGGTTTTACAATCTCCTGATAATTTTCCAATAAATTCTCTTTGGCTTAAGTGAGCTTAGATCACTTTCCATTGTTAAAAGACTTCTAACTGATAAAATGGACTCCAATATAAATTAAACGTAAACCATTTTCTGTTTGTTACAGGAGTATGGAAGTCAGTTTTATCATTGTTGGCGATGGGAGGTAGAAATATAGAATTGTGGACAGAGCAGTGAGAACCTGTGGTGCTGAGATGGAATTGGAGATGCCAGTGTGGACTTACGCTGTGGACTCACACTGTATACACACACACACACACACTTCATAGGTCTATCTGCCCTTTCAGCCCCAAGTCACTCCCTGGTAGCAATGAATAAACCTTTGTGCCAAGGTCCTAGTTTCTAAATCTGAAGCCCCACTAAAACCAATCAGGGCTCCTTGGAGAAATTTAGCTAAGATCTCAAAGCATGATGGGGATATGTCAAAATGACACAGCTGCCAGTATGAAGGGGCTCCTCCTGTCTAGATCTGAGATAATTTGAACATTAATATCAGTTTTGCAACCATCATATTAATAATTGGTTCTGGTGGAAGTCATCAATGGATGCTAAAAATAGTGGGTCAAAGTTTGAAGAGTGGGGTGTTTACATAGTTTGAATATATTTCCCCTTAAAATGCTTATTAATTACAAAGGGCAAAATAGTACCTTTAGAAATGGAGAAACCTGGCAGCCACCACCTTAAGCATGTGATTAAAAGTAAGAGCACCAAAAGCCGGATAAATGACATTATGTGCCTCCTGATATGATGCACTGAGAAGAACATAGTGTCACTTCTGGGGTAATCTGCTAAAAGTGCATTGCCTGACTCTAATCAGGAGGAAACATCAGACAAATCCCAACTGAGGAACATTGTACAAAATAACTGACATGTATTCTTTAAAAATGTCAAGGTCAAGGAAGATAAAGGCTGAGGAGAAGTTTCTGATTAAAGAAGGCTAAAGAAATGTGAACTAAATATAATGTAGGCTTCTGCATTGGATCCTGAGCAGCGGGGGAAATGGCTCTAAAGGACATTTTTGGGACAAGAGGAAAAATTTGACTGTAGATTGTCAGTTATATAATAGCATTGTATTAATGTTAAATGTCCTGAATTCGTTAATTATGTCAGAGAAAGTCTTTATTCTTGGGAAATACACAGTATTTAGGGGTGAAGGAGTGTCATGTCTGCAACTTACTCTCAGATGGCTCAGAAAAATATATGAAAGAGAGTGAATGAGAAAGCAAATGGGGTCACATGTTAACAATTAGGGAATCTAGGTAAAAGGTCTTATATCAGTTTGCTATTGTTGCTGTGACAGATTACCATAAATTTAGCGGCTTGTTTCTGTAGGTGAGAAGTCTGGCACAGTTTGGCTGGTTTCTCTGGGTTAAAATCAAGGTATCCGCAGGAGAGCCTTCCTTTATGGGGACCCTGGCGAAGAATCTGCTTCCAAGCACATCCAGGTTTTTGGCAGAATTCAGTGCCTTGTGGTTGTAGGACTGAAGTCTCCATTTCCTTGACTCTTGGCCCCTCCATTTTCAAGCCAGCAATGGTGTTTTGAGTCCTCCTCGTGGTTTAAATCTGAATTCGCCTTCTGCTTCATCTCTCTGCTTTGAAGGGCTCATCACCTTAGCTCTACATGGATAATCCAGGATAATCTCCCTCTCTTAAACTTAACCAATTAGTAATCTTAATTACATCCGCAAAATCTCTTTTGCCATGTAAGTAACATAACACAGCCATTGGTGTGATACCAGGGGCTAAAGGTCCTGGAAGCCAAATTTCTGTATACCTCAGTTTTATAGGAGTTTTTTGCACTATTCTTGCCACCTTTATGTAAGTTTAAATTTACATCAAAACAAACAAACAAAAAGGATTCATAAACGTAGTATACATGGAATTGGGAAATGTAGTCATGGCATCACTCACATCCTTGGTACTTTCATTTCTTCCTAACAGCACTGGGTCTGTTTTGCTCCCCTGTTATCCACCAGGTCACCACCAAATCAAGCAAGGGACCTGTGAGGTGGTCGCAGTGCACAGGTGCTGTAACAAGAACCGCATAGAGGAGCGATCACAAACGGTCAAGTGTTCTTGCTTCCCAGGACAGGTTGCTGGCACAACTCGGGCTCAGCCTTCTTGTGTTGAAGGTAAGACCTTTCTGGTCAGTTTCCCTAATGTTGCAAAAGGACCTAACACTAAAGAACCCCCCTACTTTGCTGTCTTTGCAACTCAAAGGAAACTAGGGCTGCACCTATGTCAACTATGTCAGTGTCATTTAAAAAATGAACATAAATATAACCCCACAAATTTCTTAATGAGTAGGGTATTAATGATGTCTCCCAAGAGGTACCAATGAGGAGTTCAGTTACTGGACAATCAGGAAGATATGCTTTGATTTCTGCTTGCCCAACTGTCTCTCCAAATATCACCCACTGGAGCAGTTTCTTCCCTAGACATGCTTTTCCGCCTCCTCTAAAACTCTATTCAGAAAGTCAGCAACCTGGTTTTCTCACCTCGTGTTTGATGTTATAGACTAATATTCTCTTTATTTCTAGTTTACTATTTATATAACATCTTTGGAGCAAGTTCTGTGAGAATAGTTTGGGATATCATTCATTTGTTGTTTCCCTATCCCCTAGCAGAATATGGTGGCAGTGGTTAAAAAAAAAAAAAAGCATCAATGTTGATGGTTGTAGGTGGAGGCCTGGGACTGATTCCTTTTGATGCCCCCTGGCTCCTTCCAGCAGACACCTTGTTAGAAACAAGTATCAGTCCCCAAGGGGACAGATGCATGAGGTTAAGTCTTGCAGCAGTTTCTCTACAGTGGTGTGAAACCTCCCTGAAAACAACACTTCCTGTCTTATCTGATGCATTTCTAAAGGTCAGCAGTTAAAACACACACACATTCTTATCTCTAGAACCATACAGTCGACAATAATTAACCACATCCCACCTACCCTACCAAACAGACACACGTTTGTAGACTGCTTGGTGTACACGTATTGTATACATACCATTGCTGTGTATCAGCGTGATCTCCGCCACCTTTCAAAATGGAAAGTGAACGTGGCAAATTTCCCATCTAGAATTCCTCACCAGAAACTCTGGGGGCCAAATGTGTTGCTGAATTCAGATTCTGTCAGATTTAGTTAAGGCAACATAGTGCAGATGCCATCTATTACCTAACAGACCTAACGTCTTCTGCAGTTGCACCCCATAATTACAGATATTAATATTTATACAGTAAAATACATGAATATTCATGCAGGATGGGATAAGGCAAGATGAAGAACCTCATGTTAATTCAGGTCAGGTATTGCTGCCATTCTAAAGAAATTCTTGCCATTTTCAGAGCTTTTTGGATTTGGGGCTTAAAGATAAAGGATTGTAGGTCTATAAAAAAAAAGGTAAGGATCTTTAACATTAAAAAAAAAATTGCTAAGTTTGTCTCCCCAGCTGGGACAGTTTAGTGTATATATTTGCTCCATTACTGAATCCAGATCATACTCATTTTGTCTCCTTGCTCTCTCTCAAATCAGTCCACTCTTCTCTACCCCACTGTCACCTCCACCGTCTAAGGGCCTAAATACATTTTGCTGAGCTTACTACTCTTCGTCTTCCAATTTTCACGCTGTAGCCAGAATGATCCTTCTACAGAAACAGAACTCATTACGTCACTCCCATATTTAAAACCACACTTCAGTGACTTTCCACTGTCTTTAAAATGAAATCCAAATTCCTTACCATGGCTTGGCTGACGAAGCCCTGCATAATCTCGTTCTGTCTTACTTTTTTCTTTGAACTACTGTACCCCAGGCAAACTGGAGGCTTTTCTGTTCCCTTTCATCTCTGCACTTCACCTGTCATTGCCTGAATCGTTCCCTTCATCCCCCCAACACACATTTGTCCACTTAATGCCTAGTCGCCTTTCAGATCTTCTCTATGTTCTTGTATCTCCCCATACTTCCAGTTCATGATGTGCATCTTGTTTTGTTGTAAAAACTTGTCGAATGTATGCTTCCCATTAGTCTGCAAGTTGCTTGAGGATGGGAACTGGGTCTCTTATTTACATCTCCCCGCAGTAGCTGGTGCATGATGAGTTTTAGCACAGGAGAGAATTACTTCATCTTCACTAATCACAGATTCATTTCGAAAGGTAACAACAATGGTTGCTTGCCTCTGCAGATTTTACTTAATTTTTAATTAACAGTTGTAAAGATGTTTAATGTTTTTATTGAAGTATAGTTGACATACAATATTATGGGAGTTTTAGGTGTACAACATAGCGGTTTGACATTGATAAACATTACATATTGATCACCAGGATAAGTCAACCATCTGTTGCCACACAAAATTATTACACAATTATTGACTATATTCCGTGTGCTGTGTATTACATCCCCATGGCTTATTTTATAACTGGAAGTTTGTACCTCTTAATTCTCTTCACCTATTTTGTCCAACCTCCCACACTTCTCCCCTCTGGAGACCACCAGTTTTTTGTTCTGCATCTGTGAGTCTGTTTCTGTTTGGTTCTGTTTGTTGTTCTTTTTTTTTCTTTTTTTAAATTTTTTAGATTCCACATATAAGTGAAATAATATGTTATTTGTCTTTCTTTGTCTGACTTATTTCACTTAGCATAATACCCTCTAGATACATTCACATTGTTGCAAATGACAGAATTTTCTTCGTTTTATGGCTGAGTAATATTCCATTGTATATATATATATACACCACATCTTCTTTATCCATTCACCTGCTGATGGGCAGTTAGATTGTTTCCATACATTGGCTATTGTAAATAATGCTGCAGTGAACATAGAGGTGCATATTTCTTTTCCAGTTAGTGTTTTTGTATTCTTTGGGTAGAGAGCCAGAAGTGGGGTAGCTACTGGATCATATGGTAATTCTATTCCTAGTATTTTGAGGAATCTTCATACTGTCTTCCATAGTGGCTGCACCAATTTAAATTCTCAACAACAGTGTATAAGGGTTCGCTTACCCCACACGTGATTGTTTTCTTAATTTTTCTTAGTTTGTTATTAGTTTATGGAAATACAATAGATTTATGTATACTGATTTTTGTATCCTGCAACTTTACTGAATCCACTTATCACTTTTAATAGTTTTTTGGTGGCATCTTTAAGGTTTTTTTCATATATACTACCATGTCATCTGCAAACAGTGACAGTTTTACTTTTTTTTCTAATCTGGATAACTTGTATTTCCTTTTCTTGTCTGATTGTTGTGACTAGGACTTCTCACACTGTGTTGAGTAAAAGTCGTGATAGTAGGGATCCTTGTCTTGTTCCTCATCTTAGAGGAAAAGCTTTCAGCATTTCACCATTGAGTGTGATGTTAACTGTGGGTTTATTGTATATGGCCTTTATTATGTTGAGGTACATTCCCTCTATACTCACTTTGTTGAGAGCTTTTAATCATAACTGGATGTTGAATTTTGCCAAGTGCTGTTTCTTTATCTATTGAGATGACTGTATGATTTTCTCCTTTATTTTGTAAATGTGGTGCATCACATCGATTGATTTGCAGATATTGAACCATCCTTGAATTCCTGGAATAAATCCCACTTGATCATGGCATACGGTCTTTTTAATGTACTGTTGAATTAGGTTTGCTAATGTTTTGTTGAGGTTTTTTGCTTCTATCTTCATCAGGGATATTGGCCAGTAATTGTCTTTTTTTTTTTTCTTTTTTTGGTGTACAGTCTTTGTCTATAGTTTTAGTATAAGGATAATGAGTTTGGAAGCATTCCTTGCTCTTTAACTTTTGGGAATAATTTGAAAAGGATAAGTATTAACTCTTCTTTAAATGTTTTATAGAATTCATCTCTGAAGACATCTGGTCCTGGACTTTGTTGTGAAGGGATTTTTTGTTTTGTTTTCTGGAGTATACTTGCTTTACACTGCTGTGTCAGTTTCTGCTGTACAGCAAAGTGAATCAGCCATATGTATACACGTATCCCCTCATTTGTGGATTTCCTTCCCATTTAGGGCACCGCAGAGCATGAAGTAGAGTTCCCTGTGCCATATAGTAGGTTCTCATTAGTTATCTATTTTATATTTGGTATTGATAGTATATATATGTCAATCCAAATCTCCCAATTCATCCCAGCTCCCCCTTCCCCCTTGGTATCGTGTTGTGAGCTTTTGGATTATTGAGTCAATTTCAATACTAGTAATCAATTTGTTCAGATTTTCTATTTCTTCCTGATTGCCTTAGAAGAATGTATGTTTCTAGGAGTTTATCTATTTCTTTGAGGTTGTTCAGTTTGTTGGTATATAATTATTTCTCCTGACCTCTTATGATTCTTTGTATTTCTGTGGTGTTGGTTGTAACCTCTCTTTCATTTCTGATTTTATTTATTTGGGCCCTTTCTTTTTTTTGCTTGATGAGTATGGCTAAATGTTAATCAATTTTGTTTATATTTTCAAAGAACAAGCTCTTAGTTTCATTGATCTTGTCTATTTTCTTTTTAGTCTCTATTTCATTTATTTCTGCTCTAATACTTATTATTTCCTTCCTTCTGCTGACTTTGGGCTTTCTTTGTTCCTCTTCTTCTAATTCATTTAGATGGTAAGTTAGGTTGTTTGAGATTTTTCTTGTTTCTTGAGGTAGGCCTGTATCACTAAATTTCCCTCTTAGAACTACATTCACTGCGTCCTATAGATTCTGGAAAATTGTATTTTATTTTTATTTGTTTCGAGATAGTTTCTGATTTCCTTTTTGATTTCTTCACTGACGAATTGGCTTTTTGGTAACACGTTGTTTAGTCTCCACGCATTTGTGTTTTATCCAGGTTTCTTTTTGTAATTTGATTTCTTGTTTCATCCCTCTGTGGGTGGTTGAAAGTGCTTGATTTCACTCGTCTTAAATTTATTGAGACTTGTGTTATGGTATAATGTGATCTGTCCTGGAGAATGTTCCATGTGCTCTTGAAATGTATGTGTTTTTTCTGCTTTTATAGGAAACTGTTTATTTTATACTGGAGTGCAGTTGATTAACAGTGTTGTGTTAGTTTCAGGTGTATAGCAAAGTGATTCAGTTATACATATACATGTTTCTACTCCTTTTCAAATTCTTTTCCCATTTAGCTTATTACAGAGTATGGAGCAGAGTTCCCTGCTGCTATACAGTAGGTCCTTGTTGGTTATCTATTTTAAATATAGAGGTGTGTACATGTCAAGCCTAAACTCCCAATCTATCCCTTCCCCCACCCCTCCCCCCAGTATCTATAAGTTTGTTCTCTAAGTCTGTGATTCTGTTTGTGTTTTGTAAATAAGTTCATTTGTATCTGTTTTCTTAGATTCCATATATAAGTGATATTATATGATATTTGTCTTTCTCTTTCTGACTTCACTTAATATGATAATCTTCACGTCCATCCATGTTGCTGCAAATGGCATTATTTCATTCTTCTTAATGGCTGAGTAATATTCCATTGTCTATATGTGCCACATCTTCTTTATCCATTCATGTTGATGGACATTTAGGTTTGCTTCCATGTCTTGGCTACTGTAAACAGTGCTGCAATGAACACTGGGTGCCGTATCCTTTTGAACCATGCTTTTCTTTGGATATATGCCCAGGAGTGGGAGAGCCGGAACATATGGCAGCTCTCTTTTTCCGTTTGTAAGGAACCTCAATATGGTTTTCCGTAGTGGCTCTACCAATTTACATTCCCACCAACAGTGTAGGAGGGTTCCCTTTTCTCCACCGCCTCTACAGCATTTATTGTTTGCAGATATTTTGATGGCCATTCTGACTGGTGTGAGGTGATATCTCATAATTTTGATTTGCATTTCTCTAGTAATTAGTGATGTTGAGTATCTTTTCATGTGCCTCTTGGCCTTCTGTATGTCTTCTTTGGAGAAATGTCTATTTAGGTCTTCTGCCCATCCTTTGATTGGGTTGTTTTTTTGATACTGAGTCACATGAGCTGTTTGTAAATTTTGGAGACTAATCCCTTGTTGGTTGAATCATTTGCAAACATTTTCTCCCATTCTGTGTGTTCTCTTTTCATTTTGTTTATGGTTTCCTTTGCTGTGCAAACACTTTTGAGTTTAATTAGGTCCCATTTGTTTATTTTTGTTTTTATTTCCATTACTCTGGGAGACGGATCAAAAAAGATATTGCTGTGATCTGTGTCAAAGAGTGTTCTGCCTATGTTTTCCTCTAAGAGTTTTATAGTATCTGGTCTTACGTTTAGGTCTTTAATCCATCTTGAGTTTACTTTTTTTTGTGTGCTTTTTTTTTTGGTGGACTGTATCTATCAAGGTCATCTGATCTAATGTGTCACTTAAGGCCAATGTTTCATTATTGATTTTTTGTCTGGATGGTCTGTCCATTGATGAAGGTGGGGTGTTCACGTCCTCCTATTATACCTGTCAAGTTCTACCTTTATATCTGTTAATATTTACTTTATGTGTTTAGGTGCTCCTCTGTTGGGTGCATAGATATTTACGAGCATTATACCTTGTTGCATTGATCCCTTTATTATTAGATAATGTCCTTCTTTGTCTCTGTTTACAGTTTTTGTTTTAGAGTCTATTCTAAGTATTGCTACATCTGCTGTTGATTCCCTAGTGTATTTTTCATTTAAGTTACTGGATATATGTATTTTTAATCAGAGTATAGTTGATTTACAATGTTGTGTTAGTTTCAGGTGTACAGCAAAGTGAATCAGTTATACATACACATACATCCACTCTTTTTTAGATACTTTTCCCATACAGGCCATTACAGAGTATTGAGTAGAAGTTATTGTATTCTTTAGTTCTGATGTTTTTTTGAAGTTCTCACTGAGTTCATTCATTCTTCTCCTTTGTTCAGTGAGTGTCTTTATGACTATTACTTTAAACTCTTTAGCTGGTAAATCGGTTACCTCCATTTCATTTAGTTCTTTCTCTGTGTTTTTTCCTGTTTATTTCCATTTGGAAGGTGTTTGTCTCCTCATTTTGGCTAACTACATATATGAGGTATGTCAGCTATGTCTCCCGGTCTCGAAAGAGTGGCCTTATGTACAAGGTGCCCTGTGGGGCCCAGTGGCACAGTCACCCTTGGTCACCAGAGCCAGCTGCTCCAGAGGTATCACTGGTGTGGGCTGTATGCACCCTCCTTTTATGGTTGAGTCTTGATTGCTACAGACACACTGGTTGGTGGGCAGGGCTGACCCCCAGGCTGGCTGGTTGCATGGGTTGGCCAGGACTGTTATGGGGCACGTTGATGTGTAGAACTCGTCTCTGGCACAGCTGGCTGTGGGGCCTGATCATGACTCTTGTGGGACTGCCGGTGTGCGGAGCTCTCCGAATGCTTTGGAGGGACCCCAGTGCTGGCCAAGCTGCTGGGTGGGGTAGGGGGCAAGAACCATTTTGCAGGGGCACTGGTAACGGCTGAGGTGGCCCAGCAGGTGGGGCAGGAGCTCCTTTGGAGGGACTGATCACAGCTGGGTAGGGTCTTAAGGGAACACCGGGGTGGGGCACACAGTGTGAGCTAGGTAGACGGAGAGTTATGGAAATGGTGCACATCAGTGATGGGCAAGCTAGGTAAAAGGAGAGTTAAAAAAAAAAAAAAAGGGTTCCTGCCAGCACTTCTGTCCCTGGAGGAAGTTCCACCGGATCCCTGCCCCTCTGGCATGTGTCCTAAATTTAGTCGATGAATTTCCTTCTTGTGTCACACAGGCACTTTGCAAGCTGGTGCCTCCGTACTGGGACTGGGAGCAAGTGAGTTTGTGTGTGAATCCTTCAAGGGTGGAGTCTCCGTTTTCTCCATTCCTCCAGCTCTCCTAGACGTAAGCTCCACTAGTTTTCAAGGCCAGATGTTCTAAGCGCTCATCTTCCTGGTGCAGGACCCCCGGGCTGGGGCAGCTGATGTGGGGCTCGGACCCTTTGCTCCTCGGCAGGGAGCTTCATGGTTGTGTTATCCCTCCTGCGTGTGGGTCCCCGCACCAGGGGTGTGGGTTCTGACTAGACCACATCTCTGACCTTCGTACCTGTTTGGATGTGGCCTTTTCTTTATAGCCTTAGTTGTAGAAATATGTTCTCCTAGTCTCTAGGTCACGCTCAGAAATCCAGGGTCTTCCTATTCTGCCATTTTATCCAGAACCAACATCGCCTTTATATATTTTAAACTTCTACAGGAGCTCATGAATCATAACAAACTGTATTTATACTGTCTAGTTTAGAATATTTGGATATAAAAATCTTAGATATCTAAATAATGTTTTACAAAACTCGAAGCACTTTTATCGATGCCTGGAAAGTACAGATAGGGTAATAGTTCCTATTAGCATCTGTCTCTTAGTAAAGGAAATACTAATACCTTATCATACACTGGCTTGTTTTAAATTTTGTATATGAGAAAAATCCCTTTTGGCCTCTACCCTATGGGTACCCTATGGGTTTGGTCAATATATTTTCCATATACTTGTGTATTTAAAGACAGGTCTGTGGAAAATGTGGTAGATTTCAGTATGAATGTGTTTTACACAAATGGCTATCACTGGATATTTCTTAATCCAATGTGCATTATTCCTGTTAGTATTAGGTTGTGGAGCTCTTTGTGTACTAGTACCTATCGACCTGTTTTTTTAATCGCTCCACGGCATCCATTATATTGGACAGGTTATAATTTATAATTTAGCTGTTCTTCTACTGAAAGACATTTTGGTTGTGTCTGTGGCAAAGGAAACACGCTCACAGGGTCCATGATTTCCCTAGTGTAGAGGAGATGGACACCAATTATCTGGTGTCGGAGCAGAGTCTGTACAGTAGAATTTCTGTGATGACGCAAATGTTCTTTCTATATATCTCCCTCTCTATATGGCATGATGTATATGTGTCCAGTATGATTGGTTGCCGCTAAGCACGGGCGGCCCTTGAGCATTTGAGATGTGACTAGTGTAAATTTACATGGGAACTTGTGACTAGAAGCGTCTCTATTGGGTAGTGCAGGAGAAGCTGTAACTTCAGGAACTACAGGAAACTTCAGAAACTACAGGAAATCTGTAACTTCAGTGCAACATTTGGTGGCCAGAGCACACCAAAACCCTGAAAGACGGGATTGTAATTGTGTCTTCATATTTGTGTTCCCTGCACTAGCACTGCTTGGCCAATAGTCGGTGCTCAGTCAATGTTTATTGGCTCAGAGTCACAGAGGAGGTGTAGGAAGTTGTAGTTTAGGCTCTAGTTAGGGGGTATGTCTGTTTTCCTATCTCCCTGATCATCTGTTCCTTAGCTGAACATGTTTTGATTAGGGCTTTTTAGCTTTACCTGCTTAATCTTTATCCCATAATAATTATGCAGTATCATGCTGCTAATTGGCTGCGGGAAGACCTAGTCTCTGCTGCTATGTTCCTTTTATCTTATTTGTCACTAAGAATAGAGAGGATCTAAAATATAAAATTTACTTGAATTTACATTTAAATTAAAACCAAGGCGAGAAGACATGGGGGGGGCACTTATTAATGCTGGTATAGACACTGGACTATCTTTATGCATTTTTGTTAATCCACACCACAGATACTCATCTGGTGTTTTTTGTTGCTTTTCCATAAAATCATAGCTTTTACTAGTTAAAAATAGCTTTTTTTTTCTCCTATCAAGCTTTTTTCTTATAATTAACTTATGAAGTCCCCCTGAATTATTGAAATGTGTCTGTAATACACATTTGGGATTTGGGAGAAGGGATGGGGAATTATTTGATTAAAGCTATGAGTACTTGGATCCTAAAACAGAAACTATTTAGCTGTTAAGCATTCTTGCTTTTGACTCGTCTGCTGGCATAGACAAGGCTGTTTTGTGGTAGGAACCGTATTCTATACATTTATCAAGAGATAATGCTGAATCGTTTTAGGATAAGATGAAATAAATATGTAGTACAGTGAGACAATGTATTTTGTCCAAGTGAATGCTTTCTAAACATCGGTTTTAAAAAAACTTAATAAGGTGAAAGCCTAGGACTGGAAGACAGTTAGTTACTTTTTAAAGCTATAGTTTTTTTCCTTTTGATGATGCCCAAATATCTTTTCTGAGATGTCGGATTTCGCTTATTTAAGGACAAGAGTTACTGTGTGTATTGCAGACATCTTTCATGGCTTTATGGATTGTGTGGTGAGATGCAGGGTCTGTCTTTAAGTTGTGAGTTCACACGGTTTTCTTACCAGTTATGTTCTCTGTGCCACCTGGCAGACGAAGCAGTTTTCTGAGTTCTTCTCAGTGTTGGTCAGGTAAAGGACAATGAAGAATCCTTTACAAAAAGTACTTTGGAAGTTGGAAGGACATGCCTCTTGCGTATGTTTGTTCATTTATCAAGTTTTAATTTAGCACATTTGTGCCTGGCATGTCCTAGATGCTGGAGGGTAGCGTAATAATTAGACTCAGGTCCTGCTTTCAAGGAGCCCAGAGTTTACTCGGAAAGATTGGTAATTAAACTCTAGTAAAGCAGACGAGGGGTCAGCGGTGGTGCCCATGAGAAGCCATCGGTCTGATTTGACCAGGTAGGAAGGAGCTAGGGAGGGCAGGCGTGTAGAGCACCTGAGAATGAAGGGGACAACCTTGGGAAGCGGAATCAGCTCGCCTGGCTCAGAAATGGTAGAAGACAAAGCTGGAGATGTAAACAGAGCCTGTGATATTAAAGGCCTTAGAGCAAATCAAATTTTAGGGCTTACTGCCTGCCTTCTGGGAATTTGTATTCAAGGAGAATGGATGCAGTGCTAGGAACAAAGTGCATATAAAATACTCTGAGGTTTCTGAGCAGGAAAAATGTGATCTCTGAATCTGACAGGTCACACAGACTGTCAGCACAGTGAGCCCAAGATTAGCCAGGATTTGTGTGTGTGAAAGAGAGATACAAAGGTTAGACTTGTGGAAGCGCCCCCGGTGGAGGGAGGACGGAAGCCATGGAATAGAGGTGGCGTGATGATATTTACTGTGAATTAGTATCACTTTCACCAGCCAGAGCTTTGATGAGGTCTGATGATCTAGCATAGCCTCTCATGTCGGGCCGAGTACATCTAAATCATCACCATAGATAAATAGATAACCACAGATCAATGTTTCTCAGCCGGGGCGTGATTTTCTCCCTGCAGCCCGGGGGACATTTGAGCATGTCTGGTGACACTTCTGGTGGTTATGCTGGGGGAGAGGGTGCTACCCCCAATAAAGAATGATCTGGTCCCAAACGTAGGTCAAGAGACCCTGCCTTAGCAGTTTCTGCCGAATGTGCGTGTGCTTGTGCGAGGGGGCCTTTAGCTGGGAAGACAAACCTAGATCACAGAAGAGGAGTCTGTACACCCTCAGCCCCAGCCTCCCGCCGTATCTGTGCAGATAACACTACTGTGTCATTTGTGAAGTGTGGGAACAAGGAAAAGGTTCCTTAAAAAAATTGTAGTCCTCTCACTACTGCTTTTATGCATGTGACCTGGGTCAGGTTGGAATGGCTTCTTTTCTTTGAATAACCAGAAATATAAATGGGCAGGGCTTTCCACCTATCTTAATAGTTAATAAATGGCTTAATTTTTAAAGAACACAGTGAGTGTCTTGAAATAACAGAGGTGAGAGCAAAATAGCTAAAGATACGATACGTTAAAACCTCAGAACCTATGCTTGTGACTGTTTCCATTTTCTAGATGATACATATTCCCCGAAGATGTGCTCTTAATCTCTCTGTCCGTAGTTTCAGGGTAAAAATACACTCTTCTTTAGAAAAGCCTTAACTCTGTGTAAATACAACCACACTAAGTCCACAAAGGAGATGCCAGCTGTTGAGAAGTGAGCCTGTTGGTCTTATTCGAAGGTGGGCTTATCTAAATAGCTATATAAATACATATTGTGTTTTATTTAATAGAGTGGTATTTATTTGGGACGAGGGCTAGAAACAAAAACCCTCCATCTATTTCATACAACAGAGGGTAAAGAAAATGCACCAGGAGCACAGTAGCTACTTAGTCACCTTACATTTTCACCTAAAAAACATTATAGAAAGTACTAGTTGCCTGTCTTTTTTTAAGTTCGTTTCTGCATAAAGCTAGAAATTCGTTAGAGCTTGGCAGCTTGGAGATAGACAGATAGGGATATTTTGTATTTTCCTAAGGCAGGGGGCTTTTTAAAGAATTTCATTTTAAAAACACTCTTCTCTTGTAAAGTATAAGTATATTATGGTATTTGGCACCAGGAAAAAAAACCATGTATGCCTCCTACAAATTTATTTTCCTGTGGAGGCAAAACTCAGTTAAGTGGGCAGATGTTCTCAAGAGTTATTTTAATAGAACCCTACTTCTGAGTTTTTTGTCTCAGCTCATAGCCCTACTCCGTATGCACTCAGAGCTGAAACATCCGGGCTGTTTAATCACCTTAGTCATTGTCGGGTCAAACCCTCTGTTGGTTTTCGGTTTAGCTGCGAGTTCCTTAATCCTTAACTCATAAAGGAATTTGAAACTTGTATTTTGGCTACTGGGATGGCTCTTATCATGTCTCCTTTTCTGAAAGAACATTTGCGATTAAGTCTTTCACAAGGAAACTTTATCTGGATAAAGTGTCTACTTCTAGGGCTCCTCACTCAATGTATTCTATCAAATATGAACATGATGTCTTTTTTACAACTAGAAATGTTTGAAATTCCAGGGCAGCCTGCTGTTTTAAGGAGTCTATTGTGAATCTGTCTCCATCGCTCTGTATTTCCCAACGAAGTGAAAGGACAGTGGTAAAGAGTTTCCAAAGGGCTTGACTGCGTAAGCTTCCTTCTTGTATTTATTTAAATACATTATTACACTTAAATCCTTAAACAAAATACTAGGCAATGCTGTAGTTGAGACTGTGATGAAAGCCTGAATCCATCATTTTCCCCACCTCAAGCTCCTTTTCTAGATTCGGCATCAGGATTATTTCAGATTCCCCTGAGTCCAGTGAGAAGGTACTAGCGTTTCTCCGCTGTGAAGCTGAGATAATATCGGATTCAATCTATTTCCTCTGCGGGGAGTTTTATTCCCAGATTTCTCCCCTCACTCACACCTCAGTTGGTCTTCCCTGTCAGGCACCTTTTTGTTCTAAATTCTTGCATCGTCCCTGCCAGACTCACCCTTCTAGGGACATAGGTTTTCCTGGCTTGTTGCACTACCGTGCTGAGAAACTTTCCATGGCTTCCCACTGCTTAGAGAATCAAGTCCTGAATTGTCCTTGACAGTCCCTAAAGTTTGCTTCCCAGACCACCTTTCTCAGCTGCACGCCCACTGTTTCCCTGCTGACCCCTCACTTGAGCCACATGGGTCTCCTGGCTTCCAGGTGGCCGTTCACTGACCCCCCTGCCTTCACCTGGACAGATCACTAGCCATCTGTCAAAGCTTCTTTTTGACTCATCCAGGTAGCTCTGATACCTGTCAAGAGTACATAGGTTTCCACTGCTGAGTGGAAGAAAGTTTGTCTAAGGAACAGTTTTAAAGCCTTTTTAAAAAGTACCTCAGATTCACTTTTAACTCTGTGCAAATATAACTAAGCTCTGGCAACGTTTAGATAACTTTTCCAGTCCTGCAGATGGCATTTTCAGTTGAGGGCTGGGAACCACCTCTTGTTTATCTTTATATCTACTTGGGACCAAACTAAGGTACTCAGAAAATAATCCATGACTGGTCGGCCCTTTGAAGATGGTCAGTTTTGTGTAGCACTTATTAATCTAAACGATTACTGCAAATTGTGGTAACAGTAGAAAGACTGATGGATGGAGTCTCGATTCAGGTATTACTCACTTTGTGGAAAGCTCTGGTTTTTGGATCTGGAACCGTCTGCCTCCCCTTCTTGCTTCTGAAGGTTCTTGGGACCATCACAAGGGAACAGTACGTAAAAGTGCTTTGAAAATGACACAGCTCCATACGATTTTAAGGTGAAACCGTTGTGATGTCGGGGGCTGAAAAGAATGTAACTTGGTCAGACATGGCGCCAGTGTGTCCGTCCGCTCAAGCGCAGTGTCAGTCTCTGACATAAATAAATAACCCATTTAGCTGCGTGCCTTTCTCAGTGTTGGCACCTCCTGATTTAAACAGCACTTGGTTATTCTAGATCACAAATCTGCCTGACTCGTGTACTGTTGGTTTGGATGGGACGCGTTGGATACATAGCTCAGTATTTGGCCAAATCTGGAACGGTGGCTGCATGTGGAGAAAATACAGTATCTGGTTACTTCAGCCAATAATGGAACAATCCTATGCCCTCATCCTGCCACATCGCATTTGCCTGACAGGAGAAGAGTTTTGAATGCACTGGCTTCCTCCGTTACCTACTTTTGTCATTGCCTCTAGCAGAGATCTCTGCTGGGAGGGAGTGGGTACGTAGTAAGTGTTGGCAGCAGTGTTAGACTGCCTCTGTTCGAATGCTGCTTGGCTACTTGGAAAAAGGGTGACTCTGGGCAACTCATTTAATACCACCAGACCTCAGTTTCCTCCTCTCTGTAAAATGCAGAAAAAAGAAATAGCCACTTTGAACCTCAGAGCTGTAGTGAATTTGAAATTAGCAAATGCAGGCAGGACATCTGGCGATGTGTCCTGCACTCGAGAAAAAGTAGCTCTCAGGATTTACAGTCATACCTCATTTCATTGTACTTCAGATACTGCGTTTTTACAGACGGATGGTTTGAGGCAGTGGCCTATCAGTGCCACGTTTCCAACCGCCTTTGCTTAACTGTGTGTATTTGTGTCCCATTTTGGTAGTTCTTGCAGTATTTCATGCCCTCCACTGGCAAAAAGAATATGACTCGCTAAATGCTCAGGTGATGGTTAGCAATTTTGAGCAATAAAATATTAATTACAGTAGGTACACCAAATTTTTGTTTAGATATAAGGATATTGCACCTTTAATAGACTACAGTGTAGTGTAAACCTAACTTTTCTAGGCGCTGGGAAGTCATAAAATTGGTGTCACTTACTTTAGGGTGGTGGTCTGGAGTTCTCCAAGGTGGGCCTGTGGATGCCTGCTTTTTCTTGAACTTTAGTTTGAGACTTCTGAGGCAGTGGTAAAATCCATTGGGGTAGAATTGTTTTGTTTTTTTTTTAGTCAATGTGTTACTGTTTCGACCCAAAAAAAAGAAAAAAGAGAAAAAACAAGGCTGACCTACCTCCACCCCCAATCCACACATACTCTCCCAGCTTTGGAGCTTTGTCCTATACCAGCCTGCAGGGTGGGGGTTCACCTTTAAAAATCAATCACAATCTTTTTCGTCCTTTGAAATCTATGGGAATAACCATCAAGGTGATGGTTTTGTCTTAACTTCTCTTCATCTGCCTGCAAACCCAGAGATCTGGGGTACTAGTTTCTGATTCAGGGGCTTAATTGGCAGACTGCTGTGGGGATAGTGAGATGAAGAGGAAAGGGAATTCACAGGTAAGCTAACCGACTAGTCGAGAATGTAGGCATGTGAGGGGGTGGCCCGCCCCTCCCATCTTAACTTGCGTCTAGTAGTTGACTCAAGTGGTTACTCACCTTGCTGGAATGGCGTGGAGAGATGAGGCAGCCTGTGTGCTGAAAATGTTGACTGTTCTTAGTCTTTGCTGTTGAAAACAAAGAGTATGAAACACAACCGCGGTATCCGCGTCCACCACTATAACCTGCAACCAGAGACGGAGACCACGATAATGGTGAACATTTTCTGACCACACGGTGACTGGTCCACAGTCAGCCAAGACTTTCACACGGATTGGCTTTATGCTCTTGCCACCTTCTGGCAAGGCTCTGTTTTTATTCCCATCGTACAGGTGAAGAAACTGAAGCTGAGGGTAAAAAAGCTAGTCCAAGATCCTTCCATAAAGGTAGCACAGCCGAATTCAAACCCGGGCGGGCGTACTGCACAGTGCGAGATCTCACTAACTACATCATCCTCGGTTAGCCAACTGCATAAAAAGAAACTATTTGTTTCTGTACAGTATACGGCTGATTGGATTCTTTACTCACAAGATTTCACCATAAGCAATCCTGGAAGCCAGTGTACTCACCAATGTTGAGCTTTATGTTACCTGTATTTGGAGGAAGAAACCATGTCCCCAATATTATTTGGCTTTGTCTTCCAGCTTCCGTTGTGATTCAGAAATGGTGGTGTCACATGAATCCTTGTTTGGAAGGAGAGGATTGCAAAGTGCTGCCAGATCACTCAGGTTGGTCCTGTAGCAGCGGCAATAAAGTCAAAACTACAAAGGCAAGTATAGACAAAACCCAACTGTAATTTACAACCTCAGTATATCATTACCTGTGGGGTCTCCCCCCCTTCGTTTCGTCCTGCCGTCAAGAGGACAGCGTTCTTTCTTGTTGATAAACCTGCTTGGGCAGGGCCCCTCTGTGACTCTGGCCCTTTGAAAAGTCCATTTCTCAGCATCACCCTTAGTTTCAGATTTTATAGAGCAGTGATTTGGTGGGGAAACGCATTCTTTAGGCAGGGTACTGAATTCAGTTCAGCTCCTTCACGGGCCGATTTCAAGTAGAGGTTTCAGAGTTGACAGTCCCGTGTATCACAACAGTATGGCAGGAATCCACCTGCAGATGATTTATTGAAACAGAAAGACCTGCTGCCTAAGAGGAGACGTAATGGTTGAAGACTCTAATTCAAGCCTTGCGAGTCAATAGTTTCCTCCCCAAATCATCCTCTTTCTGGCTCTGAAAGACTCCATTTTCCACCTGGTTCTTGAGCCAGAAATTTAACTTCTTCCTCATGTCTCCCTGTCCATTCTATTATTTTGTCTTTGGGATTGTGACTCCCAAATCCCTCCACGCTCCTGCGTCCCACAGTTATAATCCCCGTGAGGTCCGCCATTGTGTCTCATCTGGATGACTGAGGTTGCGGCCTCACATCCGCTCTTGATTGATTCCCTCCCAGTCTGTTCTCCACAGGATGACCCTAGCCGTTTTTGCGAATTGCAGATCTGCTAAGCTAGTCCACCTCCCCATTTTTCAGTGGCTTCTCTGGGTTCCTTAGCTAGCCTGTGCTTGTCTGGCCCTAGGTAAATAACCTGGCAAACTACCTCCCTCCCTCCCTTCATTCTTTCTGCTCCAACCGTCTCGGCCTTCTGTCTAGTCCTTCTTCCTGTGGTGCCTTTACAGTTGCAAAGGAATGTGCCTTCCGCCTTTCTTTTCTAGTTCACCATTCCTTCTTCAGGGAATCCTTCACTGGTAGGATTCACGCTCCCTGTATCTCTGAGCACGGTACTAGAGTTACGTTTTACAGGGAGCGCTATGCTTATTGGCTTCATACTGACGGCTTTCTGTCTAGGAGGAGAGCTGTGAAGTCAGGGCCCCTCGCTGTTTTGCTTACCCATAATCGTCCCAGAGCCAGCTGCATGTCTCCGCGACTGTTGCTTGAATGGAAATATTCATAAAACCGGTCATTCTAGGATTATAATGAGCTAGGCACACTGGAATGGGACGACTGTTTAGTTCTGGTTGCTGTGTCAGCTGTGGCCCCTGAGGAGGTATAACATCTCTTGAAGCGTTTCTCATCTTGCTTACAGTTTCCCCTTTATGAGTATTTGGAATTACTCGAGCTCTCAATCATTTTCAACCCCTGAGGTCATGAGAAGGTGCGTTCTCCTTCTATGTGTGTGTACGTGGGGTATTATAATACACGAGATTTTATAAAATAAATATTTAAGTATGTCATGAATAAAAGGTTACATCTACAACAGACTATTATAGAACAAGGTTTTATAATACATTTTAAATGTAGATTTTAGCTGATATTTGTCCTGCCCCAAATTACCAATAGTATATAGTCAGTGATTTGATTAGTTCCTCATTATCTAGGTAGAATAATTTCAAAATCAAGACCCCGTTGTAACATTAATTGCAATGATCAACTAACGTGTCCTTGTTAGTGATAGCATAACTATCAGGTTAAATGACCTGATCTATGCTTTTATGTCCAGGGCAGCAGAAGCTCGGGGAGGTTGCTGGAGGGGGAAGGAAGTTAGCACTGCCACCCTTTTTATCAGCTCTCCTTCTAACCAACTCCCCATACACTTCCAACCTGTGTAAACCCAAGTGTGCTTGTTAAGCAAATCCTGCCTTAAGATGATTCCACCATCCTTTCCCAATGTGCCCCTTTCGGCCCTTCTTCCCTCACCCCCTCCTAAATCAAAATCTTGGAGTGGCCAAGGAGCCAGGGTCTTAAATCCATCCACGATAAAAAAAAAAAAAAAAAAAAAAATGTCCTTCAACGTGTTTCTTGTCAACTAGGAAATTACATTTTGCGAGATTATTCTTGTATTGACTCTTACATATAAATATAAAAGAAGAACACAAGTGCCAGCCAGCTGTGTTCCAGAAATGAATGTGTCTAAGGGGTCCCCTGCTGCAGCGGCTCCCTCTCTATTGATGTGCCGAGAGCGAGGGCAGCTGCAGGAAGCAAACCTTGAGGGCCATTTTGGCTCTGTGTGCTGGGGGTTAGAAGTTTGCTCAAGCTGCCTCCTCAACGGTAGTGACGTTTCATTTAGCACTTGGGAAAGCTGTAGAAGCATAATACAGTTCCCCCAGCCCTCATGATACGTAGCTACTTTTTTTTTTACGCGATACAGCACTGGAGAATAATCTCTAAGTCATAAAACTTTGTTTCCTTTATTCATCCAAGTCAGTGTGACTTGAACTATATAAAACATTTTATGTCTTTTATGGAGCTTCTGCACATAGAGTAACTTCATTTGTGGAGCTGTGACGGGCTTCAGTGAAGCGCTTGGTACTCACAGAAGCTGCACCTTAAAATCGACACTGGACCTTACACCCCAGGTGAGACAGCAGTCCTATAAAGGTAGAACAATTACCTCCCTCGAGGGGGGTATTGACTATAGAACAAAATAGTTGCCATTGTCCTTAACAGTTGATGCACAGCAGCATCAGAACACAGAAAGGCTAAAAAATAAGATTATCTGCGGTAAGCCGTCTAGGTCCGAATTTTCTTTTCCACTTCCACTTAGGTGGAAATGTGACAGAGGTAGCAGTCAACTTGAGATATTAATAGCCTTAGATGAAGATAGGAATGCGAGAGGAGACAATTCCCTAACCAGGAAGGTTGGCATTGAGTTTATTCCACTGGTGTAGTTTTCAGGATCCCCAGAGAGGAGGCAGCTACTGCTTTGTGGGAAAATATAACTGACTGACTGTCATCCTGCCTCAATTTTCCCTAATTCACTTCTGAGTTTTATTACCTCCACCCTGCTAAATGTGCTACATCATTTCTCCCTATTTAAGGATTAAGGCTCCTGACACTGTGTGCAATGTCCTCTTAGCACCAAAGGCAATGACTTGCCCGGGGGGCTTTTTGTTGTTTGCAAATGTAAGCAATTCACATTGAATTTTGAGAAGTTTTAGATGTTTAAACGTTCCTGATTTTAAAACGTCTACTAAGAGTGAAGAGGCATGTGTTTAGAGCAGTAATTCTCAATGAGGGGCAAGTCTGCCCTCAAGGGGACATTTGGCAACATCTCAGGACACTTGTAGTTGTCACACGTCGGGGAGGGGGCTTGCCATGGGCACCCTGTGGGGGTGGGGGCCAGGCACGCCGCGCCACATCCTAAAATGCACAGCGTGGTGCCCACAACAAAGGCTTATACAGCCCCACGTGGCCGTGGTGCTGAGGTTGAGAAACTGCTTTCTAGGACAGGGTCGTTTTCTTTAGTAGCTGTGTGTAAGCATCCTACCTGATTCTTACTTCCTTTTGTTCTTCAAAGTTTCTATTACGTGTCCAGTTGTTTTGTTTCCAATATTTCGTACTGGAAAACCTAGAGGTAGGAGGTAAGAAATTAAACAACAGGCTTTCTCTTCAAAACCTCCCTCACCCTCAACATCTAAGATGACCAATGTCCTTCGAGTATCTTCCTCACGGGACTCAAATCGATACCTTTTTCCTCTGTCTCTTGGACTACTGTGACGGGTCATCCTCTCTACCACAATGTTAAATTACCTAATGGTATCAGTGGCTACAGGAAAATCATCATGGCAACTTGTTCAAAACAAACTATTTTGAGCCTCATTATAGGATGTTTATGGACGGGGCTTAAAAAAAACCCATACTTTGAAGACATTGTTCTCAGGGTGATTCTGACGAGCATGCAGGATGCCGGGATCCCTAGTTTTCCGAGCGCCCCACCTGCTCTCTGTTCTTGCCTTTAACTGGCCTATACTCTGCTTTCTGTGCCACCAGGGTAAAGTCCCTGCCCAGGTTCCTCCTAGTGAGAGACCACCGATGGATCCCCCTTGGTAACTGGCAGAAACTATAAAGTATAAGCATCTTGGGATGGGTTTTCACGGCCGCTCACCAAATAGGCCATGTACTTCCATACCCCATGGCCTTCCTCTTCATCTCCTCCCACTTCTAAAATTTTACTTGTCTTTCAAGGTCTAGCCGAGAGGACTCCTTTATCCTGAACTCTTATCTTCTCTGATCCCTAGAGCCAGAGCCTGAACCCCTCAGGGCACCCAGTCACATGAGACTGGAGCTAACAGCCACACGATGGCAACTGTTTATCCTCCAAAATAACAACAACCTTCCACATACAATCAGCACAACAAGTATTTTAAAAGAAACTGAATCGGAGAGCAGCAGCGGCTTATCATCCGACCTTCAGGGCGGAGAGGCTCCAAAACAAACTGGGCGTGGAGAATGAGCTTCCTCTCGAATAAGATGCCTTTGAGAATTACATCCTAGATGAAGATTGATAGTTGGCTGGCTGTAAACGTGGCTGGGTTTTCAATAGATGCATGAAAGAAAGATCCAGAAAGAGCTAACATGACAAGAGCCACCATTTCCTGAGCCCTAACCTCATGGGCTTTTCATTCCCTTTGCACTACAACTGAAGGGGGCCGGTGTTACTGTTCTCCACTTAGCAGATGAAGAACCTTAGGCGGAGAGAGAGCCCCTCCCAGCTCAGAAAATGACCAGCTCCGTCATCTGGTTGCTCAGGCCAAAGACCTTGGAGTTGTCCTTGCTTCTTCTTTCTCTACACCCTTTATTTGTCACAAACCCTGCCGCCTTCCTCTTTTATCACTTCAGCCAAAGGGATCCCTTTAAGTGGATAGCCTGGCCCTGCCTCCCTTGTCTCACCTCTCTGCCTCAGTCGGAAAAAGGCCAAAGTCCTTGCACTGGCCCTTGCATTTACCTCTCGCCGGAAACTTCTTCCCCCAGAGAGTCAGGGCTCGCTCCTTTCCATCAAGTACCTCCTTCCCTGACAACCCTCTATGAAACACTAGCCTTCTGCCCTCCCTGCCCCAGTAATGGTCTCCAGAGTATTGCTTTACTTTTCCTCCATAGCTCGTATCCCCTGTTGACATACTATTTACCTATTTGTCCAGCCCTTTTCCTCTACAGTAGGAATCAGCAAGCGATGTCTTGCAAACCAGATGCAGCCTTTAGCTCACAGGCCACTAACAACAACAACAACAAACAGGGAAGAAGGAGCTTTACGTTTTAAATGGTTGGGAAAAAAAGCAAAAGCAATATATTTTATAACACATGAGAATTACATGAAATCCAAATTTCGACATCCGTAAGTAAAGTATTATCGGGATAAAGCAATGCCCATTAATTTATGTATTATCTCTGGCTGCTTTTGTGGTATAAAGGCAGAGCTGAGACGTTGTGATAGTGACTATGTGGCCCGCAACATGGAAAATATTTTATGTTTGGTCTTTTAGAGAAAAAGTATACCAATCCCTATTCTAAGTTCTATGAGGACAGGGCTTCTAACTAAGTTCTACGAGGACAGGGTTTTTCATGTCGTTTGCTCTATAGTATTCCCCAGCACAAACAAAAGAGCAATTATAGTGTAGAATACATAAATCAAGGCCGTCTTTCAGTTAAAACATATCTGAGGTTTGAAAAAATACCTGATTGGGTCTAAAGCCCAGGCATGACGACTGTGTGATCAAATAATATAATTTACTTTAAAAGTATTTGGATGGTGTAGACATGTTAAAGTGAAGTATTATGTTTTTATTTATGTATTCCCAGCTGATGTATTGATGATCTAACCTGTACAGTTTCTTACATGATGAAATCAAACTATAGAAACCGCAGGCCTGTTTCCTTAGATCCTAAGCCATAATGAGCCTGGGTGCTTAAAAATGGAAGAAACGACACACTTTTTAATAGATGTATGTTTCCAGTAAATACAGTAGTTTAATAAAAATAACCTATTTTTGAAAACGAAAGTTAACGTAAGTCTTAAAAGAGAACGAACAAAGGCAACGTTCTGATCTTGACGTACACTGATTTAACTCAGCATTCGTTTGGACATATTTTAGCCCCATTAACAAAGCATGCTTAGCATGCATGAGTTAACTTGATGGGCAATGAACGTACCTAATCTGATGGGATTTTTTTATAACGTAACAAGATACAGAGCTAGGGTGCTAATACCATGTTGTGGAAGGCTTTGGGTGTGTTTTTCTTTGCAACCTCAAAGCAAGACATGTAAAGAAGAATTTGATTTGAACAGGTGATTTGGCAAAGTTGGTTACTGATAAAGATGCCCACTATTAAATTCGATGCATGTGACACAGACAGGGATGTACGGGTCCGGTAACAGGAAGGGTCTCTTTGGTGGGTATGGGGTGTCAAATGCTAACTTGTAAAATTCCTTTTAGGTAACACGGTAGCAAAGAGAGAGGTGTGCTTCAACCCTGGAGGAGCGACAGGATGCAGCGCTCTCTTGTTTGGACCGTCCAGAGTCCTGGACTCTTTGCAGGAAGTCATCTTGGATTTCACCCACATCACATTTGCATATCTGTGCTCTGAAGGGTGGCATTTGCTTAACTGTCCCAGCCTTCTCTGCTTCCTGATTTTATTACAGTGAATTATACCCATGGGCTGCCGCACACACAACTGACATCCTATCTGGATTACTAAGGACCATACCTCCAAGAAACTCTGGAGGAACAAACTAGAGGTTTCAGAATGGACCACCTGTGAAGGAACACCGGGTCTTCAGTTTCTTTCTGCACTTACAAAGGAGCACGGACCTGTTTCTGAGGATCCTCATTCTCTTCCTCTCTTGAACTCTACTTTAACGCAAGGGCTGAAGGAAGTCTGAAAGGGGTCCAAATGACAAAACGTTTTGGCAGAACATTTTGGCATATATAGATTAAGGAACTCTGATTAACTGGTGATGAAAATTTATTTTATAAACCTGGAAGAATAGAAGGACTTACACCGGGGTTCTTGTGTGTGCAGTTGTATTATTGCTTTTGACGATCTAAAATCTTTGCATTAGAGGTTCTGTTGGCAGGTTAGCAGAAATCAAATGCTCCCATTTTAACTTCTGTGCGCCGTTTTACCGAGTACTAAGGAAGGGTATCGATTTCAATATTTTATAACCAAAGCTCTATCATGACATATCCACAACAGAAAGAAAACCTGTTGGGATTTTTATGTCTGCAGTGTAGTCAGGTAAATCATTGAAAATATAAAACAGTTCCTGTTTAGATCAAGGGTGGTTTCTTCAATCCAGTTTATGGCAATTATATTACCATATTTTGTTAACTCCAAAAGCCTCTGAATACAGAATTTTTAGACTGTGATTTATTCCTAGCTCCTTCCCTACTTATGTGTTACTCATCTTCTTTCTTTAAATGTAAGTAAAACCTGAGTCATTCTTTTCTTGGTTTAATGATCCTGCAGCAGACGTGTCTCCACATACTCGCAGATGCTCTCATGCAGAAACATATTACAGATGAAAAGTGACCCAGATTTTAAATGCATAATGTTATTAAAACACATACCACTATAATAACATGGCATACATTTTATATACTAAGAAACGCCAAAAACATACTTTTTGCACAGGTGATTATCCCTGTCCTTTCACAGTTACGGGGGAAAATAATGCTATCATATTGTTTGTAGCAGTAACAATTACGTCCATTTGATTTTATTCTTGCAGAAGGAATGGGATGAGGTGATAGCTATTTGTTTGCTACATTTTTTTGAATTTGACTGACTAGACGCTTACCAGAATTGTTACTCTCATGTTTGTTAGTAAGTAAAAAATTTGTTTTACTCATGGTGTATGGCGTATATACGTTTTGCGGATTATTTTATGCCTTAAGACATGGTGTTAACATTCTTAGGCTTGCAAATTTTTATTATAAATGTGAAAAACAACTATACACAAAGTTTCATGTTGGGGATGTTTACTATATGGCAAACTTGGCATTTATATATAGATTACTACTTAGTTTCTTCTCCCAAACCTATCTAGCAGTAAGGAGAATTTAAAATGTAGGAAGATTTTATTAAGTTGAGGCACATTCATGATGTTCTACGTGTATTCCACTGCCTTTAGTGTATAAGACCTTCCACTGTAAGAGAGCGAGTTTAAAAATAAGAGATTTCATGGCACATGAAATAATGTCTTAGTTTTTCAGCCACCCATCTGATCTTGTGCTCCAAATAAGATCAAGTGAAAATGACACTGATTCACCTTGAGGTTCGTTTCTAAGATATAAACTACTACCAGGGAATAAATAGTCCACTTGGGAAAATGGAAGGTATCAAAGCTGCCATTTCATCCATTATTGCTTCCAAGTGTTCTTTTTACCTAGTTTGCAAGTTAGCCCTGAAATGGGGCTTTCTTTGAGAAGCATTTTAGTGTTATCATTCCTTTTCTTTTCCTGTAGGGGAGTAGATAGGAGACTTTCCTGTATTTTTACGAAATTTAAAGCAAAGATACCACAGGAGGATATCAGTCATGTCAGGCTCAGGCCCTCTGATTATGGCACATGTGGTCTCAATACCCGAGAGACATTCAATTCTTATATCTTAGAACTTTCAGCTGCCCAGCTAGGCTGCGAACTCAACCAGGGTCTCTCCAAAGGAACCTGCAACCTCCTTGATTTTAGAGCACTCTCTCAGGTTCCGATCTGCTGCTCTAAAACATATATACCCTTTTAGCACATGCCCTTGGAAAATTGGAACTCTGTTCACACTTTAAATTCGACAGCACTTAATAAACCTTCCCAAGACCCCTCGGAGTTGTTGGGGAAATTGTCCACCCTTATACACACAAATGTATATATCTGACGCTTTGTGTACTATGCTATTGAATTTCCACTTGAGTTTAAAAGAATAACTATTCTTTTTTATTTATTAGAAGAAGACTGTTGGAAACCCACGGCTAACATCATTCCCAGCAGTGAAAAACTGAAAGCATTCCCTCTAAGATCAGGAAAAAGGCAAGGATGTCCACTGTCATCACTTTTATTCAACATAGTTTTGGAAGTCCTTCTTTGTCAGAGAAGAAAAAAATACAAGGAATCCAAATCGGAAAAGAAGAAGTAAAACTGTCACTGTTTGCAGATGACATGATACTAAACATAGAGAATCCTGAAGATGCTACCAGAAAACTACTCAGGCTCATCAATGAATTGAGTAAAGTTGCAGAATACAAAATTAATACACAGAAATCTGTTGCATTTCTGTACACTGACAATGAAAGATCAGAAAGAGAAATTCAAGAAACAATCTGATTTACCATCGCATCAAAAAGAATAAAATACCTAGGAATAAACCTACCTAAGGAGACAAGAGACCTCTACTCTGAAAGTTATAAGACACTGATGAAAGAAATTGGAGATGACACAAACAGATGGAAGGATATTCCATGTTCTTGGAGTGGAAAAATCAATACTGTGAAAATGACTATAGTACTCAGAGCGATTGACAGATTGAGTGTAATCCCTATCAAATTACCAATGGCATTTTTCAGAGAATTAGAACAAAAATTTTTCACAGGGCTCCCCTGGTGGCACAGTGGTTGAGAGTCTGCCTGCCAATGCAGGGGACATGGGTTCATGCCCCGATCTGGGAGGATCCCACATGCCGCGGAGCGGCTGGGCCCGTAAGCCATGGCTGCTGGGCCTGCGCATCCGGAGCCTGTGCTCCGCAACGGGAGAGGCCACAACAGTGAGAGGCCCACATACCGCAAAAAAAAAAAAAAAAAAAAAAAAAATTTTTCTTGGCACAATTTGTATGGAAACACAAAAGATCCTCAAAAGCCAAAGCAATCCTGAGAAAGAACAATGGAGCTGGAGGAATTGCACTCCTTGACTTCAGACTATACTACAAAGCTATAGTCATCAAAACAGTAATGGTAACAGCACAAAAACAGAAATATAGATCAGTGGAACAGGATGAGAAATCCCAGAAATAAACTCATGCACCTATGGTCAAATAATCCACAACAAAGGAGGCAAGAATATGCAATGGAGAAAAGACAGTCTCTTCAATAAGTGGTGCCGGGAAAATGGGACAGCTACATGTAAAAGAAATTAGAATATTCTCTACCACCATCCATAAAAGTAAATGGACCAAAGGCCTAAATGTAAGGCTAGACACTGTAAAACTCTTAGAGGAAAACATAGGTGGAACAGCCTTTGACATAAATTGCAGCAGTATCTTTTTTGATCCACCTCCTAGAGTAATGAAAATAAAAACAAACAAATGGGACCTAATTAAACTTAAAAGCTTTTGCACAGCAAAGGAAACCATAAACAAAACAAAAAGACAACCCACAGGATGGGAGAAAATATTTGCAAACATAGCGACCGATGAGGGATTAATCTCCAAAATATACAAACAGCTCATGCAGCTCTATGTCAAAAAAAAAAAAAAAATCAAAAAAGGGGCTGAAGATCTAAACAGACATTTCTCCAGAGAAGACATACAGATGGCCAAAAAGCACATGAAAAGATGCTCAACATCACTAATTATCAGAGACATGCAAATCAAAACTACAATGAAGTATCACCTCACACCAGTAAGGCTAGCCATCATCAAAAAGTCTACAAACAATAAATGCTGGCGAGGGTGTGGAGAAGAGGGAACCCTCTTGCACTGTTGGTGGGAATGTAAATTGATACAGCCACTATGGAGAACAGTATGGAGGTTCCTTAAGAAACTGAAAATAGAACTACCATAGGACCCAGCAATCCCACTACTGGGCATATACCCTGAGAAAACCATAATTCAACAAGAGACATGTACCACAATGTTCACTGCAGCACTATTTACAATAGCCAGGACATGGAAGCAACCTAAGTGTCCATCAACAGAGGAATGGATAAAGAAGATATGGTACATATATACAATGGGATATTAGTCATAAAAAAGAATGAAATACTGCCATTTGCAGAAACATGGAAGGACCTAGAGATGATGGTACTAAGTGAAGTAAGTCACACCGAGAAAGACAAACATCATATGATATCACTTACAGGTGGAATTTAAAAATTGATACCAAAGAACTAATTTGCAAAAGAGGATCAGACTCACAGGCTTAGAAAACAAACTTATGGTTACCACAGGGGAAAGGTGGGAGGAGGGATAAATTAGGAGGTTGGGATTAACATATATGCACTAATATATACAAAATAGATAATCAAGAAGGACCTACTGTAGAGCACAGGGGACTCTACTCAACACTCTGTAATAACCTATATCGGAAAAGATTCCGAAAAAGAACAGGTATCTGTACATACAGAATGGGATCATGTTGCTGCACACCATAAACACACACAACGTCATAAATCATCTGTAGTACCCACCCCCAAATTAATTAAAAAAAATTAAGACATGCCTACCCTCTTCCCCTCAGGCCTCAAAAAACTGGGCGGCTATCACATCCCTGGAGCCTGAGCAGGCTTGGGGTCTAAGGGCTGTCCTGGTTCTAAGGGAACTGGGGAGGATGCGCCAGCAAATGAGCCCCGCCCCCTTGGACCTGGAGTGCCTGCTTCCCTCTGGATGGGACCACAATCTCCAGATCCAGATGGGCCCTCCTACAGCTAAAGCAAGCCGAGTGCACGCAAAGGATGGTGGAGCCTCTGGGTTGGATTAGCTTTGAAATGTCCCCAGGTCTCCATGTCTCCTGGTGGTGGGGTTCCCACCCTCAAGCCTCCTTCCTTAGAGTCGCCTCACCTGCACAAGACAGCACCTTTGCCGCAGCGGTTATGCAGGGTTGGGATTTTGCCCGGGGCAGGGTGGGTGGTGAAAGGCGAGGGGAAAGAAGTAATGAGACACAAGCCCTTGGGTGTGTGTGCTGGCACCTTCAGCTCTAAGTTATAACCCAGGAACGCGAAGGCTCTGGTTGCCTGAGTAACCAGAGTTGGGCATGAAGAAATGCTGCCGCCTTGTGGCCATTTTCCATAACAACAATTTCACACTTCAGAGTCACAAGGCCTGCAGGGCTGTAAAGGAGAGCCTGCGCTCAAGAAATGCCCTGGGGTAGGTAATCCAAGAAGAATTCAAAACAGGGCTGACTTGCAAGGAGCCGATTTCAAGTGGTAAATTTTACTCAAACTATTTTTTTTAAAAAAGCACATAAAAAGATGCTCAACGTCACTAATTATTAGAGAAATGCAAACCAAAACTGCATATCAGAATGGCCATCAGCAAAAAGTCTACAAATAATAAATGCTGGAGAGGGTGTGGAGAGAAGGGAACCCTCCTACACTGTAGGGGAAAATGTAAATTGGTACAGCCACTATGGAGTTTCCTTAAAAAACTAAAAATAGAGCTACCATTTGATCCAGCAATCCCACTCCTGGGTATATATCCGGAAAAAACCCATAATTCGAAAAGATACATGCACCCCAATGTTCACTGCGGCACTATTTACAATAGCTGAGACATGGAAGCAACCTAAACGTCCATCAACGGAGGATAAAGAAGACGTGGTGCATATATACGATGGAATACTAACAGCCACAAAAAAGAAGGAAATAATGTCATTTGCAGCGGCATGGATGGACCTAGAGATTATCATACGAAGGGAATTAAGTCAAAGACAAATATTATATGCTATCACTCATATGTGGAATCTAATTTTTTTACAAGTGATACAAATGAACTTACTTACAAAAGGGAAACAGACTTACAGATATCGGAAACAAACTTACAGTTACCAAAGCGGAAACATGGGGCGGGGGGAGGGATAAAGCAGGAGCTTGGGATGAACACATACACCCTACTATACATAAGATAGATAACCAACAGGGACCTACTGTATAGCACAGGGAACTCTACTCAGTATTCTGTAATAACCTGTATTGAGACAAGAATCTAAAAAAAACAATGAATATATATATATGTATAACTGCATCACTTTGCTGTACACCTGAAACTAACAACATTGTACGTCAACTATACTCCAATGAAATTTTAAATAAAAACCAAAGAACAATAAAAAAATACTGTTGGCCTGGGATAAAATGATTAAAAAATTGAACTGCTCATTACTATGACTTAGACTGTAAGCAGCTATAAGGTTCCATGTACCACTGTGTACACTGGCAGAACACCAGCCCTTCTCCACGTAAGATTTAGTTGGAGGCTGCATCAGGGCAGATGCATCCCAGGTATATGTTCCACGGATTTTGAAGGTTTCCTGGAGATGCAGTGACGCTAAGCCCATATTCTTCCACGTCAATGCTATTGGGTGGAGGGGAGACGGCAGCCCCTTCGATGGGCATGCACAACCCACCCCCCGGTCCGATGCCATGACTACTTGGCCAGTCCCCCTCACTTGAATTTTTGCTCATACTATGGAATTTTGTAAAGAATTTGTGGGTGCACAAGGTTGGGAATTGCCTCCTGTGGAAACAACCTCATCAAAATGCCTGTGTCATAGATAATTTCTCCAAGATTGGAAAATGTTTCTGCACAGAATTCCTAGTGATGGGCAATTAGGGACTCACTGACCAAGGATTAATCCACAGCTAGTCTGGTAACTGCCTTCACCATTTTGGGTCTCTCTGAAATAGGCAAAGCATTATTAAGAGGTGTACCTAAAGCCTGTGGGTTCTTCTATACTAGGCGTTGGCAAACGGCAGTCAAATCCAGCCTGCCCGGGTTTGTTAATAAAGGTGTGTTAGAACACAACCATGCCGTTCATTTGTGTAGAAGCTGGGGTTTTGCACTACAACAGCAGAGAAGACTAGTTGTGATAGAGCCCACGCAACCCACAAATTCTAAAATATTTAGTCTTTGCTCCTTTGCAGAGAAGTTGGCCAATCTATGTTCTATACAATGGAAGAACGTGATGTTATTGTATGAGTTCACGGGAACCTGGTAACAGAATGGCAAAGATTTGAGGCTCTGGAGACAGACAAATCGAAGGATAGATATGGGCTCTGCTACTCATCTTTCAAAGTTTTCTACTCCATCAACTGCAGTTCCTTCATAAAACAGGGATGTCAGGATAATGATATATACACCCCGCAAGAGTTTTTTGATAAGAATTTTCTATCAACAAACTCTTAGCGTGGTGGCGAGCAAATAATAGGTTCTTGATAAAGTTGTGCCTCTGGGATGAGTAATTCATAATCCAAGTAGTCACCTCACACAGAAAAGGAGAAGCAAGTCGCAGGCCCTGGGCTCAAAACGGGGGTGTAAGGTTTAAGTGGACACCACTGACAGAAAATCGGGGCCAGATAAGACTAGATCTTAAAGCGTTCTCTCCCTGTTTTCAAGTCAGTAAAAACTGAGAAAGCAGAGCGAGGACAAACTCGGCAAACAACTCAAGGAACACTGCCTCCCCTTGACCTTGGCTGTCTATCTGGCAGAGAACTGAAGACGCTTATGCTTTCTGCATGGACATGTCAATGTCTTGAGTCTGCAGTACCTACCTGGTAGAAGTCAGAGCACCACTGCAAAGAAAGATGTACTACACGGGGATGCTGATTTGAATCTGCAACCCGAGGTGACAGATGTAGGACATACACGTGAACACCGTTCTTTCAGGTTCATCGTGTAAAAAACTCAAGCCCCATCCAGCAGCTACATGAAAGGAAACAGCCATTTCAAGTTACAAAGTAATCTTGTAAACAGAAACTTGGAACAAAAGAGCCCCTTAAATAATTGATGAATAGTTACTGAAGCATATTGGACAGTCTTTGTAGTATGGATTCGGGGCTGTGAACAAAACAAGCTCATGCTTGAAATTTCTTCCTCTCCTCTTTGCTGCTATCAATATTCATAGCCTGCTTCCCTGTGAGGAATGTGCAGTGGTATTTCTTTTGTATTGTTCACCCAGACCTGGACCTCTGCTCTCTGTGGATAGGGTCTGTGACCTGTCCTTTAATGATCAGCTTTGATTTTCTTAATGAGGGATTATCACAATAGTTCAGGACACTGAATTATTAATTGAATAACTGTATTTAACAGCCAAGGAATGGAAGCAAGCCAATGAACTTGGGTCCTCTACTTGCAAATCTGAAATCCTACTCTCAGGAGTTCAGTCTGCATCTCTGAACCTGCCTGCCGTCTTTCTGAACTGCATCTTCATCCTTGCTTTGTTACATCTATTAAGTTCAACATTGAGTGTTTTACAGCCCATTCACAGACGTCACAGAAAATTTAATCATGCCCTTACTATTTCAGCGTTGCAATAACTGAAAAGAAAACATAAAAAATAATTCATCCTGTCTCTCTTCACACACAGATCAATAGAGTGGACTGCTTAGGTCAGCTCAGTGGGGGCATGGGTTGAAATAGGAATCAGGACAATACTTTGGAACATTTAAATATTTGTGAGCTCCATATACCTGACAGAGGGCTGAAACGGATCCTTAGTGCCACAGTAAAGAAAGGGGAGTAAAACCACTAGGTCTCAGCTGGAGAACAAGTTCGTGACAACTCTTGAAACTGTCAGAGTCAGAAAAATTGGTATCTGATGCTGCCAAACGCTATTTCAATCACTGTCTTTTCTGATTCGCTACTAGAGCACAGATGAAGAGTGGGAATAGAGCAGGGGATCTTTAAAAGATGCTATGTCTGATATTCTCGAGGGAAGGGGACTTTGCCTGTGGCAGATGGCTCTGATTTGCTGATGCAGGCCCTTGGGCTGTGGTCAGAGAGAGTGAAGTAGAAAGGGGTTTGCATGTGCTTGGAGGGCTCTTATTTGACTAACCATTAGATAGAAGACTGGTGTAGAAGGTCTTCCCATTTGTTACTCCATTCATCTTCCTGTGCTTTAAAGACAGCTGTGTCAGTTTCTCTTCTCCCTCCTGCCATTTCAGATGCAGAAAGGGGTCCAAAGGGGGAAGGGAAATCTCTTCAGGCTCAGAGTAGGACCTGGAAGGCAGATCTACTCAACAGGAAAAGATTTGTAGCAACTAATAGATTTGACTCCATACAAAGCAAAACTTTGTGCATGACCAAACCACATAAACCCAACTAAAAGTCAAAGTGGGAAAAGTATTTAGAGCTTGTACTGGCAGACAAATATTAATATCCTTGCAAAACTTTTACAAACTGCTAAGCAAAAGATGAGCACCTCAATCGAAAAGCAAACAAAAGGTGCAATAATTCACAAAAGAAGAAATACAGAAAGGCCAAATGGTTTGCAATTTTTGATGAATACTTGAGATTGTACAGTCTTTCAAGTCAGTTTGGCCGATATTAAAAAGAAAGAATATGTAACAGGAGTTGCAGGGGTGTGATGTTACCCTGTACATATTGCATCAAGAGGCTTAGCAGTCAACCTTCCTGACTCAGGGTTTCTACTTGCAGGAACATAAGAAATTACGAGGCCAAGTGGCATGAACAAGAATATGAATCCCAGAATTGTTCATAAGGGCAAAAAGCAATCAGAAATCCTACATCATCATCAAAAAGGGCTGTACTTCTGGTTCTGGGCACTCGTGCTTATCTCAACAGAAATCCCTGGACAAAACACATTAAAATCCTGGCAGGGTCAAAGACGGACGACAGGCAGACTAGCTAGGGACCTTGGGACTCAAGTGCCAACTAAAAATTGTCACTTGCCATCTGGTTATGGAAGAATGAAGTCACTGGCCACTGCAGCCACTAACCTTCAATACACCCTAAAGGAGTTCAGGGTAGAGATCAGGAAGGAGGCACTCTGGGCTCTGGGAAAAACTGGCAGAACAGGACTTCAGAGAGTAAGACATTTTTCAGGAGAAGATTTTATGAGCCCAAATTCTTGCATCTTCTCATATCTAGAAAAGCACTAAAATCATTAATGGAGACCTCTGCTCCTTTGGACTAGCAGCAAACTTCTTGTGACCAGCAGTAACCTGTCAAAGTGTGTGCCTGACTGCACGTACCCCCTTCACCAAAATCACCTTATACTGACCTCCCCCTACCTCTCTAGAGCTGTTCCTCAGAGCTGAGAGGCTGTCTCCCAGGCTATAGTCCTCATTTTGCCCCAGATAAAACATAACTCACAGCTCACACATTATGCTTTTTTTTTTTTTTTTTTTTTTCAGTTGACACAAGGAATAACTGAGGAGTGAGGTTCTGGAGTTGCTGTTTTTTCCTTGTGTTCTGTGCAACCCAGCTGGGTGCTGGAGAAGCCTGCAACCCAGAAATGCCAAAGGGTGAAGACAAAACACAGTCCCCCTCCAAAACCTGCTTTCTTTCATGCCAAGGACTCAGAAAAGGGCAATCCAAACGAGCAGAAACCATTAGCCGTATCTGCCTGTTCTTGAGTGAACATCATGAAAACCCTCTGTAGCCACTCCCTCCCCAAATGGGTACTGCAGCTGGGGGATCTGCGGGTGGAACTCTGTCCTTCATCCCCATCTCCCAGTGTTGAGTGTGTCCCTCCCCTGCAGGGCTGGGGGATGAACTCACACTTCCTCCACTTTCTTGTGGTGGGAACGCGGTGTACCCCGCTCCTTTGTAGCCCATGGGCAGAGCCCTGTCTCCTGCATTCCCTATTATGGTAATCAGACAGCACTCCTTCCGCAAAGAGCCTGCTGGCAAAAAATCGGAGCCTGTTTTCACCATGGAGTGGAAAATAATAAGGCAACTTTCCTCTTCTGTGGGCAGAACTGTGACTTGCACCCTCACGCCACCACGGTGATAATGAGGGGAGACTTTGGTCCCGTGGAGCCCGTAGGCAAAATTTTGATTCAATCTTCTCTTCAGGAACAAGGTGACCCCTCCTGTCCTAGGTCTGTCACTGCATAAGACTCTGTCCTCTTTCCCCATCCTGCAGGAATGATATGTGTCTCTCCCCTTCCCACCTCCAGCCACCAGTGGGGACACTATAGGGTGGACTCCTATCATCTAAGTAACACGCAAGTGAGGGGAGCAGGTGTATAAAACCACTGCACAGGTTTTATAAACTAAACTGATATTTGAACCATGAACCACAAGAGTGAACCGGGATATGTCTTTAGAACCTAATAGGTTGATTAGAAGATTTAAATAGGAACCAGATTCTAATAATGTAATATTCCAAAGCCTAGGATGCAGTCCACAATTACTGATCATACCAAGAAAAAGGAAAATCTCAACTCAAAGGAGAAAATGTGATCAATAGACGCTAACACGGAGAAGACATAGATTTTGCAATTTTCTAATGTTTTTCAAGCAGCTGTCATAAAAATCCTGCAACAGGCAATTATGAACACTCAAGAAGCAAACTGAAAAACAGCCTATCTCAACAATAAAATAGATGACACAAAGAAGAACCAAATTAAAATTTCAGAATTGAAAAACACAATAGATAAAAAAATTTTAAAAACTCACTGGATGGGTTTCATGGCAGAACTGAAATAAGGAAAGCCTCAGTGAACTTGAAGATAGGCTAAAAGAAAGCATCTAATCCGAACAACAGAGAGGACATTGATTGAAATAGAATAAACTGAGCCCCAGGGACTCGTGATGCAGTAACAAGAGATCTAACATTCATGTCCTCGGAGGCCCACAGGGAGAGTAGAGGGAATATGGAGCTCAAAAAATATTTTAAAAATGGCTGAAAACTTCCCAAATTTGACAACAGACATAAACTTACAGATGCAACAGTACGTGTGTGAATATAAGTTTTTGTTTCTCTGGGATAAATACCCAGGGGTACACTTACTGGGTTGCATGGTAAATGTATGTTTAGCTTTATAAGTTGCCAGACTTTTACAGACTTGTACCATCCTACATTTCCACCAGCACTGTGTGAGAAGTCTAGTTACTCTACACCCTCACCAGCTTCGTACAGGTGATTCTGATTTTTTACAGTAGTTATGATGTGCAGCATCACAAGGGCCGCTCAGTGAATGGACGCTGAATCACTGCTTCTATGGGAAACACCGGGCTATCTTCCTACGCGCCTCCAGTCACAACATTTTCATCAACGGATCAGTACATTACCTTTTTCAATGTATCTTTCTGTTTAAGGACACCCTATGTAATACGTGAATGTGGACCGATGAACATTGAACGCATGGCCAATGACACTATAACTTGTGCTGGAACGAAGCTTATTTAACACACATATTTTCTCCATAAGGCACATCACAGCCTTCTTGTGTGTAGAAGCGCTAGCCAGGAGGCCACTTTAACAGTGAGTTCACCAACAAAAAAGCACAAGAAGACAAGAAAACGTGGTGCTAAGTAGACTGCGTAAAGGACACTCATTTACAGTATGAGAGCTGAAACCAGAAGGCAGAGTGTCCCCATGCTCAACCTCCACTGTGAACGTTCGCTTTGGGTGACTAAAATTTTTCACCGCTCTGTGCAGACACACGTCCAAATGCCTATGAAAGCACTGAGAGTATTGATTTTGGGGTTACAAGTAAATAGTGGCCAGTAGACAAATTCACAGATTTGAGAACCTCACTAATTCAGAATTCATGAATAATAAGGACTGATTAAACTACCATCACTTTTCTGGTTTTGACATGATACTATAGTTATGGAAGATATTATTATTAGAAAAATCCGGTTGAAAGGTACACATAAACTCTACTGTCTTTGTAACATTCTGTGACCCTTAAACTATTTCAAAATAAAAGGTTATTATAAAGAAGAAGTGGCTAAATATGGTATCTCCAAGCAATAAGTATTATAGAGCCATTAAAACGTTACTGATTTACATTGAACTCTCTAGTATAATCCCATTTTATTAAAATACAGGCATGGATCTCATATATAAAATGTTAAGTGAAAGGAGGATGGGTGGCTTTAAGTTTCTTCTTTACACAATCTTTCTTTGAGACAAGTTCACTAATATAGTTAATCTCCAACTGATCTCCCTTCAGATGTTCCCTTCGTTTACCTCGTCATTCTAACTTAAACTGAGTTATTATTCCATTGCAGGGAGGACAGTCCAGGTAGCTAGAGATGACATTCTGTTTGACTGTTAAAACTCTCCAAGATGATCACTTTCAACTTGATCTCTCAAATATAAGTCTCACCAACCTAGAGATGTCATGTGTCAGAATGTTTGGAAAGAGATGTGTGTGGCCATCAGAGTTCATCTATTATCTTTCCATCTGATCCCTCACATTCTAGATTTTGACGCAAGCCCGAAACATCTTTGGTTCCAGGGTACAGAAATCACTAGAGAGAAAAAGGGAACTGATATGTACTGAACATCCGGTATGAGTAAGGCGCAACACTGTAGCTCACCAGTATTTGCCAGATGAAAAGACTGAGTCTTAGAAAGAATGAAAAGCCACCCTGAAGACACAGAAAGTGTCAGAGCTAAGACTCACACCTTCTGTCATGTTCCTACCTAGTCTTTCTTAGAGGTTTGCACTTTGCGAGAAAATGTTAGTCAATAGTAATGTCAGGACCCTCAAGTCATTCTCAGTGCCTTAAAGCTTGAGCAACCCGCCTCCCCCCAGAGAAGGCACTGTAAAAATAAAGTCACATCAGGGTGGTGATAATAGAAGTCAAAAGGAGAGAGACTTGGAGCCTAGTGCTATAATTAATTTTGTAATTACATAAGACTGTCCAGAACGGGGAAGGTGAGTTCTTAGAAAGTAAATAAATTTAAATGAGAATTACTTAACTAAAAATTTGATAAGATGCTAATTGGTTTTAGTAAAAAGACATTATGTGAGGTATAGTCAGCAAGACTGCTGAAATGAGAAAGTACGTGTCTTTGAGTTTAATAGAACGTCATCCCAACTGCTGAGACCCTGGCTCAGCAGAAAATCGGAGCCAACAGGATGCAATTAGCTAAAAGGAGGTGGTTTTTTCACGGGCTAAGAGGAGGATCAAGTAGGGCATGGGGGAAAATCTCTTCTGGTTTTGCAGCTATGCACGTGATGACCACCTGCTTTGTGATCTGAACATCAAACATAAGATTTCCTTGGTCAGTCGAACATTTCTTCCGGTTAGAGAAAGGTATCCCCTCAAGCTGGGCCACTGCTCCAAGCACTGGTCCAGAGAAGCAATAACAAAATAAAGGCATGAGAGAAAAAGAGGCATATTTTCATTTTATCTCCTATGAAGCCTTGAAGCCATATTTATTTTTCAATAAGTATCTTCATTCTACTTTCGCAAAATCTTTCCCTAACAAAGGAGAATTCCCTTTATCTTTTTATCTGAAAAGTTTCCCTCAAAAAGATAATAAGTACTGTGCTATCATGGCTGGAGAAGTTTTCATCTGCACTTGAGAAAAATGAGGAACCGTTCTCGGAGGAACTGTTCTATAGATGATGCCTCTTAGCTTACTCGGTTCATACTATTCCTCCAGTCTTCTGTTTCCTTGTTCATCTTTTGTGTAGTTGTTCTATCCATCATTGAAAGTAGAATATTGAAGTCTCCAACTATCGTTATTGAATAATATGGTATATTTCTTCCTTCAGTTTTTGCTTCATATATTTGGGACTGTGCTGTTAGGTACACCTGTCTCCTCTTGACACATTTTCTATCATGATGGACACTGTTGTGAGTTAAATGTAGATACAGCAATATTCTAAATGAATTTTGTATGTAATTGTCTTTACAAAAGTAAGTTAATAATCGATGTTCTAGATCAGGGGCCTGAAAACTTTTTCAGTAAAGGACGCAATAATATTTTAGGTTCTGCAAGCCATATGGCCTCTGTCACAACTACTCAACTCTACAGCTGTAGTGACGAAACAGCTATTGATGATGTGAAAGCAAGTAAGTGTGATTGTGTTCCAGCAAAACTTTATTTACAAAAATAGGCAGTGGGCTGGACCATATTTAGTACCCCCTGGTCTAGATAAATGGTTTTTGGCAGTGTGATTTATTACTTGGGTTCTTTTATCAATATCATTCTTTGTGTTCTTTTGGGCTATTTCCTCCGCATAATTCCAGCAAGTATTTTGATTCTGTGAACTTTGCTGAATTACAAAGATTCTAATCTACCAATGTGTGATGAGTTTATTTATGAGAACAATTCTTCCTTCGACAATGCCTCCAGTTCTAAAACATGGATGTGAAAATACATTTCCATTTTTGTTACCAGCCATGTCTACCTTACTGGAAACTTGCATATTGACATCTGACATATAATGAATCTGAGAAAACATAATATTCTCATTTCAAACCAAAACATCTTTATGTGTGGCTCTGAATGAGTCGCATCTGTTTTCTGAACACATCCCTGCAAATCAATTACAAAAGAGCATCTAAGACGCATCATATTTAGCTGAGAATGCATAAAACTATGTGTTAGAAAATATCTGGCAAGTATTGGGCCTTCAAGATTCCAAGAATCCTCCTGAGGTTTCAGAGGTGCAAGGTGGGGAAACTGTGCCCGTTCCAACATACATGTGTGACAACAGGAAAACTGAGTGCTAATTGATTACTTGCTGTTCAGTGGTATGAAGCAGTCTGTAGCAGAGTCCAAATGAATAAATAATCAAATTCCAGTTATAAAGTAATGGAATGATAGATTGCTCAGGAAGGTTCTGTTACCAAGCCATGTTAGTCAGAGCCGCAAGAATACCTTTATGCTTTGGGAGGAAACAAGAGACATGGAAGCAAGGTATTTATCACTGTGTGATTATCCCATGACATGTTTCTTCTACAAATGTTGATCTGCTGCCAGAAACTTCCTCAACCAAAGGAGGTGGAGGGAAAGGTTATCTTGGTTTGACAGATTCGGAAATGATGGCCCAGAGTGGCTTAGTGACACACTGGTAAGCTTGTTCATTTCAACTCTGGATCCCCTCCTGGGACAAAACCTGGCAGCTTCCCAAGCTGCCTGCCTTCCACTGTGTTACAGCAACATGTATTTATCTGGCTTTGGCTGTGCCTGGTGAGGAGGACAAAGAGAATCACAGCAGCTACCAGTTTTTTCCAATCTGGTGCCAGGCCCTGTGTTAAGGGTCTGACATACGTTATCTCATATTTTCCCCATAAATAATGCTGCCTAGTGATTAAAACGATCCCCACTTTACAGATGAAGAAACTGAGGCTATGAACAGTTAAAAGACTTGACCATGTTGAACCTTCTTCTCTGATTCCAAAACTCTTTGAAAACTTTCTGCAGTTTCCTTAGCTAGCACGATCGTTTTGGTCTTCCTGGCAGTATTATTTTGTGCCAGAAGATAATGATGTCGTTCCCTGAAATTAGAAGAGTCTCCAACACCATACGCAAAAATAAACTCAAAATGGATTAAAGACCTAAATGTAAGGCTGGATACTATAAAACTCTTAGAGGAAAACACAGGCAGAACGCTCTCCGACATAAATAGCAGCAGGATCTTTTTTTTTTTTTTTTTTTTGCGGTAGGCAGGCCTCTCACTGTTGTGGCCTCTCCCGTTGCAGAGCACAGGCTCCGGACGCGCAGGCTCAGTGGCCATGGCTCACGGGCCCAGCCACTCCACAGCATGTGGGATCTTCCCGGACCGGGGCACGAACCTGTGTCCCCTGCATCGGCAGGCGGACTCTCAACCACTGTGCCGCCAGGGAAGCCCACAAGATCTTTTTTGATCCACCTCCAAGAGTAATGAAAATAAAAACAAAAATAAACAAATGGGACTTAATTAAACTTAAAAGTTGTTGCACAGCAAAGAAAACCATCAACAAAATGAAAAGAAAACCCACAGAATTGGAGAAGATATTTGCAAATGAAGCAACTGACAAGGGATGAACTGCCAAAATATACAAACGGCTCATGCAGCTCAATGTCAGTAAAACAAAAAACCCAATCAAAAATGGGCAGAAAATCTAAATAGACATTTCTCTAAAGAAGATATACAGATGGCTAAAAAGCACATGAAAAGAGGCTCAACATCACTGATTATTAGAGAAATGCAAATCAAAACTACAATGAGGTATCATCTCACACTCGTCAGAATGGCCATTATCAAAAAATCTATAAGCAAGAAGTGCTGGAGAGAGTGGAGAAAAGGGAACTCTCCTACACTGTTGGTGGGAATGTAACTTGGTACAGTCACTATGGAGAACAGTATGGAGATTCCTTAAAAAACTAAAAAATAGAGCTACCATATAATCCAGCAATCCACTCCTGGGCATATACCTGGAGAAAACCATAATTCGAAAGGATACATGCACCCCAATGTTCATTGCAGCACTACTTACAATAGCTGGGTCATGGAAGTAAGCTAAATGTCCATCAACAGAGAAATGGATAAAGAAGATGTGATACATATATACAATGGAATATTACTCAGCCATAAAAAAGAACAAAATAATGTCATTTGCAGCGACACGAATGGAGCTAGAGATTGTCATACTGAGTGAAGTCAGACAGAGAAAGACAAATATCATATGATATCACTTATATATGGAATCTAAAGAAATGGTACAAGTGAACCTATTTACAAAACAGAAGTTGAGTCACATTTGTAGAAAACAAACTTGTGGTTACCAGGGGGGAAGAGGGGGAGGGATAAGTTGGGAGATTGGGATTGACATATACACACTACTATATATAGAACAGATAACTAATAAGAACCTACTGAATAGCACAGGGAACTCTATTCAATATTCAATAGCTGCCTATTGTTTTGTTCTCTTTTCCCAGAGTGTTGAATAGAGCTCAGAGTATTGAATATTGTATATGGGAAGAGAATCTAAGAAGAGTGGATATATGTGTATGTATAACTGACTCACTTTGCTGTACAGCAGAAACTAACACAACATTGTAAATCAACTATACTCCAAAAAAAAAAAATTAAGGGACTTCCCCAGTGGCACAGTGGTTAAGAATCCACCTGCCAATGCAGGGGACATGGGTTTGAGCCCTGGTCCGGGAAGATCCCACATGCCATGGAGCAACTAAGCCCATGCACCACAACTACTGAGCCTGCACTCTAGAGCCTGTGAGCCGCAACTACTGAGCTCATGTGCTACAACTACTGAAGCCTGTGTGCCTAGAGCCCGTGCTCCACAACAAGAGAAGCCACCGCAATGAGAAGCCCGTGCACTGCAATGAAGAGTAGCCTCCGTCACCACAACTAGAGAAAGCCTGCATGCAGCAACAAAGACCCAAGGCAGCCAAAAATTTAAAAAAAAATTAATTAAAAAAAAAGATAGTGATGTCATTCTTGCTTACTGGTCAGTCTCCTGTGAGCCTGGGTAGCCTACATTAGGCTCTCAGAGCTAAATATATGAGTAAATTAAGTTGATAAAAAATGGTAGACTGTGGCTTCTTATGACCCACATGAGTGAAATAGTTCTTAGGGGTCAAGAGCTGCCTAATTTTTGTTCTCTCTTCCCTTGAATGCAGACAATAACTGCTGTGGGAGGTTCTCAGAGGCCAAATGCTGTGTAAGCTCAAAAGACCAAGTCACGGTAGGCAGAATTCTGAGATGGCACTCCAGGCCCCAGCTGAGAATCTTGCCCCTGGTACACACACCCTATATAATTTCTTCCCTTTGCATATGAAAAAAACCTGTGAATATAATGGGATATCATTCCTGTGATTAGATTATGTGTCAAAACTGAAGACTTTTTTACAGATGTAATTAAGGCCCCAAGTCAGTTGGTTTTGAGTTAATCAAAGGGAGATTATCCTGTGTGGGCCTGACTTAATCAGGTAAGAGACCTTGAAAGAGACACTGGCCTGTTCTGAAAAGACAGATTCTCCTGCTGGCCTTGAAGAAGCAAGCTGCCACGTTGTGAGAAGTCCACACAACAAGGAACTTCAGGCACTGAGAAGGAACCCCAGCGGACATCTATTAAGAGAATAGGGACCTCAGTCCTACAACCACAAGGAACTGAATTCTGCCAACAACCAACTGAAGAATATCCTGAGCTCCAGAAAAGAATGTACCTCTGCCAACACCTGGATTGCTGCTTGGAGAGACCCTGAGCAGAGGACTCAGATAAGCCACGCTGGGACTCCTGACCCACTCAAACTGGGAAATCATAAATGAGGGCTGTTTACAATCACTATGTTTGCATCTTTTTTGTTAACGAATACAAAAGCCTTTCTGGAGGAGGGGTGTATTAACCAAGGCTCCCCAGAGAAAGTCCTACAATCTGTGGTATGGAAGCTGGAGAACCAGGAAAGATGGTGGTACAATGTAGTCTGAATCTGAAAGCCCAAGAACCAGGAAGGCTGATATCCCGGGGCAGGAAGAGATAAATGTCTCAGCTCAAACAGAGAGCAAGTTTGCCCTTCCTCCACCTTTTTGTTCTGTTCAGGTCTGTAATGGACTGGATGATGCCCACCCACATTAGTGACAATCATCTTTATCCAGTCTATTGATTCAGGTGCTAATCTGTCCTGGAAACACCTTCACAGAGGACACCAGGAAATAATATTTTACCAGCTATTTGGCATCCCTTAGCACAGTCATGTTGACACATAAAATTAACCACCACAAACAGCTTTCTCCCTTCTCTCTTGTGCCTCTTCAAACCCATGGTTCAAGCAGCAGCCAGAATGACCTTTCAAAACTGTACAGGAGATCATGTCTCTCTTAAAACTCTTAAATGGCCTCCTGTTAATGAGAGCCAACTTTCAGCTCCCACCACAGCTTACACCAGAGTGTATGACACAGACCTCACAGTGCCATTTCCTCCCTGGGCCTACACTGCAACCTCCCAGAGCTTCCTTTACTTCCTAAAAGGTACCACCAGGTACTTTCCAAATCTAGAGCCTTCACACTGGCTCTTCCCTTCGTTTGAAACACTCTTTACCACACTCTGAACCATTTCATACTCATCAGTCACGTCATTTGTCCATACTTTCCTACTTCCCTGGCTAAATTATAAGCCTTTATTTATAAGTCAGTTATTTTTTCCCAAAAATATGTAACCATGTTATTTGTTGGTGCATTTTAATTTTTATTTTTAATTGTTTTGCACTCAGGGAAAAAAACCCAGTTTATTACATAAAGATAAATTTTATTTATGGACACAGAATCATACAGTCTGAATTAACAATAATAATAACTTATTGTTGTAACTGTAATGAAATAGCTTATAAATGTCATGTAATTTCATTGAATGTCATTTTACTTACTTAAGACAGAAGCAGGGTTGAACTCAAGTGTGTCTGCCTCTAGAGCACAATCTCTTAATCACATTTAAAGCTTGGTTAAAGGGGGCTGTATTTCAAATGATCATCTCATCCTACTTCCCCTATTAGACCCTATGTTCCATGAGGGCCAGGCACGTGTCTCTTTCATTTTGCACTTAACATCCAGAATACTGAATAGCAGTGGTGTGTAATTCATCAGTGCTCCTCACTGATACTATTGTTTCTCCTCCTCCAAGGACAAGACGGGACAGCTCTATCTCATCCCTAGAATCTATAGGTGGACATGGGGCTTTGGTGCAGTAAATGTCAGACAGTGTAGCAATGATTACTTCTGAGTAGAAGCTTTTAAGGACCAGTGTGTAAGTGTCCACATTTCGCTCTCCCCTAGCAATGCATGATGATTTGGACCTACACTCTATAAGACAGTAGCCATTGGTTAATTGTGGCCACTGAAATTAAAATAATTAAAATTAAATAAAAGTAAAAATTCAGATCCTCAGTCACATTAGCCACTTTTCAAGTCACATTAGCCACTTTTCAAGTACTCAATTGCCACCTGTGACTAGTGGGTACCACTTTGGGCAGTGCAGATATAGACCATTCCCTTCATCACAGAGAGATCTATTGGGACAGAGCTTCTATACATGCTCGAGACTTTCTGACTGAGGAAGCCACGGAGCAGAGCCACCAACTGACTCTAATACACATGTCATATGAGTATGAAATAATCTGTGTTGTTTTCAACCATTTATATTTTGGGCTTGTTTGTTACTGCAGCAAAACCCAGCTTATCCTAACTGACAAATGTAGTCATTAAGTAAGTCCACGCTTAATAATTTGATGATTACTTTTCTTCTGGGAGTTTTGGGTGAAGAAGAGGGAAGGGAAAACTTTTAAGGTAAGTCATCAACATAAGCAAAGGCTTGGATCTGGGAAATGAACAGGATCTCTAGGAGCAGCAGGGTTTATGTCAGGAAGCTTCAGATAAGAGATAGGCCTGGAGAGAAGTAGAGAAGCTAAGGGTAAGAATCAGTGCACAGAAAATGAGGAGGGGGTAGACCCCAAACCCGCATCTAACTCCTAGATCTACTAAGCAGTTATAATTTACTGAGCCTACAACTTGAAGTCCTGTCTGACACTGCTTTGTCCATTTAACTGTTAGAGTATAGACACTATAGTATGTTATCTTTCCAAGCCATGACATCTTTCTAATTAAGGTAAAAACTGCTTTAGAAAGTCAGTATTCATTTGCTGAGGAGAGCGTACATAAAGTCTCCTTTGTACCCAGGAGACTGCCCTTGTCATCCCAGAATTGTGGCTAAAGCCCACAGCTGAAGAAGAATCTGGAAGTATACTATATACTGAAGTCAGAGTGAAGAGAGCAGCTATTCCCCTGAAGCACTTGCTTAAGGGCATCACTGTAAAACTGGCCCCTTTCCTCTACCTCACCTCCACCCCCTTAATAAGACAAGTACAGCAAAAAGAGCTATTGGTGTGGGGAGTGAGGGATAAATTAGGGCTGTGGGATTAACATATACACACTACTCTATAGAAAATAGAGAACCAACATAGACCTCCTGTATAGCACAGAGAACTATACTCAATGTTTTGTAATAACCTACAAGAGAAAAGAATCTGGAAAAAAAAAGATATCTATGTACGTACAACTGAATCATTTTGCTACACACCTGAAACTAACACATCATAAACCAACTATACTTCAATAAGAAAAGCAAAAAAAAAAGCAAACCTTAAAACCAAACAACAACAAAAACAAAACAAAACAAAACAGAGCTATTGCCTCTACTTCTCACCAGAGGTCTGCGTTGGGAGATATTCTCCCTCTTTGGAGTCAAGAGACAGTCCTCCAGGAAAGTCACTTTTAAAGCTTGTGACTGACAGAACTACTTTCTTTGTAGGTCGGGGACAGGTTCGAGACAAAATTCTCTCCTAAGGCTGGTGAGATTCAGGTCTGGGGCACACAGAGAAAAGCTGAGAATGAGATTTAAAAACAACCAGGACTGTGCCTCCACACAAGTTGCAGAGACCATTGGAATAAGTAGAAAATAGCTCAAACTTGTGGAACTGGGCTTAGATACTGAAGGAGCTCTCACTCAGCTGGGAAATACTAGAGGCAGTTATACATATGTTCCTTGAAGGCTACTATCAGGAAAAAATAACTTGTGAGTCCTCAATAAGCCCACTTACACTAGGATGATGCTTGAGACACGGCAAACCCTGATATCTTCCCAGGCATCGCAGCTGAAAAGATGTTCTAAAAATTGTCTCTTGATGGCTGTTCACTCCCATCCTTTAAGCTCTGAGTGTATGAAACAAAGTTATCATTAAAAGAAAGTATGGAGGATACAATTTGATATTCTTAGAGTATTTCTAGTTTTATAATTAATTCATGGATGAGAGAGCCGTTATCCGATAGCATCCAGAAATGTGGAAACTATTCATTTTAGACAAGCACCCCAGGTCCTGTTATAGGTCTTGATTAAAATGAAAACTTACCAAGTTTTATCCCTCAGAATATGATAGCTTCACAGGCAATTGAAATCAGCTAGTTCCATTGTTGGGCTTCTAATTCCAGGGCATATAATAATATTTTTTTGGAGTCAAGCATGACATAATGTTAGGACTCCTGGAGCTAGCAAAGATGATAAAGTGTTTTAGCCCCAGCAGGTGCTCTGCAAAATCCTTTATTAAAAAGAGCTGCCACACACAGGCTCAGACTGTGATGGATTGTGTGGAAATACGGAGTGACACGCTATGAATTTACAACATTAAATTTTTCCCCCTAATTAAAGCAGTGGGAATGGCCTCCAAACAGAAGCTGGCTACAGCTGGACAAGAATGATTGTATTGCCTAGGTCTCCAGAGGAAAGATTTTTTTTTTTAGTGATTTTTTAATAAAATTTTTAAAAATCAGACATAATAACAGGATCTCTTTCTCTATATATGATACCTAAAGTAATTTCTAAAGTGAAAAATACACATGTGAAATTATTTTTATTTATGTTTTCATTATAATTCAGAAATTCTGTTTGATCAGAAAACTTATTGCATATTGTTAAAACCATAACAAAATTGTACTTTTCACTCAGAGGAAGGATTCTTGACCCAGTGTTTTCACAATGCGAGTGCCTGAATTAAACTATGAGCTGACAGCAAAAGATAACTGACATATTGAATTAAAAGCCTCTCTTTCTTTCTTTCTTTTTTTTTTTTGCGGTACGCGGGCCTCTCACTGTTGCGGCCTCTCCCGTTGCGGAGCACAGGCTCCGGACGCGCAGGCTCAGCGGCCATGGCTCACAGGCCCAGCCGCTCCGCGGCATGTGGGATCTTCCCGGACCGGGGCACGAACCCGTGTCCCCTGCATTGGCAGGCGGACTCTCAACCACTGCGCCACCAGGGAAGCCCCAATAGCCTCTCTTTTATGTTAAACTTTGACTTCTATATCCAGCTTGATATGTGGACATTTTCCTTCTTTTTTTATGTGTATAATTAGACTTGGTAATGTAGCTGTCCCACTGACAGAGCAAACTCCTGTAACAGTAAGGGTGGCTGACTTCCAGACATCCAAAGGACTCACAGAGTAATTCAGACAGTGCTGGTGTGTGCATTAGCAGTGACTAAGAAAAGCTCAACAAGCAATATCTACCAACAGCTCCATGATTGCTGGGGACGCTGTTGAAAGACTTGAGTTCATCTGCACGTCCTTGCATGGAGGCAAATGAAGGTGTGTGTATGTCTCTGGGAGAAGGCATTTAATGAGCCACTACTATGATGCAAGAATAGATGAATGTATTTTTCAAAGGTTTTGGAAGAAACATAATGGGTGGCCGGGTACCCGTGCCAAGTAGATCGTGTCTAGGACAAAGAATTACTCAGAAACAATAACTTTACCCAAATGAAGAATAGACTCTGCGGTTAAACAAGATCACCTCCCCCCAAATTGTTAGTTAATCTCCTGATTGTCACTCAGGTTTTTCCCAAACGGATCCATTTGGGGACACCTGAGTGTTTCCTTCATCCAGCAGATTTATAGCTTTTTCCCTTTCCTGCAGAACTCTGAGAACATGAAGAGGAAAACACGCACTCTTACACATTTCCACCCACCCCAAACACACACAGTAAATTTTAATTTCTCACTGCTCCTTAAATACATCTGTATTTCTCATCATGATAAATCTTTTATTTTAATGACCTTTCTCTACTAAGATGAACACCATCATTATTAATAGCATGGATTTCGGAGCCAGGCGTCTCCATGGTTTCCTAGGTAGATGATCTTGGGCGAGTTATGTAACTAAGTCTCTTTTGCAAAAGTGGGATGTTAGTAGTAACTATCCTCAAAGAGCTGTTCTGAAGATGAAGTGAATTTATGCAGGTATATCTAGCACAGGGGATGTGCTTGCTAAATGTTAGCTCTGAGTATTTACCATCATTAAGTTGTTATCAATAAACTGAGACCTGAAATCATTCCAGCTAATAAAACATTACATAAGCAGAATGCTGAAATTGGTAATTATAAAACTAGTTCAGGAAAACAAGGAGAGACCTCTGACGTTATTTTTATGCTCCTCTTTTCAACATTCTTATCATTAGGGATGGGTGATGTCAGAAAGAGAGGGCAAGAAAGACGGCAAGAGAGGAAAGGTGGAAAAGGTGAAAAAGTGAGAAGACATGGAGAAGAAATCCCAGAATGTAGGGAGGGAATAAGAAAAAAGAAGCGGAGGTCTGTAATTCTTAGACTCCATTTTGATGTTTTCCCCAAACTCGCAGCTTCTCTGACTGTTCCACTTATTTTAATAAAGCCCCAGATTCCTGCTCAGACGCTTTTGAAATCTTCTCCAAATACTTTCCATACACTAGGATTTTAAGGTGTTACTCTCAGACCTGAAATATCCTTCTTGCTACCAAAACTCCATCTACCCACCAGTCTATTCTCTCCACACCACTGTGACTTGAGTCCACACTCCATGGATGGCAAATAGAGTGCATCTCAGACAGCTTCTCCCACTGAGTGGTTATAGCCACTTGCATTGCTACGTTGGACTCAGATTTCTGAGTCCATGTCTGGGTACAGCAGGCAAGAGTGCTCTGACATGTTATGTCTGCCTAAGGCATGGTAGTGGGGAGTGGAGGTGAGACTGTCATGTATTACTGTCCCTCTTGTGACTTTTACCATCCATTATCATCACCTTAATTGGTTATAAATCCCATCCTGCCTTGAGATCACTCCTGGGTACGATCATTTCACATATCCCCCAAACTTTCAGAGGAATTCACAGAAGAAGTTTTTTTCTCCCCTGTATGAACAGTTCCATAGGAATGTTTTGCATGCTGTAAATACTTGGTAATTATATGCTGAGTGATTGACACCCAGGAGCAGAAATTAAGGAAGACATATATACCCTGTACATGGAAAGAAACATGCGTCTGCCACATTCTGCAGAATTAGTTCCTGGAACACAGAATTACTGATTCTGAATAGCTCAGTATTATTTTCTCTGTCCTGCAAGCCATTGGGAATGGCAGGCTGCACACGGTAGACCTCTTGAAAGGGAAGTCACAGCCACTCGTCTCCAGAGGAACCACACTGAAAGGGTGTTCAAGAGCCAGGCTGACAAGAGCTGAGGCTTGGCAGGAATCAGAGCTACCTTGGAAAGCAAGCGGCTACTCACAGCGGTGCCACCTAACGCTCCTTATTCCCACTGCTTCTCTTATTGAGCTCATTGAAAAACCACAGGGAACCAACATGGTAGGGGAATGCTGTCAGCAAGTCAGAATAACTGTGGCAACTTTCAGGCTGCCTGGATATAGATGAGAGAGATAGGCTCTATGTTTGGGTTCAAAGAGTGATGAGAGAGAGAGAGAGCGAGTGCGTGTGTGTGCGTGTGTACCAGTGAAGGTACAGATGGGACCAGCTCAGCCACCTCAATTTCTCAGGACTCTTGCCAATTTAGATCAAGCCAGAGAGGTATGCACCATCAAATATGTATCTGAGATGTTGCTTGGGTAGCTCTGACAAGGGCTAATAGCTAGAGAAATATAGATGGCCACACTTAAAGGATATGAAGGGGATTTAAATTCTTTAGACCAGATAAGGGTTTCTCATCCTTGGCACTACTGGCAGTTCTGCACAATTCTTTGTTAGCGTGAGGGCTGGCAGGTGCATTGTGGAACGCTGAACAGTATCTCTGGCCTCTCTACCCGCTGGATGCCAGTAGTATCCATCCCTTAGCTGTGATAACCACAAGTATCTCCAGATGTTGCCAAATGTTCCCTGGGGGAGAAAGATCACCCCTGTTGGGAAAAAGTGGATCAATTGTTTTCTTTTAGTTACCCAACAGTTAGAGAGACATCAAATCAACACAGGATCCCTTGGTGATAGTTTCATAAATTATATACATGTACCTTGCATTTTATCACTCAGGACTGCCTTAAGAGAAATTTCTATCTGTCCCAAGCAGCTACTGTGTTAAAAATGTCTTTAATGTATTAAATACTTGCACAGAACATAGCATCTTAATTCTGAAGCATCATCAGCCTACATTAGTCAGAGCATTTTCATGCAGATAGAACTATATAACCAAAACAAAGAAGTTATAACCATAAATCATGGCAAACCTGGCATTATAACTAAATTGGAAACGAGTTTACAAAACAAATGAAAACACAGAAACATATTATAGAATAAGTGTGTCCCTTACTGCATTCTTTTTGAGATTGTTATAAACTGGAAAGAAAAGAGAAATGCGTACAGGGGGAGTTAGATTACAACACATTCCACCTGTCAAAATACACTAACACAAATAGATCTATGAGCAGGTGTAGCTAAGTGCTGTTATCATTAATCTGGATTTATAAACATCTTGACTTTCTAATGAAAAGGTGAAGAAAAATAAATGAAATCCTCATCAGTTGTAATTGAATGACAAAGCAAAGTTAAGGTCACACTGTATCACTAGCTTCCAATCAAAATCTTTATACCTTTCATTATTAGACATTCCTTCTATTTGTTTAAGAGTTGGCTGCTATTAATTAACTTAGTAGATAAACATGATGTGAAAAGAGCACAAAGAGAGACCTATGACTTTAAGGAAGCTTTCTAGTTCTGATATATTTTCTTCAGTACAAAAACAAGTATTTAGTCAAATTGTTTTTGCCCAGTAAACTGACTGTTAATTTAGCAGATTCAAGGCTTGAATGAAGGTTGATTCAAGTATAGTTCTTATCACTTCAAAAAAAGAAAAAGAAAAACACACAAAGTCACCTGGACATTATACTGAGATTGGGTAATTTAACTGGGTAAGTAGCAATTCTATCAATTTCAATCATTACATTGTTCTTGGCCATTCTAAAATCAAGGACATTTTTTATCTAAGTTAAATTTTTTTCTTAAACTCCTAACACTCCTCTTGTGCTCACACTTGAAGTCTTTAGTTCTTCTTCATTGTAAGGGAAAAACTTCCCACTTTACCTGATGAGGTATTTGGTATTTTGCTTGATAACTAGGCATCAGCAATAGAAGAAAATAATCCCTGCAACACACTGGTAATCTGTTTATGCTTTTATTATGAAAGAGCATCCCTTGTTTGCTGAAGTATCTCCCCCTCCTCCATTCCAAGGACCAGTGTGTGAAACTGGTACTGCTGACCTTTGCTCTATTTACAAAAATGCAACTGGCTAGTCCCATCAACTGCTAACGTGCTTGTGAAAATGCATTTTATTTTGCTGACTGATGTTAATGTCTTCCATGAGTCTTTGCACATGATCAAATGACTGGAATTAAAAACCAAAGGCATCCCTCCAGACTCAGCACAAAAATACTGTTTCTACAAACCACCAAAGGAAGTGAGCTCATCCTTCCTCCCTCCTGTAGCATTTTGAATACAACTCCTGTTAGCATTTAGCCCACGGTACTAGGACTATTTATCTTCATGTCTTTCTCCCCTAACAGGCTGTCAACTACTTGAGAGCAATGAATATATCTTATTCATTGGGGGATCTCTCAGAGATTTCCTAAGAGTGAGCATGATTGTAGTAACTTGTCTAGTGCCCATCTTCCCTGCTAGACTGTTACAAGGTAGCAGACATTGATATTAATAACTTATAACCTACATGGTACTTAAAATTTGCTAGGTGGTGTGCAAAATGTGTTGTTACAATTAATTATATTCTATTTAATACAACAACAACATATGAGGTAAATACAACTATAAGCTTCATGTTATTATTGAGAAACCTGGACCAGAGAAATTAAGTCACTTGCCTAAAGTAATCCAGCTACTAAGTGACAGGGCTAACATTTGAACCCATGCAGTCTGGCTCCAGAGGCAATTATGCTTCATTATTACATTATCCTGCCTATGAGGGCCCTCAACAATATCTGGTAAATGAATACAAGAAGGGAAAACAAAAGAAATACAATGAAGGAATGAAGAAAGAAGTATGTGAACAGGAATCACAGAGTCATTAATGTTTGTTGAGTAACAGGAGTAGAATTTCCACTACAAGAAAAAACATGTCATAAGTAATACTTAATGGAACTATAAAAGACCCAGAATTGCCAAAGCAATCCTGAGGAAAAAGAAAAAGCAGGAGGCATAGCCCTCCCACAGACTTCAGACAACACTACAAAGCTACAGTAATCAAAACAGCATGTAAAAAACAAACAAACAAAAAACCCAACGTGGTACTGGCACAAAAACAACAAAACAAAAACAGACATAAGGATCAATGGAATAGAACAGAGAGCCTAGAAATAAACCCACACACATACAGCCAATTAATCTTTGACAAAGGAGGCAAGAATACACAATGGAAAAAAGGTAGTTTCTTCAGCAAATGGTGTTGGGAAAGTTGGACAGCCACGTGTAAATCAGTGAAGTTAGAATACATACTCACACCATACACAAAAATAAACTCAAAATGGCTTCAATACTTAAATATAAGACATGACACCATAAAACTCCTAGAAGTGAACATAGGCAAAACATTATCTGATATAAATCGTACCGATGTTTTCTTAGGTCATTCTCCCAAGGCAATAGAAATAAAAGCAAAAGTAAACAAATGGGGTCTAATCAAACTTACAAGCTTTTGTACAGCAAAGGAAACTATAAACAAAATGGAAAGACAACTTATGGACTGGGAAAAAATATTTGCAAATGATGTGACTGACAAGGACTTAATTTCCCAAATATACAAACAGCTCATACAAGTCAACAAAACCCCCCAACAACCCAATCAAAAAATGGGCAGAAGACCTAAATAGACATTTTTCCAAAGAAGACAGATGGCCAAATAGGCACGTGAAAAGATGCTCAACATCTCTAATTATTAGAGAAATGCAAATCAAAACTACAGCAAGGTATCACCTCACACCAATCAGAACGGCCATCATCAGAAAGTCCACAAATAATAAATGCTGGAGAGGCTGTGGAGGAAAAGGAGCTCTCCTACACTACTGGTGGGAATATAAATAGGTGCAGCTACTAGGGAAAACAGTATGGAGGCTCCTTAAAAAACTAAAAATAAGAGTTGCCATATCGTCCCACAATCCCATTCCTGGGCATATATCTCAACAAAACTATAATTCAAAAAGATACATGCACCCCTATGTTCACAGCAGCACTATTCACAATTGCCAAGGCATGGAAACAACCTAAATGTCCATTAACAGATGAATAGATAAACAAGATGTGGTACATGTACATGATGGAATACTACTCAGCCATAAAAAATGAAGTAATGCCATTTGCACTGACATGGATGAAAACAGAGATTATACTAAGTGAAGTAAGTCAGAAAGAGAAAGACAAATCCCATATGATATCACTTATATGTGGCATCTGAAATATGACACAAATGATCTTATTTATGAAACAGACTCACAGACATAGAAAGCAGCCTTGTAGTTGCCGAGGGGGAGGGGGAGTGGGGGAGGGATGGATTGGGAGTTTGGGATTAGCAGATGCAAACTATTATACAAAGAATGAATAAACAACAAGATCCTACTGTGTAGCACAGGGAAGTATATTAAATATCCTGTGATAAACCAAAATGGAAAAGAATATGAAAAAATATATATTTATATATATATATACAACTGAATCACTTTGCTGTACAGCAGAAATTAACACAACACTGTAAATTAACCATACTTCAATAAAATAAACTAAAAATATTTTTTAGTTTCTTTATGCTATACTATAAATATAGTATCTCTAAATGATAAAATATTGAATTATCATTAAAAATGATAATTTTGAAGAATTTTGTGTGGTATGCAAAACTTCCTGTTCTATAAAGCTGAGTGAAAAAGAATATAAAACAGTATATAGCAAGTCCATCCAAAAGAATTATAAGAGACACAGATATGAGTCACATAAATAATTGTCAATGCCTGGAAGCCATGCTTAATAAAAGAGTAAAGAAACAAAAAGAGAGAACTTAATTTTCATAATCTATTTTATTTAACCCATATAGCCAAAATACTATTTCAACACATGATCAACATAAAAATTATACATGAGATATTTCACACTCTTATTTTTCTTTATAATAAAACTTGCAAATCTGGAGTATATCTCCCACTTACAGCACATCTCAAAAAAGACTATCCACGTTTCAGATGCTCAACAGCAACATGTAGCTTGTGGCTAACCTTCTCGGTAGTGCAGGTACAATAGTATGATTCCTATTAAACACAGTCAGTCTCACACCAGTCAGAATGGCCCTCATCAAAAAATCTACAAACAATAAATGCTGGAGAGGGTGTGGAGAAAAGGGAACCCTCTTGCACTGTTGGTCGGAATGTAAATTAATACAACCACTATGGAGAACAGTATGGAGGTTACTTAAAAAACTCAAAACAGACCTACCATATGACCCAGCAATCCCATTACTGGGTATATACCCTGAGAAAACCATAATTCAACAAGAGTCATGTACCACAATGTTCACTGCAGCACTATTTACAATAGCCAGGACATGGAAGCAACCTAAGTGTCCATCGACAGATGAATGGATAAAGAAGATGTGGCACATATATACAATGGAATATTACTCAGCCATAAAAAGAAATGAAATTGAGTTATTTGTAGTAAGGTGGATGGACCCAGAGTCTGTCATACAGAGTGAAGTAAGTCAGAAAGAGAAAAACAAATACCATATGCTAACGCATATATATGGAATCTAAAACAAAAAAAAAATTCTGATGAACCTGGGGCAGGACAAGAATAAAGATGGAGACATAGAGAATGGACCCGAGGACACGCGGAGCAGCTGCATAGCACAGGGAGATCAGCTCCGTGCTTTGTGACCACCTAGAGGGGTGGGATAGAGAGGGTGGGAGGGAGGCACAAGAGGGAGGGGATATATGTATACATATAGCTGATTCACTTTGTTATACAGCAGAAACTAACACAACATTGTAAAACAACTATACTGCAATAAAGATGTTAAAAAAAAAAACCCTACACATACACACAGTCAGTGGCCAGAGCAGCTGTCTATCTAAATACATTAAAAAACTTGTTGGCAGGAAATGCACTATTATATTCATTGCAATTTTCTTTAGGATGAAGACATATAGACATTTTCTCTTCATTCTTTTTCTTTTTCTTTCTTTTTTTTTTTTTTTATGGTACATGGGCCTCTCACCGTTGTGGCCTCTCCCCTTGCGGAGCACAGGCTCCGGACGCACAGGCTCAGCGGCCATGGCTCACGGGCCCAGCCGCTCCGCGGCATGTGGGATCTTCCCGGACCGGGGCATGAACCCGTGTCCCCTGCATCGGCAGGCGGACTCTCAACCACTGCGCCACCAGAGAAGCCCTCTCTTCATTCTTTTAAAAAATGTTCAAGAGTTACTATGTTTAGAATCAAGAAAACACAGTTTCATGTATGGTCTCTCAGGAAATACAAATATTACTTTTTCCCAAAAATGTAAAATAAAAATGTGAGACACAGAAGACTAAATTCAACCTAATTGTCCTGAAACTAGCACAATCATCAAGGTTCTGATGGAATATGAGAAGACGGGAATGAAAGGGCCACAAATGCCTTTGAGACAATGGCCCTCCAAAGTGGAAAAACTACTAGGGATCTAACTGCTGGTAACAGAAGGCTAGCTTTTCTAGACAAATCCTACTATGAAAAACAACCAAAAATGCAGGATAAATTATCAAATAAATTTCCTAAAACAACAAAGAGAAACAGAAGAGTAAGAAATTAGCTGGCAAAAACTGAAAGGAAAACTGAGAAGGCAGAGAATTACGCAGATAACAGAAACAATGCCCTTCAACTGTGAAAAGCTCTCAGGAGAATGCAGAGCCCAAGGAACTGGTGATTCTAGCAGGAGACTCTCTCCAGAATAATCTGCAGCTCTGAAGGGCTGCACAGTCAGGGAAAAGGTAGAGTGGATATTAACTAATACCCAAATATGTAGAAGGAAGAGGGTCATTAAGAAGAAAAAGACGCCAATGATACAGGAAACTGGGAATTCCCTTGTGGTCCAGTGGTTAGGACTCCACGCTTTCACTGCCAAGGGCCTGGGGTTCGATCCCTGGTCAGGGAACTAAGATCTCACAAGCCGCACGGATCGGCCAAAAAATAAACAAACAAATAAAGACTATGTTTAAGAAAAAACCCCCAAATCCCCCCAAAACACAACAAAACAAAAACCAACCCCCCCCATTAAACAAACAAAAAACCCAACCAAACAAAAACAAATGATCAGGAAACCAAAAAATAATACAGAAAACTAATATAATCAAAAGCCTATCTTTGGAGTGGAGCCACCATTAAAATCCAAAAGGAAGGGTTTCAGAGAGCTTCCAGGTTAGTGAAGCAGGATGCCTCCACGTGCCGCCATGCTGGGCTCCAAACTCCAAGAGGACTGAAGTTCCTTTGTTCTCAACCTCACCCAATGAATCTCTTCATCTGGCTGTTGGTTCCTGTCCTTTAATATACTTGGTAATAAACCACTCAACTGCCATGTGGCTGACAGGGTCTTGGAGCTCCAACCTGGTGTGAGGCCTGAGCCTCAGAAGTGGGAGAGTCGAGTTCAGGACTTTGGACCACCAAAGTCCTCCCAGTCCCACGTAATATCAATCAGTGAGAGCTCTCCCAGAGATCTCCATCTCAACACTAAGACCCAGTTCCACCCAAAGGCCAGCAAGCTCCTGTGCTTGATGCCCCATGCCAAAGAACTAGCAAGACAGGAACACAGCCCCACCTATTAGCAGAGAGGCTGCCTAAAAAGCTAACAGACACCCCAAAACGCACCACTGGACGCAGCCCTGCCCACCAGAAAGACAAGATCCAGCCTCATCCACCAGAACACAGGCACCAGTCCCTTCCACAAGCCACTGAACCAATGATACCCACTAGGGGCAGACACTGAAAACAACAGGAACTATGAACCCATAGCCTGCTAAAAGGAGACCTCAAACGCAGTAAGTTAAGCAAAACGGAAAGACAGAGAAATGTGCAGCAGATGAAGGAGCAAGGTAAAAACGCACCAGACCAAACAAATGAAGAGGAAATAGGCAGCCTACCTGAAAAAGAATTCAGAGTAATGATAGTAAAGATGATCCAAAATCTTGGAAATAGAATGGAGAAAATACAAGAAACGTTTCACAAGGACCTAAAAGAACTAAAGAGCAAACAAACAATGATGAACAACACAATAAATGAAATTAAAAACTCTCTAGAAGGAATCAACAGCAGAATAACTGAGGCAGAAGAACGGATAAGTGACCTGGAAGATAAAATATTGAAAATAACTACCACAGAGCAGAAGAAAAAAGAATGAAAAGAATTGGGGACAGTCTCAGAGACCTCTGAGACAACATTAAACTCACCAACATACGAAATGTAGAGGTCCCAGAAGGAGAAGAGAAAAAGGGTCTCAGAAAGTATTTGAAGAGATTATAGTTGACAACTTCCCTAATATGGGAAAGGAAATAGTCAATGAAGTCCAAGAAGCACAGAGTCCATACAGGATAAATCCAAAGAGAAAAACACCCAGACACATATTACTCAAACTATCAAAAATTAAATACAAAGAAAAAATATTAAAAGCAGCAAGGAAAAAGCAAAAAATAATATACAAGGGAATCCTCATAAGGTTAACAGCTGAACTTTTAGCCGAAACTCTGCAAGCCACAAGGGAGTGGCATGACATATTTAAAGTATTGAAGGAGAAAAACCTACAACCAAGATTACTCTACCCAGCAAGGATCTCATTCAGATTCAGCAGAGAAATTAAAACCTTTACAGACAAGCAAAAGTTAAGAGAATTCAGCACCACCAAAAAAACTTTACAACAAATGCTAAAGGAACGTTTCCAGGCAGGAAACACAAGAGAAGGAAAAGATCTACAAAAACAAACACAAACAAAAAAATGGTAAAAGAAACATAAATATGAATAATTACCTTAATGTAATTGGATTAAAAGCTCTAACCAAAACACACAGACTGGCTGACTGGATACAAAAACAAGACCTGTAAATATGCTGTCTACAAGAGATCCACTTCACACCTAGGAACAGATACTGACTGAAAGGGAAGGGATAGAAAAAGATATTCCATGCAAATGGAAATCAAAAGAAAGCTGGAGTAGCAATTCTCATATCAGACAACATAGACTTTAAAATAAAGACTATTACAAGAGACAAAGAAGGACACTACATTACGATAAAGGGATGAATCCAAGAAGAAGATATAACAACTGTAAATATTTATGCACCCAACATAGGAGCACCGCAATACGTAAGGAAAATGCTAACCGTCATAAAAGGGGAAATTGACAGTAACACAATCATAGTAGGGGTTTTTAACACCCCACTTTCGCCAATGGACAGATCATACAAAATGAAAATAAATAAGGAAACACAACCTTTAAATGGCACATAAAACAAGATGGACTTCATTGATATTTATAGGACATTCCATCCAAAAACAACAGAATACACTTTCTTCTCAAGTGCTCATAGAACATTCGCCAGGATAGATCATATCCTGGGTCACAAATCAAGCCTTGGTAAATTTAAGAAAATTGAAATTGTATCAAGTACCTTTTCTGACCACAACGCTATGAAACTAGATAACAATTACAGGAAAAAAACTGTAAAAAATACAAACACATGGAGGTTAACCATACACTACTAAATAACCAAGAGATAACTGAAGAAGTCAAAGAGGAAATAAAAAAAATCTAGAAACAAATGACAATGAAAACAGGATGACCCAAAACCTATGCGATGCTGCAAAAGCATTTCTAAGAGGGAAGTTTATAGCAATACAATCCTACCTCAAGATAAAAGAAACATCTCAAACAACCTAAACTTACACCTAAAGCAATAAGAGAAATAAGAACAAAAAACCCCAAAAGTTAGCAGAAGGAAAGAAATCATAAAGATCACATCAGAAATAAATGAAAAAGAAATGAAGGAAACAATAGCAAAGATCAAAAAAACTAAAAGCTGGTTCTTTGAGAAGATAAACAAAATTGATAACCTACTAGCCAGACTCATCAAGAAAAAAAGGGAGAAGACTCAGATCAACAAAATTAGAAATGAAAAAGGAGAAGTTATAACAGGCACTGCATCAATACAAAGGATCATGAGAGATTACTACAAGCAACTATATGCCAATAAAGTGGCCAACCTGGAAGAAATGGACAAATTCTTAGAAAAGCACAACATTCTGAGACTGAACCAGGAAGAAATAGAAAATATGAACTGACTAATCACAAGCACTGAATTTGAAACTGATTAAAAATCTTCCAACAAACAAAAGCCCAGGAACAGATGGCTTCACAGGCGAATTCTATCAAACATTTAGAGAAGAGCTAACACCTATCCTTCTCAAACTCTTGCAAAATATAGCAGAGGGAGGAACAGTCCCACACTCATTCTACGAGGTCACCATCACCCTGAATACCCAAACCAGAGAAAGATGTCACAAAGAAAGAAAAGTACAGGCCAATATCACTTAGATGCAACTTAGATGAACTTAGATGCAAAAATCCTCCACAATATACCAGCAAACAGAATCCAACAGCACATTAAAAGGATCATACACCATGATCAAGTGGGGTTTATCCCAGGAATGCAAGGATTCTTCAATATACACAATTCAATCAATGTGATACACCATATTAACAAACTGAAGGATAAAAACCATATGATCATCTCAATAGATGCAGAAAAAGCTTTCAACAAATTTCAACACCCATTTATGATAAAAACTCTCCAGAAACTAGGCATAGAGGAAACTTACCTCAACATAATAAAGGCCATATATGACAAACTCACAGCTAACATCATTCTCAATGGTGAAAAACTGAAACCACTTCCTCTAAGATCAGGAACAAGACAAGGTTGCCCACTCTCACCGCTATTATTCAACATAGTTTTGGTCACAGCAATCAGAGAGGAAAAAGAAATAAAAGGAATCCAAATCAGAAAAGAAGAAATAAAGCTGTCACTGCTTGCAGATGACATGATACTATACATAGAGAATCCTAACGATGCTACCAGAAAACTACTAGAGCTAATCAATGAATTTGGTAAAGTAGCAGGATAGAAAATTAATGCACAGAAATCTCTTGCATTCCTGTACACTAATGATGAAATATCTGAAAGAGAAATTAAGGAAACACTCCCATTTACCACTGCAACAAAAAGAATAAAATACCTAGGAATAAACCTACCTAAGGAGACCAAAGACCTGTATGCAGAAAATTAAGACACTGATGAAAGAAATTAAACATGATACAAACAGATGGTGAGATATACCATGTCCTTGAATTGGAAGAATCAACACTGTGAAAATGAATATACTACCCAAAGCAATCTACAGATTCAATGCAATCCCTATCAAACTACCACCGGCATTTTTCACAGAACTAGAATAAAAAATTTCACAATTTGTATGGAAACACAGAAGACCCTGAATAGTCAAAGCAATCTTGAGAAAGAAAACCGGAGCTGGAGGAATTGGGCTCCCGGACTTCAGACTATACTACAAAGCTACAGTAATCAAGACAGTATGGTACTGGCACAAAAACAGAAATACAGATCAACGAACAGGATAGAAAGCCCGTAGATAAGCCCATGCACATATGGTCACCTTATTTTTGATAAAGGAGACAAGAATATACAATGGAGAAAAGACAGCATCTTCAATAAGTGGTGCTGGGAAAGCTGGAAAGTTACATGTAAAAGAATGAAATTAGAATACTCCCTAACACCATACACAATAATAAACTCAAAATGGATTAAAAACCTAAATGTAAGGCCAGACACTATAAATCTCTTAGAGGAAAACATAGGAAGAACACTCTGACATAAATCACAGCAAGATATTTTTTGACCCACCTCCTAGAGAAATGGAAATAAAAACAAAAATAAACAGATGCGACCTAATGAAACGTAAAAGCTTTTGCACAGCAAAGGAAACCATAAACAAGATGAGAAGACAACCCTCAGAATGGGAGAAAATATTTGCAAACGTAGCAACTGACAAAGGATTAATCTCCAAAATTTACAAGCAGCTCATACTGCTCCATATCAAAAAAACAAACAGCCCAATCCAGAAATGGGCAGAAGACCTAAACAGACATTTCTCCAAAGAAGATATACAGATTGCCAACAAACACATGAAAGGATGCTCAACATCACTAATCATTAGAGAAATGCAAATCAAAACTACAATGAGGTATCACCTCACACTGGTCAGAATGGCCATCATCAAAAAATCTACAAACAATAAATGCCGGAGAGGGTGTGGAGAAAAGGGAACCCTCTCGCCCTGTTGGTGGGAATGTAAATTGATACAGCCACTATGGAGAACAGTATGGAGGGTCCTCAAAAAACTAAAAATGGAACTACCATATGACCCAGCAATCCCACTACTGGTCATATACCCTGAGAAAACCATAATTCAAAAAGAGTCATGTACCACAATGTTCACTGTGCACTATTTACAATAGCCAGGACGTGAAAGCAACCTACATGCCCATTGACAGATGAATGGATAAAGAAGATGTGGCACATATATACAATGGAATATTACTCGGCCATAAAAAGAAATGAAATTGAGTTATTTGTAGTGAGGTGGATGGACCTAGTGTCTGTCATACAGAGTGAAGTAAGTCAGAAAGCGAAAAACAAATACCATATGCTAACACATATATAATGGAGTCTAAAAAATAAATAAATGGTTCTGAAGAACCTAGGGGCAGGACAGGAATAAAGATGCACAAGTACAGAATGGACTTAAGGACACAGGGAGGGGGAAGGGTAAGCTGGGATGAAGTGAGAGATAGCACTGACATACATACACTACCAAATGTAAATTAGGTAGCTAGCTTCCCAGCAGCTACATTGCATGGGGAGATCAGCTCAGTGCTTTGTGACCACCTAGAGGAGTGGGATAGCGAGGGTGGGAGGGAGATGCAAGAAGGAGGGATATGGGGACATATGTATACCTATAGCTGCTTCACTTTGTTATACAGCAGAAACTAACAAAACATTGTAAAGCAATTATACTCCAATAAAGATGTTAAAATATATATATAATATGTGTGACATAAAAAAACGTAATAACCATTTTCAGTTCATAGGCAGTAGAGAAAGAGACCAAATGCTGGATCTGGTCCAAGAGTTGTAGCTTGCTAACCCCTATGTTACTCTATACCTGTTACAATTCTAAGGCTCTATAAATATTAAATCATTCTAGCGATTCTATGAAGTTGGTGCTATTATTACCATCATTTCCATTTTAAAGTTGGGGAAACTGAGGTACACAAGTTGCCCAAGGTCACAGAACCAAGTAAGTGATGGAGCTGGTATTCATATCTGGGCAGTTTGGCTCCATAAACTGTGTTCTCAACCACTGCTCTATGCTATTTTGAAGGACCTAAGAGTATAAAATGTAAAGGAATTGATGCCAGTTCAGTAACTTGCTGGTCAACAAAGAAAGGAATTGTCATACTGACCATCCCCTCTACTTGCAGAGAAAAAAATGTCACCTACCAAGAATCAGACTGGAATTCAACTTCCAGCAGTACTGGATGAGAGAAGACAACAGGACCTTCCTATTTCTGAAGAAAAGCAATGTTAAACAACTTAGAAACTATACATATATTATGTAATCAAGTCTGGGGGTGAAGTAAGTCATGTTCAAGCATGCAAGAATTCAGAAAGCTAAAAAAAAAAGAAAGCCTATCTTTCAATAGAACAATAAAATTGACAAACCTCTTGTCAGAATGACCCTCAAGAGAGAAAGCACAAATTATCCATAGCAGGAATGAAAGCAAAGACAGCACTACAAACCCTACATTATTAAAGGGATAATAAAGCAATACTGTAAATAACTTCATTTCAATAAATTTGATAACATAGAAAAACTGGAGAAGTTATTTGAAAGATGCAAACTACCAAAGCTCACTTAAGAAATAGATAACCCGAATAGGTCTCGTAAAGGAATTAAAGGAATTCTACACGTTATATTCCAGGTCCAGATAGTATCAGTCGTTAGTGTTATCAAACAATTAACGAAGAAATAAAACCAACCCTACACAGACTTCCTCAGAAAATAAAGGAGTAGTGAACACCTCCCAACTTCTTCAGGTCAGGAATATTCTAATACCCAAACCAGACAAAGATATTAAAAAAGAAAACTACAGTCATACCACTTAAGAGAAAAAACACAAAAATCTTCAACATTATAAATTAAATACAGCCATACATAAAAAAGAATCACATATTATGGGCAAGTGGGGTTTATCAGAGGAACTCAAGTTTGGTTTAACATTTGAAAATCATAAAGGCAATCCACTGTATTAGTAGAATAAAGGAGAAAAGACACATGAACATCTCTATATGCATAAATTTTGGACAAAATTTAATGCTTATTCATAATAAAAAAGTCAACATCCATTCATTATAAAAACTCTAAGAAAACCAGCAACTGAAGCTAATCCTTTCAGTTTGATAAAGGGCAACAAGAAAAAGCCTAGCTCTTATAAAACCAATGGATCAAAGAAGAAATCACAAGAGAAATCAGAAAATACTTACAGACAAATAAAAATGAACACACAACATATTAAAACTAATGGAATGCAGCAAAGCAGTGCTAAGAGGGAAATTTATAGCTATAAACTCAGACTTTAAAAAAGATCTCAAATCAAAAACCTAACTGTACATCTTAAGGAACCAAAAAAAGAAGAGCAAACTAAATCTGACACAAGCAGATAGAAAGATATACTGTGTGCTTGGATTGGCAGAATAATATTGTTAAAATGACTGTACTACCCAAGGCAATCTACAGATTCAATGCAATCTCTATCAAAATACCAATGGCATTTTTCACAGAACTAGAACAAATAATTTTAAAATTTGTATGTAAACACAAAGACCCCAAACAGCCAAAACAATTTTGAGCAAGAACACAGCTGGAGGAATCACACGCTCTGCCTTCTGAGTATACTACAAAGCTACAGTTATCAAAACAGTATGACACTGGCACCAAAAACATACATAGATCAAGAGAACAAGATAGAGAGTCCAAAAGTAAATCCACACACTTACGGTCAATATGACAAAGGAAGCAAGAACACACAATGGAGAGAAGAAAGTCTCTTCGATAACTGCTGCTAGGAAAACTGAACAGCTACGTGTAAAAGAATGAAATTAGAATATACTCTAACACCATATACAAAAATAAACTCAAACTGGATTAAAGACTTTAATGTAAGACTGGATACACTAAAACTTTTAGAGGAAAACATAGGCAGAACACTCTTTGACATCGATTGTGGCAATATTCTTTTTGGATCCATTTCCTAGAGTAATGGAAACAAAAGCAAAAATAAACAAATGGGACCTAGTTAAACTTAAAAGCTTTTGTATAGCAAAGGAAACAATTGACAAAACAAAAAGACAACCTACTGCATGGGGCAAAATATTGGTAAATGATATGACTGATAAGAGGTTAGTATCTAACATATATAAATAGACTCGTACAGCTCAACATCAAAGAAACCAACAACTCAATTAAAAAATGGTAAGGCATGGACATATATACACTACCAAGCATAAGATAGATAGCTAGTGGGAGGCAGCCGCATAGCACAGGGAGATCAGTTTGGTGCTTTGTGACCACCTGGAGGGGTGGGATAGGGAGGGTGGGAGGGAGGGAGATGCAGGAAGGAGGAGATATGGGAACATATGTATAACTGATTCACTTTGTTATAAAGCAGAAACTAACACACCATTGTAAAGCAAGTATACTCCAATAAAGACGTAAAAAAAAATAAAAAATGGGCAGAAGAACTAAATAGACATTTTTCCAAAGAGGAAATGCAGATGGCCAAATCGCACATGAAAAGATACTCAACATCACTAATCATCAAGGATCAACAGAAGAATGGATAAAGAACGTGGTATACAATGAAACACCACTCAGCCATGAAAAAGAAGGAAATTTTGCCATTTGCTGCAACATGGATGGACTTGGAGGACATTATGTTAAGTGAAATAAGCCAGACAGATAAAGACAAATACTCTATGATGTCACTTATATGTGGAATCTAAAAAATACCACAAATTAGTGAATATAACAAAAAAAGAAGCAGACTCACAGATATAGAGAACAAACTAGTGGTTACCACTGGGGAAAGGGAATTGGGGAGAGGCTATTTAGGGGTAGGGGATTAAGAGGTACAAACTATTAGGTATAAAATAAGCTACAAGGATATACTGTGTGACATGGGGAGCATAGCCAACATTTTATAGTAACTCTAAATAACCTTTAAAAATTGTGACACTATATTGTACACCTGTAACTTATATAATATTGTACAGCAACCTTACTTCAATAAAAAAGAAAAAAATCTGTAAAATTCCTAGAGGTCTATCAATTAGGTAATGGATCATTAAGTTATAGAACATTCATCTAATTAGATTTATGTGAAGTTATTATCAATGTTGAACTAAATCTATATACATCATCAGGGAAATTGTTCCTAAGTTAAAAAAAAAACAGGTTAACTAGTAGTATGAACACATTTATGAAACATGTATAAAATCTAAAAGGGGATATTTCTCAAATATAAGAAATATTTGAAGTTGGGAAAAATAAATATTAACAGCAGCAATTATTTTTATGGCACTGTATTGAGTGTTTCATTTTTCTTTTCTTGTATTTTCTGATTATTTAATAAAATATGCAGCATTCATAAATATTTTATATAAAATGTATAAAACAGTAAAAAAGGCAGTGAAAGATGATAAAATATCCTAGCAAATCAATTATTGCAGAAAATAGCAACCCTGTAAAATACACTCAGAATTCAAGCAAAGTAGATAAAATTAATGGGAGAAAAGGTTAGAAACATGAAGAAATACATACGAGGAATCCCTGAAAGACAACAGAATTGATGGAGCAGAATGAATAACAAAGAAAATAACAGCAAGCAGTTTTTCTGTCTTTAAAAAAAAGCCCAAAGAAAAACTAACGAAAAGAACAAAATCGTAGGCTTATCCTATGACATCTTTTGAATTTTACGGATTTAAAAAAGCACCTTACAAATAACGATGAAAAATGTCACTTACAAAGGAACAAAACTCCAGCTGTATGTAGACTCTATAATACTAAAGCTAGAAAATAAGTGAATCACCAACATTTGAGAAAAACACAATTCAAGAAATCTACTTCTGCCTAAATAATTTTTCATCTCTGAAGACAACAGCAAGATGGTCTTAGACAGTTAATGGCTCAGAAAGTGTATCACACATATATCTTTCCTTAAAACAATTATGGTATGTATATAGAGATTATATATAGATACACATTTAAATTTAGATATATATGTAATATTTACATATATATATGAAACCTTGAAATGAATTACTTGTGGCATAATAGGAACAATTAGCACTGAAACAAAACCGAAATTCTATATAACTCATGTTAATGTGGTCACAAAACGAAACAAAATTAAACAAATCTTGAAAGAGAAAATTTAAAATATTTAAAAAATCAATCTAGTAGGCAGTAGGTAAAGAGAAGTTACAGAAATATGGTTAAGGACTCATCTACATAGAGCCAGATTTTTTTTTCATTTTCAATATTGAAAAATTCATAACAACTGGTTAATTCTTTTTTTTTTTTTAATGTTAAAAGTAACCATTAGTCAGGAGGCAAGGCAGAAGAATGAAGAATTCACATTAGGCCTTTTTTTTTTTTTTAAGATTTATTATTTATTTATTTTTGGCTGCATCAGGTCTTAGTTGTGCCATGCGGGATCATCATTGAGGCACATGGGATCTTTCATTGTGGTGGGCGGGCTTCTCTCTGGTTGTGGTGCACGGGTTTTCTCTTCTCTAGTTGTGGTGTGTGGGTTCCAGAGCACACGGGCTCTGTAGTTTGTGGCACACAGCCTCTCTAGTTGAGGCACGCGAGCTCAGTAGTTGTGGCGCGTGGGCTTAGTTGCCCTGTGGCACGTGGGATCTTAGTTCCCTGACCAGGGATTGAACCTGTGTCCCCTGCATTGGAAGGCAGATTCTTTACCACCGGACCACCAGGGAAGCCCCCCACATTAGGCCTTAAGATAAAATGTTCACTGCAGCATTATTTACAATAGCCAAGATATGGAAGCAACCTAAGTGTTCAATGATGGATGAATGGATAACGTGTATATATATAATGGAATATTACTCAGCCATAAAAAAGAATGAACTCTTGCTGTTTGCAACAACATGGATGGATGTAAAGGGTATTATGCTAAGATAAATAAGTCAGAGAAAGACAAATATCGTATGATCTCACTTATACATGAAATCTAAAAAACAAAACAAACAAACCGACAAAACAAAATGGAAACAGACTCATGGATATAGAGAACAAATGGGTGGTTGCCAGAGGGGAGTGGGGTGAGGCTGGGTGAAAGAGGTGAAGGGAATTAAGAGGTACAAGCTTCAAGTTATAAAATAAATAAGTCATAGGGATATAATATACAGTAAAAAGAATATGGTCAGTAGAACTGTAATAACTTTGTACGGGGACAGATGGTTACTAGACTTATTGTGGTGATCACTTCATAATGTATTTAGACGTTGTACATGTGAAACTAATATAATACTGTATATCAATTATATTTTAGTCAATAACTCAGCCATTTTTCAGAAGCTTTCTAAACACCTGTGACTATACTATAGATTTAATCTAACCAAATGGAATAATATTTATATTTCTCCTTCCATTAGTAATTACAGTATATTGGACTATAGTTTTTCCAGCAGATTTATTAAGTGAGTTGAGAATACAGGGATTTTCACCAATCACAAATGATGGAAATGATCTTAAATACTCAATCATGGTTCCTTAACAGTGAAAGGTCCAACAGGAAAAAAGAAGTAGAAGACAAAGTGTTCTTTGGTTAGCTGATACTGGTTTCTCTTCTGAGGTCGACTCACATAAAGGGTGTGTCTAGTGTCTCATAACTACAGAAGAATGACATAGAGAATTGTACATTTAAAATAGCAATAAATGAAGAGAATGTCTAGATGGGGCTTGCTATATCAGACTCTTGAGACCAAAGAGCAGGTGTTTTTGAAATGGTTAGGTAAAAATCCGAGGATGAATTTTCAGACAGCCCTCCTCAAATTCTAGTGCTTTTCAATGCAGCAGCTGTTTGAGAGGAAGTAGCTTCTATCTCTACACATGTGAACTTCTCAGAGAGATTTTTTAAAAATACAGAGAGCTGTTATGTTGAGTTCACATAGATGGGATCATCACTTAGGAAAGCACGGCTTATACTTTAAAGAATAAAGATCATTCCTAACTATAGGAATGACAATTAAGTGCATAAGTAGGCTTATATAAATGAGAAAGGGCATTGATTTTAAGGACCCAAAAAGTTTTATATTATGGGGACTGCAAGCTCCGAGACCTAGCCAGGGAGATTGGAAAGCCCCACGGGCAGGAATCAGAAAGTTGGTCTCAGCTTTGGTATTGTCACTGGGTGGCCCTGAGAAAGTGAAGTAGCCTTTCTTTCAGGGCCCTGGTTTCCTGAATCCTTGTCACTGCTTGCTTTCCAAAAACCCCCAAAAGGACCACTGAGCACCCATCAGTGCATGGTACTGGATAAGAGCCCAGGGCTTTGGTGTCCAACAACTTTAGTTCAAACTCCGATTTGACCAAAGGGTAGCTGTGAGACCAAGGGCAGCCGCATAATTGATCTCTTTGCTTTTCGTTATTCTCATTTACAAAGAGGGCCATAACCCCTATTTTATTCTTACATAGAGTTAGGTGTTCAATAATTTAGTCTCCCTCTCCTTTGTCGGAAGGTAAACACTCTTGAAACGAGAACATTACTCATACACACTTGCTTATTTGTATGCCAGGCACTTATTACCTGCAACAACCCTATTAGAAAGTTTGTATCATTCCCATTTTACTGATCACAAAACAGGCTGGAGGGGATAAGAAACTTGCTCAAACAGTAAACAGAAGCCCAGAACTTCTACTGTATTCCATGTCAAACTTATTCCAGACTTCAACTTTCAGTCATGACCATTTAATGCCTTAATAACTATGTATGTAAGATTTTTGCATACATTACACATTTTACCTAAAAATGACACCATTAAAATAAAGTCTCCATTTTCCTTTCCTGATTTTAAATTGAAGCCGCTAGTTCAGTGGCACACAAAGCTGGTTCCCTAGAGAGTTAGAACAATTATAAGCCTCTAAGGAATCAATAAATGAAATTTGCCAAAGAGTAAAATATTACAAAGGTAGTTGCTATTAATTTTTAAATAATTGCTGGATCCTAGTTCCACCAGCAAGAAGCTCCCTATATATTCTGCCTAATTGGATGGGGCTGAACTTCAAAAACAGATTAAGTCTTTCTAGTTTTTCACCTCAAAGATAATTAGCTTGAAATACAGGAGATAATAAATTACAAACACTGTTACTTCAAGACATTTCCTCTCACTTGATCCTGTTTGCCTGATGTCTCCATGCATAAAAAGTAACATTCCATCTGTATGCAAGTCTCTCACAGTTTGTTCAGAAATGCCATTCTTATATTTTAGCCCTTAGATAGTAATTTCGAAGGTTTTATCTCCTCTCATTGGACAGCTATTCAGTGACTGCTTGGAATTTCATGAGTATAAACAGCAAATAAGGAAATGTGGTAAAACTGAGAAATATCACGAGGTCAAAGATGAAGTGAGGGGATTTTTCTTGATAAGCTTGAGAGAAATAGTGCAATTCTCCTCTCATCATGGAAGGACTAAAGTCCTTCTCCTGTGGCTTGGTGATGTCAGCCTGAACTCTCATTGGCCTAGAAGGAACCTCAAGAAGACATATTTGTCCGCCTGTGAGTTTCAAGCCAGATATTACCCAATATACCAGCACAGACATCTGGGCAGTTCTTGGAAAACTGAAATAAACATTTGTCAGCAAAACCCAAAGTGTGCCCAAAAGGACTACCTTTTGTTGTTGTTGTTGTTACTATCTCATTTCTAGCAAAATCTCTACTTTGAGGTCATGTCTAGGGACCCTGGATGAGGGTCAAGTCAACTTCTCTCTTGTGGCTTTGCCTGATGGGTCATGCATCATGCTCTCTCCTAACTGTTCACCCTGAGTTAACATTTATTTCAGCCGTCTAAAGAATTACTCCTAACATCACTCATGTATTTGATCCTAAGGATCACTGCCAATAACAAGATACTGAACAGAGTAATTTTCTCAATTTGACATTCCTGTTGGATTTACCAGCCACACACTGATAAAAGTGTGGGTATTTGGGTGCTACAGTGAACAAGAAGGGGAAAAAGTAGAATACATTTGCCTTGGAAAAATTATCCACCCTTTTCCCTATCATAGACTCTGGCTGCCTATCTTTTAATAAAACATTTCTAAACCTGACCAAACTGCTGGAAAGAAATTTGTAATAAAATCTTTCCTTTTGTATTTTTTCCCATTTTTTACCTCCTTATTATGAAAAAAAGTGTATTAGGGTCTGAACATCTCATCAGTTCTGGGAACTGTAGCTGTAGGCAGTTCACAAAATGCAAATTGGTAACTTGTTGGATTCCTTATTCTCAAGTATCACACACCCACAATTTTAAAATTTGCATACAATTTGCATACTTTTGCTCAAATGTTATACATGTGTACTGGGCTGGGGGGGTGGGATTGGTTGGTAGTGATGGAAGGATTGTTTTAATATGGTTTGAAGATTAATTTGGGGTTGCTTATGCAATAGGCAAAAAATTAAAACATAGCAAAATGCTGTATTATTCTGAAATAGTATCTTACATGTCCTTCTTTTAATCACTGGTATTTATATTCTACCTTCCAAACTTCATTTTGGGGCTGTATTGAGTGGACTATCTCCCTGAATGGATCAGATAAGGGAATAATTGCTTAACTGCCTATTTGAAGTGTTAGTGTAGAAAAAAACTTGATCATGGTCAAATTGCTCTGTGCAAATCATGGTGGTAACTCTAAATAAGTCAATTTTTCCCTCCTGTGTCAGAGATCTAACAAGACAGGTAGGAGCCACGAGGACGTGCACAACTCTCTCTTAACACAAGGTATGTTTTTTTCTTGGCGAGGATTTTTCTATAGGATGGCGGACAATCATCTTGATATCTGCACTACCTCCTATGTGAGATAGGCCTTGAAGACTGCTAAAATAATAAACACACACATTTCCAAACAAGCTTTGGCATTAGCTGTCCTAAAGACCCTAGAGTGTTTACCCTGACTTATGTCCTAGTAAGTGGGCCTGTAGTTACTACAATATCTCTGATAAATTCCAAGTGATTATGGAGGATCTCAGGACATGGATGTGTTCTCCCACGGTCTCTGTTCCTTGTCTTTGAACTCATGACACCTCAGCAGTTTCTATTTTGATCATCATGTCAGCAAAATTTGCTAGAAATTGGTGATTGGTTCTGCTAATTTTTCTTTGGCAAACCCTCAAAAGGAGAAGAATCTACCCTAGTAAAAGAACTTCAAAAATATTAGGACTACGGGCTTCCCTGGTGGCGCAGTGGTTGAGAGTCCGCCTGCCGATGCAGGGGACACGGGTTCGTGCCCCGGTCCGGGAAGATCCCACGTGCCGCGGAGCGGCTGGGCCCGTGAGCCATGGCTGCTGAGCCTGTGCGTCCGGAGCCTGTGCTCCGCAACGGGAGAGGCCACAGCAGTGAGAGGCCCGCGTGTCGCAAAAAAAAAAAAAAAAAAAAAAATTAGGACTGGGCTAATCACCTTGAGGGGATTGGGCCCGGTCAACTCAGATTTTGGATGGAAACAAATCTCAGTGTTTAGGAAGTATTTTTTATTTTTCTTTCAGTTAGGTTCTATCTTGATTTCCCCTCCCTGGACCTTGACAGAGGAATACAACTTATTCCATTCAATAGCCGCTCAGCCCACGATTACTGGCTGACTGAGCTTTCAGTAGAGTAGCCTATTTACTCTGGGGAATACAAGATAATGATCTTCAAAGGGATTCCATGGAGATGGAAAAAGAAAAACGTTATACTCAGAAACAGAGACAATTATGTTTATATAAGTATTTTTGGAGATCAATGTATTCTGGGCAGCCAAAAAACCCTTCATAGAGCACAAGGAATTCAGCTTTGAAAGCTAAATAGAATTTAGATAGGCATTTTCTCTATTTTAACATTTGGCTGGTTACACAGTAATTTATCTGGTTACACCATAATTTACCGGGATACATGTTCCTCTCTCCTCCTGGAAAAGTGAGCCTCAAACTTTGTGAGTATTAGAATCATCTGGGAAAGCTATTAGAAGTATAGTTTTGGGCACAGCTCAGAGACTTTCCTTGAGTTATGCCCTCTAAGAAGATAGTCAGGAATCGTAAATAGTAGCAATATCTCCTCCTACAAAAAGTTAGAAATGGTAATTTATCTCCAACTGCAACAAATGGATTGGAAGTCTGTTATTCAGATAAAGATTCTGACTCTGGGTTGTTCATCTTGGGTAGCTGGTTCAAGGCTGGGCAGGGACCTCTGGATGGGTTGTTGCTCAGAGGGAGAGGAGATGTGAACATCTGGATCAGGGAGAGAAAGGCAGAGGCCGAGGGAATCTGGTGGGATGCATTTATATTGGGATGTGTGAATACTCCATTCTCTGTGTGAGTCCTGACTCTGCCACTTCCTAGCCATGAGACCCTGTGCAAGCTCCTCAGCTTTTCTGGATGGCAGTTCCCTAGATAACTGGATTTCAGTGCTGCTTATCTGAGATTAGTATTCATATGAGCAACATTTCCTCAAAAGGGTTGTTGTGTATGGTAAATAATTTAACATCTAGGGGCGGAAGATCTAAAGAGACATTTTTCCACAGAAGACATACAGATGGCCAAAAGGCACATGAAAAGATGCTCAACATCACTAATTATTACAGAAATGCAAACTAAAACTACAATGAGGTATCACCTCACACTTTTAGAATGGCCATCATCAAAAAATCTACAAACAATAAATGCTGAAGAGGGTGTGGAGAAAAAGGAACCCTCCTACACTGCTGGTGGGAATGTAAATTGGTACAGTCACTATGGAGAACAGTATGGAGGTTCCTTAAAAAACTAAAAATAGAACTACCATGTGACCCAGCAATCCCACTACTGGGCATATGCCTGGAGAAAACTATAATTCTAAAGGATACATGCACTCCAATGTTCACTGCAGCACTATTTACAATAACCAGGACATGGAAGCAACCTAAATGTCGACTGACAGAGGAATGGATAAAGAAGATGTGGTACATATATACAATGGAATATTACTCAGCCATAAAAAAGAATGAAATAATGCCATTTGCAGTGACATGGATGGACCTAGAGATTGTCATATAAGTGAAGTCAGACAAAGACGTATATCATATGATATTGCTTATATATGGAATCTAAAAAAAATGGTACAAATGAACTTATTTACAAAACAGAAATTGAGTCAGATGTAGAAAACAAACTTATGGTTACCAAGGGGGAATCAGGAGACGGATAAATTGGGAGATTGCGATTGACACACACACACTACTACATATAAAATAGATAACTAATAAGAACCTACTGTATAGCACAGGGAACTCTATTCAGTATTCTCTAATGACCTATGTGGGTATAGAATCTAAAAAAGAGTGGATATATGTGCATGTATAACTGACTCACTGACTCACTTTGCTGTACAGCAGAAACTAACACAACACTGTAAATCAACCATACTCTAATAAAAAATTAATTAAAAAACAACATCTAGGAAGCTTAGTGGAATGCAAGTCAAATAATTTGTTTATTTAGTTTCTTTTTAAATTTTCAAATATTCCACATATTTTTATATTTCATTGTATCATTAAAAATGTTTATATGACATGCCAGAGATGTACTGCATTTTAATAGCTTAAAAAATATTTATTTTAATGGGAAAAAGTGAGTGCAATTTCTTGTTGATAGAATGTTCAGGAGCATCCCCGAGCTCTACCCACTAGCTGCTGGAGCACTCACTCCAGTTGTGACAACCAAAAATATCACCATGTACCTCCTGGGGGTCAAATCATGCCCAGCTTAAAACCACTGTTCCAGACTGACACAGAGCATAAGGGAAAACCCCTAGCACAATGTGCAGCATGTAATGAACATTAAACAAACACTGGCGCCATTGCTTACAACCATCTTGGATGCTGAATCACTGCAGATGAATTCGAGGAAGCTCCGCACGAACATTCCAAATGAAAATAGTTGTATGGTAGCTCTGCAAGCCTTCTTATAAGGTTAGTTAATTATTTTCTCCTTCAGAATGGTTATCTGAATATGGTCATAAGAAAAAATATAATTTGATTTTGAGCATCCCCAGTGGATGTCTAGCCCTTAATTAAAAAAAATGTTACGTGTTGTAATTTATCGGTGTGATACTTATTTAAGTCAGTGGGGAGTCAATGAATAAATCCATACACAAGACTTGAAAATGTAACCTCAGATGTGATTCACTTGTTCTATTCGTGAGAATTATAATTGATTGCCTGCTTGTGGACACTTTTTTCTCCTCCCTTCCTTTTAAAAATGTAAAGCCACACACACTTTGCCAAAGGAATTCACGGTGTCAAGAAAAGCAAACAGAAAAATGAAATAGAAAACATTAGTGTCCTCAACATAATTTTCACTTCCTTCTTTAAACATATGGCCACTCCAGTAGCTTCAACCAAACGTGAGTTTCCCTGGGGTTGGGGGAAACTGACAACCAGGATGTGCTTTGAAGTACAAGTAGGTGTGATTTTGCTCTCCTCCATCAGAAAAAAATGAGGATTATTATCCCCACAGAAGCACACACACAGATCTCAGAGAGAATTCTACCTTGCATGTAGGGTTCAAAATAATGAATTGGGAACTCTAGTAAGACAGGTAAAATGAAAGAAATACGCAATAGGGAATCTAGCCTGAATTCTGCCCAAATTCTACCCCAACAGCAGCTACTTCTATATCAACAACAATATCAACAGCAACTGTGACGACAACAACTACTACTGTCCCACTACTGCTGGAAAAAAAACTATTGAGAAGCCACTATAGTCCATGGTCTTGAAATAATCCTATGAGTTAAATACTGGAACTCCATTTTCCAAAACTGAGTCTTAGACTTCGACTAATGCGCTCACAGAATGCTATTAACCAGGGTTCCAGGGAATCCAATCAAGGTGTGAACCTGGATCTCCAGTTCAATGAGGTACTGCTACACACCGTGGAGGAATGACGTCACCTTCCTGAGACTTGGTCATCTTGTTTACAGAACACAGAGGATGGATTAGACGATGTGTAAGCAAATTCCTCTATTTTTTCTCAGACTAAGTTTATCACCCTACCATGTGAGCCCAGAGAGCACGGCATTACACAGTGACACACGTTCAAATGTGTCCCCTGGAGCTCCCATGGGGACAGCTGGCTAGAACTGTGACTTAGGTGATAACAAAATTTGTCCTCTCCTGGCCAAGAGGATGACATTGAGATGAGAATCCCCAGCGTCCACACCAAGGCTGGCCACAGAACAGGCCATTTTTATTTGAACTTTGGTATTAAATATGATGACTATGGCTTCCCTGGTGGCGCAGTGGTTAAGAATCCGCCTGCCAAGGCAGGGGACACGGGTTCAAGCCCTGGTCGAGGAAGATCCCACATGCCACGGAGCAACTAAGCCCGTATGCCACAACTACTGAGCCTGCGCTTTAGAGCCTGCGAACCACAACTTCTGAGCCCATGTGCCACTACTACTGAGCCTGTGTGCCTAGAGCCCGTGCTCCGCAACAAGAGAAGTCACCACAATGAGAAGCCCGTACACCACAATGAAGAGTAGCCCCTGCTCGCCGCAACTAGAAAAAGCCCACATGCAGCAACAAAGATGCAGCACAGCCAAAAACAAATAAATAAATAAAATAAATCTATTAAAAAAAAATGATGACTACGGAAACCCTGTAAGTTAGACATCCTTCAAAAACATGTTACCTCAAGAAGAAAGCCTGAGGGAGGATTAGTGAGTAGCAAGAACAGGTTAAGGTCTTTTTGTAAATAACAGAATTGGGAAGGACAGCAATGTTCCTAGCAATGTTTATAGAAGCAACATTTTGGATACCACTTAAGCGCCCATCAGGAGTGGGCTGGTTAAATTACGAATCCTCCCTACAGCACAATACTGTGCTGCCATTAAAAATGATGTCTAGTTCTACATTTGACACAGAATGGCACTCATTTTACATAAATGACAAGATAAATTATCATAATAATCCCATTTACGAAAGAAAATTCCTCATTTTGAACTCTATAGGAACAAGGAAAAATTAAGAAAGATATATACAAAACTATAAATCCCAGGTACCTCTTGGCAGTGAGATTACACTTGATCTGTATGTTTTCTGTATAAAGTTTAAATAATAAGCAGAAGAAATGATATAAAGCTATTTCTAATTAGGGGGAAATCTAGATGTAGGAGGCTACAATTATATTCTAGAGCCAATTTCCCATCTCGAGTCAACTTTGCAAATTGTAGATTTAATTTACATTCTGTATTAGAAAATCAGGCCTCTTCCTTTTTTTTAAAATTTATTTATTTTATTTACTTATTTTTGGCTGCGTTGGGTCTTTGTTGCTGCGTGCAGGCTTTCTCTAGTTGCAGCGAGCAGAGGCTACTCTTCGATGCGGTGCGCAGGCTTCTCATTGCAGTGGCTTCCCTTATTGTGGAGCATGGGCTCTAGGTGTGGGGACTTCAGTAGTTGTGGCTTGTGGGCTCTAGAGTGCAGGCTCAGTAGTTGTGGCACATGGGCTTAGTTGCTCCGCAGCATGTGGGATCTTCCCAGACCAGGGCTCGAACCCCTATCCCCAGCATTGGCAGGCGGATTCTTTTTTTTTTTTTTTTTTTTTTTCCGCGGGCCTCTCATTGTTGTGGCCTCTCCCGTTGCGGAGCACAGGCTCTGGACGTGCAGACTCAGCGGCCACGGCTCACGGGCCTAGTCGCTCTATGGCATGTAGGATTTTCCAGGACTGGGGCACGAACCCGTGTCCCCTGCATCGGCAGGCGGACTCTCAACCACTGTGCCACCAGGGAAGCCCCAGGTGGATTCTTAACCACTGCACCACCAGGGAAGCCCAGGCCTCTTCTTAAAATTTCAGATCCCCTATCTGATCAGCCATGTTATTTGTTAGCTTTGACTCAGAACAGCTGGTAGCTTCTCCTTGAAATTAAATCCCCCTAGAAGGAGATGTACTGGGAAGCTGGCAGGTGCAAAAGGATGCCATGTACGTTATGACAGCATCTCATGTGAACATCATTACGATAGATAAATGCTAAGCTTCAAAGGCAACTGCTGTGAAGGAAACAAAGCTTGTTCGGATACGTACATTATAAGGTGTGAGGTAAGAAAAGCACTTTTTTTTTTTTAAAGGACATAAGGGAACACATAGAGAGATGCAGTCAGTTCCTTTTTAGCAACAGTTTTATATAATTTTCAAATAAGTCCTTCCAATCTCTAGCCTTGCCTCTCAGACCCAATTTGGTTGGCTGGTCTATTTACATCCATCAATTTTCTCTTTGACGGCGGTGCATTTTGGGCTCAGCTTTTCCTAGAGGCCTAGAGGCATTTTAATAGGATGAGTCAACAAGTGAACTTAATTGACCCTGTTGAGCCTTCCTTTAGGCAAGGATGGTGAGGTGCTGATGGCTCAGTCCTCTTCTGAAAATGCATAACTTTGGAAAAAAGCATTTTCACCTCATTTTCTTTGCGGAAGGGATAGGCACCTATCTATTATTCAACACAGGGTGACCACGAGATTACAAGCACCCTCACTTTAGAAGACATGTTTCCCCAACCCTACTGGTATTAATTCTGGAACACTACTTGGTGATTTATAGCAGCTATTCTCTGAAGAGGTTGAACGGCTTTCAAATACCTTCTCACAGTTTCTCCCCACCTCAACCCTGAGAAAATCCTGGTGATGTGAGGGCAAGAAGGCAAACACGTATATACCAGAGGATTAAGCACTAGTCCAAGGCCAACATCAAACTCAGACCGAACAGTACAGCAAGACATTTTTTTCACGTGCCGCCCAATTCCAATTCTGCCTGCCAGGGTTTGCCCTCTCCACCATAGTTCGCCAAGACTCAATGAATAACTTGGTGTGTCCCGAACACGTTCCTCAAACCCATGCCCGGTGCTGAGGACGTTATCCTGTCCCCACCTTCCTTCCAACAACACAGAAGAAAGTGACTCCATCACTTTCGTATTCCTTGACCCATCTCTGGGTGTAAACCCACGCTCCTGGCATTAGTACCACAACGCATCCCTCTCCTACTCTCCTTCTGACATCTCCTCCCTTCTCAAAATGCTAACATCTCCTGCTCATCATTCTTAGCTGACAACCCTGCTGTTTCTTTCTTTGAGAAGATTAAAGCAATAACAAGAGAACTTCCACAAAGTCCCACTGCAACACGGACTCACCTTCCTCGTCTTCCTTCTCGTCGCTGTAGGTAAACTGACCGCGCTCCTCTGGAAAGGCAACACCTTCCCTCTTGCACAACAGCCGATCCTCGCCCTCCGGCTTGAAAACACCACCCGCGCAACTCACCTCTCTCCCTCTTACGTCATCAGTGCGCGCCAATCTAGAGATTGCTCCCAGCTGTGTAAAACTACGGGCGTCTCTCCCACCTTAAAACAGTCTCCCTTGATCCCATTGCTTCTTCCCCCGGAGCTTCACTTTTCTGCTCTCCTTGAAGCAAACCTCCTCTAAGCATTGTTTATGCTAATACTCTTCACTTTCCCTCTGAACCAGTTCAATCAGTTTTTTCAGGCTTTCACACAGATCACTGCACGGAAAGCGCTCTCAGTGATGTCTCCCACGAATTCCTTGTCACCTCTTCTCATAACCTCCTCTCTAGTCTTGCTTTTCCCATCTTTGCCTCCCATACAGTATATATGGTTTTTTTGGCTTTTTTTTTTTTTTTTTTTTTGTGGTACGCGGGCCTCTCACTGTTGTGGCCTCTCCCGTTGCGGAGCACAGGCTCTGGACGCGCAGGCTCAGCGGCCATGGCTCACGGGCCCAGCCGCTCTGCGGCACGTGGGATCTTCCCGGACCGGGGCACGAACCCGTGTCCCCTGCATCGGCAGGCGGACTCTCAACCACTGCGCCACCAGGGAAGCCCTCCCATACAGTATTTTAAACTCAGCAACAAGACATAAGTCAAATCATGTCACACCTCTGCTCAAAACTTGTTCATGTCTTCTGTCGACGAAAATAATCAATACACGATCAATAATAAGAATAGCAAAGAGTTTTATTCGAGCCAAACTGAGGACGAGGCTGGAAGCCTGCTTTCCAGATTACTCTGAGAAACTGTTCTGGAGAAGCATGGTTTCCAGCACAGTTTTATATCTTGTCATAACAAAGAACATTAAAAAGTCAGGGTTACATTTTTTCAAGGTTAAAAACAAAAACAACAAAAAACCCCAGAAGAACAGACCAGCACGTACACAGAGAGTCAGTATGGCCTCGGCGCCTGGCAAGGGAGTCTTATCATCAAAGGAGGACCAGCATTGGCATCCCAGGAAGAGGGGCATTTAATCTTTTTTTTTAATGGGGACATGCTTTACTTTTGGTCAATGTGTCCTTTTCTCTAATAATTAAAGCAGATGTACAATGTATTTTTTTTTTTTTTTTTTTTGGTGGTACGCGGGCTTCTCACTGCCGTGGCCTCTCCCGCTGTGAGCATAGGCTCCGGACGCGCAGGCCCAGCGGCCATGGCCCACGGGCCCAGCCGCTCCACGGCACACGGGATCCTCTCGGACCGGGGCACAAACTCGCGTCCCCTGCATCGGCAGGCAGACTCCCAACCACTGCGCCACCAGGGAAGCCCCAGGTGGATTCTTAACCACTGCACCACCAGGGAAGCCCAGGCCTCTCCTTCTTAAAATTTCAGATCCCCTATCTGATCAGCCATGTTATTTGTTAGCTTTGACTCAGAACAGCTGGTAGCTTCTCCTTGAAATTAAATCCCCCTAGAAGGAGATGTACTGGGAAGCTGGCAGGTGCAAAAGGATGCCATGTACGTTATGACAGCATCTCATGTGAACATCATTACGATAGATAAATGCTAAGCTTCAAAGGCAACTGCTGTGAAGGAAACAAAGCTTGTTCGGATACGTACATTATAAGGTGTGAGGTAAGAAAAGCACTTTTTTTTTTTTTAAAGGACATAAGGGAACACATAGAGAGATGCAGTCAGTTCCTTTTTAGCAACAGTTTTATATAATTTTCAAATAAGTCCTTCCAATCTCTAGCCTTGCCTCTCAGACCCAATTTGGTTGGCTGGTCTATTTACATCCATCAATTTTCTCTTTGACGGCGGTGCATTTTGGGCTCAGCTTTTCCTAGAGGCCTAGAGGCATTTTAATAGGATGAGTCAACAAGTGAACTTAATTGACCCTGTTGAGCCTTCCTTTAGGCAAGGATGGTGAGGTGCTGATGGCTCAGTCCTCTTCTGAAAATGCATAACTTTGGAAAAAAGCATTTTCACCTCATTTTCTTTGCGGAAGGGATAGGCACCTATCTATTATTCAACACAGGGTGACCACGAGATTACAAGCACCCTCACTTTAGAAGACATGTTTCCCCAACCCCACTGGTATTAATTCTGGAACACTACTTGGTGATTCATAGCAGCTGTTCTCTGAAGAGGTTGAACGGCTTTCAAATACCTTCTCACAGTTTCTCCCCACCTCCAACCCTGAGAAAATCCTGGTGATGTGAGGGCAAGAAGGCAAACACGTATATACCAGAGGATTAAGCACTAGTCCAAGGCCAACATCAAACTCAGACCGAACAGTACAGCCAGACATTTTTTTTCACGTGCCTCCCAATTCCAATTCTGCCTGCCAGGGTTTGCCCTCTCCACCACAGTTCGCCAAGACTCAATGAATAACTTGGTGTGTCCCGAACACGTTCCTCAAACCCATGCCCGGTGCTGAGGACGTTATCCTGTCCCCACCTTCCTTCCAACAACACAGAAGAAAGTGACTCCATCACTTTCGTACTCCTTGACCCATCTCTGGGTGTAAACCCACGCTCCTGGCATTAGTACCACAACGCATCCCTCTCCTACTCTCCTTCTGACATCTCCTCCCTTCTCAAAATGCTAACATCTCCTGCTCATCATTCTTAGCTGACAACCCTGCTGTTTCTTTCTTTGAGAAGATTAAAGCAATAACAAGAGAACTTCCACAAAGTCCCACTGCAACACGGACTCACCTTCCTCGTCTTCCTTCTCGTCGCTGTAGGTAAACTGACCGCGCTCCTCTGGAAAGGCAACACCTTCCCTCTTGCACAACAGCCGATCCTCGCCCTCCGGCTTGAAAACACCACCCGCGCAACTCACCTCTCTCTCCCTTTTACGTCATCAGCGCGCGCCAATCTAGAGATTGCTCCCAGCTGTGTAAAACTACGGGCGTCTCTCCCACCTTGAAACAGTCTCCCTTGATCCCATTGCTTCTTCCCCCGGAGCTTCACTTTTCTGCTCTCCTTGAAGCAAACCTCCTCTAAGCATTGTTTATGCTAATACTCTTCACTTTCCCTCTGAACCAGTTCAATCAGTTTTTTCAGGCTTTCACACAGATCACTGCACGGAAAGCGCTCTCAGTGATGTCTCCCACGAATTCCTTGTCACCTCTTCTCATAACCTCCTCTCTAGTCTTGCTTTTCCCATCTTTGCCTCCCATACAGTATATATGGTTTTTTTGGCTTTTTTTTTTTTTTTTTTTTTTGTGGTACGCGGGCCTCTCACTGTTGTGGCCTCTCCCGTTGCGGAGCACAGGCTCCGGACGCGCAGGGTCAGCGGCCATGGCTCACGGGCCCAGCCGCTCCGCGGCACGTGGGATCCTCCCGGACCGGGGCACGAACCCGCGTCCCCTGAATCGGCAGGCGGACTCGCAACCACTGCGTCACCAGGGAAGCCCCGTACAATGTATGTTTGATAGGCCACAAACAGGCTCTTTGAGTTAGCATAAAATTCATGTTAACTCATGTGTAAGCCAGAATGACTTCCCCATATCACAATATGTGAAAATTTCTTTTATCACTTCTCAGTGTATGAAGTACATATAATTTTATACAAGATTCTATGTGATATTCTCCCTGTCCCCCATTAACTCTTTTTTTTAAAAAATATTTATTTATTTATTATTTATTTATTTAATTTATTTTTGGTTGCTTCGGGTCTTAGCTGTGGCATGAGGGATCTTTGTTGAGGCATGTGGGACCTGTCGTTGCGGCACGCAGGCTCTTTGCTGTGGTGTCAGGGCTTCTCTTCCTAGTTGTGGCGCACAGGCTCCAGGGTACGCGAGCTCAGTAGTTGTGGCACGTGGGCTTAGTTGCCCCGTGGCATTTGGGATCTTAGTTCCCTGACCAGGGATTGAACCAGCGTCCCCTGCATTGTAAGGTGGATTCTTTACCACTGGACCACCAGGGAAGTCCCCACCCCCCCATTAACTCTTAGCCCTCATCCCCTCCCCCTCTTCCTCTTGCTCACTCTGCCTCAGCCAAGTCATCTCCTTGGTACTCCTTCAGTAAGTCAGGCACACACCCACCTCAGGGCCTTTGCACTGGCTCTCCTGGCTCTGATCTGTTTTTTCCTTAGATGCATGCTGGAATACTTCCTCAAATCCTCCATGTGCCTGCTCACATGTTACTCCCTCACTGAGGTCACCATGTCTATTATCTCCACTCCTGGGATTCCCCCTCTACCGTCGCCACCCCCATTTAAGGTTTGATGTTTTCCCATATGACTTATCACATTTCATTATACTATATAATTTACTGTTTACTGCCTGTCTCCTCCACTAGAATGAAAGCTCACTGAAGGAAGTGATATTTGTATTTCCAGCTTCTAGGACAGTTCTTAGCACAGTACATGCTCAGTAAATAGATCTTGAATGAAGGAACTAGTGGCCAAATGACCAACAGTACTCTATGGAACTGGGTCTCAAAGTACTTATAAAAACCGCACATTCTATGACTCTACACGTGATTACTAAGCTATGGTCTCTGGAGGTGGGCCCTGAGAATCTGGTTGATTCTTATGCACAGTGATTCCTTCTAAGTGATGCTTCCAAGAAGGTTAAGAAGCCAGAGTTACAGGATTCTGAATGGCTATTTCGTAGCAAACCAAGAAGAGGTTGGCCACTCAAATGGCTTGACTGGGCCAATGATTTCAAACCAGGTGCACGTTTTGCCCCCTAGGAGACATTTGGCAATGTCTGGTGACATTTTTAGTTGTCCAAACTGAGGCAGTTGGGGGGGGGGGTGGTGGTGGGAGAAGTGTGCTACTGGCCTCTAGTGAGTAGAAGGTCTAAGAGCGGACCAATGAACTAGGGTTGACCAATGAACATCTTGTTCTCCTGAGCACAGTGACTGAAACTAAGCCAACAGAAATTCTGGAATTTCTCTATTGGAAAATTGACTCTTGCCTTCTGCTGGCTTGAGGCTGGGAGCATGTGACACTGCAGCTGCCAGCTGTCTTCACAAAGCTGCCTGATAGGAAAGCAGAACTGAGAAACAGAGAGAAACTTACTCCTGATGACTTGTAACCGATTAAGTCCTGCCTCAAATTTCCTTGAAGCTAAAATAACGAGGTAGATTTACATTGCAGTGATCAATGGAGAGGATGCGCTAAATTGGATCGAAGAGCCAATATAACCAATAATGATCACAGGCAAGTTGAGCCTTTGCCACCAAAGAAACGGCGACTGTGAATCAAGTTTGAGGCATAAGTTGGGGATTAGGAGGCATCCCAGGACTCTTCTCTTTGGTGAAGGTTAAATTGGAAACAGGAGGGGCCCTTGTAGCATTTGCAGAAATTAAAGTTCAGGTGGGGGAAGCCGACTCTGGCCTATTGGAAGAAGAGAGAGAGAGGAGAAGAAATGCAACAGTAAATTAGTATTTAAATGTGTGGCAGCCCAACTGGCTTTGCTGGTAAGGTATCAGGTACTAAAAACATGCTATGATGTAGCCAGTATGGAAAGAGGGTTTACTGTCCCTAGGAGAAGACAGTCATAACTCAGAGCTAGTAAGAAAAATGATAGGACTGGGGCCCCGAGGAGATTTTCTTAGAACGCCTGCACACATTCTACCTAACTTAATTTAAGGGATGTCATGAGTCAGAACAGATGCCCATCAAGTCTGTCATGCTTGTCATAACATGGCATTTGAATAGAAGACATCCCATCCCAGGAGATATTCCTGCTAAGGAACTGTGTTATTTAATGGGGTGTAAAGACACCTTTTAAACTTCAGGGCCTGTTTGTATGAAATCTGCATTTGAAAAAGCAACATTTGCCTAAGCTCCACTTAAGGGGAAACAAGCTTTCTCCCTGCTAGGATTTGGAGGACAGGCTCCACAGCTGTAATTAGCTCAAGATGGCAAGGGAGCAAAGCACAGAAAGGAATGGGGACTTTGATTTTGGAACGACAGAGATGGCTTTTGAAAAGCTACCATCTGCGATTCGGAGTTACTTCCAAAATAACCCTGTGGTTATTAATGACAATGTTTGTATTACCCGGTATCACCCCTCAGGATGAGGTGATTGGATCAGAGGTGAACACCTGGCCCGATTTTGGCCATCAGATTCTCCTGGGATTTGGCAATGAGCTACAGAGGCATTCTAATCTATTTATGGTTGTTGGTTCTTGAACTTGGGACATGCGCATTTCAAGAGATATAGGTTGACGGCAGCTTCAGTCCCACATTTCCGTGTAGCTGGGAGGAAGGAAGAGAATTGGCTTTGAAACCTTTGGAGGAAGCCCTAGAAAAAGCAGAAAGGGATCTAGAGAGAGAGAGGGATCCAGGGCCCTTAGAAACTGTAGTCTCTGATTTCCAGACACATGGTAGATTCCTTCCCAGGTTAGTGATTTCAAGACTAGTCAGTGTTAAGGAAAAAGAGCATGTCTAATTATCAAAGCCATTTTATATTTTCATTTCTCATTTCCAAAACCAAACTCTTCTCTTTGCATTCCTACTGGCATAAAATTGATAGAATAATAACATTGCTGGAGCTACCCATGCAGAGAATTATGGAGGCATCTTAATCTTACCCATCTTTAAATACTTTCCTTCTTCTAGTCTAGACCTTTTCAAAGGATAGTCACTCACTCAGGATGTATTTTTTTGACTTGAGATGTAGAGAAATCAACAAAAGTTGTGCCTACGTAAGAAATATTGTCAAAGCAGCACAGTTGGATTCATCTTACGTAATTCATAGAGAAGGATGTCCACGCACCGAAAGGTAGACAGTGATTGCAGACACAAAAAGGCTAGCTTGGTATGTCAATCATGGACCCAAGTATTGCTGATTCCTAGATATCTGCACTCATCTTGATGTTACTCCCTCAGATACTTGGCAGTATCTGAGGGAGTCATTATTCTTATGGACATGTTTCTCCAAGTTTATTTGGCAGTTAAGTAGCAAGAAAAAGTTACATGTTTTACATCAGGAAAAATTTATGAATAAAATGAAACCTCTCGTTAGTGAATCTCCTTTCTAAATGCTATGTTGCCACAAATCATGACAGCACATCATCTGGACCCTACACTCATATTTCTGCTTCCCTTGCTTTCTTTTCTGACCTATTATTATCTCTTTTTCCTCCCTGATTAGACAATCCTCTCAAATACTTATTAAAACAGGAAAAGTGCTGGCTGGGTCTTCTGGAAAAGACAATGGTTGGAGTAGAAGGGAGAAAAGTAGCCCCTACTATTTCATGTTGGGGGGACTTCAGGCAGCAAGTAACAGTTGGAATCTTTATAGCTAAATGAGGCCAGCTCTGTATCCCTTATCCAGTGTCACATGGAAGGAAGGAGAATTCTCCTTGGTTATTAGAAAGGGGTGGCTTCGGCTTAATAGTTTTAAACTGGGGTCTTGTTTGGCTGACAGTGAAACTTCTTTACAACTAGCACTGAGACCGTAGCTGTGGTCAGTCTCCCAGGCATATGGAGGTGGTGCTGGGAGCTTGGCCATCAGTATGCATTCTCAACCAATTAGCCCTGAGATGGTTCTAACAGCATTTGAAGAGCAGCTGCAGAGTCTCCTTTTGGCTGAGAAAATTAATTTCTGAACACAGGAAATTTCACCCCAAGGTGAAATCCTGAAATAATTGTGGGAGGATATATTTTTCAGGAGTCTTTATGTAGAGAGTGAGAGATACTGAATTCATTCTGGCTTAAACATAAATTGGCTCAAATCCCTGGAAGGTCAAGGGACCAACTAGCTTCAGGAACAGCTGGATCCAGGGGACTTGTTGCCATCACTCTCTCTCCATTTCTCAGCTCTGCTTTCTTCTGTGATGACTTTTAAGTTCTACACTGGCCTTCTCATTATGGTGGCTCCTGACAACCCCAGGCTCAGACTACACTCATTACCAGCAATCCCAGCCGAAAGAACTCTTTCCCCTTTTAATGAATTCTAACAGTATTCTCGAGATTAATTTATTCTGATCTGGTTTGGGTAATGATTAATAAACTCACTGGCCAGACGCAAGGAAGTGTTTTTGTTTTTTCTAAAATTTTTATTGGAGTATAGCTGCTTTACAATGTTGTGTTAGTTTCTACTGTACAGCAAAGTGAACCAGCAACACATATACATATATCCCCTCTTTTTTGGATTTCCTTTCCATTTGGGTCAACACAGAGCACTGAGTAGTGTTCCCTGTGCTATACAGTAGGTTCTCATTAGTTATCTATTTTATACATGGTATTGATAGTGTATATATGTCAATCCCAATCTCCCAATTCATCCCACCCCTCCCCTTTCCTCCTTGGTATCCATATGTTTGTTCTCTATGTCTGTATCTCTATTTCTGCTTGCACTGCTGGTGAGAATATAAATTGAGACACCCAGTATGGAGAACAGTACGGAGGTTCCTTAAAAAACTAAAAATAGAACTACCATGTGACCCAGCAACCCCACTACTGGGCATATACCCAGAGAAAACCATAATTCAAAAAGACACATGCACCCCAATATTCATTGCAGCACTATTTACAATAGCCAGGACATGGAAACAACCTAAATGTCCATCAAAAGAGGAATGGATAAAGAAGATGTGGTACATATATACAATGGAATATTACTCAGCCATAAAAAGGAACGAAAATGGGTCATTTGTAGAGACGGGGATGGACCTAGAGACTGTCATACAGAGTGAAGTAAGTCAGAAAGAGAAAAACAAATTAATGCATATATGTGGAATCTGAAATAATTGGTGTAGATGATCATATTTACAAACCAAGGAAGTGTTCTCTCCTGAGTTAGGTGTGTGTGTGTATGTGTGTGTGTGTGTATGAGACAGAGTGTTCTCAGCTCCCACCGAAACTCATAGACTGAGAATGAGAAAAAGGAGACTTCTCAAAGGAGAATCAAGGTGAAATTACCAGAAGAATGGGGACTAGAAGATGGGTTTACAAAAGCAGTGTTTTCAAATATTTACCACAAAGAGACCCTTAGAAGAACTACCCTTCATACTTGAATATACTGGTGTTGGTAATTATCCAAATCAGGCATAAATGTTCACATACCCTCATTCACACTCACACACTAACTGAACCTACCTCATTTAGGTTTGACCTGTTTTCAATTGATCAAGATGAGGCTAGATGGAAGGGGAGAAGACTTACCTTTACTGAGTGCCTATCACATACCTATGAATTTCACACCTATGATTTCATTCTCTTTTTATGATGCTCTTTCAAGGCAGGTATTATTATGCCCATTTTAATATAGAAACCAAAAAAGGGAAGCAAGAAAGAGACCTGTACACACTCATAGAGCTAGTGAGAATCTAATCTTCAACCTAGCACATGATTTTCATGTTTACAAAATTCAGAGAACTAATTAAAAAGCCAGAGGTCTCATGTTTGATGGTGATGGTAGGGGTCATTCCAAGAAACTCAAATACGTTGGTATCTTTCTAGCTCTTCATAAAATTTCTGTGGTTCAGTTGCTCATCTTAGCCTCCTCAAGCTGCTACAACAGAATACCAGAGATTGGGTGGCTTAAACAATAGACGTTTGTTTCCCACAGTTCTGGAGGCCAGGAAGTCCGAGATCGGGGTACCAGCATGGTTGGGTTCTTGGTGAGGGTTGTTGTCCTGCCTTGAGGATGATTACCTTTTTTCTGTGTCCTTGCATGTTGGAGAGAGAAAGAGCTCTGGGCTCTTCTTATAAGCACAGTAACCCCATCCTGGGGGCCCCACTCTCTTGACCTCATCTAAACCTAATACCTCCCAAAGGCCCCATCTCCATATGCCATTACATTGGAGGTTAGGACTTCACCATGAGCATTTTTAGGGGATGCAGACATTTAGTCTATAACCTCCTCCTACCCGTCCATCCTAGCTGATCGTAACTCAGGGTCATTTATTCTCTTGTCCTTTTCCCACTTCTGACGGCCTTATCTCTGCCAAACCTATCCATGGCACAATGTGAATTTCTTTCGGTAAATGAACTGGAATCGGTTCCCCCTTGCGCTCCTCCCACCCACCCCGCCTCCTGAATTCAGGCGTCCTGCGGCAGGCATGTTGATTCAGAGAAAGGAGAACTGGCTTTCCAGAGGCTGCTTCTGCTTCCATGTCCAATAACAGCCACATTTGGGAAGCAGACGAGGCACAGAGTGTACCCTCTCCTTCACTCAGACTTTACCACATTTCATCCCAGTACATTTTGGGAATTTTGAACCAGTAACAGTTATGAATTGGATCCCCAATGAACTTCCACCGATAAAGAGGAGGGCCGCAAAGCCACTTCACTCGATTTGATAAAACACTTTATCTGGCATTTACTGAGAGTAACAGGCTTAAGGTGTTGGCTGGCTGGGCTGAGTAGTTGAATAACTTGCCTTAGGTTATCAGCGGAGCTTCGTCCACAAAGAAATCCTGTCTGATATTTTGGTACAAGCCATGCGATTATTCTATCAAGTACAGAGGTGAGGATTTTTTTGCCTTACAATTGAGCAACAAAATGACTCTGACTAAAGCATATTTTGTGTGTCTTAGGGTTTGGCTAATTTATGAATTAGGGCCGTGGGAGAAAGATGGCTTGCTCACTGTCACCAGAAATTTTAAAACTGAGGAGGATATGATCTAGCTAGATCAATGGTTCTCAGCCTGGAGGCACTTTTGCTGCTCTTCCTCTCCCCAGGGGACCTTTGGCAATGTCTGGAGACATTTCTGATGGTCACAACTGAGGGGAAGAGGTACTACTGTCGTCTACTGGGTAGAAGCGAGGGACGCTGCTAAGCATCGTACCATGCACAGGACGGCCCCGCAACAAGGAACCATCCAGCCAGAATATTAATAGCGCTGACGCTGACGAGACTGAGAAACCCTAAGGTACATCACAAGTACCCAAAGATAATACTTAGGCTTCCAATCAGGTAGACTATTTTCTGAAGCTCCCGTCAGGAAACACCCATCTCTGGCCAAGGCTGCTGATGGGGAACTTTGTCCTAGTTTCCTATGGCTGCTGTAACAAATTACCACAAACCGGGTGGCTTAAGCAATACAGATGTATTATGTTACACTTCTGGAGGTCAGAAGTCTCGCTACGTTTCTTCTGGAGGCTCCGGGGGAGAAACTGTCCCTTGCCTTTCACAGCTTCTAGAGGCTGCCTGCACTCCTTGGCTCGTGGCTCTCTTCTCTCTTCCAGGTGAGCAGTCTTATTACTCTGACCTCTGCTCCATCAATCACGTTTCCTTCTCTGGCTCTAACACCCTGTCTCCATTTAGAGGGATCCCTATGATTGAGCCCATGTGGATAATCCAAGAAAACGTTCCCATCTCAAGACCCTTAACTTAATCCTCGTAACCCCTTAAACATCTGCAAAATGTCGTTTGCCATATAAACGTAACACGTTCACTGGTTTTGGGTGATTAGGACATCGGTATATTTGGGGAACTATTAATCTGCTCCCTTCCTCTACTACAAGAATCTATAAACTACCCTTGATTTCTGAGACACCTGTGCCCCAAATTCCCCTACATTACTAGAATCCTGTGACCACAGAAAAATAAAAAGCAGTTCTAGGAAAACAAATCAAAATAACAACACCCCTAGCCACACACAAAAGGACAATTCCTGGCCACTTGTTCAAGCAACTAAGTTAATTCTATATAAGGGTGAATACAACAATGATTATAATTTCAAGATTCCAGGAAGATGGAAGAGTTAAACCGTTCTTTTGGGCTTCCATCATTTCTTCTTTCTGTATACGGATTTGCAGTAAACAGAGTCTTATTTTTAAAATTTCAATCTCTAGTCGTTATTCTCTCAATCCTGCTTAATCAGAATTTCTGAGGATACAGCTACTATTTTGGTCTAGCTTGGTATCAATGTCTAGCTCAGTCCTTCATAGCCTCCCAAAGTACACTGAACTTGAAGCAAACCCTAACAGAATTTCCTATGGGGTCTGTATTAATTGCATTGATTTGAGCACCTACACGCTTACCATGGTGCCTTGGAGGGCAGATGTGGGTATCAAAGAAATGCTAGACATTCTCCCAGGGTTCAAGGAACTTAAAGTATATTTGGCTCCGCCTAAGGGGTTTGGGAACTAAAAGAACAAAATTCGAGCCAACGGAGTGAACGTTTACGGAGCATGGACTTTACACCAGCTTGGCATAAAACACTAGGACATAAAGATAAATACACAAATCCTTCTGTTGAACTTAGTCCCAGAAGGGATCTTCCCTAATATTTATCATTAGGCTCTCTTTTCTTAGGTATTTCCACAAGAGCAAGGCTTCAATTTGTCTCCACCTCTAAAAAAATTACCTCTCTACCTAAATGTGACATTGTGCAAAGAAAATCAAAAGTCATTTCCCCTAAAACTGAGCCTTCAAATCCTGGAATTTCTCTTGTGGTCTCTTTTTAGAAAGGAAACAGGATGTGGTGGGAAGCGAGTTGGCTCTCCAGTACACAGACACCAGTACGAACCCCAGTTTGGCCCCTGACCAGGCGGAAGGACCGTGGGCAAGTCACTTACTACCTCAAAGTTCCAGTTTCCTCTTTTGTAAAATGAGGCTCATAAGGGTTCCCGATGAAACACTCTAGGAAGGACCAGAACAGGGTGTTGGGAAGGACCTCACACAGAAGTAGGCACAGAGTGGGTAGTGGATGAGTGATGACTCTAATCTTCACCCTTCCCTTCTGTCTCTGGTCACCAGACACACCTGCTTACTTACATGCAGAATTGTCAAGTTCAAGTCAGGTTACATGCTTATCCTTTATGACTTCACCTCCCCCATGGGCTTGGAAAGAGCTTAATATGAGGACAGGTTACATTTGCTCACACCCCTCATTTCACATTTGAAATCACTTTTTTTCAATATCTTTAAATGTAACTCACTTGTCATGTAATTGGATGCTATAAAAGCCTCTACTTTTTTTTTTATTACCCAACTGAGTATCTTCTGAAAGGTGCTGACTCTATAGTTTTTAAAACTTATGACTAATGGAGTCATTTTTCACTTGGAAAACAATCCCTCGTTTTCATGGAGCACACAGGGCTTGCCCCACAGCCAGCTGGGAACCTTTACAGTTCTCCATTCCATTTATGTGTCTCCTATCTGGAATGATTTGCCTAGAGAAAAAAATGGTATTGACATTTTTGATCTATCCCATGCATCTAGAAAATGTGAACACTGACACCTTCATTTTATAATGCAATATTTATGTGGTTTTGAGTTGGTGGGCAATTGAAAACTTGGGATCTGTAGTCAGGGAGGATGAAATTTGAATTCTAACTCTGCCACTTGGTAGTTGTGTGACTTTGGGAAAGATACTTAGCCTTTCTGTGGCTCAGTTTACCCATGTGCAGAATGGAGATCATAACAGAACCTCACTAATAAGGTTTTGTGAGGTTAGACATAGTACTCTAGTTCTGTGTGCACACATTATTATTTCTGCCATTATTATTAATACTGTTATCAATATTGTTTATTATTACTATCACACTACTACAGTGATTTATGTTTGGGATAAACATATCTGTTAAATGTAAAGTGCTTAGCGTAAAGTCTGGCACAAAATAAGTTCTTAGTAAAAGGTAAATATTATTTTTTATGATTATTATTCATTTTTACTCATCGAAGGTTTAACAAATGTTAACTTGGTTAATCATTATCCTATGGGTAGGTTCCATTATCCCGGTTTCAAAGATGGATAAACCAGGGCACCAAATGGCTAAATATTTTCCTCACAGTCATACGGGTATTAAGTGGCAAAGCTGGGACTTGAACCCAGGCAGTTATTAAACAGATATCCATTTTATTCATGCAGCTACAAGATTCAGCTCCAAATGAGATCTATCAGGAAAATGTCCCTGGTGTGTCACTTAAGTTGTAGCCATGCTGAAAGGCCAGATGAATGATCTAGAGCCAGGCAAGAGAAATGCAGCTCTAAAAATATTACTGGGCTTAATGTGGTCCCTCCCCTCCCAGAGCAGCACAACCTCTGGATGGCCCAGAGAAGGCAGGATGTCATAATCCTTAATAAACCACCTCCCTCTGTGTGGATGAGGCATGAATCAAGCATCCATGGAAATGAGCGAGATACCCACTGATTCAAGCACACCGGTTCATTTTTTTTTTTTAAACATCTTTACTGGAGTATAATTGCTTTACAATGGTGTGTTAGTTTCTGCTGTATAACAAAGTGAATCAGCTGTATGTATTCATATATCCCCATATCCCCTCCCTCTTGCGTCTCCCTCCCACCCTCCCTATCCCACCCCTCTAGGTGGTCACAAAGCACCGAGCTGATCTCCCTGTGCTATGCGGCTGCTTCCCACTAGCTATCTATTTTACGTTTGGTAGTGTACATATGTCAATGCTACTCTCTCACCTCGTCCCAGCTTACCCTTCCCCCTCCCCGTGTCCTCAAGTCCATTCTCTACGTCTTCATTCCTAGCCTGAACCTAGGGGCAGGACAGGAATAAAGACCAGTTCTTTAGTAAGAATGATTCACCTTTTAATTGTTTTGATGGCGATTTAAACAACTCTTAATCACCAGCAGCCTCGCTCCCTTCAGAAGAAAGATGGCCTTAAAGGGGATGAGGTTTAGAAACACAGCTTCTGATGGGAAGCTGAAGTGAGAGATTTCATTATGAGGCTGATTGGAGCCGCTTGAGTTAGGTGACTGGCTGAGGGAATTCAGAGGGCTCCCTGAAATCAGCAGGCTGGATAACTCCGTGCAGGACCGAGATGCTGCTTCTCCCAGATAACACTCCCTGGCTCGGTTCAGTCTGCTGTGGGGGCAGCCCTGCATTTTATAGTTCAGTAGCAATGATGGATTTGACAATATTATTCTGAATGGACACAATTTGTTGACCATTTGCCCAGAGCTTGTCCCTTTCCATACTAATTCTCAGAGATCCCTCACACTAGGCATCTGAAGGAAGCAGAACCGTTTCCATCATTTCACAGATAAAGAAACTGAGACACAAAAGCTAGAAGCTCCTGTGTAGCAGAATCAGGATATAAACGTGGGTTGGCTAGACTCCATCAGCTGTGGGTCTAATTACTCAGCTGCACAGGTAGCCAAGTATGGTGGAAAGAACCAGACCAGACTTTTAGCCAGCCAGGAGGTTTAAGGGATCGCACTTTGGTTTTCTCATCCCTACAATGAGGAGTTTGTACGCTGAACATCCTTGCTGTCCTTCAGAGAGCTGTCCCAAGGAGCAGGAATCATCACGTAATTCAATATGTTTTGGAAATATAAGGAAGAATTCTGATTAAGACATTTCATCTGATTTTCCTACTATTAGAACAAAAAGATTAAAGCTAGGATGAGGAATATAAAAACCAAACTCAGACCAGCTTTAATAAGAAAGGCATAGATCGGCTTGTGGTACTGAGAACCCTGGAATAATTGTACTTGAGTTAGACTAGCTCACTTTCTATCAGCTTACTTTCTCTTGTATCGGTCAACAGCAGTGCTTCTCAAACTTCAGTGTGCAACCCAATCACCCCGAAGGCTTACTAAAATGTAGATTATGGGACTGCACGCACAGAGTTCTGATTCAGGAAGTCTGGAGTGGGGACTCAACAGTTTGCATTGTTAGGCAAGTTCTCAGCTAAGGCTGACTCTGCTGGTCCAGGGACCACACAATGGAAAGCACTGGTCTAGAGACTACGGTATATTTCAGGTGAGGCTTCATTCAAAGGCGCAGACATGGATGGACTTAGAGGTTATCATACTAAGAGAAGTAGAGTCAGAAAGAGAAAGACAAATACCATATGATATCACTTATATGTGGAATCTAAAATATGACACAAATGAACCTATCTACAAAGCAGAAACAAACTCACATAGAGAACAGACTTGTGGTTGCCAAGGGGGAGGGGGTGTGGGGGGAGGGAGGGAGTGGGAATTTGGGATTAGCAGATGCAAACTATTATATATAGAATGGATAAACAACAAGGTCCAACTGTATAGCACTGGGAACTATATTCCACATCCTGTGATAAACCATAATGGACAAGAATATATATAAAAAAGAATATATATACATATATATGTATAACTGAGTCACTTTGTTGTACAGAAGAAATTAACACAACATTGTAAATCAACTATAATTCAACTGAAAAAAAAAAAGGCACAGACAGTGTTGCCAGCACCCACGTGGCTCTCCTCTGTCCTGCCTCCTGCAGAATCTCCTTCATCTTTGGGCTCTGCATTTGCCTTCAGTAATTCCTCATGCTCTCTAATGGCAGCAGTATTTCTGTAGCAGTGCTAGATTCCATCTCCTCTCAGCTCACTTGACAGGGGCTGAGAAAGCCAGGGTTGCTCACTCCGGGAAATACCCTCTCTCCCTCCAAAATGTTTCCTGTATCTTATTGGTTCTGATCTGGTCAGATGCTCATGCTTGAGCCAATTCCTTAGGGAGGGGTCTTGACTTAGGCCCATCAGAGCCTCTGATTGGAAATAAAGGTGTGAGGTAAACCCCACCTGAAACACGTGGAGAAGGGCTGAGGGATGATGTCCCCAAAGAAAAACCAGGGACCTGATTTTTGGTGGGGTGGAGCAGGGACAGAGAGTGAAGAGACAAACAACATATTCCCACAATTTTGTAACATGATGAGACACCATGTAAAAGCCACTGCTAGCTCTTGCCATCCAGGTTGTTTGCGAACAGGAATTCCCTTAGGGGACACACCTGACTCCTCTTAGAACACTAGCTGTGCACAGGTGGGGTGCAGCTCTATTCTTCTCACTTATTAAGTGAATATCACTTGCTCAAGATACATTTTATCTCTTCCTACCTACATGGCTCCTATCACACTAAAAAAGGAAAGGAGTGTACGGTCAAAAGGTACAAAGTTCCAGGTCTAAGATAAATAAATCCTGGGGATGTAATGTACCACGTGGTGACTATAAGTAATAACACAGTATAGTACATCTGAAAGTTGCTAAGAGATTAGATCTTAAAAGCTCTCATCACAAGAAAAAAGAAATTGTAACTATGTGTGGTGGCGGATGTTAAGTATGCTTATTTTGGTGATCATTTTGTAATATATACATCTATCAAATCATTATATTGTACACCTAAAACTAATGCAATATTCCATCTCAATTAGAAAGAGAGAAAGACTGTAAAAAAACCGATAGTGTGATCAATCGTTAAGCCTGCAAAAATAATCTCAAAGTCTTAAAGCAGTAGCCATAGCGCTGACAATGACTGTGCGTAAAGAGAACCCATTTCTCAATTCCAAGTAATTATTTAGGCCCCAGGCAACCTATCACGCAGCTCAGAAGGGTCCACAGACCTCTAGTGCACTGTGAAAACAAAGAGGAAAAATGCTTCACTTTAGACAATGTTTTGGTCAGGGAAAAGATTGCAGCCTACTTTCTCTGTTCTGAATCTGAGGTCAGGCTCTGGGCACGCAGCCCTGCTGGGAACAGCTCAGGCTGGCAAAGGCTTTTCTATATATGGTTTCTAAGACATGGTCAGAGCACTCTGTCCCCTAACTCACCCACTTTCTAGTTCTCTTAGGCTGACCCATGCTGGTACTGGGCACTCCTTTTTTTTTTTTTTTACACTTTAAATACGTAAACAATTTATTTTTCATTTTGTGTAGGCAAAACTTAATTAATTTTCATGGCCTAAAAATTTCTTTTTTTTTTTTTCACATCTGCTAACTCCAAACTCCCAATCCATCCCTCCCCTCCCCACCCTCCCCCTTGGTGACCACAAGTCTGTTTTGTAGATAGGTTCATTTGGTCATATTTTAGATTCTACATATAAACAACAAGGTCCTACTGTATAGCACAGGGAACTATATTCACTATCCTGTGATAAACCATAATGGAAAAGAATATAGAAAGAATGTATATGTATATGTATAACTGAATCACTTTGCTGCACAGCAGAAATCAACACAACACTATAAGTCAACTACACTTCAACCAAAAATTAATTAAGAAAAGTTTTTTCTGATATGGGGAAAAATTAAAACATTTCTATAACCCTATCTCTTTTTCCTTCTGATTGTAAAGAAAAAAATTTTTTTTTATCTCCAGGAGTTTTTATTTCTATTGGAGTAAAATTGCTTCACGATGTTCTGTTAGTTTCTGCTGCACAATGAAGTGAATCAGCTATATGTATACCTATACCCCCTCCCTCTTGCATCTCCCTCCTCACCTTCCCCCCCAGTCTAGGTCATCACAGGGCACCAACCTGAGCTCAGCAGCTTCCCACCAGCTATCTATTTTACACATGTGAGTGTATTTACGTCAAACCTAACCTCCCAATTCATCCCACCCTCCCCTTCCCACCCGGTGTCCACATATCCGTTCTCTACATCTACATCTCTATTCCTGCCCTACCAATAGGTTCATCTGCACCGCTGGTACTGGGCATTCTTGACGTTGTCCCCAGTTCCCCACAACCTCACATATTGCTTGAAAAAAGTCAGAGCTCAAAACGCAAAACTTTGGGGAATGAGCAGCCATTGGCTTGACTTGGGCTTCTGGTTGATACCCTTGTAGGCTTATTATTCATTCATTTCTATACATGAAGTGTTCAGTCAGTCTGTTTAGCTGCTGGGGTCATTGACCACCAGACTTTAAAAAGCATTCGTGTGGCCTTGGAGCGACTGTGAGGGGGGAACTGGCCCAGGTAGGGAAGAAAGACATCATTCTCTCTGCAGGAAGCACTGTGCTCAGAGTCATTTCACTTGTATATTGAATGCCATGACCTCATTTTGGACCACAAGCTGGTGAAGCTAGAAGTCAGTAAAATAAAGATAACAATAGCAACCAGAGTATTTAGTATTGAGGGCTCACTATATGTGAGGCACTTTTTAAATCGCTTGATACTTTTTAGCTCTTTCAATGCTCATCGTAACAATGATAAATACTATTACTATCCATATTTCTCAGATGGAGAAATTAAGTAAAAGAGGTAAGGTTACCTGCCTTTATATTTTTAAAACTCTTTATTGGAGTATAATTGCTTTACAATGGTGTGTTAGTTTCTGCTGTATAACAAAATGAATCAGCTATACGTGTACATATATCCCCATATCTCCTCCCTCTTGCGTCTCTCTCCCACCCTCCCTATCCCACCCCTCTAGGTGGTCACAAAGCACCGAGCTGATCTCCCTGTGCTATGCGGCTGCCTCCCACAGTTATCTATTTTACATCTGGTAGTGTATATATGTCAATGCCACTCTCTCAGTTTGTCCCAGCTTACCTTTCCCCCTCCCCATGTCCTCAAGTCCATTCTCTACGTCCATGTCTTTATTCCTGTCCAGCCCCTAGGTTCTTCAGTACCATTTTTTTTTAGATTCCATATATATGTGTTAGCATATGGTATTTGTTTTTGTCTTTCTGACTTACTTCACTGTCTGACAGACTCTAGGTCCATTTACCTCACTATAAATAACTCATTTTCATTTCTTTTTATGGCTGAGTAATATTCCATTGCATATATGTGACACATCTTCTTTATCCATTCATCTGTTGATGGACACTTGGGTTGCTTCCATGTCCTGGCTATTGTAAACACTGATGCAATGAACACTGTGGCACATGACTCATTTTGCATTATGGTTTTCTCAGGGTATATGCCCAGTAGTGGGATTGCTGGGTCACATGGTAGTTCTATCTTTAGTTTTTTAAGGAACCTCCATACTGTTCTCCATAGTGACTGTATCAATTTACATTCCCACTAATACTACAAGAGGATTCCCTTTTCTCCACACCCTCCCCAGCATTTATTGTTTGTAGATTTTTTGATGATGGTCATTCTGACCAGTGTGAGGTGATACCTCATTGTAGTTTTGGTTTGCGTTTCTCTAATGATTAGTGACGTTGGGCATCCTTTCATGTGTTTGTTGGCAATCCGTATATCTTTTCTGGAGAAATGTCTATTTAGGTCTTCTGCCCATTTTTGGATTGGGTTGTTTGTTTTTTTGTTATTGAGCTGCATGAGCTGCTTGTATATTTTGGAGATTAATCCTTTGTCAGTTGCTTCGTTTGCAAATATATTCTCCCATTCAGAGGGTTGTCTTTTGGTCTTCTTTATGGTTTCCTTTGCTGTGCAAAAGCTTTGAAGTTTCATTAGGTCCCATTTGTTTATTTTTGTTTTTATTTCCATTTATCTAGGAGATGGATCAAAAAGGACCTTGCTGTGATATATGTCATAGAGTGTTCTGCCTATGTTTTCCTCTAAGAGAGCCTGCAAGTCTGAGTCCAGAGCCTGGGCTATGCAGGCATATACGGGGCATTGGGGATCTCTGAGGTCTCCCATGGTGCTGGCAGGATTTTTGTTGTGTGTGTGCAGAAGATTCATAGGATGAATGTTCAATGGGAAATGACTGCAAACCTGTCATTGGATAAAAGTTCTACTGCTGACAGTATTTTAGGAATCAAACAGTGTAGGATCTCTGGGCAACTAAGCAACGTGATTATCAATGGCCTCCAGGGGTGCAGGCACATGTGAAGAGCTGAACAATTTATTTCTGTACCTAAATATTCCTATTTGGAATCAACTCTTTTTTGTGTGTGCAGGATCTGGGAATTGAACAGGGAGGCACACATTGTTTAGTGACGAATGCATCCTGACCAAAGCATAAGAAAAAAACCCGCTCCAACAAATGGAAGAAGGAGCTGGATCAATGGGTCACGAGAACTGAAAGGAAACTGACTCAGGTGTGAAGAAATGGCATGGCTGTGAGTCACACCACATTGCCAAGCGGGTGAACTCATTAGAAAAAAATGAACAACACAAAAGGAAAGAGAGGATACCCTGACACGGGACCAGGGGGATACAGCTATTGGAAAAAGGGAGGAGAGTGAGAAGTGGCCAGTCACAAGCTTTTGAAAATCCACACATTCACAGAGAAGTGAAGTGGGGGGATGAGTACAAAGGAGTAAAAGATGATGCTCTTGGCACTGGAAAGTCAAGACCTTTTTCCCACTCTCAGGTGATGCCCTTGAGAATGTAGGAGTACCCAGAAAACAAATCCCTCATATTTCCACCACCAAATCTACCATCCACCTGAACCTGTACCCGTTTCTCTTATTTCCCGCCTGATACATGGGATAAAAACTGTCCCTTCTCATATCTGGTCCCTCTACCTGTGCATCCGATGCCATTCCTTCTCACCCACTCTAGGACTTTCCTCTCATAATCTTTCCCTTTTCCTTTTTTTTTTTTTTTTTCTTGCGGTACGCGGGCCTCTCACTGTTGCGGCCTCTCCCGTTGCGGAACACAGGCTCCGCACGCGCAGGCTCAGCGGCCATGGCTCACGGGCCCAGCCGCTCCGCGGCATGTGGGATCTTCCTGGACCGGGGCACGAACCCGTGTCCCCTGCATCGGCAGGCGGACTCTCAACCACTGCGCCACCAGGGAAGCCCTCCCCTTTTCCTTTTGTATCATTATTTTCTCACTGTCCACAGGCTCATACCCATCAGTTTATAACCAAGTTGAAATTATTTCCCTCCTTAAAATGCTTTCCCTCAACCTTATTTCTCCCTCCAGCCACAACCCCATTTCTCCCTTCCCCTTGATAGCAAAAGAAAAGAATTCTTCATACTCCCCCTTTCCACTTCTTTACATCTAATCTATCCTGAAAATACTCAGACCAGGCTTTCTATCCAGACCATTCCACGGAATCATTCTTGTCAAGTTGGCAATGACTCTGTCTTGCCAAATCTAGGGATTACCGATATCCTTATATGACTCAAACTCCCAGCACACTGAAATAGATGATCACTTCTTTGAAACTCTTTCCTAGGTTTCCAGAATATCAAACACAACTGGTTTTTCTTCTATTTCCTTGGTTGCTTCTTTTTCAATCTCCTTTGTTGGATTCCCTTCCTCTGACCTCTAAATGGTAGGGCTCAATCCTTAGAACTCTTTTCTTCACTACCTGTACTTACTTCCTAAGAGCTCTCATCTAGTCCCCTGGCTTTAAATACCATCTATAAAGTTGCTGTCTCCCAAAGTTGTTTCTCCAGCCTTGACCTTTCCCGTGAGCCCTAGGCTCATACATAAATTGTTTCCATGGCGCCCCCTCCCCCCAGCTGCCTAACAGATACCTTGCATATATTCCACCTAGAACAGAACTTGTAATTTTCCTCCCTCTCTGCCCTCTAACCAGCTCGTACAGGTTGCATTCTCTGGAAGTAAATGTTGAGATGGAGTTTGGTGAGCAGGGTATTGATTAGGGATCAACATCTGTGGATGGGAAGGTAGAGAGGGAGTGAGATGCAGGATTGAGAAAAGAGAGAAGTTTTGCTGTGAGGCAGGCCCAATAAAATCTTGGCTCACCCGGTGGAGAGCTCTGGAGTGCCCAGGACCCATTAGAGTTGTCCCAGGCTGGGCCAGGTCTCTATGTTGCCACTACATCAGTCACTGAATGTGGGCTACTCTCAGAGGGGTGTGCCCTTGGATGAGGCAGCTCTCTGCAGCTGAGCAAACTGGGAAGGCCCTGACAGCCGGAGGTGTGTATCTCTGACTCAATGTTTCTGTCATCTCTGGAAACACGTTGCATCACCTAACAGTTTTCTAGAGCATATCAGCTTTGTGGCTTATTTTAACAGGCAGCCACATAGAGAATCCACGTATTTTGCTAAATTTGGATATTTTATCCCAAGCTGTGAACATTCTTTGCTTAACATCAGGACACTGTTTTCCCCACTTGTTTTATACCGGCTACACTTGTGATCTCCTCAATGCCACCACCTACTCTATTTTAAAGAGATTTTTAAAAGGCCTATTCACGACACTGAAACTTTGCAACTGTGAGGGTCATCCCTGCAGAAATGAATTCAATAGGTGTTTAAAGACAAGCAGAAATTAAATGTAAAAAACTAACCCTGTACAGGGACCTCTACAAGTATCTTAAACTAAAATGGACTGAATATCTTTCAGGCCAGGTTTTTCCCAATTTATACTAGGTTGTTCAAAATAAAGTAATTTAGAAACTTGGTACGAACTTGTACTGTAAGGTGACTCCCTATTTTCTGAATGGTGAATTTTGAGGAAAATACCTCGCCTTATATTCAGGCGTATATGGTATTTAAGACTACACAAAAACCAGACAGATGTGTCACAGTGGTCAAAGTAAACCTTATTCTAGATACTGAAGGCAATTCCTTGCAAGTCCAAGCAACAAAACCACTTTTCTTTAGAGCAACACATCTTGAGAAAAACCTGCATTTCTGTTTCACCTCTATTTCATTTGCCACATAAAGCCCCTCTTGAAGACACAAGCGTTTCATGGAGCAAGTGACAGACCCTTAATTCAAGGCACAGATTTAATATTCCCACAACACATGGGCCCAAGAAACCAATTTCATATTTTATAAACCTGTTTTTAGAAAACTCAGCCTGTCCCCGTCTCTTCCAGGGTTGGTTGCCTCATCTAGGACATTCAGGTTGTCTTCTGAAGTCAAGAAATAATAATGAGAATGCCTGGGGGGGACCTCCTGCCCTTAGCACAGGTCTCTGAAGCCCACACACAGACTGCATTTGTGTTCCGATGGAAGTTAGGGATATTTTTGCCACTTCCTTCTGCCATCCCACTATTTGTCAAGACCTCAGGAATGGATGAATATAGAATTGAGAAATGAACATGTCGAGCAGAATAAGTTCCCGATTAGTAAGTTTTATTTTTAAAAAGTTCAACGAAGAAAAAACTTTTAAGTCATTCTCTACTTTTTAAAGCTTTCTACCAAAAGGAATAAGTTCTTAAAGTTTCATTCCCGTGCTTTTCCCAACTTCACTCTGCCTGCTGTTACTAAAAACTTAAAAAGTAATATCATAAATAGGAATTGGTATCATGGTTTAACTTTATCACATGGTCTCTCAAGATGGCCTGAGGTCACGTGGACTGCCAGGTGGCCCGACTGGGGGTCACCCCTCACAGCCTCCTTTTCACATGACTCGTCTCCCACTTTATTTCTCTCCCATAACATCTTCTGGTTTTAAAAATTAAAACCAGTCATTATTACAGAACAACCCAAGGAATATCAGCTGTTATTTATTGACTAGATATTATGTTTTAGGAGGCTTTATGTAAACCGTCTCCTTGTGAAGTGAACACTATTATTAAGCCCATTTTCAGATAAGAAAGCTGAGACTTAAAGAAGTTAAGAAACATCATAGACAAAGCTATTTAAGTGGAAGGCTTGGCCTATCTGCCAAAACCCATGCTCTCAACCCAGCATAATGCCCCATGCTCATAGCTAAAATGCATGCAGCAGATTCTCTATTCCAGCCACCTCATTTTCAGGACAACGACATGGAAACCCAGAGAGGTAGCGTGACTCATTTGAGGTTACACAATAACTGACTCACATCGTAGCCTGGATCTTTCTTGTCTAAGTCCAGTGGTCCAGGTACGACATGATGCTGCCTCCAACATGATTAGGATTCTGAAATAAGGGACTCATTGCTCACACTGGCTTTTGACTCAAAGAAAAATGACTTGAAATCGTAGTAGAGTTACGTACAGGCAGACACTTAGGAGAGAAAGTAGTGACTGTTCATTTCCAGTTACTTTTCAGCTTCTTTCCATTCATTCTCATCATGCTAAATTGGCAACCTTTGGTGATGTCTACATAAAGTGCTCTCATTGATTTTTTGTCTTAACTGTTTGGATGTTTGGGTATGACTAGGAAGAAACTGCTTTTGCTCATCTCATCTTCTAGTTTGCTCTAACTTTACCCATCATGCTTGTTTAGAAAATGAGACCAGTAGAGTGGTCTTTCTTTGATATATTTTGCATGCTGCATATTAATGCTGATTTTCCGAGGATATACAGAACATTTTCTTCCTCTAAGCTTCATCACTTCCCCATCCAATATTTATCTATCTATCTATCTATCTATCTATCTATCTATCTATCTGCTTACCTATCTATGTGTAATTATATTTTTATTTGATTTCTGTAATGACCAGATGAGAAAACAGATTCACACACCAAGCCAAGTATGATACAAGAACTGGTTGTCTCACAGACACGATAGTTGACTTTCTATACACTCTGATTCAACTATGTTTTTGCTAGAACATTTCACTGAGCATGTTGCAGAATTCAGAACCACTTCCGAGGTCAACTACCAAAGCTACAAATTAATAAAATTAACAAGGACCGTGACTGCATGCAGTGGTGGCGCAAGAGAGGCTATCTCACAAAGTATGCCTCAGATTTTCATCTACAAAACTCTTCTGAAAGATTGCCTGGCTGGAATTTCAATTCTTATTTGCCACGGTATTAATGCATACTATTTTTCATGGATGAAAACAAATGATTGTGTTGAAGAATAATTTGCCACTTCTGTAAGTGGAGTTTGATAGAACTATTCAAAGCCATGTGATCAATGAATTATTTATAAACTACAGTACTAACGTTTGATAGCAATGCTATTGTTAAGGATCTGTCAGACGTTCCAGTAGAGCTTGGCTGTATTTTTTTTTCCTGTCTGAGTGTGGATCACTTGCCCATTTTAAACTCTAACAAGGGGAACCTTGGTGGAGAGAATGACATTTTATAACAAAAATCACCACTGGCTCAGTAGATAGCAAAGAAAATTGCCCTCTCCCCAGGTACATTTAAATTCCCAGGTACACAATATTTGGAGGTAAAGGAGTTGGAATAAGCATATATTTTTCTCAAAATAAAACCAAGTTGGTTTATTATCAAGGAGAATGATACAGTATGTTTTTATATAAAGTTAACATACAAATAAAATTCTAGGCAAATAAATATTCTAGGCATTCAATATTCTACTCATTCTCATACTACCCTTTCCACACTTATAGGGATCACTGTCCCCTGACAGAGTCAGACCTACCCCCTCAATTCTCTCAAGGCAGCATTTCCTAACATCTGCTTTTCTGAACACCATCCTCATTAGGATGAGGAAAATGTGATGCTCACAGCCATGACAGACAACACTAACCTACTGCAGCACTATTACTGCCCTCTTTGCTGCTCAACCTGGCTTGGCCAAAGTGTAATTAACCTGTTAGCTGTCTACGCACTGGTATTCACTGAGGATGCACTCCACTACTCACATTTTATAGGAAGGGCAAACAAAAATTTTTAAAGTTACATAGCCAGGACTGGAAGCAATGTCTAAATCCTATTTTAAATCAGTTTAACAACTGTTCTAGACACTGTGGAGAGAGGCACCATGGAGATAATGGCAGAAGAACAAGATACTACCCCAGGGCTCATTAGCTCACTGGATCACCCACTACATTATCTCTATCTCTATCACTCTATAGATCTATTATCTATCTATGTATCTATGAATCTATCTTTCTATCTCTTTTATCTTTTTAGAGTAAAGTATCTAGTTCCTGACCTTAAAACCACAGACGCTCAATGAATAATAGGAATACATAGGATTTGGACATACAGGCCAGGTCCCAGGAGTTGGTTAACAAAAAAAGTAGCCATGTACATTAGAATGAACTGGGTTTCCCTCATTGCTCCCCAACCCACGCTCTGAATTAAAGTACACGAGATCTGCTGAAACTTAAACAAGAGATAATTGTTAATTCTCGTGTGCCACTGAGACTTTGTGGTAACTTGTTATGCAGCAGAAGCTGACTAATACACTAGATGTGAAAAACCCACTTATTTCCCTCCTGCCAACAGGGAATTTGTAAACATGTCATAGACACAGAAACAGTAAAAAGTGACTTTGTGTCATGGCAGTTATTAGAGAGGCTGTTTTTGGGCTCTGATAATATTTTCTGTCAGATAATTTACCCCCAAATTGGCCTGAGAACATTTATTTTGCCTGAGGTCTCACATACAATGATACAACTGCCAATTTCATGGAGGAGGGGGAGAGGAAGTGATCTTAGCACTCCTTACTTGCTTGCTTCTTCATAAAGCTACCCACAGTTGCAAATAGTGGTAAAACTCCTTTGGATAATCTGCATTTTTTTCTTTATAGAGAGAAACTGGCTTTTTGAAATCTGATTAAATGTGTCTTATTTTTAGCTGAATATACACCAGCCCTGATCCAGCCATAAGAAAGGAGTTATTAGTCAGTTTAGGGAAGGTAATGGATGGGACTGTGAAACATGTGTTTTCCAGAATGCAAATAGAAGGCAATATATAGGAATGGTGGAGGCACTCAGCAGTGGACTAAAATTACAGCCTCACTTAGTCACAACCCATGGTCTTTGCCCATGGGCTGAATTAAGTAAGACATTTACTCATTTTCACAGCAACTTGTATAAATAGCTGCTGTAAGGTCCATGAGTTGAAAAAAGAAAGCAGATGTTGTTCAACTTTATGTCCCTACTACATGACCTCAAGCCTGATATTAAGTATATGCTCACTAAGCATTTTTTAAATAGACACACAGGAGCCAGAGTGAACCTCTAAAAATGCAAGACCTGTCCTGTCACTCCTCTGTTCAAAACCTTTTTTGTGCCTTCCATATCACCCAGAGATGACCTCAAAGTCCCTTTGATGACTTTCAAAGCTCTACATGGTCTGACCTTGAACTCCTACTCTAACCTCATCAACTTATTCATTCTTCCCTAGCCACACAGTCCTCCCTGTTTTTCAAACTCACCAAACTTATTTCTGTCTCAGGACCTTGGCACTTCTCACGTGACTCCATGCAGCGGTGGCGCAAGTGGTGGCCCAAACTGCTCTTCCCTTGAATATGTGCCTGGCTCAGTTCCTCACTCCCCTGAGGTCTTTATTCAAATATTTCCCTCTCCATTTGACCTTCTATGGCCACCATATGTAAAATTACAATTCCCTGCCTCACTCTCCAACTTCCTGCTTCCATGGACGGCTTTGTTTGTTTAATTTTTTCTTTATTCTTACCCAATATAACAGTAGATATTGATATATTTGTCTCTCTCTCTAGCTAGGGTGTAAGCTTACTCAAATGAAGACATGCTTCTATTTTTTGGTTTACTGTGAGATCCTAAAACAGTACTTGACACAGAAGAGCCATATGATACGTATTTGTTAAATGGGTGATAGGTTGGCGGTTTGTGCCATACGTTGGGTGATTCCATGACGAAGAAACACACCTCGGCAATGAATTCTGTTGCCTCAGTTTAGGACCAGGACTGTCTCCGCAGAACTCCCTTAAAAGGAATGCTAGTTTTAAGACAGGTGGAAGGTGTATAGGAGAGAATGCTTCAAGTTGTTTGTGATTATCTGATCCTGACAACTGGAATAACAACCCAACCTGGTGCTAATGTGCAGTGTAGAAGAAGTAGCAAGTGTGATTTAGTTGCATATTGCACATCAGTCTACAGCTCTGTACTGGTCAGCAGGAAACAGCCAGATGAGTGTTGTGTCTCCCTAATTAAGATAAAATATCTGATGCATTAGTATTTCCCCTGTCTGCTGCTTGAGTTTTAGGAATAAAAAATCCAGGGCCAGGTAGGCCCCCCACTCCACTCTATGCTACTGAATTATTTTAGGGGAAGGACTTTTAAAAAGCTGATTCAGGACTTCCCTGGTGGTCCAGTGGTTAAGAATCTGCCTTCCAATGGAGGGGACGTGGGTTTGATCCCTGGTCGGGGAACTAAGATCCCACGTGCCTCTGGGCAACTAAGCCCGCGCTCCGCAACTACTGAGCGTGTGGGCCCCAACTAGAGAGCCCACGTGCTCTGGAGCCTGGTGCCACAACTACAGAGAAGCATGTGTGCTGCAACAAGGAGCCCGTGTGTCACAGTGGAGGATCCCGCATGTGGCAATGAAGATCCCGTGTGCCTCAACTAAGACCTGACACAGTGAAAAATTAAATAAATAAATATATAAATATTTTTTAAAAAGCTGATTATTTTCTGATAGAAAGAAGTAGGAAAAGACACCCTAGAAATTCTGAGCTCTGGAAGAGATTGTGTCTGTATCTTTGCCACTATCTCAAAGCCTTAGAGTAAGGCTCTAAGAACAAAAGCTACTTCGCTGGCTCTCCCTGAATGGAAAACATGGGGGCTCAAGTAAATGGTTCAAAAGTGCCATTAATGTAGCATTCTCCAGGTCAAACCAAACCCAAAGGGAAGGGACTACAAAGCCTTGTCCACCTTGAGTATCTTCTATTAGTTTCATCTTTACCTTTTTCTGTTACATTCACATCCACATATCCCTTGCATAGGCTTTCTTGAATACTGGGATAAAAAAATGCTTAAATCTGATAAACTGAATTGGTGGGCTAAAGAAAACTCAAATACAATGTAAACTAAAGCAGTTTTGAAATAATCCAAATGATAGGGTATAAAATGATTAGGGATGTAGTATGCAAAAGGAAAATTCCAATCTATCAAATCCTGGCAGATAGATAGGAGATTGCACTAGAATCCAGGGAAGAGCAAATGCTTACATTTATTGAATATTGGCAATGTATGAGCAAAGCACATTAGGCACATTATCTAGCATAATTCCCTTTATAACCTCATTAAGCAAGTAGCGTCATCTCAATTTAATGATAGGCATTAGAAGGTTAATATAACTTGACTAAATTATTATAATATTATTTTTTACCAATTAGTAAACACTTGTAGTGAAGTTAGGTAGCTTGTCCAAAATCAAACAGCTGGAAGTGGCAGAGCCATGATTTAAACCTGGGTCTTTCTCTTCCCAAGTCCTTGTCACTATACCCCACCACTTCACTGGTAGCATGATAGGACTGACTTGATAGCACCTCAAAGAAATACAGTATTATACAGAAAACAGCCCATCTGTAGAACTCATTTACCAAAAATGGCATTACAGGAAAGCTCAAAGGTTCAAAAATGGTTCTGGATAAATTCAACACTTACCCACATCTTTGTCTATGTATCATATTTTAATTAACTCACAAGCTGAATAGTATTGCTTACAAGATTTCCCATCTCCATGCCTTTGTATGGACATCGTTCTTTCACACAGGATGCCTCAAACTTGCATTCAAATGCTACATATTTTCTGAAACCTAGATAAAATGCCTGTTTTCTTTGAAGCCATCCCATATTTACTCAGGAACATAGATACTTGCTTCTTTTTACACCTCATTGGGACCCAGGTTTTTTTTTTTTCTGATTTATTGCTATAATGCAGAGTAGACATGCAGAACATTGTTATAAAATGAATGTATGAAAATAGATACAACTCCTACTCCACAAGAAGTAAGAGCCAGAACAAAAAGAATAAAAATTCTAGGAATAAACCTACCTAAGGAGACAGAAGACCTGTATGCAGAAAATTATGACACCGATGAAAGAAATTAAAGATGATACAAATAGATGGAGAGATACACCATGTTCTTGGATTGGAAGAATCAACATTGTGAAAATGACTCTACTACCCAAAGCAATCTACAGATTCAATGCAATCCCTATTAAACTACCACTGGCATTTTCCACAGAAAATGGAAACAAAAAATTTCACAATTTGTATGGAAACACAAAAGACCCGGAATAGCCAAAGCAATCTTGAGAAAGAAAAACGGAGCTGGAGGAATCAGGCTCCCTGACTTCAGATTATACTACAAAGCTACAGTAATCAAGACAGTATGGTACTGCCACAAAAACAGAAATATAGATCAATGGAACAGGATAGAAAGCCCAGAGATACACCCATGCACATATGGTCACCTTATCTTTGATAAAGGAGGCAAGAATATACAATGAAGAAAAGACAGCCTCTTCAATAAGTGGTGCTGGGAAAACTGGACAGCTACATATAAAAGAATGAAATTAGAACACTCCCTAACACAATACACAAAAATAAACTCAAAATGGATTAAAGACCTAAATGTAAGGCCAGACACCATCAAACGCTTAGAGGAAAACATAGGCAGAACACTCTATGACATAAATCACAGCAAGATCCTTTTTGACTCACCTCCTAGAGAAATGGAAATAAAAACAAAAATAAACAAATGGGACCTAATGAAACTTCAAAGCTTTTGGACAGCAAAGGAAACCATAAACAAGACCAAAAGACAGCCCTCAGAATGGAAAACATATTTGCTAATGAAGCAGCTGACAAAGGATTAACCTCCAAACATACAAGCAGCTCAGGCAACTCAATATCCAAAAAACAAACAACCCAATCCCCAAATGGGCAGAAGACCTAAATAGACATTTCTCCAAAGAAGATATACAGATTGCCAACAAACACATGAAAGAATGCTCAACATCATTAATCAGTAGAGAAATGCAAATCAAAACTACAATGAGATATCATCTCACACCGGTCAGAAAGGCCATCATCAAAAAATCTACAAAGAATAAATGCTGGAGAGTGTGTGGAGAAAAGGGAACCCTCTTGCACTGTTGGTGGGAATGTAAATTGATACAGCCACTATGGAGAACAGTATGGAGGTTCCTTAAAAAACTAAAAATAGAACTACCATACAACCCAGCAATCCCACTACTGGGCATATACCCTGAGAAAACCATAATTCAAAAAGAGTCATGTAGGGCTTCCCTGGTGGCACAGTGGTTGAGAGTCTGCCTGTCGATGCAGGGGACATGGGTTCGTGCCCCGGTCCAGGAGGATCCCACATGCCACGGAGCAGCTGGGCCCGTGAGCCATGGCCGCTGAGCCTGCGTGTCTGGAGCCTGTGCTCCGCAATGGGAGAGGCCACAACAGTAAGAGGCCCGCGTACCAAAAAAAAAAAAAGAGTCATGTACCAAAATGTTCATTGCAGCTCTATTTACAATAGCCAGGACATGGAAGCAACCTAAGTGCCCATCAACAGATGAATGGATAAAGAAGATGTGGCACATATATACAATGGAATATTACTCAGCCATAAAAAGGAACGAAACTGAGTAATTTGTAGTGAGGTGGGTGGATCTAGAGACTGTCACACAGAGTGAAGTAAGTCAGAAAGAGAAAAACAAATACCGTATGCTAACACATATATATGGAATCTAAAAAAAAAAAAAGAAGAAAATGGTCAGAAGAACCTAGGGGCAAGACAGGAATAAAGATGCAGACCTACTAGAGAATGGACTTGAGGATAGGGGGAGGGGGAAGGGTAAGCTGGGACAAAGTGAGAGAGTGGCATGGACATATATACACTAGCAAACGTAAAATAGATAACTAGTGGGAAGCAGCTGCATAGCACAGGGAGATCAGCTCGGTGCTTTGTGACCACCTAGAAGGGCGGGATACGGAGGGTGGGAGGGAGGGAGATGCAAGAGGGAAGAGATATGGGGACATATGTATATGTATAACTTATTCACTTTGTTATAAAGCATAAACTGACACACCATTGTAAAGCAATTATACTCTAATAAAGATGCTAAAAATATAAAAATTAAAAAAAATAAATAAGAAAAAAAGAAGTAAGAGCCAGAGCTGCTTTCGTTGACGTCATCCCAGATCGGCACCTTTGAGAGCAGCCAGGCCTACTAAGAACTTGGCTTTGTGTGGGCCACTGGTCTCATCCCTTTTGGCATCTGTGCATATCCTTCTAAAACCTCTCTCACTTGTTATTAAGGAGGTACAGGTAAAATATTAAAGATAATTTACAAAGATGGGATTTTTTACCCAGTGCAAAACATCACATGCATTAAGCAATGTTTTGGCTGTCATGGTTTACATCAATACTTGATACAGAATTCAGAGAAATGTTCTTCTCCTAGAAGCACATGAGGCAACTTTGTAGAAGGGAAATAACACCAGCCTAGGGGCCAGTAACTGTAATCCCAGATATGCTATTTTGGGCAATCATTTAATCTCACTAAGCTCAATTTTCTCATTTATAAACAAAATTAATCATATTTTTCTGCCTGTTTTGGAGGGTGGTTCCAGGAATCATATGAAAACATACTATGTCAGATATGTTCTGTGTAAGCATAGTTTAAATTTTTTTTCACTAAGTAACAAAACCCCATAACTTGTTAAGACAATCATGATCCCATAAAACCCCACATGGATTGACCAACCAGCCCATTAGACAGCTGGGTGGGTGGGAAGAGAATATTTAAATCTATCACAAATCAGATTTCTTTTAAATAAGGCACTGTCTTATTTCTGAGGTTGCCTACTGCTAGCAATACTATCACATTAAAATTCATAGAGTTTCTTTCTTCTTTTTATAGGGTTTAAATATCTCAAAGGTGAATTGGGAGGAAAAACAACTCCATGTTTAATGTGATTACTGCTCCTCAAGGTTTCAAGTCGGCATTTAAGACCTTGTCTCAAAAACCTTAATGGAAGGTAAAAATATGCTAATTAGGATAATGGGAATTTATTTATCTAAGTATAAGGATCCTTTTGGGGAAGGAAGATGCTTCCTTGGGCAGCTCCCCCACTCAAGTGGGAGTGGAAAAAATACATTGGGAAAGTGATAAAGGTTTGCCACTCTATGAAACTATTTTTAGAAGTCACTATTTTCCCCTCTGCTTGGGGAAGATTTAAAGCTATGACCAAGACTCTGAAGGATTTCTCAGGGGTCTGAAACCAGTAGATATTCACCCATCCCTCAGCCTCTTGTGTAATTCTTCCTTCACACACACACACACACACACCGCCCTCTGCAATGCTCTTTGGATCTCACTTCCCCCATTAAGCCTGCCTGCATGAGGATAACCCTGCATGTCATACTGAGCTCATCATCCTTCTTTATCACCCTTTTTGTTGTTCCTCCCAGGAAAATGGAATACTCATTTTATTGGTCAGATTCTAGATTACTTTAGGGAACATTTATTAGTGGATGGAGTCACTGCAAATTAAGAGGTTACACATATGGTGTTGAGGAACAGTATCAAAACTCTTAAGAAAGTTCAATGTTAAAATAGAATTTGAATGAACTAATGAACATTCTAAATCTAGAATTCTTTCCCTAATATCTGTCTCATGTCTACAGAAGTAGACCCCTTATAAAAGTCGATGGCATAATAAATTTTCTTGGTTTTCTTTCCCTTCCAGATAACTGAGTTTGATTTTCTCCTTTATTCATACTTGCAGTTCTGAGAATCAGTTACAGGCCACTGTAAGGAAGGGTATAGGTATGAAAGGTGAATAAAAGTAAGTTTTTCTGTCTAGGCATTTGTGTTTTTGAAGTTTTATTATTGGGTTCCAAGGAGTTTATTCTTGTATACTCGAAATATTAAAAGATAAGCTATCTCAGGCCTCCTCCTCTCCGAACTCTGTCTTAGAGATGTGGGCGTTTAGGGTCTCTGGCTGAAGGAATTAGTGGGAGCAAGTATGGTACGTGCTATCTCTTTGGAGTTTATAAAATCCTTGTGAAAGCCTTTATTTCTGAGTCAGACTGGGACTGGGGCTTTGCTTGACTCTAATGATACAGGACATGCCAACAGGAAGAGCAAATCCCAAGTTCTGCCAACCTCGTGGTCTCTTTTCTCAGAGACATTGACTGGAGGGGAGAGGGTGGCATGTGTGTTTCATTAGACATGACACCTGGATGTACCTCTCTCTCTGCTTTTCTCTCTTCTATATCTTACTTCGGAGGTAAGTGTGAATACAATCACTGGAGGCACCTTGCTAATATATAGATCCTCAGTTTCGCGGGGAGATTCTGCATTCTACCGGGTTCTCATGTGAAGCAGGTGCTGTTGGTCTGTGGACCACACACAGCAACGGCCTGAAGCTTCAACTCAGCTTGCCAGACAATGCAGCCCTCTGCTAGAGTAGCAGGCACAAATCCACCCACCAGGCAGCTGGTATTCTTCTTTCTTTTGCTTCTACTGCTCATATGAACAACTCCCTCAAGCTCTTTTTGTGGAGGGATGATTGCAAACGTAGGTAGGGTCTCCTGGTGCTAATACTATACTAGTACCTCCAAGATGTTACCACTCTTTCTGTATTCCACTATTCTTTTTAGAATTCTAGATTTAAAACTGCAGTAGTGAAGTACTTACTATCTAGAGGATGATGGCCAATGGCCAGAAGGGTATCACTGTCACTTGTATTCTTTTTTCCCTTGACTTATATTTAAGTTTCTTAAGACATCCAGTCTCCATGGAAGCCATCATCAGTGAAGTTGCTGATATTTCTGGAGACTCCTGTGCAAGGGCTAGTAAGAGCTTTTTCAAACGTAAGGACATCAGAATTAAAATAACTTTCACAAACACAGCTTTAAACACAAATGGAAACTCAGCAAAGCTACAGAGGCACATGAGCCAGCTTAACGAGTCAGGCAGGGAGAGAGATAATTATTCTCGTTGGACTGAGAATGTTAGCAGCCTCTGTCAAATACCTGTTCCGTGGTATCAGTAATAATACTGAGTTCTATTTCTTCATGTGATGGTTCTTCTATAAATGTTACTGAACATTTGCTTTGTGTCAGGGACCACGTGAGGTACTGCAGGAATTACAAAGATAAATAAGACAAGTGCCTGCTTTCCAGAGATCTAAATGCAGGCCAGAACTAACAGATTAATAATATGAGTTTGTAAAGGATTTACTAGGCCATTAATGTATCCATCTAATAGGTATTTATTAAGCCACTGCCACGTGCCACATCACATTAATTATCATGATGGCCCTTATTTTCCTCTATATTCTAAGATTATTTCCTCCAAGGAAATGTGGGTTGGAGAAAAGAATTCTAGAGCATGTTCTCCAGTAAAGAGTGTGGGATTTTAGATATGACTTAAAATATACAATACATTTAAAGTTACTCTTTGGGGTAAGAGCAATGCATTAGGTGATGGGGGGATTTGAGTTCCCATTCCCATTTAACTATTTGTCAATTGTAACCTTGGGCAGAATACTTATTTTTCTCATGTATAAAGTAAAAACACTGACTTATGTAATCTCCAAGGCCCCACTCAGCTATAAGTTTCTTCTGTGCTAATCAACATTGGGTTTGAAATCAGAGAACCTGGTACTTCTGCTCACTAGCTTGTGAGCAAGCTTTCCTTGGCAAAGCCAGTGGATGTTCCTGAAGCCAGGTTCCTCATCTGAAAATGAAGAGAGAAATGATGCTATCTAGAATTGCAGACCTGGCATTTTAACACAACGCCTGGCACTTAGTAGGAACTACAAAGCTCTTTTTCAATGGCTGAATACTTTTCTGCTTTGTGAAAATTAAATGAAATCATGCATGTGAAAGAAGTTTGGAAATGTTACAGCCCTGTTCCAATAATGGTTCATATGCTTATTATGAACTCAGTTTACATTATTTAAAAAAAAACTTCCCTGTGTCCTGGGCTGAACATGGTTCTTTATCCAACATTATTTGTTAAAATGGGGGTGCATCTCTAAATTCCACAGCACACATTAAAACAGTAAAAAGTAAGTCTGGGAAAAAATGACTGGGTATGCCATTTGCTGAGCTATTAAACTTCCCATCAGAAAGCTAGAAACTCAGAAAAGCCAGCAATCCATTCTTAACATGCCTACAAGATAAACTAAACAGGAAAAAAAACAAACAAAAACAAAAACAAAACAGCTTGGGCTCAGAGACTTCCCTGTAAGGTAACTTTATTCCTCATTTCTAACATTTCCAATTTCCAGGCAACAGTCTCTTAGTATGGACTTGCAGGTTTTATATGAGAATGACAAGAAGTTTAAAGTATGAAAATGTGTTGCTTCTGTTGCAGAGAATTTGTCTTAGGTTGGAATTTCTTTGAAATGATGGTTTGATTTCAGCCTGTCAATGTTATTTAAATGCCACGGTAGTTTTTTTCACCCTGGTCCCACCACAGCCCCAATCTATCCCACCATTCTAGGTTTTCAGCTGCTGCTTTCCTATTCTTGAAAAGGGTTGTAGGGAGGACCAGACGTAGTTTGGTCTGGCTTTGATGTTCTTCACACTTCTCATGTTTCCCATGAATGATTTCTCTCATTGAGAGTTAACTTTGAGCTGCAGGGAAAGTTGAATGTTCTCAAAAGACTAAAAAAAATTCCCTTAGGTGTGTGATACAAAGAAAGAACATTGCTGCCTTATTTCTGCTCGAGTTCATCTATCTAGAAAGGCAGGTCAGTGGGAAGGCTGGAACAAAGGCTAGGTTAAATTAACACTGGTTCCAATATTCACTATTTATATATTGCACCAGGAAACCGTTTGGGGGCCTCATGGAGTGGGCTGGAAAGGAGAGAAGGCAAAGATGGCTATGAATAAATGGCATAATAGATGAGAGCTAATGTTTCCTCAGGGGTAGTATGGGCCAGATATTTTATTGGTAAGAACAGCAGCAAAAATAGAAGCTATACCAATAACTACAAAGAAACTACCATTTAACTGAGTGCCTACTATGTGTCATGTACCATAAGAAGGTTGATCATATATGCTGATTTTCTTATTCATTACAAAAACCATGTGATATTTTCACAGATGAGGAAGTGGAGGTAAAAGGACGTTAAGTGATTTGCCCAAAATTATGTAACTAGAATAATACAGAATTAGGTTTCAAATCAAAGTCCATCTCAGTCTATAGCCCATGGTTGTTCCATTTCATCATGTTATGGAGTATCAAGAAGGGTCTCAAGAACATGTGCATGGTGGCATTATCTTTTGCATACCCCTGATTTCCATGGCTTATATGAGGAAAGAAGGAGTTGGCTCTGGGCTGACAGAGTGACCCCTTTTTGCTGACAGAATAAAAGAGCACAGATATTTTTTCTTGTTTAAAGCTAAAATTAATCTGAATTATCAGATGTTGGCAAAGGGAAAGAGAAGTGGTAGCAAAGGTAGACAGCATCTACTATTAAAGCAAGCATTTTTTTTTGCCAACAAAAGGGTGGCCCCTGGCACTCTGAGTCCACTCTCCCTGCACAGCAGCTGAGCTGCATCAGGGTCAGGTGAGCACCCTGAGACTTGCCATCCCTGGGCAGCAACTGATTCACAACCAGCCTGTCTGAGTGCCCCAAGCCTCAGTCTCTTCATGCAGAAGACAAGCCACAACGGGGATAGACAAGCAACACAAACCCAGCCCTCTCCCTGTAGTGGCCAAGCCACAAGAAGACCAGGTGAGCACCCTGAGCACCACCCTTCCTGTGCAGCAACCGTAGCCCCATCAAGCTGGTGGGCACACACAGCCCACATGAGTGCCGGGCTCTGGGGGCCAGGGGAAATTGTGCTTCTAGACCACGTGGAACAGCTCCCACACAAGACTGCTCCTTCAGGACTGAGGGAGGTAAACATTTTACCTAATACAGAGGAGACAGAGGGATATGTTCCAAACCAAAGAAGAAGGCAAATCCCCAGAAAGAGACCTTAATGAAATAGAGATAAGCATCTTACTTGATAAAGAGTTTAAGGTAGTGGTCATAAAGATTCTCACCAATCTCAGGAGAAGAATGGATGGCCAAAGAGACAACCTCAACAAAGAAATGTAAAAGAAAGTAGCACACTGAAGTTATAGTTGAACTGAAAAATACTCTAGAAGGGTTCAACAGCAGAATGGAAGCAATAGAAGCATGAATCAGCAAGCTGGAAGACAAAGCAATGGAAATCACCCAGACAAAGCAGCAAAATGAAAAAGGAATTTAATAAAGAGAGGATATCTTGAGGGACCTCTGGGACAACATCGAATGGAATAATACTCTCATTATAGGGGTCCCAGAAGAAGAAAAGAGAGAAGGGACCAGAAAAATTATTTGAAGAAATAATGGCTGAAAACATCCCTATTCTGGGAAAGGAAACAGATATCCAGGTCAAGGAAGCCCCAGAGGTTCCAAACAAAACTAATTCAAAGAAACAACAAAAAGGAAAATTACAGGTCAATATCCCTGATGAACATAGATGCAAAAATCCTCAAAAAAATTTTAGCAAATCAAATTCAACAGTACATTAAAAGGATCATACACCATGATCAAGTGGGATTCAGTTGGAGATGCAAAGATGATTTAACATCTGCAAATCAATCAACATCATACACCATATTAACAAAACAAAGCATAAAAATCATATGATTGGGCTTCCCTGGTGGCACATGGTTAAGAATCCACCTGCCAGTGCAGGGGACACAGGTTCGAGCCCTGGTCCAGGAAGATCCCACATGCAGCGGAGCAGCTAAGCCCGTGCACCACAACTACTGAGCCCACGTGCTGAAACTACTGAAGCCCGCACACCTAGAGCCCGTGCTCCGCAAGAAGAGAAGCCACCGCAATAAGAAGCCCGCGCACTGCAATAAAGAGTAGCCCCCACTCGCTGCAACTAGAGAAAGCCTGTGCACATCAACGAAGACCCAACACAGCCAAAAATAAAATAAATTTATGAAAAAATCATATGATCATCTCAATAGATAAAGAAAAAGCACTTGACAAGATTCAATATCCATTTACCACAAAAACTCTCAACAAAGTGGATATAGAGGGAATGCGCCTCACCATAATAAAGGCTATATATGACAAATCCACAGCTAACATCATACTCAGCAATGAAAAACTGAAAGCTTTTCCTCTAAGATCAGGAAAAAGACAAGGATACCAACTCTTACCAGTTTTATTCAACATAGTATTGGAGTCCTTACCATAGCAATCAGATGAGAAAAATAAATAAAGAGAGCCAAATTGGAAAGGGAAAAGTAAAACTGTCACTATTTGCAGATGACATGGTACTATATATAGAAAGTCCTAAAGACTCCACCAATAAACTATTAGAACTGATAAATAAATTCAGTGAAATCGTAGGATACAAAATTAGTTTACAAAAATCTGTTGCATTTCTATATACTAATAATAAACTATCAGAAAGAGAAAGCAAAAAAAAAAATCCCATTTAAAATTGCATCAAAAAGAATAAATACCTAGGAATAAATCTAACTGAGTACTCTGAAAACTATGATATTGACGAAAGAAATTGAAGATGATAAAAAAAAGGAAAGATATTCCATGTTTATGAATTGGAAGAAATTATATTGGTAAAATGTACATACTACCCAAAGCAATCTACAGAGTCTACACAATCCCTATCAAAATATTCATGGCAGGGCTTCCCTGGTGGCGCAGAGGTTGAGAGTCCGCCTGCCGATGCAGGGGACACGGGTTCGTGCCCCGGTCCGGGAAGATCCCACATGCCGCAGAGCGGCTGGGCCCGTGAGCCATGGCCGCTGAGCCTGCGCGTCCGGAGCCTGTGCTCCGCAATGGGAGAGGCCACAGCAGTGAGAGGCCCGCATAGTTAAAAAAAAAAAAAAAAAAAATATTCATGGCATTTTTAACAGAACTAAAACAAATAATCCTAAAATTTGTATGACACTACAAAAGACTACAAACAACCAAAGCAATCTTAAGAAAGGAGAACAAACCTGGAGGTATCATGCTACTGCAAAACTACAGTAATCAAAACAGGATGGTACTGGCAAAAAAACCCAGGCATATAGATCAGTGGGCAGAAAAGAGAGCCCAGAAAGAAAACCCCACTTATTTGGTCAATTAATCTACAACAAAGGATATACAATGAGGAAAACAGTCTTTTCAATAAATGATATTCAGAAAACTGGACAGCTACAAGCAAAATAATGAAACTGGACTATTTTCTTATACCATATACAAAAATAAACTCAAAGTGGATTAAAGACTTAAATGTAAGACTGGGGACCATAAAATTCCTAGAAGTAAACATAGGCCGTAAGCTCTCTGACATTGGACCTAGCAATATCTTTTTTGGATCTGTCTTCCCAGGCAAGAGAAACAAAAGCAAAAATAAACAAATGGGACTACATCGAACTAAAAAGTTTTGCACTGCAAAGGAAACTATCAACAAAACGAAAAGGCAGCATACTGAACAGGAGAAGATACTTGCAAATAATGTATCCCTTAAGGATTTGATATCCAAACTGTATAAAAACTCATACGAATCAATATCAAAAAGCAAATAATCTGATTAAAAAATGGGCAGAGGACCTGAATAGATATTTTTCCAAAGAAGACACACAGGTTGCTAACAGGCACGTGAAAAGATGCTCAACATCACTAATCATCAGGGAAAAGCAAATCAAAAGCATAATGAGATATCATCTCACACCTGTCAGAATGGCTATTACCAACAAGACAACAAATAACCAGTGTTGGCGAGAATGTGGAGAAAAGGGACCCTGCTTGTAATACTGGTGGGAATTTAAATTGGTGCAGCCCCTGTGGAAAACAGTATGGGGGTTCCTCAAAAATTAAAAATAGAATTACCATACAATCCAGCAATTCCACTTCTGGGTATTCATCTGAAGAAAACAAAAACACTAATTCAAAAAGATAGATGCACTCCACTATTCATTACAGCATTATTTATAATAGCTAAAATATGGAGGTAACCTAAGTGTCCACTGACAGATGAATAAATAAAGAAAATCTGGTATATACATGCAATGTGGTAATATTTAGCCATAAAAGAGAATTAAATCTTGCCATCTGTGACAACATGGATGGACCCAGAGGGTATTATGCTAAATGAAATGTCAGACAGAGAAAGACAAATACTGCATGATTGTACTTATATGTGGAATCTAAATAATGAAACAAAACAAAATAGAAACAGACTCATAGATATAGAGAACAAATTGGTGGTTGTCAGAGCGGAGGGTGGTGGGGGGTTGGGCAAAATAGGTAAAGGAAATTAAGAGGTACAAACTTATAGTTATACAATAAGCATGTCATGGAGGTGTAATATACAACGTAGGGAATATGGTCAATAATATTGTAATAACTTTGTATGGTGGCAGATGGTAACTAGATTTATCATGGTGATCATTTTGTAATGTACCATTATGTTGTACACCTGAAACTAATATAATATTGTATGTCAATTACAATTCAATTAAAAAAACTCTCAACGTATCTTTTTTATGTGAGTACATCCCTAGACTCTGGCACTGCTCCTGAAGTGGAACACTGAAAACAACACAGGGGCATAGGGAATGTGAAATAGAATTATATCATTTATTTTTACAAAGTTTTTCTGGCTTTAGCAGGTAAAATAGGAGTTTGGTAGAGATGGAGCACGCATGCATTTAATCTACAAGCTGAAGTCAGATCTTTTTCTGAGCTCCACCTCCTCCACTTCACTGTACCCAGATTCTACACTATCATCTCCTCAAACAGGTATTTTTAGTGGGAAATTGGCTAAAACTCTGAACAAGTAGGGGCATTTTAGAGGTTATTCACATATCTCATCTACTGATAAGGATTTTCTAGTTATGCTAAATGCTGAAGGGTTTGACTGTCCAGTTATCTACATACAGACCTTTCTTTTGTTTCTTCCTTCAGGGGTTCTCAAATTTTAATAAGCATATAATTAGAGTTGTATAATGTAATGGTCTTAAGTAAGATCCAGATGTGGCATCTGGAAGCACTATTCATAGGACCTCTCAACTTCATACTTGATTTTGCCATGCTCTGAGCATTAGAATTTTGGAATGTCTTCATTAGTCTGAATTTGTAAGAAGTGTCATTCTAAGAAATCTTTTCAAAAGTCACAAACCTGTCTGGACACAATGAGCTAGGACATAGAGAGCTCTCAGGAAATATCAGAGCTTTCTTTGACTTTGCAAAATTTTAATCAAATGCTAGGCTGGTTTATGTCCAAGAGTGTTTCCTATGTTTTCCTCTAAGAGATTTTTAGTGTCTGATCCACAGCAAGATCTTTTCTGACCCACCCCTAGAGTAATGAAAATAAAAGCAAAAATAAACAAATGGGACCTAATTAAACTTAAACGCTTTTGCACAGCAAAGCAACCATAAACAAGACGAAAAGACAACACTCAGAATGGGAGAAAATATTTTCAAATGAAACAACGGACAAAGGATTATTCTCCAAAATATACAAACAGCTCAGCTCAATATCAAAAAAACAAATAATCCAATTAAAAAATGGGTGGAAGACCTAAATAGACATTTCTCCAAAGAAGACATACAGATGACCAAGAGGCACATGAAAAGATGCTCAACATCACTAATTATTAGAGAAATGCAAATCAAAACTACAGTGAGGTATCACCTCACACTGCTCAGAATGCCCATTATCAAAAAATCTAGAAACAGTAAATGCTGGAAAGGGTGTGGAGAAAAGGGAACCCTCCTGCACTGTTGGTGGGAATGTAAATTGATACAGCCACTATGGAGAAAAGTATGGAGGTTCCTTAAAAAACTAAAGATAGAACTACCATATGACCCAGCAATCCCACTACTGGGCATATACCCAGAGAAAACCATAATTCAAAAAGATACATGCACCCCAGTGTTCATTGCATCACTATTTACAATAGCCAGGTCATGGAAGCAACCTAAATGCCCATCAACAGAGGAATGGATAAAGAAGATGTGGCACATATATACAATGGAATATTACTCAGCCATGAAAAGAAACGAGATTGAGTTATTTGTAGTGACGTGGATGGACCTAGAGTCTGTCATACAGAGTGAAGTAAGTCAGAAAGAGAAAAACAAATACCGTATGCTAACACATATATATATGGAATCTAAAAAAGAATGGTACTGATGAATCTAGTGGCAGGGCAGGAATAAAGATGTTGACATAGAGAATGGACTTGAGGACACAGAGGGGGAGGGGAAAGCTGGGGCGAAGTGAGAGTAGCATCGACCTATATACACTACCAAATGTAAACTAGATGGCTAGTGGGAAGCAGCAGCACAGCACAGGGAGATAAGCTCGGTGCTTTGCAACAACCTAGAAGGGTGGAATAGGGAGGATGGGAGGGAGGTCCAAGATGGAGGGGATATGAGGATGTATGTATGCATGTGGCTGATTCACTGCGTTGTGCAACAGAAACTAACACAGTATTATAAAGCACTTATACCCCAATAAAGATCTATTTTTAAAAAGTGTTAGGCTGGGAGTTTTGTGCACCAATATCACAGTCTATGTGGTATGATCCCAGGAGTAATTACTGCTGTTTGAAATAAAAATCAGGAGTCCAGTGACAGTCCTTATTTTAGCAGTTATCAAAGGGATGTCACAATGTTACTAGTGTGCTGTGAACCCTTCATGTGTTTGCGTTCAAATTTTGATAAGTAAGTACGATTAATTTTTGCTACAACTGAGGGTTCATATTATCATAGTGATTTCTGTCAGATATGATGTTGTGCTGAGTGAGATTTAGGAAGCCCTGTAAGTACAGAAACCTGCTGACAGAAGAGGCTAATAATGATATCAAGTCAGCATGAAGAAAAGAGCTTGGGTTACTCAACAGTTTTGCATTGTGGGTATATTAGGGAACTTAGGGAAGTAAACAGTCTGCATTGGGTTGAGGGGCAATCATCAAAGAGGAAAAAACAATGGCTATTTTGGTATACATTGAAATATTATGCTATTTTAATAGAATTGTGCTGTAATTATAATGGACATATTAATTGTTATCTTCAGTCTCTTAATTGCTTTAACGTGTGACCAAAATTTCTGGTATTTTAAAGGTTGAGGATCACTAGTTTAGCACCCCAAAACCTTATCCTTCAAATACTATAAGGAGAGCAGCTCAGTATTTACCCAGTGAATGGGAATCTACGATCCACGTGCTTATGTGTGGAATGCTCCAGATTCTCAGGAGGGTTTGGGATTTGAGGAAGCAGAAAAGTACGGAGGAATGGCAAGTTTGGAACTTCCTTGTATTAAAAAGCTGGGAGAGTGACAACAGGAAATCAAATGCTCAAAAAATAATTTAAAAAATACACAGCTAATTAAAATTGCTACATGCAGGACTTTGAAGGGGCAGAAGATCAGTGGTTGAATATGTATTTGATGAATAGATAAACAAATGAACGGTAGAACTGGAATTTGGACTCAGAACTACCTAATCACCAAAGCCCACTTTATCGAGCTATTACATATTAGGCATAAGCCATAGATCTATTTACTACAGGTCAGCCAAAATTTAATTAACAAGATTAAACTTGATCATGTCCTTCTCCTACTAAAGCCCTATGATGATTTTCCATCATTCAGAGAATAAAACCCAAACTCCTGATCGGGGCTGGGAAGGTCACCTACTTCTGGGTCCTCATCCTTTTTGCATTGGACACTTTTGGTTTTTCTAACCAACAAACCAAGCTTGTTCCTGCCCCAGAAGCTTGCATTTGCTGTCCCATCAGTCTGGAATATTCTTCCCCTGGATCTTTTCAGATCTCTGCACAAATGCCACCTCCTAGAAAGGCGTTCAGTAGTTACCCTAATTGTATGCTCTATTTCTTTACCTTACTATCTTTTTCACTATCTGAAATTAGGTGCTTTTATTGACTTTTTATTGTCTTTCACTCTCAGTAGTATGTGAGTTCCAAAGATTCCCTAAGTAGAATCACTGCAACAGTAGGGTCAAAAATAATGCCTGACACATAGTAGGTACTTAACTAATATCTATTAAATCAATGAATGAATTCATCCTCTGAAGCAAAGACTGAATGCTGGTTGTAATCACGAAGACATTTCTTTTGTCTGGAAGATAGAGAATACCCTGGAGGGTTAGGGAGGTGAAAAATAAAGTCTAGGTAAAACATCGTCACTTTATGAAAGCACAAGATTGATCAAGGAACATAAGCCCCCAAACTGTACGAACAAGGCAGCAAAAAGATGAAGTTGAAACGCAGAACTAAAAGGGTTTAAAGTGTGTGGTTATATTCGCACCGGTCAGGTTAAACTTCATGACCTCAAAATGATGCAAGTAAAAATGAATTTTGGCCAAAGTTAGGTGATGAAAAACTTGGCCACAGGGTCACAAGGCAGACATAATTTTAATGTAAACAACCTTCCCTAGCGAGGGCAGTGTCCTATTTGTGTGATTCCAATGTAATATTTTAAAGGGCTGCGGCAATTTTGGCCAGACAGAACTATACAAGTCTCTAGTTAAGCTGAAATCACTTAACAGAATTCAGAATATGTTATCTGAGTGTCAATTTGTGAACTCTTAGCTCTTGCTAAGGTCTGAAAGATGACAAATCAATTCCCATTCAGCTACCCGTCCCAAGGTTAAGGTATCTCTGAGGCACGATCTCCAAGACTCAGATGGGGTTTGGAATTTAACAGTTATTGTTTCAGGTGAGAAGTATAATCTAATGAAGTGTGCAGTAATATCCTGTGGTGAGCACTTGAACATTAATATGCTTGGAATAAGGCACTGGGTCTCATCCAACCTTGTCATCTATATTGAATTTAACGCTCCCAGTGAACGCATTTTGAACAGCCCACCTCAAGTGGATGCGATCTTTTTCGATTTTTATTCTTCCTCCTAATAGTTTAATACAGCTGAGTAACTCCTGGGGCCTTGGTACAAATCAGCAGTGTTGCTCCCTGCTGCCAGTTATGGGCTGGTGCATGATTTAGCTGGAAACTGACCTTCATACAACACCTCTCTATTTCTTCCGCTGAATCTCATTCCAGGAGGTGACTGAGAAACCCAACAGCTAATTCTCCCCCGAGGGTGTCCCCCTACTGGCTCGCGGAGGGCCTTGGCAGATGTAGGATGTGTGACAGATAGGAACTGGCAACCTCTGTTTTCTTTTATAATTAGAGCTAAACTGCTTTGAGAAGTGGTTTATTGCTGGAGGTTAACATTATGCAGTAGTTTCTGGATTCCATATTTGGTAGGGCATAGAGAATAAGGTATAATTCAACACCGATCAGTTCCGTTTTCCTAGTTGAGCTGGTTACCGCCAAAGGCTAAGACACAGCGTTTATTTTTTCAGGATATTTGCATGAATTCTACATAACAGTCCCTATCCAAAGTGTGGGAATAATAGCTTTTTTTTTTCTACAAGCCATCCATGTAAATATTAGATAATTATTTAACTAACATTATTGTACAGGCAACTGGAGAATCCAGGTCTCAGGAAAGGGACTGTTTATATCAGCTCTGTTGGGAATGAATGTCATAACAGAAAGTGGAAAGGATAACTTTGGGCAGAATACCCTCTTTGGATTTTAAGGGGATCTGATAGTCTCTGTAAAAATCAGGTTAAACTAGATTCATTAAAAAACCTCCATTCCTTCCTGATATAGGTAATATAGTTTTGCTCTCTTGGGGAAAAAGCTACAATTTACTTACTCAAAAAGACAGCAAAAATGGGTCAAAATGTCACCTTAATCATTTATGGGGAGTCTGCTCTGTGCTGAACCCTGTGCTAGATACTACAGCTGAGAATGCTAAGGCTCAGAGAAGTTAAGTGACTTTGCCAAGGTCTCACAGCTAGTCAATGGCAGCACTAGATTTGAAGTCAAGTTCTTTCTGACCCTAAGTCCAATGTTTTCCTAACATCTATCTGCAATCACGTTTTGCAGTTCTATCTACCAGCCATGGATGACTCCCTAAAAAAATAAGCTATTTCTGAGGTATGGGCTCTGAAACATCCTTCTAAGATACTACTATTTGGTGCATTAGGCACTGAAATACTTCAGGGATAGTCTCTGTAAACTCAGTTTCCATTTGAATGGGAACTCATGTCTGTTCTACTCATGATTTCTGGTGTCTGGCAAACAGGAAGTGCTTAATAAGTAATTGAGTGATGAGTGAATGAATGAATGAATAAACAAATGGTCCACACAAGCAGAGTCTAAAATACTTTCCTAAAGAACTCTGCTCTATGTTCTGTGGCAGGCTGGATAGGAGGGGAGTCTGGGGGAGAATGGATACATGTATATGTATGGCTGAGTCCCTTTGCTGTGCACCTGAAACTATCACAACATTGTTAAATGGCTATACTCTAATATAAAATAAAAGCTAAAAAATTCCTAAGTGGGAAGAAGTTAGATAATCAGATCTGAGTAGGGTTGCTAAAGTAAAAAAGAAGAAGCACTCAAGAACATCCTTAATTCAGGCTGTCGGCTCTGCCTGGATAATTCTACAAATCTTTGCATATTTGTCTCATTCTCTCCCTTTAAAGCTCATCTCCAATGCCATCTCCTCAGAGGTGCTTTCCTCAACCTGTCTGGAGGTTACCTGAAATCTAGTCACTTTCTGCCCCCTGACCCTGATTTATTTTCTTTCTAGCGTTCATCACCAAGGCTATCTTGATTATTCGTTCATTTGTATCTTTCCTTAGCTATTGTTTCCTACCAGGCTAGCTGGCAGCTGGCTTGTTTCACGACTATATCTCTGGTGCCTAGGCATATGGTAGGCACTTCATAATTATTTCTTGAATGAATGAAGCCAAATCCTTGAGAGCGGGCTCAAATAGGGATTTCAGAGGTCAAGGTCCAAGAGAAGTGTAAAGGTCCAAGAAGTTGAAGATTAGTTAATGCAACAACACATAGTTGATCCCTCCAAAGCCCTATGCTACCTGTCTCTCTCCAGAGCTGGGGAACCTATACTCCATCTCACACCCTCTCTTGGAGCTACCCTGCTCTCCAGCACCTACTCCCCACAAAGACTGCTTGGACGAAACTATTACCATCACAGTCTTTCAAATTATTCCTCAGTAACTGAACATAGCGGTGTGAGAAAACAGATTCCACTCTATGACATCAACACCTTCTGATCTCAGTGCAAAGCGGAGAAGGTGTCCTGCTGGTCCCTGGCTGGAGAGAACTAAGACTCTCTTAGCAGACAGAGTGTGTTTTTGTGAACTTCAGGAGGTATCACTCTTCAGGATCACTCCATCTAGAATCATCATCTCTCTGACCATTGTTACCATTTTGGTCCTTTTGGTTTCCTTTTATAAAAATCCCTTCATTGATTTCTCATCATCATCCCCATTTTATATGGGAAGAAATGGAGGCTCAAAGAGGGAGCAGAGTCTGGCTCACAGCCACCTGGCTGGAAGAGACTTTGGAGGAATTTGAAACCAAGTTAATCTGACTTTAAGGACCATACTTCTCTACACTGATAGGTAAATGAAAGGCTGCCCGACGCTGAGCTTTTCATTTTAGCCCCAGTTTTAACAAGGGGCTGGAGTGGTAACCTTCATCCTACTTCATTCTATATCCATTTTGAAAATGTAAGTTGTTTGGTTCTCTGCATTTTCCTTCAGCCCTAAACTCCCTATCAGTAGAAGTCATTACATCTAAATAGTTTTGAGTCTAGGATGCTAAAAAGTGAGCGGTGAGATGACTAAAACATTCCAACATTGAATAGTCACAGGGTAGATGGGAAACATTTTCCAGGGATGGTTGACCTAACATCTGGCAGCAGAGGCTGCACTTCATGCAGTAGAGCCCACTCTTCTCATTTCCTCACCCTTGGTCCCCAGCCAGACAGATGGCTTCATCTTCCACTTGTGTTACTGTGCTGCCTTTCTCACCCCGGGATTCAATAAATGAGCCTAACCTAAAGAAACGTGATGCGGGAGAGCTAGGCTGAGTTGGTATTGGGGCAGGAAATGCCACTGTTGATCGTTTGGGCTTTTCTTGAGAAAGCCTGCAGGTTTGGGGGAGAGTTTATCATTTTCTAAAAGGCACATTCTGTTCTTCAAGGCAAGAAGGGAGATTTGTCTAAACACAGTTCACCCTCGAGATAGTTTTTTCTGGAGCCTGATGAGCTAGGAACAAATAGGACTGTGTCAGTAGTGCATTTGTCATACAATGTGAATTGATAATAATACTGATCGTGGGGAGTGGTACCATTGCTGACATTTATCAAGCGCTTATTAAGTGCCAGCCTGCCCTTTACATTACCTCACTTCATCCTCAAACTGATCTTCTGAGATAGGTATTATTATCGCCATTTTTCAGAGGCTCAGAGATGCTAAGGAATTTTCCCAAGGCCACACAGCTAGAAAATGGAAGGTGTGAGACTGGAACTCAGATATGCTATAGCAATGGTTCTCAGCTTGGGGCTACTTTACTTCCCATGGGGACGTTTGGCAATATCCAGAGATATTTTTTTAAATTAGCTTTTTATTTTGGAATTGTTTTAGATTTATAGAAAAGTTTCAAAAATAGTAAGAAATTTCCCATATATCTCATGCCCACTTCCTCCTATTAATAACATCTCTCATGTTAATAATTAGTATGGTACACTTGAAAAAAGTAATGCACCAATATCAATACATTATTATTAAATAAATTCTATACTTTATTCAGATTTTTGTTCCAGGATCCCATATTACGTTTAGGCATCTGTCTCCTTAGGCTCCTCTTGGCTGTGACAATTTCCCACACTTTCCTTGTTTGTGATGACCTTGACCGTTTTGAGGAGTACTGGTCAGATATTTTGCAGAATATCCCTCAATTTTGATTTGTCCGTGCTTTTCTCATGATTAGAGTGGGGTTATGGGTTTTAGAAGGACGAGCACAGAGGTAGAGTGTCATTCTCATCACATCATATCAAGGGTACACACGATCACCATGACTTATCACTGGTGATGTTAACCTTGACCACCTGGCTGAGTAGTGTCTGTCGGGTTTCTTCACTGTGAAGTTACTCATTGTATCCCTGCTTTCCATACGGTACTCTTTGGAAGGAAGTCACTAAGCACAGCCCAAAGTTAAGGAAGGGGAAGTTACACATACCTCCTTGATGACTACCTAACTCATTTTATTTATATATATATATATATATATATACACACACACACACACACACACACACACACACACACACACTCATTCATTAAAATGAGTGTTGACATACATTACTTGAAATACTTCTGCAGAGGAGACTTGCCCGTTATCCCCATTTACTTAATTGTTCAATCAATTGTTAATATTAATATGGACTTATGAATATTTATTTTATACTTAGGGTTATAACCCAATACTACTTTATTTTGTTGCTTAAATTGTTCCAGCTTTAGCCTCTGAGGGCTCTTCTGTGTCCCTCTGATATACCCCTATCATTAAATTTGTGTGTTTGTGTTTCGATAGCTATCTTTTTTTTTTCTCCAGCCATGGAATCCCCCATTTATCCAGAAGTGTCTTTGCTTGTCATGCCTTGGGAAGAGTGCTATTGGCATCTTGTGGGTAGAGGCCAAGGATGCTGCTAAACATCTTATGATACCCAGGACAGCCCCCACAGTGAAGAATTATCTGGTTGAAAATGTCGACAGTGTCAAATTGAGAAGCCCCAGTCTATTCCCAGAAGTTAAAATGAGTCATATCGACAATTTTGGCCTACTATTTATCCAGACCTTCTGAGTGAAAGTGTGGGAAAGGTGTGGACACAATCCATGGACCCCATACAGTGTTCCAACCAAAATGAAAACATTAGGCTGATTCACAGATTCTTTTGCACTTGCACAAATTTTCCTTGCCTTTCTGCTTGTCTTGAAGAGTAAGATATATTTGACAAAAGGAGAAAGGATTTTTCAAGTAGAACACATAAGACAGAAGGTGCTATGAATGGAAACATGAATTTAGGATCTGCTAAATTAAAAGTAAAAGCTTGTGTCCCTGGGCAGCTCTATTACATTTCCCTCTTGCCCTTCTAGCAAAATTCTCTTTAGTAAGAAGAAGTAAGACTCCTTTCCAATCCTCCTCTATAGGAGGATATTTTAGAATTTACCCTGGAGAAATTATATGGCTGAAAATTACAATGCAGTACATGGTAAGAGGAACAGACCCACGGCTTGTTTGTGCCTTCTCTTGAATAAGTACAGCTAGAGTGGGCAACGATTACTTCCTCATGTTTGGTTGTCACAAGCTCCTAACACTTCTTCATGTTAAATTTCTGTTTGTAGTTGACTTTCACATTATAATACTTTCAGCTAGTAGAGCCTGCACACACTCTCCTCTGTGTGTTTTTTCTCTCTGTTTTTAGAATAGGATGGGTATTCTATCCCTCTCTCTTTCTCCCACCACTACTCCCCCTTACAGTACATGCAAATTCTTGCAAACAAAAGGACAAAAAAGCAAAACTACGAATGAAGACAAAGCCAGGTCATTCAGAGGAAGTTAGAGCTTATGAAGTTCAATCACAGGGACTCCAAAACATGCAGAATGAAACAGCTTCAGCCAGAATGAATTACCATCAAGTGCGGATCACCTTTACTTCTCATCCTCACCCCAGCACATGCAATGATTCATGATTGAAAGGCAGCTGTGTGCAGGAAAGTTACTGGCTTCAGAAAAATTTCTAATCCTGGCTCAGTCACTGCCTAGCTAGTGACCCAGGGCCAGTCATTTCACCTCTTCAGCCCTTTGGACACTTGTTTGTGAAATTGAGCTAATTTTACCTACTTCATAGAGTTGTGAGGATTCAAAGAAATTGTGAACATATAGCACTTTTCATAGTGCTACATGTGTAGATGTTATATTTATTACACTGATGAGATATACATACAACTGTACACACATTATACTGTGATGGTGATTAATAGATGAATACACTTCTGAGAAAAAGTGAAGCTCAGATAAGTTAGTTCACTGCTGTAATCTTGGTTTCTTCATTTATAAAAGGTAGAGTGGGACAAGATGATATTTAAACTTCCAGAGTTACTAAAATCCTATGATTCTAATAAATATGCATTGACATAATAAACATTAGCTACTTATGAATCATACACATATGATTTTGTATATGAATCATATACCTACATACATATATAATTGTATAATTATTATTACTATTATTTATCATAGGGGTGTTTATAGATCTCGCCCATCCTTATAGGTGCCCGAAAAGATTACATAATTTCCAGTCCAAATTCTCTCTTTATCTTCCCCTCTTGTAATCCACTCTTTTCCTTTCCCCAGCCAGGAGACCTGGGGATATGGATCCAGAAAATGGCATAGAAGGGAAGACCCAGAGAGGCACGGGTGGAGAAGTAGGACTTGGTGAGAGGAAGAGAGAAGGCTGGGTTTGCAGAGGGTGGGAAGAGGGCGGACAGTAGCAAATGAGAGTTCCAACAAGTTTCAGGTGTGTGGAGAAAAAAGGGATATAGAAAATGTTGAAAGTTTTGAATTGGATCTCTTGAATTGTCTTTTGAATTTAGGTGAGGGAAAAGCCTCTCCCTCCGAACTGCAAATGGTATATACGATTGCCTGTTCTACTGTCTTAGTCTATTTGAGCTGCTATAACAAAACACTACAGACTGGGTACCTTATAAACAGCAGAAATTTAGTTCTTACAGTTCTGGAGGCTGGAATTCCAACATCAAGGTGCTGGCATAATTGCATTCAGAGGTCAGGGGCCTCTTCCTCATTCATACCCAGCACCTTCTGGCTATATCCTCAGTCGGTGGAAGGGGCAAAGGATCTCTGTGGGCTCTCTTTCATAAGGGCACTAATCCCATTCATGAGGGCTCCACCCTGATGACCTAAGTACTTCCCCAAAGCCCTACCTCCTAATACCATCACATTAAGCATTAGAATTTCAACGTAGGAATTTGGGGGGTGGGAGCACAAACATCCTGACCATAGTATCTACTTTGACACTTGGGTATCTAAAAAGCATTTTAATACCACCTGTCCAAAACTGCATCCCTATGCTTTCCCCTAAATCAGCTTTTCTCACCATGTTTCCTGTCTCAGTTGGGGACAATTCAATCCTTTAAATTGCTCAGGAGAAAGTCTTAGAGTCCACCCTTCTCTAATCTTTCTTCCATACTTATATCATGTACTCAGAAAATGTAGTCAGTGCTACTGTCCAAAACCAATCTAATTGTTTCTCAGAATAATCAGAATCTGGTTATTTCTCACCACCTCCACTGTTACCACCTTTGTCCAAACCACCATTATCTCTTGCCTGGAATATTGAGAGAGCCTCATAGCTGGTCTCCCTATGTCTGCCCTGGCACACCAACTAGAGTAATGTGGTTAACATTTCAATCAGATTATGTCATTTCATTGCTCAAAACCCTCCAATATCACTTTATCCCATGCAAAATGTGATGGTTAAGTCTATGTGTCAATTTGACTGGTCCACAGAGTGCCCAGATATTTGGTCAAACATAATTCTGGGTGTTTTGTTGAGGGTTTTTCTGGATGGGTTTAACATTTACATGAGTAGACTGAGTACAGATCAGATCACTGTCCCTAATGTGGTGGGCCTCAGGCCTTAGTTGAGGGCCTGAATAGAATGAAAGGACTGACCCTCCCCTGAATGAGAGGGAATTCCTCCTGCTGATTGCCTTCAAACTGGGTGAGACATCAGGTTTTTTCCTGCTTTTAGACTAAAACTGAAACATTGAGTCTTCCTTCATCTCAAAGCTGCTGGTCTTCAGACCAGAACTACACCATCAGCTTTCCTCAGTCTCCAGCTTATCAGCCGTCACCTTCTGTAAGCATGGGAGCAAATTCCTTATAATCTCTCTCTCTCTCTCTACACACACATTCACACACTTATCCTATTGGTTCTGTTCGTAAATTTCTCTGGAGAACCCTGACTAACAAAGTAAAATCCAAAATTATGATATGTAATGCCCCACACATTCAGGCCTCATTACCACCTACCCATTCTTTTAGACTTAAAGCCTGTTGTCTATGGCAGCTTTCATACCACAGTGGTAGTGTTGAGTCATTGTTATGGGGACTGTACGGCTCTCAAAGCTGGAAATCTTTTACTATCTCTTTATTGAAAAAGTTTGCCGACCCCTGCTCTAGTTGCATACTGGCCTGCTTGCAGCTCCAAGAAAGGGTCCCGCACTCTTCCACCTCAGGGCCTTTGCACTCGCTGTTCCCTCTGTCTGGAGTATTCTTCCCTCAGGTATCTGCATGATTCACCCCTCAGCTCATTCCGGGTTTTGGTCAAAAGGCATCATCTCAAAGAGGCCCTCCCCTCCCAGAACTCCCAAGTCATTTTTCTTGCTGTGTTTTTCTACATATCATTTATCATTACCTAACTTATCACACATTTTATTTATTTTGATTATCATCTGTCTTTCCCCGCTTAATGTAAACTCGATCAGTGTGCTTTTTGTTTAGTCCATTTACTGTTGAATCACTCGTGCCACGAGTAGTGGCTGGCATAGAAGATGTTCAAGAGAAATGTTGAATCAATGAATGGAATCCATCTTAATCTATTTCTAGACTGTTGACCTGTGACTCCTGAATAAGCGGGTACCAAAGATTGAACCACATGGGTCACAGATTATAAAGGGTTTCACTTGCCAACTTAGCTTAAGTAAGCATGGATCAGCACAGAATCACATTAAATGAAATAGCAGTCCGAACAAAAATATAATAGAAACATATTCCATTTCCTCTGAGAACACAAAAAAGGGGGAGTGTATGCTCTAGTCATTACAAAATTTTTTCTGTTAATCTTTTTCTTTTTTGACCCTTCTCCCACTCTCATAAGCATGTGTCATCCTTTGCTTACTCCCTTGACTCTCAGACTTTCCCTGAAATGACTACATTTGCTTTTCCTGGTCTTATTATCTTCTGATCCTCTTCTATTTGTCCAGACCATCTCAACTCTAATCCTTTAACTCCATTTAGCAAATAGGAGTAGAAAAAAAGAGAAAGAGAGATAAACCTCAAGCACAGAGATTGTGGACAAAAATAAGTTCTCATGATGAATAGACTTTTATCTCTTTTATTAAACAGTTTCTGAGAGTCTGCTGGGCAACTTTGCACAGTTGCTTCTTTCATGGAAGCAGATATTCATGGGTTTTAGTCATGTGGATAAATGAAAGGATTGTGGTGATTTGGTGACCTTCCTCTGACATCCTACATTATAGCCTTCCTTAACTCTTTGTATACAATTAAAAACCATCATATGTATGTAGCTCTTTCCTGAATGCAGCACCACACCCCTGTATATAGATATAGAAATAGACACAGAAATATATGATATATGATATATCTATATCTAATACAGATGATATATATGATCTATATCTGTACATCTATACCTATAATCTCAGGAATACTATACACCCCCAAATAATGATCAGATTGTGTAGTGAATCAATATTAGTAGAAAATAGATTACAACTTCCCACGTGCTTTATTTAGTCCTTCTTGATTCATATGGTAAGAAGTTTGACTCAAACTGGTTTAACCACTTAGGGAATTTGTTAGCTCCCGTAACTAAAATGTCCATGAAATGACTTCAGGCATAGTGTGATTCAAAGGCTCTAACTGAGTCAAATAAGCCCCCAGTTTCTTCAGAACCCTAATAGGGAGACTAATGAAGTTTTGTGGCAGCAAAAGATGTAGGTCCTCCACACAATTCCCTCTTGGTTCTTATTTCAGTGCAGTAAGACATGACTTCCAAATCCTAACATCTGTTCCTCTTTGCCTGAAGTCATCCTTTTGTGGCTGAAACATCCACTCTGTTAGTGCTGAGGTCAGGTCACAAGTAGCAGGGATGAACCCCACAAGGAAGAGCCCTCAACCAATGACTGATGGGGGTTCATGTGTACCTCTGTGGCGGGCTGCCTCTGAGGCTCCTGTTCTACACAGGCTCCCACAGTCCACTAGCAGGATGAAGCTCTAATTCCGCTCAGCTGTAACTTGCTTGATAACATCAACCAGTGTCTCCTGGGATTACTTCTCAAAAAAAACCATTTACACTGAAATCTTTGTCTCTGGGTCTGCTTTTGGGGGATTCCTCCTGGTTGAACACATCATAAACCTCATCCTGATTGGACAAGTTGGGACCACTTCCTCATCTCTGCACCAGTCACTGTGGCTAAGGGGATAGGTGTGTTCATTGGTCAGATTGGGATCACATTCTCTACCCATAGGCCAAGAGTCCAGTCTAAGCAAAAGCATGTGGGCTGAGGGTGGGGTAATGGTGGTTCCCAAAGGACATTAAGGGAAATAGAACCTAAGGAGGCCATGAAACAAAACCAACAATGCCCACTGTTTCCTATGTTTGCTATATCCATCCATCAGGCAAGTACATTTGTGTGCCCACATTGTTGTCTAATGGCCAGACCGACATACTTTGGTACCGATAAGCTAGACTATAGGTCGGCAAACTGTGACTTATGAGCCAAATCCAATTGCTAGTTTTTTTTCTTTTTGGTAAATAAAGTTTTAATGGAACCTAGCCATACTCCTTTGTTTATATTGTCTATGCTTGTTTCCATGAGGTTGAGTAGCTGCAAGATAGATGTTATGACTCACAAGGCCTAAAAATATTTACTATCTGGCCTGCTATGGTCTGAATGTTTGTGTCCTGTGCCACTCCCCACACACCCATCCAAATTTATATGTTGAAGTCCTAACCTCCTTATAAAAGAGTCTCCACAGAGCTCCCTAGCTCCTTTTGCTATGTGAGGATACAAGAAGATATCTGCTACCCGGAAGAGAGCCCTTACCTGACCATGCTGGCACCTGATCTTAGACTTCCAGCCTCCAGAACTGTGAGAAATAAATTTCTGTTGTTTATAAGCTACCCAGTCTGGGATACTGTGTTATAGCAGTCCAAACTGAGTAAGATATAACCTTCTGCAAAAAAGAAAAATTGCGAAATCTTGAGCTACACAGTAACCGCTTTGATTTCTAGAAGTTGTCTCCTAGGTTCCAGGGCAGGACATGAACAATTGTTATTCTCAACCCTTCACTCTCCTTCTCTGTTCCTTCATCTGAGGAGCAGCTCCTGCACAAATGGTGATTAATTTAGCAGATTCCACTTGTCATACTTCTGCAGGCAAGAACTATGCATTAAATCACATAACACCCCCAGTGAGTCTTTTCAGTAACCCAGTATCCCTGGTACTGCCACTGGAATACACTTAATATAAAATGCAACCTGAGTTCTTCGAAACACAGTTGTCACAAGTATGTTTAATTCAGTGAAGTCTCCCTTATTTGGCCTGAGAGAACGAGTTACTGAAAGGCAAACGTTTGTGGATTACCAACATATGGTGACCATCTCAGGTGCGCAAAAGTGAACTTGATTTCTACAAAACTTTCTGATTTTATGATTCAAGAATTCCTAGAGAGAAAAATTAACCTAACCCCTTTCAGGATTTTCTCAGTCCGGTCCAGAGATTTTTATTTAAGTTACTTCTGGCTTAAAACTCAGGATCATTCAGAAAACCCCACAAAACCGTCTTGAGGTTCTCTCCTTCCCTTTAATTCAGTACTGATTTTAAATGTCCCAAGGCTAAGATAATTGCTATAAGATGCTACTGGGGAGTCAAGTCCATATCTTAGACTTATTCTATCTTGGTACTTTGTTAGAGTTTTTTTTTTTTTTTTTTTTTGCGGTACGCGGGCCTCTCACTGTTGTGGCCTCTCCCGTTGCGGAGCACAGGCTCCGGACGCGCAGGCTCAGCGGCCATGGCTCACGGGCCCAGCCGCTCCGCGGCATGTGGGATCTTCCCGGACCGGGGCACGAACCCGTGTCCCCTGCATCGGCAGGCGGACTCCCAACCACTGCGCCACCAGGGAAGCCCTTGTTAGAGTTTTTTAATACTCAAAACTTGTCTTGCCTGAGTCTTGGGTGTGCTATCCAGTCTACGACGGCACTTCACCCTTCACAGTTTACGGTCACTGATGTCTAGCAATTCTGTCCCTTGAGATGGTCAAGGTTTGCCATAGCTCTGATCCCTATGCCTTCAGGTCATTCTCCATCATTCCTGTTTTTGACTCCAGGTTCATTCAGATTTTTCAGCCCAAGCTCAGTCTTTTGGAATCTGTCCTAAAGGTTTGATTGTTGTCCTTCATCTTTTGGAGGGCCACAGGAGATGGAGAATTACTGCAGGGTGCCAATCCTCTCTATTCACAAATCCCAAATCAAAATCAGTTGTGAGGTGGTTTCCCCTCTCCATCACCAGGACTTATTCCAAGAAAGGGAGACAGAGTAAATGGCCCCTGGAATGTCTTGTCTGTCTTCTCATCCAAATTCTTTTCTCTATCTGTAGCTTAGAGGATCTTTCATAGAATCTGGGGGCAGGAAGAAAACATCTTTCCTGCTCGTTCCTCCTTTTGGAGCTAAGGTTGTCACCTTTGCTCTCAGTAGTGGATCCTGTGTCTTCTACAACTGGTGTTCATCCATTTGGCTCCTAAAATGGATGGTTGGCAGCTATACTGGGAAGTAGTTAATAGTACTTTGGTAAACACTTTGAAAATGTATTCTGTTATACTGAGTTGTTTTTAACATCCCAAAAAAGCAAAGGATTATCCTAAATGATAATTATAGTTAGCATTTCTTTGATGCAAAGAATATGCTAAATCTTAAGCTAAGCTCTTCATAAATCTCATCTAATTTCCATAAATCCCTATAGGATCGGTGTGATCATAATTTCCATTTTGGGGGGGAGAATTTTTTTTAATTCAATTTCCTCTGGCATTTGTTGTGTTTAATAAAATACCTAAATGTCAACCAGATTTATAGAAGTATATTTAAAGCGTAATAAGTAGTAAACACAGATTATTCATGGACAGATACAATGCAGAACAAAAAAATCTAAATTAATGTGATTTTTGTTTTCCTCCCCATTCAGAAGTAGTGTTTGCTTGCAAAGTTTTTTTAAAAAAAATTTCTTTTCCAGCTGTATTAAGGTATACTTGACAAAGAAAAATTGTAACTATTTAAAGTGTACAAGCTGATATTTTGATACACATATACATTGTGAAATAATCACTGCAATCAACCTAATTAACATATTGATCACTTCACATGGTTACCATTTTCTTTTCTTTCTTTATGTACCTTTTTCTTTCTTTCTTTCTTTCTTTCTTTTTTTTTTTTTTTTTTTTTTTTGGTGGTGAGAGCACTTAAGATCTACCCTTTTAGCAAATGTCAAGTATAGGATACAGCACTGTTACCTAGAGTCACATTGCTGTATTATAGATCTATTATATTAGATCTCCAGAACTTATTCACTCTCTACAACTGAAATTTTGTACACCTGATCAACATGTCTTTATTCCCTCTGCTACCCCCAGGCCCTGGCAACCACCATTCTACTCTTTGCTTCTATGAGTTTGACTAGTTTAGACTTCACATAAAAGTGAGATGGTGCAGTATTTGGCTTTCTTTTTTTGGTTTATTTCACTTAGCATAATGTCTTCCAGGTCCATCCATGTCACAGATGTTAGGATTCCTTCTTTTTTTAAGGCTGAATAATATTCCTCTGTGTGTGTGTGTGTGTGTGTGTGTGTGTGCATGTGTGTGATCTTTCTTAATCCATTCATCTGTTGATGAATATTTAGGTTGTTTCCATATCTTAGCTATTGTGAATAATACTCACCTGAACATGGATGTGCAAATATCTCTTTGAGATACTGATTTCATTTCATTTGGATAAGAGAGGAGTTTGAAAAGATTAACTTAGGTCATTTATTATTTATTTTTTCACATGCATTTTTAAAAAATTAATTCTTATTGGAGTATAGGTGTTTTGCAATGTTGTATTAGTTTCTGCTGTACAGCAAAGTGAATCAGCTATACATATACATATATCCCCTCTTTTTTGGATTCCTTTCCCATTCAGGTCACCACAGAGCACTGAGTAGAGTTCCCTGTGCTATACAGTAGGTTCTCATTAATTATCTTTTTTTTTTTTTGAGGTACATGGGCCTCTCACTCTTGTGGCCTCTCCCGTTGCGGAGCACAGGCTCCGGACGCGCAGGCTCAGCGGCCATGGCTCACGGGCCCAGCCGCTCCGTGGCATGTGGGACCTTCCCGGACCGGGGCACGAACCCGTGTCCCCTGCATCGGCAGGTGGACTCTCAACCACTGTGCCACCAGGGAAGCCCAATTATCTATTTTATCCATAGTAGTGCATATATGTCAATCCCAATCTCCCAATTCATTCCACCCCCGTCACCCCCCATATCTGTTCTCTACATCTGTGTCTCTATTTCTGCTTTGCAAATAAGTTCATCTGTATCATTTTTCTAGATTCCACATATAAGTGATATTATTTGATATTTGTTTTTCTCTTTCTGACATACTTCACTCTCTATGACAGTCTCTCTAGGTCCATCCAGATCTCTGCAAATTTCATTCCTTTTTATGGCTGAGTAATATTCCATTGTGTATATGTACCACATCTTCTTTATCCATTCTTCTGCTGATGGACATTTAGTTTGCTTCCATGTCCTGACTATTGTAAATAGTGCTGCAATGAACATTGGGGTACATGTATGCTTTAGAATTATGGTTTTCTCCAGGTATATGCCCAGGAGTGGGATTGCTGGGTCATATGGTAGTTCTATTTTTAGTTTTTTAAGGAACCTCCATAATGTTCTCCATAGTGGCTGTATCAATTTACGTTCCCACCGACAGTGTATTTATTTAAAAAAATTTTTTTTAACATTTATTTATTTGTTTGTTTATTTAGGCTGAGCTGGGTCTTAGTTGCAGCGTGTGGGATCTTCGTTGTGGCATGCAGGATCTTTAGTTGCAGCATGTGTGTGGGATCTAGTTCCCTGACCAGGGATCGAACCTGGGCCCCTACATTGGGAGTGCAGGGTCTTACCCACTGGACCACCAGGGAAGTCCCCAACAGTGTATTTAAACATGACCACATAACCTCTATGAGATAGGGTTTAATCCTAAGACTCTGGCTTTCTAATGAGCGTCCTTAACCACTAAATGGCACTACCTCCTCACAGACTCTAACAACCTATATTTCTCTTTTTTACTGAAGCAAGGCTTTGCAAAGATCCTTCGTGGATTCCAGCAAGACCCCAAAAATGGCTCTTTCATATGAGTACAACACCTATTACTTCTGATCAGTTGTTGAGTTCATACATGTCTGCCCTTAAAACAGTCAGCTCTTCAGTGGCAAGAGTGTAATTTATCTTTATGTCCCTGGGGCCTCACACTTAGTACGTAGATACATTCAAGTGTCGCATGACTGAAGAAATTAAGCACCGGTAGAAAGAGGCTCTATGAACTGTAGTTATCCTCACCTCTTGCAGAACAGTGTTCATTCTTGGCGTATATAAACTTTGCAGACACCTTTTAGCCACATGAATATATTTGTTTAAAACGGCTATGGATGCCAACATTTTTGAAAACTATATCAATAGTTTTCAAACATGTGCTCCCTCCCTCCCTCCAGCCCACTTTCAGTGAACGCCTACTATGTACATGGTTCTGGGCTGGATGCTGGGAACATAAATCTTGCCCTTGCGAAACTCTCATTTGATTTGTGGAGTCAGAAAGATAAAGAGATAATTTCAATGCAATATGATAAGCACAAAAGGAGAAGTATGAATAGGAGGTTATGGGAACCCAAGAAAGGATCAGCTCCTTGGCTACGGAAATGTTCATGGAAAAGTTAAAGGCGGAAACTTTCCTAAAGAAAGTTGACAAAATAATACAGAAGTTAAGAGCAGTACTGTGGTAGGCTTCACAAGATGTCCATCCCTAATCTCCAGAACACGTGAATATGTTTCCTTACATGGCAAAAGGGATTTTACAGATGTGATAAATTAAGAGTTGAGATGGGGAGATTATCCTGGATTATCCAGGCGGGCCCCACGTAATAAGAAGTGTCCTTTTAAGAGGGAGGCAAAAAGGTAGAAGACTAAAAAGGAGATGTGACTATGGAAGCAGAGTCAGAGAGAGAGAGAGAAACAGACACAGAGAGAGAGAGAAATGCTGGCTTTGAAGGTGGAGGAAGAGGTCATGAACCAAAGAACACAGGCAGTCTCTAGAATCTAGAAATGCCAAGGAAACAGATTATCCCCTAGAGCTTCCATAAGGAATGCAGCCCTGCTGACACCTTGATTTTAATCCAGTAAAACTCATTTTGGACTTCTGACCTCCAGAGTTGTAAGATAATAAGGACATGTTGTTTTAAGCTACTAAGTTTGTGGTAACTTGTTACAGCAGCAATAGGAAACTAATACAGCTACTTTGGAGTCAGAATGCCCTGATTTGAATTCTCACTCTTCCTCTTCCTGGACAGGTACCCCTGGATCACTTTTATGAGTTCCCTGTTGCCAACCCTCAGATTCCTTCTTATGCTGAATAATAGTATCACATCATAGAGGTGTTGATCATCATGGTGCTGGGCATACAACATGCACATAACAAGTATGAGCTAATAAGGTGATCCTTGACTAAAGCCTTGAACCCTCCATAGGAACATTCCAGGAAAAGGGAAGAGAATATAGAAGGCATGACGTCATGAGCTAGGTGGGTACTGTGAAAAGTTTGCTATGGCTGCAGTAAAATATTCAGGGTGAGAAGAATCCAGATATGAGGCTGAAGGGATGGGAGAAGGACAGATCGTGAATGCCTATATGGTATCTTCAAGAGTTTCAACTTTAGCAGGTTGACTAGGAAGCCAGGAGTGATCTTTAAGAGAGTGAGGGCCATGATGAACTTGGGTATGTATTTAGAGAGATAGCTCTTTTGCCCCAAATAGTGTAGGGATGAAGAGATTTGTTCGAGGGAAATAAGAGTGCAAAATGCCCTTCAGTCTTACAAATAATGAAGATAATGATGATCCAATGATGGCTGTCATCACCATCATCATCAAAATGCAAGTATTTCTTTTTTTTTTAACGCAAGTATTTCTTGAGTGCTTCCTTTGTGCCAGGCACTGTGCTAACTGCTTTCCTAAGTTTATCTAATTTGATGATCCCAGCAACGCTATAACTTGGTACATCATTACCCTCAACATACAGAAGGAAATATGTCTATTTAGAAAGATTAAGTGACTTGCCCGAGGTCATCCAAGTGGAAAGGAGTGGAGAGAAACTTCAAGCCCAAGCTTTTCTGATGCCAAGGGTTATGGTTTCACTTGCTGTGAAATTTCACTTCTATCTCTGTGGAACACTTTCACAAGTGAAGCCATTTTTGATGACGTCCTTGGGTCTTTAAAAAGTAAATAAAGCCTCCATGAAGGACCCTCATTCTGTCTACTGAATCCCATTCTTCTGAGGTCCACACAAGAGCCAGTGTTCAGTATAATAGTTTCTCTATGAGCTCATTCTGCAATCTATCAGTCATATATTCTAGAGACCACTTAATCACCAAACACCTTTACTGCTGTGGATTTATGTCCTCCTCTGCATTCAGCAGATGAAAGTAACAGCCATTGATGAACCAGCAAAGCACTGCTGATGCTGGCACTCTAGAAATATAGCCAATTAAATTCATTGGGTAGAAAGGAACCCTATCATAACTGTTGCAGGTGACAGAGACTGCTGTTTGTCTTAGTATAGGAAATAAACGTAATCAACTTTTGCTTTCCAAAAGTGCATCAGAGGCAGTATCTGCCCTTCTGGGTGCAGAAGATGCGGTGATAGAGATGTGCGATCTTATCTGGAATGGGTGAGACAGGAGATGGATGGAAGACGCTTGGCTTATGGGATCATATAAAATGTCCTTCATTAGGGATTATTAAGGAGAACTTGCCCAACTTCTGTCATATACCCTTCAACAGTAAATGTACTCAAACCCCAGAAAATCAGGACAAGAAAGGACAGACTGGAGTGTGAGTTTGCAAACTTAAGGCCAAAAGAAATTGAAGAGTGATTTCAAAGGCAAGGGAGGACACTTGTGCTTCCTAACGCCAAAACAGGTGGAAGAGGTTGAAAAAAAGAGAAATAGAAGAAAAAGAAGGAGGGAAATATGGAAGTGTGTACTTCAAGAGCTAGGGAGTTTGAGCTAATCTAGTCCAGCGTTAGCAGATAGAAGACATTTATTCTGTTTTATCCAATGCAACCCTGCAGAGTGGGATCTGGGTATTAATACTCTAACCTCAGTTTTCTCTGTCCTTCCAATTTCCTTCTCATGCTGTTGGCTGAACCAAAATAACAGCCAGAAAATATGGAAACATACAGGTCAGCCTTGAGGCAGAGATACAGTGAAGAGTACATACAGAGGGGCAAAAGTGGGACATCTGCAACACGGCAGTGGGAAATTAATCTCTACTCTAATAATTAGAAAGGGCTCCCAAGCCCCTAGCATAGTAAAAGGGCTGAGTAAAGCCTTCTAATGATGAGCCGTATATCTCAGGAGTTTAAGCTGGTCACACCAGGACAGATACTTAGCTTCTTGGTAGCATCTCCCTCCTCTTGTAGAGAAGCAAGTTGCAGTCTGGTGCTTCTCTCTTGTTAAGCCAATCATTTTAATAAATACTTGGTGACCAAGTTTTTACTTGCATAACAGCATCATGAGCTAGACCCAAAGTCAGACCCATGCTGAGCGAGTTACAGGGCCTGCTTGCCTTCAAGAACTGACAGTCCATAAGCTGCAGACATTTATCTCTCCTTGTCCCTATCTTCTTGGAAATTTCCTCAACATATTTCTACCAAACTATTGTCTCCTTTAGGGTAAGCTGTACAGCTGCTTTTGAATATAGAAAGCACTTCTCAAACTTATAAGAAGAAATGAAATACCACCACATAATTCGTAAGTATGCACAATGAGATATCAACTAATACCCGTCAGAATGGCTATCATCAAAAAAGTCTACAAGTAACAAATGTTGGCAAGGATGTGAAGAAAAGGCAACCCTTGTATGCTGTTCGTGGGAATGTAAATTGGTACAGCCCCTATGGAAAACAGTATGGTGGTTCCTCAAAAAACTAAAAATAGAACTACTGCATGATCCAGCAATTCCTTTCCTGGGTATATATCTGAAAAAAAAATGAAAACACTAATTCAAAAAGATACATGCACCCCAAAGTTCATAGCAGCATTATTTACAATAGCCAAGATATGGAAGCAACCCAAGTGTTTATCAACTGATTAATGGATAAAGAGGATACACACACACACACACACACACACACACACACACACACACACACACACGAGAATATTACTCAGCCATAAGAAAGAATGAAAAATTTGCCATTTGTAGCACTGTGGATGGACCTAGAGGGTATTATGCTTAGTGAAATAATTCAGACAAAGAAAGACAAATACTGTAGGTTATCACTTATATGTAGAATCTTAAAAAAAACAAACGGGTATAACTAAACAGAAACAGATTCACAAATATAGAAAACAAAATAGTTGTTACCAGTGGGGAGGGTGGAGGGTGGAGGGGCAAGATAGGGGTATGAGATTAAGAGATACAAACTACTATGTATAAAACAGATAAACAACAAAGATATATTGAATAGCATAGTAAAATACAGCCATCCTTTCTAATAACTTTAAATGGAATATAATCTATAAGAATATTGAATCACTATGCTGTACACCTGAAACTAATATAATATTGTAAATCAACTATACTTCAATAAAAAAAGAAATAAGGTTACAGGGGATGCATGTTTTCGCCTTCTCAATTCCATTTTCTTTGGGGGACCATTCCTCCCACTTTGTATATGATTTTGTGTGTGGTTGTCTCTGCTTTCTGAGCCCAAGAATGACCATGTAATCTAGTTCTGGCCAAGATAAGCCCTCCCTCTGCTTATAGTGACTGGTGTGGAGATGGACATTCAACTCAAATAGGCCAATCACAGTTCTCCTTGGATATCTTTGCTGGAACTTTGGAGAAGATGCATCCTCTTACGCTTGGATCACACACCGTAAAAAACACTAATCTACACCTAGGACTGCTGGCTGTAGTTTATCAAATTATGCGACAGGAGAAAGAAACGAGGCCAACGCATATTGGAAGTAGAACTAGAGACGGAGAAAGAAAGGCAAGAGAATATCATCTGACTCCCCAGAATCTGCTATACCCAACATGTAAATTTCTTCTATGTCTGTGTCCACTCCTGGACTTCACAGCTAGATGAGCCAATATACTCTCTTTTTGAGTTAGTTTGAGTTGTTTTTTTCTGCCATTTGTAACCAAAAGAATCCAATCAATATACTGGTATTAGGAGTGTTACTATATTTAAAATTATTACTGTTTTTTTTTCCCCAAAGTTTGAAATATATCTTGGGCTTCTCCTTTTCCTTGGAAACAGGAATGAAATAATAATTATCTGGATATCTTCTAAACTCATTGTGCCTCACACTTAGGGGAGAATGATCTTACGTATGTTAGCATACGCTAAGTCTAGTTTCCATATCCAAGCATCATTATTGTTTAAAGGTAGATAAAGCCCAACCAAAAGCACAGAACCTTCTGAATTTCAGATTCTCTGCAATGTTCTTGAGACTCTTGACTTATAACTTGCCCCTGAGACTATTTTTCTGACAAGCCATTCAGCTCAGTAGAACTCACCTCAACTTTCTGAGTTTGTAGGGAGACAAAGGTAACATCCTTTCAGGTGAAGAAACAGAAGAATGCTGGTATGTGGCATCCACTGACAGCTTGAGAGAGTCAAGCCCCCAAGAAGAGAAGACTCCTAAGTGACCACCAGAGCTGTCCCAATCTGCTGAAAATTGACGCTTGGGATTTGGCCAAGAGCCTTCATGACCACAGCTGGCTGTTTCCTTAGGCTCTGCCCTCATCTACTCGTGTCTGCTACCACAAGCCCTACACTCTGGGAACCTCCTTGTTCTTTGGCCTACTCTCACTCTTTATTTTTCTGTTAAGAGAATTGCACACATATTATTGGATTCTTTCTTGGAGTAGTTGCAAAGGAAAAAGTTCTTCCTCTTCGTTTCACTATTTTCACAACAGGGCTTAAAAAAAAAAACTTCTAAGATGACAGTTCATGAGAACATGGCCTTGATCTTAAAATAACTAATAAAGCCTCACCTTAGGGGTATTTACCTATATAAGATGTGATCTGAGACCTAAAGATTAATCTTCTAGGTTGACTTTGGCCTTTGAGATCTGAAGATTCTTCTCGTGATATGTTTTCATCATTTTTGGAACGAGAGTGTTACCTATGGGTCCGTATGCTGGAGTCTCAAAACTGGTTTTCTCCTCCTCTGGCTTTTTATAGCCTCCATTTCTTGCTACCCTGTCTTAATCAGTTCAGGCTGCTGTAGCAAATTACCATAGACTGGGTGGCTTCAGCAATAAACATTTATTTCTCACAGTTCTGGAGGCTGGGCAGTCCAAGATCAAGATGCTGACAGATCTGGTGCTTGGTGAGGGCTCTCTTCTTGGTTTTCAGAGGGCTGCCTTCTCATTGTATCTCACATACTGGTGAGCAGAGAGAGAGAGATGTTATATCTCCTCCTCTTTTTTATAAGGATGATAATCCTATCATGAGGCCGCCACCTTCATGCCCTAATCTAACCTTACTTACCTCCCAAAGGCCCTACCTCCAAATACCATCCCACTGGAGGTTAAGATTTCAACCTATGAATTCAGGGATGGGGGGTGAGCTGGAATACAAACATTTGCTCCATAACACACCCCCTTTTCGATCACCCCTATTCTGGGTCACCATCATATCTCACCTAGATTATGACCACAGCCTCCTAACTGGTCCAACTGCTTCTATCCTTATATTTCTGACTCTTTAATCTACTTTCAACAAAGCAACCAGAGTGATTTTGCTTCAAAGAAAATCAGACCACGTCACTTGCCTGATCAAAACCCTCCCACAGCTCCCCTCTCACTTAGAGTAAAAACCCAAGTCCTCACGTAAGCCACAGGTTAACCCACATAGTGCAGGCACTCGTTACCTCCTAACCTCATCTCCACTACGCTTTTCCTCATTCACTTTGCTTCTGCCACGTTGCTCTTCTTGTTACCTTTGATCTTCCTTACACTCAGCAAGTGTGCACCCACCTCAGGGCCTTTCCACTTGCTGCTCCCTCTTTTCCAGAATATTCTACTCCCTTCAGATATTCTCAGGGCCTTTCCTCAAGAGTCACTGTCTCATGGAGGGCATCTATGACCACCTGATCTAAATTTCAAGCCCCACCATTTGACATTTCCTTCCTTGCTTCATATTATATTTCACTAGTTGGTTCTGTTTATTATGCTAGAAGGTAAGTTTTATGAAGCAGGATATTTGGATTCACTATTGAATCCTCAGGGGCTAAAAGAGTACCTGATACACAATATGTGTCAAAAAATATTTGTAGAATGAATAAATGGATGGATGTTTAAAATAGGAGGCAGGGACACACACTTGAGAGCTAAACTGAGGACGTGTGAGCGAGACTCTTCAGAAGAGGTGTTGCTCCAAATTGAAGAGGGGGCAACGGCTCTATAGATGCAGGGAACAGAAAATATGTATGAAATACTACTAGGAGTTAAAAAAGAAGTTGAGATAAATATACTGACATAGAACAATTTTTAAGATACACAACTGAGTAAAAAAAAAAAAGCAAGTTGCAGAGCAATGAACAAGTACAACCTCATTTTTCTAAATAAACAGAAAAACAAAACTCTAGATTTCTGTGTCTATCTGTGTCTTTATATACGCACACACACAGATACACACTTAGAGAAAGGTCTGGACGTCTATGCCAGTAGGCAAACATTTTTTCTGTAAAGAGCCAGACTGTAACTACTTTAAGCTTTGCAGGCCATCTAACAGTTTCTGTTGTGTATTCTTCATGTTTTTTTTTTTTTACTTTTAATTTTACTTTGTAGTATAGTTGATGAACAACGTGATAGTTTCAGGTGTACAGCAAAGTGATTCAGTTATACATATACATGTATCTATTCTTTTTCAAATTTATGTTTTTAAACAACTCTGTCAAAATGTAAACATGAAAAACATTCTTAGCTCATGAAATACATAAAAATAAAATCCTCTGAGCTTATTGGTTGTTGATTCCTGATCTAGGTTTGGTTAGCTATGGTGAAGGCCGTGGCATTGGGAAGAGTGAAGAGAGATTTTAGATTTTTTCGTTTATATGCTCTCTATTGTTTGAATTACTTTTTTTCAGGGAATGTATTCCTGAAACGTATGGGTAAAAAGAAAAAAAACAACAACAAAAAAGTGAGATAAAATAAATGAATGGGAAAAAGCCTGGTGCACGGTAAATGTTCCAGAAACATTTGTTGAATAAGTGAATGAATTTGGAATGAGTGACTAACTAAATGTTCACACGAGTAAATGAATGCAGGGATTCATTTGTTTCCAGTTCTTTTGCTATGCTTTGTGTGGAAGCAAGGAAGTGGTTTCTGAAATTCTAGGGCTAACAGAGCAAGCCCCAAGAAAGATCAGATAAGATTTGCAAATCCATACTACTAACTTTGTATTTTTCATCATTATCAGTTTTCCTAATATTAATACTGGAAACATACTGGAAAAATACTGTTACGAAGTCAATTCTATGCAATAAAAACCCTTTTACCTAATGCATTGCATTAACCTTTGATTTGCATCAAGTTTTGGTACAATACACCAGAGGAAAGCTTAAAATAATATTTGATTACTTCCACATTTTGTCCCAAGCTTAAGTGGGCATTGGGCCATGAATAGCTATTCGTATTAAACCCACTTGTCTAGGTATGAGCTGCTTTGCAGACTCCATGTATCAAACATAGTGTAGAATAAGCATTATAAACCTTCTTGGATTTTTGCAAAAACCTTTTGTTCAACAGCCTCTTTGCAAAGAAGCAAAACAAAATGCATGCACATCTGTGTCCTTGTGGAAAGAGGGGACTGTCTTTATTTTTGCCTTAAAATGCTGTTTATATAATAATAATGTAAATTTCAAATTGTCCTTGAGATTAGTGTCTAAATCGCTAAAAATTGTTTAAAACATCTCTTTACCATGCTTTAGTACCTATCTCATGTGGTTTCACAAAGTAGCATATTTATCATCATCAATAGAAATCTCATTAAAAACACACATTAGGCACCCATCTGTACTGTTCTGGTACTGTACCAAAGGATTTTGGGAAAAAGAAATCCAACAATATAAGCCTGGAAAGTCCTTTAAAAGTCACTATCAATTTATTTTAATTCCTGAAAGATTTAGTCTCTTAAATGTCTGGATTCTCCCCTCCTCCACCGATTTATTGAGATATAATTGACACACTGTGTAAGTTTAAGGTATACAATGTTATGATTTGATAATTAAATATCTAGATTTTTTCCCTTGTATTTGTAGAAAGTTTTCACTTTCTACTCACTTGATTTCCTAATTTCATTTTCAAAAAAGTATTTGAGTGAAGTCCACATTCCACTGTTTTAGGCTAGAGTTAGCACAGTTGCATGAGAGTTTCCTTTGGCTTTAATTGCAGCTGTCAAATTTGCTGCATTGAATTCCCTCCAAGATAAACACTCAAACAGGGTATTAACTATCTATGAGCAAATATCCTACTACAATATGTGAACTACACAATATTTTCTTATCATACTAAAAAGTGTGAATTAAACTATAATATAATGAGAAATTAGAAGTTTTTAGTAATTCCAAATGTGGCAAATCTTCACCAGTGTGTAAAAATTCTCAGTGACTGTGAAAAACAGCAGAACAGTTTGAGCCCTGAAGCTTTCTCCCAACAACCAAAAAGGACCCAAAACAAGCAAGCATAGCTAAGCATTTCATCTTGGAAGCAGCTTACTGAATTAATAAGACAAGTCAATTAATGTTATGCTCTGTTGCTTCAGGATAAAACATGAAAATGGAAAAATGTGGAGCTGTTTACCATATTGAGATCAAGCTACCAGGAAGACTTTGAACAAAACATCCTCTTTGCTCTAAGTTTTAAAGAAGAACTTGGCATGGCTTCTGCTACAGACACAAATGTGTTCTCCCAAAATTCATCCCTAAAGGATTAACCCCCCAGGGTGGGGCCCTGAAGCCATAGGATTAGCGTCCTTATAAGAAGAGATACCGGAAATCTCTCTCTCTTCTCCATGTGAGGACACAGTGAGAAGGTGGCCATCTACAAGCTAGGAGGTGTGTTCTCACCAGGAATTGAATAGGCAGCATCATGATCTGGGCCTTCCAGCCTCCAGAACTGTGAGAAAATAAATTTCTGTCATTTAAGCCACTCAGTCTGTGGTGTTTTATTATGGCAGCCCAAGCTGACTAATACAGCTTCCCAGGGTCTTCTGTTTAGTGCTCTGGAGAAGAGGCTGTGGTGGAGACCAGCTGAGGGTTCACCACGTGGGCCTCTTTTCCTTCCTGGGTGCACAGCTGGGCTGCATTTCCCAGCCTCCCTTGCAGTTAGGTGGGTTCTGCTGGAATCTCCCATAAACTGGAGTTCTGCTTCATGGAATGTGGGCTGTTGTATTTTCTGTCACTTCCAGGGCTGTCTTGTGCTTGCTCTCTCTTCCCTGCCTGCTGGTGGAAAGCAGAGTCTCAAATGGAAGTTTCCATGGGCTCAGAAATTGTAGAGTCTCTGAGGAATTTTTAGCTTTCAGTCCATAGATGCCTGATCTATGGATAAAATTCAAGGATTTCATGGGCTTGGCTAGAAAAACATTACATCCCTATCTTCACGAAACTCTAACTTAAATTTAGCATTTCCTTCTACTAGGAATGTAGGCAAATAACCGCAATGATGTAAGCACTCCCTATGACTTTGTCACCTGGAGAAATCACAGATTTTTCATTACAGTTGCTACAGATATTTCAAAAATTTTTTACACTTACTACTGTTTTAAAATTATGATAGTTATTAGACCTGTTGCTAGACTTTGCTATTTAAAGAAGCACATATATTATTATGTCACATTTAAAAAAATATTTTGATTACTGAATTTTAATATAATTTTCTTTAAATCCTATGTATTTTATTTTATGTCTTTAAAAACTATTATCCTGAAAAAGTGTTGACAAGACATTAAAGAGATAGGAGAGGATTGGGAAGATGGCGGAAGAGTAAGACGCGGCGATCACCTGCCTCCCCACAGATACACCAGAAATACATCTACACGTGGAACAATTCCTACAGAACATCTACTGAACACTGGCAGAAGACCTCAGACCTCCCAAAAGGCAAGAAACTCCCCATGTACCTGGGTAGGGCAAAAGAAAAAAGAATAAACAGAGACAAAAGAATAGGGATGGGACCTGCACCAGTGGGAGGGAGACGTGAAGGAGGAAAGGTTTCCTCACACTAGAAGCCCCTTCGCGGGCAGAGACTGCGGGTGGAAGCTTTGGAGCTGCGGAGGAGAGCGCAGCTACAGGGGTGCACAGGGCAAAGCGGAGAGATTCCCGCACGGAGGATCGGTGTCAACTGGCACTCACCAGCCCAAGAGGCTTGTCTGCTCACCCGCTGGGGCGGGCGGGGCTGGCAGCTGAGGCGCGGGTTTCGGTCGGATCCCAGGAGAGGACTGGGGTTGGCAGCGTGCACACTGCCTGCAGGGGGCTAGTGCGCCACGGCTAGCCGGGAGGGAGTCCGGGGAAAAGTCTGGAGCTGCCGAAGAGGCAAGAGACTTTTTCTTCCCTCTTTGTTTCCTGGTGCGCAAGGAGAGGGGATTCAGAGCGCCACTTAAAGGAGCTCCAGAGCCGGGCGCGAGCCGTGGCTAAAAGCGCGGACCCCAGAGATGCTAAGGCTGCTGCTGCCGCCGCCACCAAGAAGCCTGTGTGCGAGCACAGGTCACTATCCACACCTCCCTTCCGGGGAGCCTGTGCAGCCCGGCACTGCCAGGGTCCCGGGATCGAGGGACAACTTCCCCGGGAGAACGCACGGCGTGCCTCAGGCTGGTGCAACGTCATGCTGGCCTCTGCCGCCTCAGGCCCGCCCCGCACTCCGTACCCCTCCCTGCCCCAAGCCTGAGTGAGCCAGAACCCTCGAATCAGCGGCTCCTTTAACCCCGTCCTGTCTGAGTGAAGAACAGACGCCCTCCGGCGACCTACACGGAGAGGCGGGGCCAGATCCAAAGCTGAACCCCGGGAGCTGTGAGAACAAAGAAGAGAAAGGGAAATCTCTCCCAGCAGTCTCAGGAGCAGTGGATTAAATCTCCACAATCAACTTAATGTACCCTGCATCTGTGGAATACCTGAATAGACAATGAATCATCCCAAATTGAGGAGGTGGACTTTGAGAGCAAGATTTATTATTTTTTCCCCTTTTCCTCTTTTTGTGAGGGTGTATGTGCATGCTTCTGTGTGAGATTTTGTCTGTATAGCTTTGCTTTCACCATTTGTCCTAGGGTTCTATCCGTCCAATTTTTTTTTTTTTTTACTTAAAAAATTATTTTTCTTAATAGTTTTTTATTTTAATAACTTTATTTTGTTTTACCTTACTTTATTTTCTTTTCTTTTATCCTCTTTCTTTCTTTCTTTCTTTCTACTTTTTCCCCCTTTTATTCTGAGCTGTGTGGATGAAAGACTCTTGGTGCTGTAGCCAGGAGTCAGTGCTGTGCCTCTGAGGTGGGAGAGCCAACTTCAGGACACTGGTCCACAAGAGACCTCCCAGCTTCATGTAATATCAAACGGCGAAAATTTCCCAGAGATCTCCATCTCAACACCAAGACCCAGCTTCACTCAACGACCCGCAAGCTACAGTGCTGGACACCCTATGCCAAACAACTAGCAAGACAGGAACACAACCCCACCCATAAGCAGAGTGGCTGCCTAAAATCATAATAAGGCCACAGACACCCCAAAACACATCACCTGACGTGGACGTGCCCACCAGAAAGACAAGATCCAGCCACATCCACCAGAACACAGGCACTAGTCCCTTCCACCAGGAAGCCTACACAACACACTGAACCAACTTTAGCCACTGGGGACAGACACCAAAAACAATGGGAACTACGAACCTGCAGCCTGCAAAAAGGAGACCCCAAACACAGTAAGAAAAGCAAAATGAGAAGACAGAAAAACACACAGCAGATGAAGGAGCAAGATAAAAACCCACCAGACCAAAAAAAAAAAAACCAAAAAAAAAAACCCACCAGACCTAACAAATGAAGAGGAAATAGGCAGTCTACCTGAAAAAGAATTCAGAATAATGATAGTAAAGATGATCCAAAATCCTGGAAATAGAATAGACAAAATGCAAGAAACATTTAACAAGGACCTAGAAGAACTAAAGATGAAACAAGCAACGATGAACAACACAATAAGTGAAATTAAAAATACTCTAGATGGGATCAATAGTAGAATAACTGAGGCAGAAGAACGGATAAGTGACCTGGAAGATAAAATAGTGGAAATAACTAATGCAGAACAGAATAAAGAAAAAAGAATGAAAAGAACTGAGGACAGTCTCAGAGACCTCTGATACAACATTAAACGCACCAACATTCAAATTATAGGGGTTCCAGAAGAAGAAGAGAAAAAGAAAGGGACTAAGAAAATATTTGAAGAGATTATAGTTGAAAACTTCCCTAATATGGGAAAGGAAATAGTTAATTAAGTCCAGGAAGCACAGAGAGTCCCATACAGGATAAATCCAAGGAGAAACATGCCAAGACACATATTAATCAAACTGTCAAAAATTAAATACAAAGAAAACATATTAAAAGCAGCAAGGGAAAAACAACAAATAACACAAAAGGGAATCCCCGTAAGGTTAACAGCTGATCTTTCAGCAGAAACTCTGCAAGCCAGAAGGGACTGGCAGGACATATTTAAAGTGATGAAGGAGAAAAACCTACAACCAAGATTACTCTACCCAGCAAGGATCTCATTCAGATTTGATGGAGAAATTAAAACCTTTACAGACAAGCAAAAGCTGAGAGTTCAGCACCACCAAACCAACTTTACAACAAATGCTAAAGGATCTTCTCTAGGCAAGAAACACAAGAGAAGGAAAAGACCTACAATAACAAACCCAAAACAATTAAGAAAATGGGAATAGGAACATACATATCGATAATTACCTTAAATGTAAATGGATTAAATGCTCCCAACAAAAGACAGAGACTGGCTGAATGGATATAAGAACAAGATCCATATATATGCTGTCTACAAGAGACGCATTTCAGACCTAGAGACACATACAGACTGAAAGTGAGGGGATGGAGAAAGATATTCCATGCAAATGGAAACCAAAAGAAAGCTGGAGTAGCAATTCTCATATCAGACAAAATGGACTTTAAGGTAAAGACTATTAGAAGAGACAAAGAAGGACACTACATAATGATCAAGGGATCAATCCAAGAAGAAGATATAACAATTGTAAATATTTATGCACCCAACATAGGAGCACCTGAATACATAAGGCAAATACTAACAGCCATAAAAGGGGAAATCGACAGTAACATGTTCATAGTAGGGGATTTTAACACCCCACTTTCACCAATGGACAGATCATCCAAAATGAAAATAAATAAGGAAACACAAGCTTTAAATGATACATTAAACAAGATGGACTTAATTGATATTTATAGGACATTCCATCCCAAAACAACAGAATACACATTTTTCTCAAGTGCTCATGGAACATTCTCCAGGATAGATCATATCTTGGGTCACAAATCAAGCCTTGGTAAATTTAAGAAAATTGAAATTGTATCAAGTATCTTTTCCGACCACAACGCTATGAGACTAGATATCAATTACAGGAAAAGATCTGTAAAAAATACAAACGCATGGAGGCTAAACAATACACTACTTAATAACGAAGTGATCACTGAAGAAATCAAAGAGGAAATAAAAAAAAACCTAGAAAAAAATGACAATGGAGACACGACGACCCAAAGCCTATGGAATGCAGCAAAAGCAGTTCTAAGAGGGAAGTTTATAGCAATACAATCCTACCTTAAGAAACAGGAAACATCTCGAATAAACAACCTAAACTTGCACCTAAAGCAATTAGAGAAAGAAGAACAAAAAAACCCCAAAGTTAGCAGAAGGAAGGAAATCATAAAGATCAGATCAGAAATAAATGAAAAAGAAATGAAGGAAATGACAGCAAAGATCAATAAAACTAAAAGCTGGTTCTTTGAGAAGATAAACAAAATTGATAAACCATTAGCCAGACTCATTAAGAAAAAAAGGGAGAAGACTCAAATCAATAGAATTAGAAATGGAAAAGGAGAAGTAACAACTGACACTGCAGATATACAAAAGATCATGAGAGATTACTACAAGCAACTCTATGCCAATAAAATGGACAACCTGGAAGAAATGGACAAATTCTTAGAAATGCACAACCTGCCAAGACTGAATCAGGAAGAAATAGAAAATATGAACAGACCATTCACAAGCACTGAAATTGAAACTGTGATTAAAAATCTTCCAACAAGCAAAATCCCAGGACCAGATGGCTTCACAGGCGAATTCTATCAAACATTTAGAGAAGATCTAACACCTATCCTCCTCAAACTCTTCCAAAATATAGCAGAGGGAGGAACACTTCCAAACTCATTCTACGAGGCCACCATCTCCCTGATACCAAAACCAGGCAAGGATGTCACAAAGAAAGAAAACTACAGCCCAATATCACTGATGAACATAGATGCAAAAATCCTCAACAAAATACTAGCAAACAGAACCCAACAGCACAGTAAAAGGATCATACACTATGATCAAGTGGGCTTTATTCCAGGAATGCAAGGATTCTTCAATATATGCAAATCAATCAACGTGATACACCATATTAACAAATTGAACGAGAAAAACCATATGGTCATCTCAATAGATGCAAAGAAAGCTGTCGACAAAATTCAACACCCATTTATGATAAAAACACTGCAGAAAGTAGGCACAGAGGGAACTTTCCTCAACATAATAAAGGCCATATATGACAAACCCACAGCCAACACTGTCCTCAATGGTGAAAAACTGAAACCATTTCCACTAAGATCAGGAAAAAGACAAGGTTGCCCACTCTCACCACTCTTATTCAACATAGTTTTGGAAGTTTTAGCTACAGCAATCAAAGAAAAGGAAACAAAAGGAATCCAAATCAGAAAAGAAGAAGTAAAATGTCACTGTTTGCAGATGACATGATACTCTACATAGAGAATCCTAAAGATGCTACCAGAAAACTACTAGAGCTTATCAATGAATTTGGTAAAGTAGCAGGATACAAAATTAATTGCACAGAAATCTCTGGCATTCCTATACACTAATGATGAAAAATCTGAAAGTGAAATCAAGAAAACACTCCCATTTACCATTGCAACAAAAAGAATAAAATATCTAGGAATAAACCTACCTAAGGAGACAAAAGACCTGTATGCAGAAAATTATAAGACACTGATGAAAGAAATTAAAGATGATACAAATAGATGGAGAGATATACCATGTTCTTGGATTGGAAGAATCAACATTGTGAAAATGACTCTTACTACCCAAAGCAATCTACAGGTTCAATGCAATCCCTATCAAACTACCACTGGCATTTTTCACAGAACTAGAACAAAAAATTTCACAATTTGTATGGAAACACAAAAGACCTCGAATAGCCAAAGCAACCTTGAGAATGAAAAACAGAGCTGGAGGAATCAGGCTCCCTGACTTCAGACTATACTACAAAGCTACAGTAATCAAGGCAGTATGATACTGGCACAAAAACAGAAATATAGATCAATGGAACAGGATAGAAAGCACAGAGATAAACCCACGCACATATGGTCACCTTATCTTTGATAAAGGAGGCAGGAATGTACAGTGGAGAAAAGACAGCCTCTTCAATAAGTGGTGCTGGGAAAACTGGACAGGTACATGTAAAGGTATGAGATTAGATCACTCTCTAACACCATATACAAAAATAAGCTCAAAATGGATTAAAGACCTAAATGTAAGGCCAGAAAGTATCAAACTCTTAGAGGAAAACATAGGCAGAACACTCTATGACATAAATCACAGCAATCCTTTTTGACCCACCTCATAGAGAAATGGAAATAAAAACAAAAATTAACAAATGGGACTTAATGAAACTTCAAAGCTTTTGCACAGAAAAGGAAACCATAAACAAGACCAAAAGACAACCCTCAGAATGGGAGAAAATAGTTGCAAATGAAGCAACTGACAAAGGATTAATCTCCAAAATTTACAAGCAGCTCATGCAGCTCAATAACAAAAAAACAAACAACCCAATTCAAAAATGGGCAGAAGACCTAAATAGACATTTCTCCAAAGAAGATATACAGACTGCCAACAAACACATGAAAGAATGCTCAACATCATTAATCATTAGAGAAATACAAATCAAAACTACAATGAGATATCATCTCACACCAGTCAGAATGGCCATCATCAAAAAATCTAGAAACAATAAATGCTGGAGAGGGTGTGGACAAAAGGGAACACTCTTGCACTGCTGGTGGGAATGTGAATTGGTACAGCCGCTATGGAGCACAGTATGGAGGTTCCTTAAAAAACTACGAATAGAACTCCCATATGACCCAGCAATCCCACTACTGGGCATATACCCTGAGAAAACTATAATTCAAAAAGAGTCATGTACCAAAATGTTCATTGCAGTTCTATTTACAATAGCCCGGAGATGGAAACAACCTAAGTTTCCATCATCGGATGAATGGATGAAGAAGATGTGGCACCTATATACAATGGAATATTACTCAGCCATGAAAAGAAACGAAATCGAGCTATTTGTAATGAGGTGGATAGACCTAGAGTCTGTCATACAGAGTGAAGTAAGTCAGAAAGAGAAAGACAAATACCATATGCTAACACATATATATGGAATCGAAGGGAAAAAAATGTCATGAAGAACCTAGGGGTAAGACAGGAATAAAGACACAGACCTATTAGAGAATGGGCTTGAGGATATGGGGAGGGGGAAGGGTAAGCTGTGACAAAGCGAGAGAGTGGCATGGACATACATACACTACCAATCGTAAAATAGATAGCAAGTGGGAAGCACTCGCATAGCACAGGGAGATCAGCTTGGTGCTTTGCGACCATCTAGAGGGGTGGGATAGGGAGGGTGGGAGGGAGGGAGATGCAAGAGGGAAGAGATATGGGAACATATGTATATGTATAACTAATTCACTTTGTTATAAAGCAGAAACTAACACACCATTTTAAAGCAATTAGACGCCAATAAAGATGTAAAAAAAAAAAAAAAAAAAGTGTTGACAGACTTTACCAGACTGCCCAAAGGGTCCAAAGCACAAAAAGGTTAAGATTTTCAATGCCACATGGAAGGAGCCTGAGACATATGGGGGAGGTAAACATTTGTTGGGTTAATCCACTGTAACTTTCAAGTCGTTTTTTTATATTTGTTAGTCTTTTCACAAAAAAGAGTCTATACCCTCCAAGACATGGGTTGGCAAAGATTTTCTGTAAAGGGTCAGATGGTGAATATTCTGGGCTTCACAGTTCCTGTTGCAATGATTCAGCTCTGCCCTTGCACAGGCTATATGTAAATGAATGGGCATAGCTGGGTTTCAATAAAACTTTATAGACAATGGAATTTGAATTTCTTTTAATTTTGATAGATCACTAATATTATTCTTTAAGAATATTTTTCAACCATTTAAATATGTAAAAACCATTCTTAGCTCATAGGGCATATAAAAGCCCACAGTGGATTGTAGTTGGACAACCCCTGATCTAAGACATAGGTCACGTGGTACTTTTGGGAAGGATTAGGGAGTGTAATTGTGTTTACTGCCGAACTTGGTGGGTGACCCAATTCAACAATGTAGACCTTTACTAGAGACATCCCTGAGTAGCAGCCAGAAGTAATTCTGCATTGTCTGCTCTTCATAAATCTAAATATCCTCCTAACACCACATATGTCTTTAATGTTTAGCAATTCTCCTCCGCGGCTGTGCTGTAGAAAAACACAGGGGGTATTAAAAAAATATCAAGGCCTGAACCTCACACTGGACCCATTCAATCAGAATCTCTGGGCTCTGATTGCACACAGATGCTTTTACAAAGCTCCCTGATGACGCATGTACAGTGAGGGAGAGAATACAACTACACATGCACTGAAGATAAAATTTGGTGTGTGTCCCACAATGGGGGCATAAACGGAAATGGAGACTTCTGTCTCCAGGGTCTTGGTCTTCACTCTATTTCATTTCTATTAGGTTGAAAATAGCACAGCTTGTTTAGGTTAAATAAATATAAAACACTTCCTGTAACACGCGTCATGTCGTCAGACAAGGCAGGTGCCAAATATGAATGACTGGGACGTAGCCTCTTGCCTGGAGTTTGAAAACTGGTCGTTTAAGTAATGGTTTTGTCCATTTGCCTCTTTTTCATTTTTTCTGCCTTTCCCCTTTTTTTTTTTTTTGGTTTTCCTCTCAGCCTCTCTGCCTCCTTCCCTCTCTCCTTCTTGGTTCCCTCTCCTTGCCCTTCAAACATACATTTATTGAAGCACAGGGAACTCTACTCAATGCTCTGTGGTGACCTAAATGGGAAGGGAATCTAAAAAAAAAGTGGATTTATGTATATGTGTAACTGATTCACTTTGCTATACAGCAGAAACTAACACAACATTGTAAAGCAGCTATACTCCAATAAAAGTTAATAAAAAACAAAACAAAACAAAAAACATATATTTATTGAGAATCTACTATGTGTCTACTCGACACTTTTCTGGATGACCTACAGTTTGTTTTGGTTTGCCTTTGCATTGTCTTAAAAATGTTTAATTATTTTACAACATTTACAAATAGCGAGATTTCACTGAACTATTAGAGGAGATGGAGATACTGGACATTTCCACATGGTGACAGTCAGGTACAGCTACAGGGTCCCTTTCCACGGAGAGAGAAGGGTCTTTTTACTTAGGTATGTTCTCACCACTTCCAAACCTCTTATACACACTTATATCTCTTCAAGGGGCTTAAAGTTTTCATCCTATAGAAACTTAGGCTGCGACCCCCTACCTAAGCCACTTAAAAAAATTCGATAATCTGCACCATTCTTCTCATACCTGCAACTAAGTACCAGATTCCTATGTGAAAGCAAGATTTGTCATCATCTCTATCAGAGGTCTGCCAACTATAGCTTGCATGCCAAATCTAGCCTGTTGCTTGCTTTTGTAAATGATTTTCTTAATAAATTATATTGGAATATACCCCAGTCCACTTGTTTATGCATTGTCTGTACTTCCTGTCATGCTCTGATGGCAGAACTTAGTAACTGCCTGCAAAGTCTAAAATAATTACTTTCTGGCCCTTTACAGAAAAAGTTTGCTGACCCATGATCTAGCTACCTGGTGTAAAAAATCTGTATATCTAGACGTCTGTTAAAACATTCTTGATTTCATTTTTAGCTTTTCCTTCAGGTATTTCACATTGTTGTGGCATCTACTTTTTTCCATGTAGCCCGAGGTCCCTGGTAGGAGATAGCTTCATTCTCCCATCTATTAAGAGACAGCTTCAGTCATAGGGAACGAATGTGGAGAGATGTTACTAGCATCTGTTATTATTCTTTTCCTGAAATACGTTGGCCTTCACATTAGTTTGTCACAGCTATTTTTTTTCAGTCAATTGTTCCTTTAAAGATTCATTAAGAGAAACATTTGATTTCATCTTATGTAAATGTTACTTTGCTAGGAGAACAAAATCATTGCTTGACTTTACAACAAATTCCCACTTACTCCCAAACTCATCAAACCATACTGTGTAATAGGAATTGTGATGAGGAAAACAGCTAATGGTTGAAGAGCATTAGACCATTTTAAACACTAGGATTGCAGCTCATCTATTGGAAACACGGTTAAGATATTATGCTTATTTTATGTCTCCAGTTGGCAGGAAAATGATCCAGTTATTGGGTTAGAGCAAAACGCTTGACAGTGGTAAGATACCTATCACAGGGCTTAATCCTCTCCCGGGAAAAGCTAGTTTGAACTGAAAAAAAAATGTTTTTTAAGTCTCTTCTTTTTTTATCTCCATCTTCTCCCTACCTCTGCTCAACCTAAAAGGGCTTGTGAAAATAAGATTTGTTCCCTATGAAGCGCTTACTCAGCAACACATCCTCAATCTTCCTCCATCCTAGGGAATGGGATTTTGATGAACTTCATGGATGGTGATTCTAATCAAGAAAAAATATATCAGGCTATAATCCATTGTGTTGGTCCACACCAACTCCCCAAGCTCGATTAGTCTGAAGCAACTCATTATCTTCAGTCAATTGTCATGGATGGAACATATCTGGATCTTGACTCAAGCAATTTACTGAAAAATGATAGGACAATCACAAGAGCACAAATAACGCTGACTTTTTATTTGATGATATTAATAACATTATTGTTAGTTTTGATAATCATATTGTGATTTTAAAAATGCCTGATTATATACAGTCTGATATATTTACAGAAGAGATGAGAAGACTTGCTTCAAAATAATCTGGGGTTGGGGGCAGTTGGTGGGGATTTGGATGAAACACGATGGGCTGCGTACTAGTATTTCTTAAAGCTAGCTGATGGGTAAACAAGGGTTCATTATATTATTTGACCTTCTTTTGCCTATGCTTGAAACTTTCTATAATAGAAAAGTTAAAAAAGAACAACAGCCCCAGCATGGAACAAAATGGAGCCAGAAATCCTCAAGCATGTTCAGGGGCTTTGGCCCTGGAGCAGTTCTAAGAGCACACACGGTAGGGCAAGGGCTCTAAAAATTCACTTTTTAATCAGATGTTTAATTTAGGTTTACAGTTGCCAAATCCAAAACCTATAGAACTTCAAAGCCCCCTCTGTAAAATCCATATGTCTCACATATACACACACACATCTCAAAGGTCACTGAAATCTGTTAAATATCTCAGAAGTTATAAAACCAACCTAATGACCACTGTTTTCTTGTAAATTGACAGACTCTCCCCAATAGACTTTGAGCCTATCTTGAGTTTCTCTGGAAGTGGGTTTGATCTGAACCAAATCTTTATTCTTTTTAGAAATTCTCTTGAACAAATGTGAAATGCTGAGTGATAACTTTGAAAGCTAGATTTCACCTTATTCAAAGAGATAATGAGTTGTATGTTCAGATTATAATATTTGACCAAAAGAGTTTTTATTTCCAGTTGTACAATTTGCAGTGTTTATGTTAGGAGGCCGAATGGAATTATCATTGAAAAATACCAGCCATGTCTCTAATCCTACTTTGGACATTAACAATCCACTATGGTGTATAGGAAGAGAACGTCATTTTTGAATAAAATGCTTTCTTTTCTCCTGTCTTTGGGACTATAGTCAATGTTTAAGCTGACTTAACAGCTTAAACTGTTGAAAGAAAGTTCAACAGTTTAACTTCCAGACATTTTAGCCAGAAGATAACTTTTATTGACATAAAAAAACCAGCAACAACATAGTTGCTTGAGGAAAACCTGAATTCTCTGTCACCTCTACATTATCGGCTTCACTCAGTAGTTGCGTCCTACTTAATTTGAATATAGCTACAAAGTTTTCTACATTGACCTTAACATTTCTGGAAGTCAGTTTAAGTCATAAGTCAATTTATCCCTCCTGCTATATTTTTAGAGAGCTCAGTCGTTCTTATATAGAGTCTTCCTTGATTATTTGCCTTTGCAAAATCTTTTGCCTATGACCTTTAAAATTGCAAACTGGTACTTTAACTAGTTCACCAATTGCCCCCCATAGATACGATCTGCAGCTCCCTGCACAGAATGCTATTTCTGAGAACCACTGCAAGAAGTTTAAGTCATTCCCCAAGTTATGACTAGAGATCAGGGTTCTTTTAATCCAATGCATTTTCTAGAATGCCGTGTGTGTTTTATAATCTGGTTTTTAGAAAATACTAGGATTGGAGACAAACTTGGAATTTCCTTACTAATAATTCAATTTGAACTTTGTACATTGGCAGTGAGGCTAGGTATATGGGAATAAGCTGAATCAGAAGGGCCTAAAGCTTTCTGTCTATGACTTGCCTCTAAGAGATACAGCATAACCGTACTCTTCTTTCATCAAGGTACCTTGGATGACTGGGTCTATGAAGTGGCAATTGACTGATGTAGCTGAGACATGAATCTAAGCTATCAGCTCCTCCATGAAAGGAAAAGCGTGATTCACTGCTCTGTCCTCAGGCTCTGACAAGGCAAAGCTCCACGTATGATTACTAAATACTGAAAAACTCTCCTTACTGATCCTCTCAGCTCCAGTTGTGTGCCCTTCCCATTTTTCTCCATTTTGGAAATAGAATGGTCATCTTAAAACATTGCCTTAGGTGGGTCTCTCCATAGGAAGGCCAGGAGACAGAGATTTCAGTCAGTACTGGTAAGGAAGTGAGGAAGTGTGAAAGGAAATGAAAAGAAGCCAATAAAATGTACAATTACGACCAGATTATGGCTTTGGGCAACTGGGACTCAGTCTCACTTGGTACCTCTCCAAGACAAAATGGAACTGTGCTCTCCAATAAGGTAGCCACCTAGCCACATGTAGCTGTCTTTTAAGTTAATACAATTAAATTAAAAAAATCACTTCATGTGTCACAGGTGACACATTTCATGTGCCCAACAGCCACATATAGTTTGTGGCTACCTATTGCACAGCTCAGATGTAGAACATTTTCACACTGCAGAAAGCTCTATTGGACAGCCATGACATAGAATACGCCTCAGAGTCGTCTCGCTTGGGAGCAAGGAAGCTGGGGAATCTATACATCAAGTCCCAGCAGCCAATGGCTGCTCTTCTGATTCCCAGGTACATCTGGTCTGCCCTGCATGTGTATGGGACCAAGGAGAGGCTATGGGTGACACTAACAGTGTCTGCTATTAAGTATAAATCAGATTGTGTCACTCCTTGATTAAAAACCTTGTTCATGGCTTCCTGCTACAGTTCAGATAGAACTCAAACAACTTGATCATGCTCTACCTGGCTCTGACTTCAAGGTTACTTCCCCAACCTCAGGCCACTTTGCTCTAATCACTCTGCTTTGACAGCAAACTAAAAGAGACTTTCTCTCTGTTCTGCAAACACACTGAAATCTTCCTTGGCTAAGGCCTTGGCACATACTAACCTGTGGTCCTGCAACACCCCTACCTCCTCCCTCCCCTCTCCCCCTCAGCTCTCTGCATGGCCGCTTCCTGCTCTCCTCTAGTTCTCAGATCTGATGCTACCTCCTCCAAGAGGTTTTCCCTGACTATCCTACATAATGTTCATGTTTCCTTCCCATTATTTACTTTCTTGGCTCCTTTTGCATTTATTTTATCACGATTTTTGATTATTTGTTCACTTTTGTTTTTGTCTGTTTCTCCTAGAATAATGTAAGGTCTGAAGGCAATCTAATACCGTGCCTGACACATGGCAAATGCTCAACAGATATTTGGTTACTGAGTGAATGAACAGATGAATGAATGAAAGCCGTCTTTACCAGTGAGGAGGGTGTAAGGGCAGGCATGAAAGGTCAGACCTCTGCAGTAACAAGGGTTACATGTGAATCTGCATGGACATTTTGCCTGAATGACAAGAGGGCTGGGGGTGGGGAAAGAGTGGTCTGGTGACGACAGTGTGTAGTTGCTCAAAATTATCCTACACATTAGATGGCTCTCGCCATTAACAACTCAACTTCTGGATGACCATTCTGGACACCAGCTGGGTGCCTTCTCCAACATGCAATTACTTTCTTGTGTCAATGGCAGTGCTCAAGTGTAGGTTATATTGGCATTTCCCAGTGGTTTAAAAACATTAGCAATGGTAATGGCAAATGGGGAATTCTACAGGGTTGGGGAGGGACCTGTCTAGTCTTTGAGCTTTTTAGAAAGAGAGTGTAAGATAATAGTCTGCCTGTTTTTTCCTAAGTTTGTGTTTTGCTTGCCCTGAGTGGAGCCAGCACTGACACAGGGAGCTTCTAGGTGATGCATTGTAGGAGTAATCTGAGAATAACAACAACAACAAGAGTTTACCTACTGCTTTCCATTTGTAACACTTTTCCATTTTCTCTAGTTCCCTAGTCTTCCCATAACCTTTAAACGTCGTACAATGATCTCCATTTTACAGAAAGGAAAATTCAGAGGGAGAGGTTATAAGCTTTTCTAGGTTGTAGGTGGAGGGTGAGGACATCAGTCTTTGGTGGTGGCGGGGAGCATTTGGCTTACAATTCCAGAACTCTTTTCAATACATACAGTGCTTTTTAGGCCTGGAATGTGAAAGGGAGAAGAGGAAATGTGGCAGTGGTGAGCTGAATGGCAGGGGTGAGAGGTGTGAGAGGCCCTGAGAGCTTCTCAATCTGGCCATCTCAAGAAGGATTCAGATCGGGGACAAAGAAATGGAGAATTCACGTGTGTGGGTACGGGAGGGTGTGTATAGAACGAGGAAGCAGAGGGAGGAGGCCACTTCCACTGGGCATTTAGTACCTAGCATTTTTTTGTTTTTAAACTAAATGTACAAGCTTCTCAAGTCTTTTAGCAGCAGCTCGGGGGATCTGTTGACCTGATACTGCTTCTTTCCAGTCGCTAAAATCGGCTCCCACACTGTGTTGGTGACCCCATAGGTGGAATCTATAGAAGTTTAATCCGTTTACTCTATTCTGGTACAGGGGCTGACCTCTGTTTGTGACCTTGGCATGCCCCCAATCGAGCATAACTGACATCTATTGCTGTACGCACAGTGTTCTCAGCGGTAAAAGCAGGAGAGGTTGCAGGTTACATGCAATGGACTGCAAACAAGCTCTCCCTCCACCATTTTCTCCTACCACCAGAGGAAGCACACGAGAACGCAAATCCTGAGAAGAATGTCATGTTAGGCCAGATATGCAAACTGACGTCTCACAGACAGAATAGAATCTTCAGTCTCGTCTTTTAATAAAAGCTCAATAGGTTATAAATATGCACAATTTGGAGATTTCACATAAACCTATGAATTTCTGGATTTTCTTAAAAAACAACAAAAAATGGAAGAATTGGGCCATACTAGCTCCCTAATGCTGGATGGCAATAATAGTCTGGGACCATGTCCCTACCCTCATCACCATGTGCTTGGGCAGTAACACGTGACCTTGGTTAGTTAACTAGTGTTACTTGGCTATAGCTCCTGTTGGCATATATGTCTTACAGGCCCTGGTTGAGAACTACCTATGAAACTATCATAATTTTCTTATTTACAAAATAGAAATAGTGTCACAGATGTAGAAAACAAACTTATGGTTACCAAGGGGGAAAGGGGAGGGAGGGATGAATTGGGAGATTGGGATTGACACATACATACTACTATATATAAAATAGATAACTAACAAGAACGTACTGTAGAGCACAGGGAACTAACTGTACTCAATACTCTGTAATGACCTATATGGGAAAAGAATCTAAAAAAGAGTGGATATGTGTACATGTATAACTGATTCACTTTGTTGTACAGCAGAAACTAACAACATTGTAAATCAAGTATACTCCAATAAAAATTAATATAAAAATGTATTTGCAGACTGCATTAAGAAGCCGCTTCCAACCCACTCCATGAAGAACGGCCACATATCCATGTGCCATGGCCCAGTAGTTCAGAACCACTGTCTTAAGGAAAGTATGGCCTCAGGGTTTCCTCATGGCACGTATGGACTCTACTCTTGGGTTACAGCAGGTGGGAATTAGGGCTGGGTGGACATCCCCTGATCTATAAATATAGTCAGTTATGTTTGGGGTCCTGGCTTTCAGGCTTGGTGATTGGCTATTATTTTTTTAAATAATGTAACTAGCTACCAAAATCAATAAATTAGAGCTTAACGTGTTTTTAAAAATGAAACAAACTACCTAAGTAAATAAAATAAATACATGAGAGCCACTGTGGACCAAAGATGTCAGCATAATGCAATTTCCACTGGGATGCTCCTGAGATCTTTTATAAGGAAAAAAAATCCTGGCCTATTCAACCTAAAATCTTTATTAGCAGGGGATTTGTGTGTGTGTGTGTGTGTGTGCGTGTGTGTGTGTGTGTGTGTGCAATTAGTGGCTTCCTCTTTAATTTGCTTTGAAAGATGAACATGATTCTATTTTATCACTTTTGTATAATGCCCACGGGTATTAAGAAATCAGATTCTATCACTACTGCACGAGTCCAGAGCCTCCATATTCCTTAGAATGCTTTTTTTTTTTTTCTGTACGCGGGCCTCTCACTGTTGTGGCCTCTCCCGTTGCGGAGCACAGGCTCCGGATGCGCAGGCTCAGCGGCCATGGCTCACGGGTCCAGCCGCTCCGCAACATGTGGGATCTTCCCGGACCGGGGCACGAACCCGTGTCCCCTGCATCGGCATGCGGACTCTTAACCACTGCGCCACCAGGGAAGCCCCTTAGAATGCTTTTTTACCTTGCTTTCTTATATCTATAAACTAGATGGAAGTGACTTGAGCCCTAGAATTTGCTAGACACTAAATCTTTTATTTAGAAGGTAGACAGCTCATGAAAAGAGACACGGCACACTTCTTTGTCAAGCAAACCCTAGTGGATTTTGAAATGGGATTGTCAAGCTTAATTAAAAGAGAAACTCATGTTATGACACGATATTTAACCTTCCAAGAAGGAGTGCATATCCCATGCTGGTGAGTAATGTGTGGATCTCCTCACATAAACAGTTTTTATACCCTCCATAACTTATTTTATCAGTGACAATGGCAAAGTGGCATAATATACTGTACTATAAAATCACTACATTGCTTGGTGAAAGTTACATTGGATTTGATCAGAAAAAGATGTGAATTGTGTATTGGTGAAAACATTATCATTCTATGATGGAAAAAAAGCAGTAAAACTTCTCCACGTGCTTGCCAACTCCATTAATGCATAAAGTACACACAAAAAACACACAAAAAGTCAACAAGTAAGCTTCACCTTACTCAAAAATCTTTGTCTAATGAAATAAGTCATATTTCCCTTTTCACCAAGAGAAGGGATTTGGACGAGACCATTTGCTCTAATTATAATATTTTTCATCATATTTGATGCAAAAGCTCAAAATCAATATTAGTCATACCACACTGAGCTCTTTATTAACCAGAAATACGTGATATAAGTTTTTAAACCATATACAATCAGATTCAATAGGCAGATGGTAGCTACTGAAAATTCCCCAAACCGGCACAAGTTAAATTTAAACACAAGTTGATGGTTCATACATTTGGGTAAGGGACTTGGATAAACTGAAACTGAATTTGATGACATTTACAAATATTTGTACTGTTTTCTTGGATGGTTGCTTGATTCTGACGTGGTGGGTTTTTTCCCCCTTCTCTCTTCTTCCAGGTCTTTCCCAGGGAAGCTACTGCATTAAGCGACCAGCAGGAGATGAACTAACAGACTTGAACCTCTAGACCAGCTCCTTCATTGATTTACAGGCTCAGGTTACAGAACAGAAAAAGCTGTGACCCCCACGTATTGTGAATCATGAGAATGGTCTGTATGTGTGAGGCCACAGAAAACAGAATATCCCTTTTGCTTCTCATTGGATTTTTATTCAGGACCAACACTTTTCAAAGAGTATTCCAGAAAACACTAATCTCATAGAAAAGGCCACATGGTCAGGACATTTTGGGCAATAATAACGCTTGCAGAATTTTTTTAATGGAAGTAATCTCATTTTGGTTCATCTTATTTAAGAATTTTAGATTTTATGTAGAATCCAGACTTCTGGTTCTCTAGAAAAACTGAAGACATGACAACGCAGTGAACATATCCTCACACAGACATAATTTCTTGCAGCTTCCCATTAGTCAGGGAACGAGCTCTCCATTAGTCAAGGACCAACCAACATGCCTGGATTCTGGAAGCCTTTTACTTGGCTCCCCTTGTTTCAGTCTTTCTTGAAGACACACAGTGTCTTTTGGTGTATTAAAGGCTCTGAGAATCCCTCAGTAAATATTTCTATTTATTTTGTTGAAAAAAATTTCCCCAATATATTGGATTATAGATGTTTCTTCCTCCACATCTTGGGATGTACTGTTCTAGATAATTCTTTGGGTTTATGATTTCAGTTTTCACTCCAAAACTTACAGATGAAAATCAATTTCTAATATATCACTTGGTACATGGTTATGGACCATAAAATTAAAGGAATTCTGATTTGTTGGTATGAATTTTATGCTACCTTCTGGAAAATATTTGTGAAAGTATTTAGGAAGCTCAGATTTTGCAATGAGGATTCCATTTCCATTTTTGGATGCTTTTATAGGCATTCAAGATGCAGAACAAATCCACCTGGTTAGAGTGTTTATATATTCAATCAGACTTCAAGGTATATTGGTAGAGATGAAGGAGCCTCTGGATTTTACCCAAAATTTAACTTAAAAATTCCACACTAGGAGACCCACTGTGCTGCTGATCTAGTAACAGCCCCTAATAACATGTATTCTGGAGAAAAGACTTTGGAGAAAAAAAATACACTTGCAATATGATAGGGTAAGTAACAGGAATTTATAGTACTATTATGCTCTACCAGGTAAACTAGAATTTAAGTAGATATTTCCTTCTTATAAGTATCAGCTGAGTAACTCTCAAAAAAAGAAGATGGACACAAATTGATCTTTTGGGGGGTGTCATCCAAGTGATCACTATAGAAGCCCAATAATAGGGTTTGACAGTTCATCTTGCTGGCTGAGAACACTGAACTTGTAATAATGAATTTCTAGTTTTCAAACTATTAGAGTTGGAAATATTGGTTATGATGGCAGCAATGATGTCACGCAAAAAATTCCGGTGGACTATGTGTCGCTAAGCGGGTGTTCTCTGGATTTGGCTAAAGCAGACTGAGGAAAAGTAAATGGCAAATGAAGAGGACAAGTAGATTTAGAAAGCAGTTATTTACCATTTTAATAGGGCTGTCCAACATTTGGTCACAAGGGTCATTCTGAAATCTAATTTCTTTAATGGTCTTCCCATCTCACCAGAAGATATCTGAACACTCTTGGAAAAAGCAAATCAAATATAGAAAGATGTGCTGTGATAAGACCTGTTGCTACAGCACTATGTGATTAATGATGTCAGACTTTGGATTTAATCAGAGGACATTTCTTCAGTCTAGGACAGCTATACAAAGCCTTAAGACATTGTATTTACAGAACTTAATACAGGGATCCACATATGACCATCACTCTGCCAGAGTCTTAATAGCATGGTGGAGCGGCTCCCTCAAGAATCCTTATTTTTCTTATCTGTGGAAAAGCTAGTAGTTCTAAAAATATTTTCCTGGAAGAGGTTAGAACGGTTATTATATACCAGTTGAATATAAAGTATGGTTATGTAAGCCAAGCTTGCATGCTAATATTGCACAGGGTAGAAAACAATAAAACAGGACGATGTGCTTCCTTGGGCCATCTAGTAGAAAGAGAAGGAAGCTTTTGACTCAGTATCGTTCTGATCTCTCAGATTCCAGGAGTCCACCTGTAGCTGGCCTTCCAGTGTGAGTGCCATGCCGACCTCTCAAAAGGGCACGTGATTTCCTTGCCGATAGAAAAAGAAATGACAATAAAACAAAACAAAACATCCAAAACTCAAAGAGGTACACCAGCCGCCTCAAACTGTGGTACAGTTCATTTTTTGAAGAGAATATATAATATTTCAAAATATTATATATATACATATATTTCAAATGGTACAAAGGAACTATAGATCCAAATTAGAAGACAGTTGATCTTTCTTTGTGATCCCAAAAATTTGCATTGAGAAAACCCTTTTTTTCCTTAACCCACTTTCCATGGTGTTGCCCAAAACTCCGGGTCTTCTCACTCTAGGAGACTTCGTGACACACAGTAAAAGCACTGTGATTATCTGGTAATCAGTCAAAGTGCAAATAAGAAATCCATTTGGCTTCTAATGTATAAGATGTTTTAAATTCTTAAAATGTATTTTCCACAGAGTAGGTTTTCCTTTATTACTATAACAAATGCTTCCGTTAGGTTCTTGGGTGAATCTGAAACCAAAGAAAGAAAGAAAGAAATTTCAGGGAGAAAACAAAATGAAGGCACAAAGAAAGGTGATTAGGCAGAAAAAGAGGACACCTTGAATTTTTAGGATGTTGCTTCTTTCAAGTGAACTAAAGTAAAGAATGTTCAAGTCTAGAGAAGTAGTTCTCAAATGGTGATCAAAGCTTATGGACAGGCCACTGTATTTTTTTTTATCGATTCATTAAATTAATTTTGTCACAATTGAGGAGACAGACTGTTGGAGCAATGCCTGTCCAGGACTGGGTTCGTGGGCATGCAATCTAGTTGCAGGGAGCCCTTTGTCGAAAAGGGCCCTTCACTTGGTTTAATGACCAGGAGTTGCCATCTTGAAATTATTAGTAACTTTTGAACAAGGGCCCCTGTGTTTCCATTTTGCACTGGGCTCTTCCTGCACATTATGTAGTCATTCCTATGTCTGTCTGATGAGAATTTCATGAGTAGGAAATTCCATGGCCTTCTCATGTTGGTCTCTTGTAAGATGCAAAGGGGTGGCATGAGGTGAACTCATTGCCAAGGTCAGATCACGTTTGTTGAGGAACATAAGAGACCTTTGCAAGGTGAGGAACTGTTCCACTCAAACAATGACATGGTGTTCAAGGGCAATCAAGGGCATACTCCTATAGCTATTGATGCCATTTAATCCATTCAAATATGGTCCCAAAGACTCTTATTTTCAGAAGGATGCATGCACGAAGAATCACTGGTTTAGAGCATGAATGATGGTTCTAATAGAGTTGAAGGTTCTACTTTAGAGTTTTAGGACTTAAGGCATTTTTCTTCGTCATCTCTTAATTTTTTATAGCTTAGAAATTGAGTATTCTGAGGCCAGGAGTGAAGTCCATTTAAAGCTTTCAGGGTTAGGTAGGAACAGTCATACACCATACACATTTGCATTCAAAAGTTGGTTGGACCAGGGGCAGAATGTATGAGAAGTCTTCACACATTTTTTTATTCTTCCATATAAATAACAGATCCTTCCAAACCTTGGTTTCCTACAGTCCAGTGGTGTTTATCACATTTTGTTTCACTGTCTTCTTTTTTACCGACAGGAGGGAGAAAGCGACATTTCCAAAACTGAACTGGAATTGCCTTTCTTTTATCTGTACTGACCCTCCTCCTCCCCTATCCCACTGAACCTTAGGCCCTAGCCTCCACAGAAGACCAGGGGCCGTGTCATGTCCACCATCACATTCCCAAGACTTTTAGATAACAGAGGCTTAATATTATTTATTGAAGAAATGAATGAGCACACTTGGATCCAGGGGCAATTGTGATAGCATAGTTCATTCTTTAAGAAGATGGTTTACTCTTCTTTCCTGCAATCTCTAAATACCCCTCCCTCTCTCCTCCCCCACCATCTCTCTCTCTCTTTTAAAGGCATTTCTTGCAAAACGAATGGACGAGAGATCAAGATTGTGAAGTCTCTCAGAACATTTCAGACCTGGTGGAATTTTGAGGGAAGAAGCTGGAATATGTCAAAGCTGGTACGTTACCCTTCAGTAATATTAAAAAAACCATCAGGGTGATTAGAATGGGTGGAGATATGCAAAGTTAGAGTCGGCATTAGGAGGATGATCCCAGGGGCTGTGGACAAATGATTTTGGTGAATTGTGTTGGGCTAGTCACAGAGAACACCAAATCTGACAAGATGGCTCTTGTGGTTAGGTGTGTAATCTGAGGTCTGCAACTTACTCTTTTAGGAAATGAAACTTGACTCTACATTGTGCAGCAACTGTTGATTTCCTCGCTAGTGTGAAAGACATTGACATATTGGACTGAAGGAAATCCGAGGTTGCTTGATATTTCCCCAGGTATTAGATCAGATTATGTTCTGGTGTTTTAATCTGCTAATTTTCCTTCCCAAATGACTTTGGTTTTCTCCTCATTTTATTCCCCTCTTCTTCCTGTCCCCAAACAACCAATGTTCACCTTTTACATACAAATTATTACACCATTGTCAAACAACTTATTTCTTCTAAGGGGAAGTCTAGCTTTCTAAATGAAGTCATTGTTCCTGAATACACAGGGTATTAGATTGGTTCCTGAATGCATGGAATATAGCCTCCCCACCTTTCAAACTTATATTTTTGATATATCAGTTTAAAGAAAAGAGATAAACTAATAGGCATCTAAAACCATCAGAAAAAAAGTCTCTAGTCAATATTTAGGTCGGTTAGTCTTGCTACAAACTCCCAACAAACCAGTTTAATAAAACAACAGAAGCAATGATCAAGCAGGAACAGGGTTAAAATTTAGCCAAGAAACTTCACCCAGATGTACTAAGCTTCTCCCCAGAAGGTACCTGTTACCAGTTTTATTGTACCCCAGGCTGGGTTTTTGGAACATGTCTCAAGCATGACTACTTTCTCTCTGTAGGGTGGCATTAAGGAAGCTTCCTCTTTCCCTATGATTTATTCTTCTGAATCTCCTGAAATGGAAGACTTTGCTTAATTCTACTTATCTTTTCTCCTTCCTTCTAAGCTTTATTGTCACCCAGATGCAATTTCCCCAAGGTTTTCCTTAAGACTGTGGCCTGTTACCCTGGCTAGTCCACATTCTGGGGTGTCTGGTTGTTTAAATGAAACACTGAATTTCTACTCTCCACCCTCCTTAAAAAATGAGCATCACAAAAATTTAAATTTTAGACCACATTTTGAACCATCTTTTGTTTATCTACATTTCAAAGAATGATGAGAATTTTCGCTCAGGATGATTAATTTGGAAGTAACCCATATAATAGGGAGGTTTTAGAAAAAAACTATATAGGGAAAAAGAATGAAGTCCCAGGAAACTTTCTTGCAAATTTCTTTACCCTGAAGCTACTTTTAAAAAATAACAGTGTGAAGGAAATTCCCAGTTGCCATTAGCAAGCTGGGTATGTTTCTTCAGGTTTTTGTTTTTGTCTTTTTCTGAGAGAAAGAACTCTTTGAATCAATCCTACACATAAGAACAAAAGAGGTGATTTTCTTTATTCTTCCTTTTACTTTAGTAAGAATTTGAATTTTTTACCCTAAAGATTACCTCTTAAAGAACAATGAAAACATATGATTCATAATTAAAATACATCTGTGAATTAAACTGTTTTAAAAGTTAAATTGCTAGAGTCAACATTTGAAGTGTGTAGGCATATTTATACTCTGATGGGGAAAAATACACAGGGCATACTAGAAAAATTCATATAAAACCTATTTGTAGAGCATATGATCTAAGAACTGGTGTTGGCTATTTATACAGAATGGAGCTCCTGTAGGTATCATCTGGACTCAATTGGTGCCTTTTGTATTTAAAAGTGCTTATTTCATTGGGAATTTCTTGTAAGGAAGGGAGGAGAAAATGTAAGTCAGTGTACTGTTTGGGTTTTCTTGACCCAAATTTCTTAAAAAATTCAGCTTTTTCTAGTGTCTTCTTCTTCCGCCTCTAAAGACAGTCTTGAGAATTCTTAGTTGACTTATGTGCCACGCACATGGCTGTAGAGGATTCTCTTATTTCCTTTCCTGAAATGGATGCACACATCAGAACAGGTACATCCTCTGTTTTTAACCTGGCTGTAAGGGTGATTTATTTCTCTTATACATTCAGCCGTGTGGACTGTGCTCAGCTCACCCAGGGGAGTAGTGAACACAGTGTGTACCAGCCTCTGTTATCATGACTGGACTCCACACCATACTTTGGTGATGCCGGAGAATGTCCAGGATGTATTACAACATGCCTGATGGTTTTAAAATAGACTCTACAAAGGCCAAATCAAAAAAAGTGACGTGGGTCACAAATAAGTAGCACTAACAAGTTCTGTGTTTTGTTCCTTTATTTTCTATCTGCCAAAGAGTCTCCTCGTTGGTATTCTTGGAATTTCACATATCTAAATCCTGAAATGTTTTGATTTGCATTATTGCTCTTTACAGGACTTTCAAGTCTGAAGGTACTATTAAAACAGGGCTCACCATCAATAAAGAGTGATTGGTTATCATTTGGGATAGGGAATGGAGATGTGGCAGAGGATATGTCAGCAATGTGTTTAAAACAATGGTGCCTGGATTCCAATCATACTGGCCAAAATTCAGAGTAGCTTAAAACTAACTTGTGAGGGTATCTTCAAATTACTTGGTAAAGTCATCGTCAGGCAAAATGTAACCAAAGGGAAACCTGAAATCCATACTCTACCAACTAATGAAGATGATTTTTGGGCTAAGCATCAGGAACTGGGCTCATTTTCGAATACTCTCTTCTGTAGGTGTCTCATTGAAATGATACGATAATCCAGGCAGAGCTTCTTAGAGCATAGTTTCATGTTAACAAGCTAGGGTGGTTCAGGCATCCCTCCTGGGTGCAAGCCAGGGAGGTATAGCCATTTACTGGCTAATGTGGTCAATACAGGCAACTAAATTTGACACGCAGTGTCTCCACTTATTTTATATATATAAAAAATTTTCTTACGGTGTTATGTTTCCTGCATCACAAAGATGCAAGAACCAATTTTATTTTGTGAAAAGACGATTCTGAGAAGAAGACCAAGGTAAGACTCATAATACAGGGGCTGGAATCAGAGATGCCCTTTTAAATTTGGGTCACCTCTTTGGAAGTCTGCAAGTTCAACATATTGGAATTTGTAGATGGTGAAGCTTGTTTTAAAAAATACCCAATACTTAAAACACATACACACATAACAGGGCTGATATTCATGTGGTACATGTACATATCACCATACTGGCTCTTAAAATATTGATATACTTTTGTACTAGTGAATAAATAGTTACTGTCTTAAGTACCCTGACCAAACGCCCTTCACACCCCCATCAGAACTTCCAGACTCTCCTACGGACCAGTATCTATAGGGTCAACGGCTGGCCTAGCTGTCCTCTCCAACCTGCTCCAGCATCATGACACCAATTCTGATGGGCTGGGTAGCCTCATACAGGTCATTACATATTTTGAAGCCAACTCCTGATTTATCCGCACAAAGTAAGAAACAATTATTCACATCAGAGAATTCTTTCACCTCCCTAAGAGAGCATCAAACAATTCCTTTAAAGAACCTTTAGAAGATGGCTGCACTTAAATGCAGAACTGTTCAGGAAACCATCTGGATGAATTAGGCTAGACCCTTATTTTATTATCCATTCTGAGTACCACAGATATCAGATGCAGAATCCAAATAACTGCCTCACTGCTCCTCCTTCCTTTGGCTGTGGTAACCTAGCTTTATTTATGACTCAGTAAGAGAAACACTAAACTGCTCAGTATGGAAAAGTCAAGTTCAATCTCTAACTTCTCTCTGATGGATAGACACTGATCTGAATGGTCAAGAAGAGCTTCTGTTGGGGAAAAGGCTTCTTCCTCTCCTTTTCAAAGCTCTTCTGGGTGGTGTTTGTAAATACGACACAAAGGCAAACAGTACAGCTCGTAACACGCATGAGACATTTGAAAAAAAATGAACTTACTCTTGTGGTCTTGATTTTATTGCCTGTAGCACACATCCATCCGGAATTATCAGGGAGTGTCTTACACTCTTCTCCTTCTAGACAAGGTTCCATCTCACACCACCATTTCCCAATCACTATGGAGGCTGTGCAAAGACAGGAAACAAGTGTGTGTGCAATTCATCCAAACAACCTGGGCGCAAGGCTGAGTTCTTCTACAGATGTTAATGCTCTCTGAAACACATTAGGTCCTTTTTAACTTTCATGATTGGCTAAGACTACTCTACTAAGAAGAATGAGATTTTAACTTAAACATCTTAAAATGCAAATATAATTATGCCATCTGGTTTCATCAAGCTACATTTTGTCCACAATATCCTTGTATGATGAAAACATACAGAATGGGGACATTTACTTTTTGGAGGAAATTTTGTGTTAAGTTTGTAGATCAAAGACCTGGTGCTTTCTTTTCAGTGAAAGGGACAAAAGGGCTAACTGTTCTTCAGAATGACTAATTGAGCTCTTGTTTTCAGAAAGGCCCGTTTATTCACCCAGCTTTAGGGTTTATCTCCCACCCTACAGCCTTTGAGATATCAAAGGCTTACCAAAAAAGAAAAAATGAATTGACCAAAAGTATAAAAGAAAACCTGCAAAATTAAAACCAAGTCATAATAAATGAAACTATTTGATTACAGTCAAAAGTATATTTGATACGAGCTGTGGTTTCCTTTCAATAGGTTTAAGGTGATATGAGTGGAACTTTGAAAACTTGACCCTCTGATAAAATAGCCCTATTTTTCAGGGTGATATTGAGGCTGCCCACATTAGGAAGCTGGCAATGAATTTAGTGGATGGATTTATAGCACACTTTTTTGGATAATGAGATTTTAGAAAACTGGAGACTAGATTCGCTCAGTACAAATCAAGCAGCCCCACATCTTAACATCCTGAGTGAAAATTTTTTTCTGCACGAGCGTTGGTCATTTCTGAAGCTGCTCAAGGCATTTTTTTTTTTTTTTTTTTTACAAATCCACCTGGGCATTTTCCTGCAAAATCCTTAAAATGTCTGTGAGTGTTTCTTCTGTGATACTTTCCAAGTGGCTGTCTTGACACTGGACTGAAACTCTAGGTCTTTATCTAAAAGAAAATTGGTCGCTTCCCAACCCCTCACATTTCCACCCTGTCTCTATCCTGACGTTTAATTCTCACAACAACAAAGAACCCACATGACATTTCTTTATGTCACAGAAGATTAATCTTAAAACGAAATGGAGTCCACGCCACAGGGAAGCAGGAGCACATTAAAATCCTCTATCCACTCAGCATTCACTAGAGGGATTAGATTGCTACCTTAGAAGCAGAATGGTTGAAACGTCCGGACATCTACCTGCATTTAGGTTTCCCCCTTCTAGACTTTTCTTATTTCAGACTTCCCCTCCTTTAGAATAGTCTTCCTCAAATTTTCCTTTGAATAAAAATTACTCTGCAGGATTATATATGCAAAATCATTTCTACTCTATTATACAGTCAATTTGAGGATTTTTTTTCAAGGGTAACTTTGCCTGTTATGTGATGCACGCCTTATACGTGGACCAGACCAAATCGCCTAAGATGCAACTACATTGGATAGGGCAAGCAGAGGAAGGAAAATCTTGCACATAGTTCTATCCTTATGCAGGACAATGTGATAATTTTGGTAAAACACAGACTAATAACAGAAAACACGAATACTTCACAGAGTCCAAAATGATTATGAATGTTCTGGATGATTTTCTTTTTAACAACAGGTCTCAGCATCAGGGTATGGACTAGAAGAAGAAGCTAGTCAGGAGTTAAGAGGACTTATTTGTGTGAATTAATAGGTGACAATACTAAATAGAGAAGCATATATTTTGACAGCAAGAAAAACATATGTGGCCTTGAAGGGGAAAAAAAATAAACAGCAAAGCTTCCAGTAATGTCAGATACAAGTCAGTGTTTGGCAGTGTTTATTGAGAGCCTTCAAGCTGAGGCTCCCTGCCTGCTAGAGCTCAGTCACAAACAGGCCAATCACATTTGCCATGTGTGTCCCCTTAAAGCCCACCTAATATTTCAATACTGCTGCCCTGCATCTCGACCATCACGAATGGACACTCTCTGAGGGGAAACTGCCTTTCCCAGTGGTCTTTGATTTAGAATTTGTCCCTCTTTTTTCACAGGGGCACACAAATAATGAACAAGTACTGGTAAGGTCAGACATGAGCACCTTTGCCTCTTTCTAAAGGACCCTGTTCCATCTTCTTTTCGCTGCTGTGCCCTCTCACAGCTGCCTTACTTTGTTGCAAGCTAACAAAGCACTTTCTCCTCTTTCTCTCAAGCATTAATATCTCCTAAATGAAAATGTAGACAGTAGGAAAAAGAATACATCTCAAAACCCAAGTATGACTTTTAATTCAAGTTTATAGAGACCACTGGCTTGGAGGGGAAGAGAAAAAGCTTTCTAAGAATGAAAATGTCCCAGACTTGCCTACGGTCTCTAAAAACTGTTACAGTTGCCTTTCTAAATGGAGTTTGATGACTTGGCACTACTCTCTGGCTTATTAGAATCTAGTTCATTTTACCAGGGTTGCTTTTCTAAAGATGCTATTAGACCTATTTTGTTTCTGCTTTGTGCATTCCACAGTCATCTTAATATATATGATTTTAGGGCCTAGGTCAAACTATAGTCTCGCATCCTAGTTTTTTCATGAACTCGTATTTCCTGCAATATCTTTAAAAAAGTTCACAAAGAAAGGATCTAAAAATTGCCTCCTCTTCTCCCAATTCGGAAGCTACTGAAAACCTTCTGATTATTGGAAAAGGAGTGATCAATTAGATTTAATAAAATGAGCTAATATTAATGATATTTAGTTGTTTTTAAATATTTTTTTCTTAGAGATAATTATAATGATAAAACCATAAATAAAAATAATTCTAAAAGTCTGAATTATAGTGGTCAGTTCAATAATAAAACTGATAACTGACATTTCTGAATGCTTATGTGTCTCTGTGTTAGGTACTTTTAAATGTATTATCTCAGTCTTCAAAGCAACCCTATGAAGTAGATATTATTATGAACCCATTTTTTTTTAGATAAAAAAACTAAAGCCCATAACGGTTAAGTAACTTTCCCAAGCTTACACAGGTAGGAAGTTCAGAAATTAACGCAAGAATCCAGGCCTGCTTAACCACAAAATCTATGTTTTCCATCACGATAGTGCTAACTCATTCTAGTTCTGTATTCAAAATTCATAGGTCTCCAAAAAAACATGTATTGCCTGCTGAGTGGATAAATGAATTCTCTCCATTCTATTTTTAAATTTTTATTCTATTTTATTTATTTTATTATTTTTGGCTGCCTTGGTTCTTCGTTGCCGCGTGCAGGCTTTCTCTAGTTGTGCCGAGCCGGGGCTACTCTTCGTCGGTGCGCGTGCTTCTCATTGCAGTGGTTTCTCTTGTTGCGGACCACAGGCTCTAGGCCAGCGGGCTTCAGTAGCTGTGGCACGTGGGCTCTAGAGCACAGGCTCAGTAGTTGTGGCGCACGGGCTTAGTTGCTCCGCAGCATGTGGGATCCTCATGGACCAGGGCTCGAACCCATGTCCCCTGCGTTGGCAGGCGGACTCCCAACCACTGTGCCACCAGGGAATCCCTGCTCTATTATTATTGGAAATAAATTCATATCAACACAAACACTTGCATAAAACAAAAAAATTCAGCTTCTTGTAAAATTAACTTGAAAGGTAATTTGGGCAAAGGGACAGCTCGTTACACTTGTTTCTTCTTAGTCTCAGCTACACATTGCTTGGTTTCATTAGTTGTAGCGTTCTAACAGAAATTCTCACTAGCGAACACTTTCTGAATCCATGAGAAACTTATGAGGTAGATGCGTAACTGCTCTAAGAACTTTTATCACTTAGAAGAACTGAATTAATTAAATATCAGCTGCAAAACCTAATTCTGTCTTATCTGTGGTGATTATGAAAAAGGGTCTTAAAAGTCCCTTTTCACACTGGCATTCTGGGATTCTCTCTATGAATGTGCCGTGTTCAGAAAAATATCTGATCTTCAACTTTTTCAAGAATGTTCATCTTTCCTTGAGATATTCTTAAAATCACTAAGTCCACTTTAATCATGAGTCCTTTTTTTTAACATCTTTATTGGAGTATACTTGCTTCACAATGGTGTGTTAGTTTCTGTTTTATAACAAAGTGAATCAGTTATACATATACATATGTTCCCATATCTCTTCCCTCTTGCGTATCCCTCCCTCCCACCCTCCCTATCCCACCCCTACAGGCAGTCACAAAGCACCGAGCTGATATCCCTGTGCTATGCGGCTGCTTCCCACTAGCTATCTACCTTACATTTGGTAGTGTATATATATCCATGCCACTCTCACTTTGTCCCAGCTTACCCTTCCCCCTCCCCATATCCTCAAGTCCATTCTCTAGTAGGTCTGTGTCTTTATTCCCGTCTTGCCCCTAGGTTCTTCATGACCTTTTTTTTTTTTCTCCTTAGATTCCATATATATGTGTTAGCAAACGGTATTTGTTTTTCTCTTTCTGACTTACTTCATTCTGTATGACAGACTCTAGGTCCATCCATCTCACTACAAATAACTCACTTTTGTTTCTTTTTATGGCTGAATTATATTCCATTGTATATATGTGCCACTTCTTCTTTATCCGTTCACCTGTTGATGGACACTTAGGTTGCTTCCATGTCCTGGCTATTGTAAATAGAGCTGCAATGAACATTGTGGTACATGACTCTTTTTGAATTATGGTTTTCTCAGGGTATATGCCCAGTAGTGGGATTTCTGGGTCATATGGTAGTTCTATTTTTAGTTTTTTAAGGAACCTCCATACTGTTCTCCATAGTGGCTGATAAAAACCCTGCAGAAAGTAGGCATAGAGGGAACTTTACTCAACATAATAAAGGCCATATACGACAAACCCACAGCCAACATCGTCCTCAATGGTGAAAAACTGAAACCATTTCCACTAAGATCAGGAATAAGACAAGGTTGCTCACTCTTACCACTATTATTCAACATAGTTTTGGAAGTTTTAGCCACAGCAATCAGAGAAGAAAAAGAAATAAAAGGAATCCAAATCGGAAAAGAAGAAGTAATGCTGTCACTGTTTGCAGATGACATGATACTATACATAGAGAATCCTAAAGATGCTACCAGAAAACTACTAGAGCTTATCAATGAATTAGGTAAAGTAGCAGGATACAAAATTAATGCACAGAAATCTCTGGCATTCCTATACACTAATGATGAAAAATCTGAAAGTGAAATCAAGAAAACACTCCCATTTACCATTGCAACAAAAAGAATAAAATATCTAGGAAAAAACCTACCTAAGGAGACAAAAGACCTGTATGCAGAAAATTATAAGACACTGATGAAAGAAATTAAAGATGATACAAATAGATGGAGAGATATACCATGTTCTTGGATTGGAAGAATCAACATTGTGAAAATGACTCTACTACCCAAAGCAATCTATAGATTTAATGCAATCCCTATCAAACTACCATTGGCATTTTTTACAGAACTAGAACAAAAAATTTCACAATTTGTATGGAAACACAAAAGACCTCGAATAGCCAAAGCAATCTTGAGAACGAAAAACAGAGCTGGAGGAATCAGGCTCCCTGACTTCAGACTATACTACAAAACTACAGTAATCAAGACAGTATGGTACTGTCACAAAAACAGAAATACAGATCAATGGAACAGGATAGAAAGCCCAGAGATAAACCCATGCACATATGGTCCCCTTATCTTTGATAAAGGAGGCAAGAATATACAGTGGAGAAAAGACAGCCTTTTCAATAAGTGGTGCTGGGAAAACTGGACAGCTACATGTAAAGGTATGAGATTAGATCACTCCCCAACATCATACACAAAAATAAGCTCAAAATGGATTAAAGACCTAAATGTAAGGCCAGATACTATCAAATTCTTAGAGGAAAACATAGGCAGAACACTCTATGACATAAATCACAGCAAGATCCTTTTTGACCCACCTCCTAGAGAAATGGAAATAAAAACAAAAATAAACAAATGGGACCTAATGAAACTTCAAAACTTTTGCACAGCAAAGGAAACCATAAAGAAGACCAAAAGACAACCCTCAGAATGGGAGAAAATATTTGCAAATGAAGCAACTGACAAAGGATTAATCTCCAAAATTTACAAGCAGCTCATGCAGCTCAATATCAAAAAAAACAAACAACCCAATCCCAAAATGGCCAGAAGACCTAAATAGACATTTCTCCAAAGAAGATATACAGATTGGCAACAAACACATGAAAGAATGCTGAACGTCATTAATCATTAGAGAAATGCAAATCAAAACTACAATGGTATCATCTCACACTGATCGGAATGGCCATCATTAAAAAAATCTAGCAACAGTAAATGCTGGAGAGGGTGTGGAGAAAAGGCAACGCTCTTGCACTGTTGGTGGGAATGTAAATTAATCATGAGTCTTGATTTCACCCTTATAGCAGGTCATACTGCTGTCATGCAGAAGACAGACTGTAGAAGGAGAGTCAATCCATCTTTCAGTGATACATCATAAATGGAGCAGAAATCTTATTTTTTTTTTTTCTCCCCCCTTTGGTTGTTGCCGTTCAGTTTGAGCAATTTTCCCATGGAAATAGAAAAAGATAGAATAAGCAATGGCTTAATAAACATAGAAATAAACATCATATTATCTAAGAACTGTGGTCCCCTTTTTATCATTTCAGCAGATAACACTTGAGTTGCAGTTCAGCAAATGTTTATTGGGTACTTTGCACAGTCAAAGCACTACCTGATTTGCTGAGAGCGATAAAATAATGAACATGACATAGTCCCTGCCCTCAGAACCTACAACTTAGTTCAGGGTTTCTCAATATAGGCACTATTGGCATTTTGGCATGAATTACGGTAAAGAGATAAAATGAACAAAAAGTGCTCCTCCAATAGTAAATACATTAATATACTAGAAGAGCAAATTCACAGTGGGGAGTAGGAAGAGAGGAACTCTTAATAAGATTGTAGAAGTTTCTGAAAGCAAGATGCCTGGGCTTAAAATTGTTTTTTCATTAAATTTTTTTTTAAGGAAAGTTAGGTCATTGAAGATTCTACATTCTGTGAGCAAAGGGAGGACGTGTTATAGGGATAGTTGGGGAAGATGAATTTGGCAGTGGTGTGCAAGATGCAAGAAGGAAGAAGCAAGCACCTGAAATGCCAGATAAGCCCTACTGCATTCAAACAGAGAACTGATAGGTCTTGATTTTTGGAAGCCTTTTCTAGAATTGTGAAGCAGGGCAGAGCTGAACGTGATGTTAGGAACAACTGAGGAAACACTGTTGCCAGTATCTCAACCATATTAACTGTAACCCGAACCACACTGGACTCTAATTATTAGCTTATTAGCTCAGGTGCCTGCCTACTCACTAGGTGGTGAACTTCTTGAGGGCACAGATCACATTGCATTCATCTTTGAATAGCATAGAGTAGCTCGAGACAGGTTTGCCAATTTTAAATGAATGAATGCAAAATGAAAGAAAAAGAGAAAGAAAACAAAGTAGTGCCTATATCAAAGGATTGTGAGGGTCCCATGAGAAAATCCATCCCAAGCACTTAGCAGAGTGTCTGGTATTCAGCAAATGTTTAATAAATATTAGCTATTACTATCATCATCAGCATCATCATTTTTATTACTCAAAAGAATGAAATAATTCCCAAAGAGAAAAGGCAATTCTTCACAAAGTTAGTGAGTACACCATTGTTTTTCGATATTATGCCAAACTCTCAGCTTGCTTCTATGACTTATGAGAGTTTGAGCATAAATTGAATGACTGAACATATGACTGCATTCATGTTCCCAGAAGTAGGTTATAAGTACATCAATCAAGACAAATTTCCAGGCTCATTTTTGTGCAACCTGTCATGCAGTTTAAAGCAATGGCTGGAACTCCATTAGAGGAATGGGACCGCGCTCCAGCTTCCCTTTTGGCACAGGCTGTTGGAACAGCTGTTCCGATTCTCTTCTTCACAAGACCTGCAGCGACTCCCTGTGTGTGACTGTCTTTATCAAAGCAAACAGAAAATTAAAGGCATTGAATAACATTGCCTATAGACATTCCAAACTCCCTCTTTCCTGTGAGCTCACATGTAAGGATTGGATCCAGTTTGGAGGGATTAGGGAATGGTTAAGTCTCTAAGCTCTTGGGTATGTAATAGAGGGACCCAGGTTTGAACCTTAACTCCATCACTTACTGGTAGAATGGCTTCAGAAAGTTCTTTGGTTCAAGTCTCAGGTTCCTGAGTTATAAATGGAGTTAATAAAAATCACAACTGGTTATTGTGAATTTTAGATGAAATAAGATACTTAGCAGAATACCTAATAAACGTTATACTCAACACATGGAAATTACTACTGTTATTTATCCATATGTCCACTATCTATCTATGTATGCATTCATGCAATTACCTTTATAGAGAGTGAGTACCTTTTTTTTTTCTTAAATGGAAGTTTATCCTAGTTCTGGGATGCACATATTTGCTTTTTACTGATTAGACTGTACTTCTTGGTAGGATCTATAATATATTTTGGAGACATACATAGAATTAATAGCTGATGATAGGATTCATTAGCACTGCTTCTCTTCTACAAATTCTATTCTAGTGCTTTTCAAACTGAGGCAATTTATCTTGGTGAGGCTGGAAGTGAGGATATGGATTGTGAAACGGGCAGTACTTAAAGACAGAAGATAAGAGTGGTACAATTTCCTTGAGTGATAGTTTTCCTTGAAGGTATCTGAAGACAAAAGTTATATTTTATTCATTCAAAAGCTATTCATTAACTACTGTGCTGGACATAAAAGAGACACAGTTCCTACCCTAAAGTGGCATACAATCTCTTGTGGGAAACACTATATGTAATGATGGGATAATGAGGGGGTAATTTAACCACCAAGTAATCAACCAAAGTGTTTTCATATTAAAGCAAATAAGAATATTTACTATGAGGTAAAAGGCTAACTTCACATGAATTTTAAGATAAAACACAAAACAAAGAAATCTTTTACTTTTCATGGGCAGTCTTATCAGAATGCAGGGATACACTTCCTACTGCTTTGAAAAAAAGCTGTCTGCTTGGTGAGAAAGAATGTTCAGATTTTTTGCCAACTTAAGGGAACACTCCTAATCCCTGCCAACAATAACATTCTTCTTCGTGGTCTGGACACCAGGGCTGGCGTTTCTGGATTATTTTGCACTTTCAATACATGATAACTCTATTCATGCATCTACTTATACTTCAAACACTGGATGTTGGTCTTGCTTTCCCTAAATTGATGGTTTTATTTTAGAATTAAATTCAGCTATATTTTTTTGTGTTTGTGTAGGTACGTAATTTAAAATATACAGTTAAGAAGGAACACAAAGAACCATGGTTATTAGACAGATTTCCTAATGTACATCCCTTGTATTCTCAAATTTAACATTCTGTGTTAAAGACGAACCCTGAAGTTTACAGTAGATAGTAAGTGTAATTTTGTTAGGACAAAAATATTTTGATGTTCTTATTTTTGCCTACCATAGAAAACTTTACATTTTTCCTCCCCAATTTTAAAAGTAATATATATTCTTTTCTAAAATTCAAAGCGTATGGATAATTAGAACAAGGAAAATAAACACAATTGCATTAGGCAGAGGTAAATTGCTACATTTGGGTATGTTTTTCCTAGACTTTCTCTATGATTATTCCTTACATAGTATCCAGAGTGATCTTTTAAAATGCAAACGATTTCCTATCATTCATCTCTTAAAACCCTCCAACGTTTCCATCACTTAGAATAAACTCTTTACAATCGGCCTACAGACACCCACATTACTTGGTCCCGCCTGTTTCTTCAACCATGTCTTCCACCATCCCCACTTCCACCCCCCTCCCCTCATTTTGTTCCAATCTCTCTGGCCCTCTAGCTCTTCTGCAAACCTGGAAACCTCTTTTATGATTTGGCTAACCCTCTGTCTGGGCTGTGTTCGCCCAGAATTGACATTAACCAGGCCTCAATTCAATTGTTTGTTCTCTGAGTGGTCTTATCTAAACTAATTCACACCTGCTTACCCTGCCACTTTCCCCTCACGTTCGGCTTTTCTTTTCTTTTTTTTTTGTTCATGTTAGATGTTGCCATTTCTTTCCTTTTTTTTTTTTTACATCTTTATTGGAGTATAATTGCTTTACAATGGTGTGTTAGTTTCTGCTTTATAACAAAGTGAATCAGTTATACATATACATATGTTCCCATATCTCTTCCCTCTTGCGTCTCCCTCCCTCCCACCCTCCCTATCCCACCCCTCCAGGCGGTCACAAAGCACCGAGCTGATCTCCCTGTGCTCAGCACATACTATTACCAAATTCACAGAACATATTTTGTTGGCCTGGATATTTGCCTTTTCCTCCCACTTGATGGTAAGCTCCATGAAAGTTTGGACTTTATATTTCCAAACGGCTAGAACAGTGCCGCATATAGTAGATGATCACTATATATATTTAAAATGGTTGTATAAATGTATATACATAAAAAATGTAAATTTTTTTGAAAAAAGTAAGATCACACCACATAGTTTTCTACCCTTCTTTAAAACCTAAACACTGAATCATAAACATTTTTCCATGTCTATTAATAAATGAAATGCATCATTATTTTAATGCCTGCATAATATTCCATAGGAAGGCTGCATCTTAATTAATTTAACTAATCCCCTACTGTTGGAAATTTAGGTTGTCTTTCTTTGGGGTTGGTTGGCTGATTGCTATTAGAAAGGATGCTTACATGAACAACCTTGCACACATATCTTTGCAAATGTATTTATTTCCCCAGAATGAATTCCAAGGAGTGGAATTTCTGAGTCAAAGGGTAAAAAATGTTTGGTACTTCTGATATATATCATCAATATGTCCTCCAGAAAATTTGTACAAACTGGTATTTCCCATCCAATGTACCCATTTCTCTGTACAGCGTCACCAACATTGTTAGCATTCTTAATGAGTTCAGTGAAATATGGATTTTGTTTGTTTTTTGGCGGGTACAGAAACATGTGGCTTAACTGGAGAACCCTAACTGTCAGCTTTCATGTTCCAACTTGACTTTCAAAAGAGTGACCTACTATAGCAATAGGGCGTCAATTTCTTTGTGAATAATTCCTCCTCAAAGAATCCAACTGAGAGGGTTGTCACAGAATAAAGAGAGCATAGGGAGGTCAGGCATAGGGAAGGCTCTAAGCCAAAAGCAAAACCAAAAACACTACATTGGAGTCCTTAGGGAGCACCGGTATTTCCTGGAGGTCCCCAGTGGATGGAATGTGCCTACTGCACACGGATCTTGGGTTCAGCCAACTCAGTGTGGAGAATCTTGCTGTTTCAGAATAGAATGTGCATTTATGTCTGTCCTTCTGGAATTCTGTGTCCCTCTGCATATACTTCTATTTGATCCAGTTACATTCATGGCAACAAAATGGGGAAGGGGTTAACCTAGATGTGGGTGTAGAGAAGAACTCCAAAATGGTTCTACATTTTAAATCAAAAGGAATATCAGATTTTAAAATGATATTTACAAGCAACTTTCAAGCCACTTGTACATCTATGTACCTTTTGGGTGCTAGCTCTCTGTGTTCTTACCATGTGATAAATGGCTCCTGGGAGGAATATATTTGTATACCAGCATTTTCTCAGTTTGAAAAAGTACTTTATTAGGTTATTATTAGGTTCTATAATATAGTTTTTTTTCTAGAATGGCTATAGATTTACCAGAATCAAATAATGTTAGTTAAGTACCCTTTTTTCTTTTCACAGGTAAGGTAATCACTTTTATAGTGATTGATACATTAAAATATCACTTTGGTTGATTCCATTTTGCAAGAAATCCCCAATATTAAATTATTCCCAGAAAATTCTTGGCATCAAGTTCCTTTGCAAAAGCAGTGCTCGCAATCTTGGCAGTAATGGGAAAGTTGTACACTGATTGGAAGGTCTTTCATTTTAATTTCGTTCCCACTAGAGAAGACTGATATAAATAAAATTTAAATAGAAAACACATTTCAGATGCCAGCGCTGAAAAAGACTTTGTCAGCCTAATGAAAAGTTATCAATTTTCTCGATTTTATTCCATAAATTGTGAGTCATTTTCTAAATGGATTAGACTAAAGGAAAGTTCAAACTCCCAGTGAGATGCTCTTGGTGCTGATGGAGACTTCAGACAAGGGAGATAGAACAGGGCACACAAAACCTCTCAGGCCTCTTCAGATCTATACAAATTGATGGCAAGTTAGGACAGAGGTATCTCTAACCCTGAACTCACCTATTGCCTTAGAAGCCAAATCCTGGGGAATTGAACGGGAAACATTGTTTCTCTTATTTTTTTAGGATGACATGCATGGCTGATTGAATTATAACTGAGAACATGGAAATTTTGGGAGGAGTGAAGCCTAGAGGAAGAGGCTGTGTCACTCAGTGCTTTATATGCCTGTCTCATAGATCCTTGATAGAATAAGACAAAAACACGCTACGATGCTATGATATTCACACAGTCTCTGAGGAAGACTTTGATGCCTTCTGATTTATTATAGTTAATTTAACTTCAGAAAACATAACCCAACTTTCATGTGAGGATGAAAGGTGTAAACCTTGATCACAGAGCACTCTTGAATCTAGTTTTATTTGTGTGTACATGTTTGAAAGGGCAAGATAATTTGATAATTGCTTATTTTTGTAATTTGGCAAGAACCGCCCAATATCTTTTTGGCACATGCCTTCACTCACCAATCCCTTGAGAAATGGAAAATAACAATCGGTGCTTTATTTTCTCTTACACAATGCCATACAACTAGCATGGTTCTTCTGGTGGAATTGTTGGGATGGTTTGGAAAAGCTCAGCTTTATTTATCAGAAAATATCTAGAGACTATATGCTCTATGCTTAGCATCACTTAACATAGGCAGTCTGAGTGACGTAAAAGCATGCCAAAGCTTTCACGTGAGTTTTAAAGTAGATGAGCAAATGAGAGATGACATAAGGTCCCTATTTGTTAGACACTTCATTTCTAAAATATCAAACAACTTTATTATTTTATTTATTTTTATTATTTTTATTATTTTATTATCTTCATTACTGTGCGCAGGCTTTTCTCTAGTTGCAGTGAGCAGGGGCTACTCTTCGTTGTGGTGCACAGGCTTCTCATTGCGGTGGCTTCTCTTTTTGCGGAGCACAGGCTCTAGGCGTGCGGGCTTCAGTAGTTGTGGCATGTAGGCTCAGTAGTTGTGGCGCATGGGCTTAGTTGCTCCACGGCATGTGGGATCTTCCCAGACCAGGGCTCGAACCCGTGTCCCCTGCATTGGCAGGCAGATTCTTAACCACTGCGTCACCAGGGAAGTCCCCAAAACAACTTTATTTAAACAACCAGAATGAACTTTTAGAAACTGCCAACATGGGAAAATTCACAATATTGGCACTTTGCAACTTATCATGTTCATGTCGATGATGGTACTAGGAAAGCGAGAAAATCAAAGAAAGCCAGGAATATAAACGTGGCAATGTTTGTGATGAATCCAGCTGCAAAAAGTTCAGAATGATAGCTCTGCTGCCTCAAGCCACATCTCCCCTACTCCTCTCGCTAAATTGAAGAACTCGAAGTTTAGCTAAATTGGAAGCAGGATGTAATGCATTCCCAAAGTTCAACAGCAAAACCTAGAAACCAGAACAGTAAGTCCCAGTCTGAGAGCTAAGGATCTCTGAAGGAGGAGGGGAAGACTGTGGTTTCCAGGGTGGTCTGAAAAGCTTTCCTGACTAGCAGTAGTGATTTAGTAATTCTGATTCATTTTTATTGTTTGTATTTACCTTCTCTTTATGTCAGGTGATACTATTCATTTTCTGATTGTAGAAACGGCTGCACATTCTTCTTCTCCCTCTGTGTCCACCCCTTTGAAATGTGACTTTACCTCTCCTCCCATCAGGAAGTGGAGTCTATTTCCCCAGTCCTGCTATCTGGGTTTGGCCATGTGCTTCATTTGGCTAATAAGAAGTTAGCAAACACGACACAAGAAGAAGCTTGAAAGCTTGAAGCTTGAAAGCTTGCTTGGGGCTCGCTGCGCTTTGGAACCCTGAGCTGACCACAATGAAACGTCATGTAGAGCAGAGAGTAGTTTTATCCAATCTGATGCCCTCCTGGACTAATTAGCCTGTCAACCATCAGACATGTAGCTGAGCCCATCCTATACTCCAGCTCTACAAAGTTCACTGCTAGCCTGTTCCTTAATCCCACCACTTCCTGTCTTGAATATTTATACAACAGCTGCAACTTCAGTGGCTATCATGAAGGAAAGTTCAGGAAAACTGCTGCAATGCTGGCACTTATGTCATTAAATCGATGTCAACAACCCAAACCTCTGGACTTCTTGTTATCCAAGAAAAATCAATTCCTATTACTCAAGCTATTACAGTTGGTCATTCTATTACTTACCACGTAACACAACCCTAAGTAAAACTGAAGGTATTCGATAAATATTTGTGGACTAACTGAATGAATGAATCCATATATTTGTACCAAGGCCATATCACTGCCATTTCTATCCACTTAGTACTAAATATCCACAATGGTCAAAGGCTGATTTTTTTTGGCATTCGAATTCAGAAATTCAATTGACCTATAGACAATCCTGAGAGCGGCTTTCTGTCCTCATTATGTGTGTCTCCAATTTGCGCGCACAATCAGACCTTCCTTCACAACTCAACAGATGCAGAAGATACAGAACTGGCATAGCTGTATGTAAATTAGGCATTTTCCCAGAGACTTTCAGTGTCAGTGGTAATGTTGAATTTTCTTAATTACAATCCAGATATGCTCGCAATGGAGTAATACTAACTGTTATGGTCTAGAGAAGCTAAATTCAATTTTACTAAACTATTATGATTCATTTGGATGTACTATTTGGGCAACAGGAGGAGCACATATAGAAATTGCTCTCGTGGTGAAGTATTTTCTGAGGCTTGCTGGAGCAAAGAAAGAAATTGGGAGAAGATTGAAAATCAGCCATCAGAAGAGAAAGAGAAAGAGAGCAACTAAAGCAAAGGCTTCTAACATTTATTTATTATTGATTTAAAATCATTTCTGTTCTACCCACAGTAGGCTGAAATGTATCTCTACCTGAGTCCAAGCCACGGGGACAGAGTCGGAAAATTCTTTGAATTGATGTGATTTGGGGAGAAGGCAGGTCTGAAGAAATTCTTTTTTCTTATGTTCTGAGTTTTTAAGTTGGCTCTAGCTCAAGTACCAAGCTCAAAAACCATTTTCATTCCAATTTCTGAGATGACAACTTTTCTCAAAGAAAAAACAATCACTGGCACAACATGGCTTAACACGAAATTTTGAGTAAAGGTGTACTGCCTTTGTGTTATAGCATTTTGTTGGGTCATAAGAGCCCCTTTCTATAAGAAGGATTATATCAAAATTACCTCCTTTCAATTATGAATCTTATTATGCAGTCTTTCTTGACTAATGTCCCCCCTCAATTCAGACAGGTAAAGCACAGACAGTATGTAAATCCACAAAACACATGCATCCCAAGATCATTTCTGAAATGCATCAGGCTATGTAGTGCAGTTGATACAAAACTATGAGGCAATCATCAGGAATCTTCTAATTGGCCCTGTTCTATTGTGTAGTATAGAACAAGAAGCTCAACATCTTGAAACATATAGACACATGTATCAGCTCATTATTTGGGAGCTGAGAAGAATTAATGACATTTTAGAGAGAAGGAAATTGAACCAAAGGGAGGTTACATAACTTGCCCGTGCTCACACAGCTAGTAAGAGGCAGAACTGTGAATCGGCCAAAGCAACTTTCTCCAGAGCTGGTTAAAGGTTTGGGAAAGTAATGTATAAGATAAATGTGGAAGGATGAAGAGTAATTTGCAAAGTAATCAAAGTAGAGATGGGTAATTTCAGTGGCGATAAAGCTGCGCACATCCCAGAAGTGTGAGCTAGAATGCTGTACTCTGGGAACTACTGGTGATTCAGGATGTCTGGAGCAAAAAATGCATGTGTGTTTGTGAGGGAGCGAGGGAAGGTGAGGCTGGGTGCGTTTTAGGTACTGAGGAATTTGATCAAGGTCTTCTTAAGTAAGTCGGCTTTACAAAAATGCTAACACTGTGGCAAATCAAAGATGCCGCGAGGATAATGGAAAGGATCACTTTTGATCCGGAGCAAGCTCTCTCTCATCTTAGGTGATACTGTTTCTCTGTCAGATGAATTTCTTCTCCTGGGCCATGATTCCTCATTGGGAAAGGGCAGTTTAGTAGACGGCACTGGGAATGAATTAATTCATTTGGCAGAAGCAAGCAGTCTGTCCTCACCAAATATTTCCTTCAGTTCAGATCTCCATCAGGGGTAGCCTGGAGAATGTCTGCTCAGCATCAGTATCACTCCTCTGATTGGAGGTCACGTGACTGCAGGCTTCCACATCTTTCCCTGCACCAAGGCTGTAAAACCAACTAGGGACCCTCGGTTTATAGACAAGGAACCAGGGCAAAAGAAACTGCAGGAGGCCATGACCCACGTAAAGAACTCTACTTGAGTTTTAAGCCATAGGGTACCACTTTTAGGAATTCCCTCTTTTACTGAAATGAATTTACATAAAAAGGGAACTTTGTTTCCTTGCTCTAAGTGGTAAACTGGTATCATTTGTTCTAAGGGCAAATATACAAGTATACCACCCCCCTATGCATACCCCAGTTTACTGCATCTAGTTGGATACTGCTGTCCTCCTAAACTGATGTCTTCAGTCTATTTTTAAGAAATTGGCAATTAGTAAATTTTAGAGAGGTGTTAGAGACACAACAGTACCAAACTCTTCTCATTCAAGATATCATAGACAGATAAAAACTGAAAAAGAAGTCCTAATTACTCTGTATTCATTGTTACTTAGTGCCATGTCTGTTAATACCTAAAATGACCTCATTTATCACCAGTGGTATGATCGCTGCACACTGAACACAATGAAACAATCTCTCTCTGCCTCTCAGTCTCTCCATCTCTTTTATTGATTCTTCTAGTAGCAGGAGTGAGAAAGAGCTAATGCTGTCCTTAGATGCCTTACAATATCCTGATTGCCTTCAATCCAAGACCACTTTTATTTAGATCACATTCAAGAACTAGACACATTAATGAGAGAGATGAATAAACGAAACTGTAAACTGTGAAAGAGCTGCAACATTAGTAGCTTAAGTTTTTCAGCTGGCATTCACATTAAAAAATGTATCAACCGAGCCTAACATTTCTTGAAGGACAGCTCCATTTCAGTCCTGTCTCCATGATGAAAAGCGCCAGACTGGGAAGTCATCGGTCTGGTATTTTAAGACACATTTAATGGCTGAATTTGGAAGACAGCTTCCAGTACCTGAATGTCCAGGAAAAATATTAATCAATCAAATTTTATTAGTGATGACCAGTAACAGAAAAAAGCTAAATTCAGCGCTAAAATTTCATTATTACAGTGGGTTGAGTGACCTCCAATATTCCTTAAAAGACTGACGGTCTTGGATTCTGAGAGAAATGAATTTTGAAGATGAAATAGGAAATAGTATGTCACTGCAAAGAGGCATAGAGGCACTCTCTCCCGTGCACAGAGACCAACCTGTATCTGCTTTTATTGATCAAACTGAACAATGTGAATTGGATTTCGGGAAGAAATGGCCAACGTAGCCTGTAAACAATGCTTGGTTTCTACACATTTGAAACTCCCTAGGCTACTGTATTCTCTGCCACTTTCAAAGCGGGTGCTAATTTCAAAAGAAGCTCACATCTACAGCTGCAGAGGTTTCATCGGGAAAGAAAGAGAGGGGGATAACATTTGTTGAGCAAATCTTAAATACCTTATACAGAGTATTTCTATCTCAGCTAATGCTCTCAGCAACCCTGGCAAGGCTATTATTACCCACATTTTACAGATAAGGAAAGTAAGGTTCAGATTTTAAGTAATTAGCAAAAACGAATGGATAGCACAAGTTTGGGTATAAACTCAGGCTTTTATGAGACCTAACGTGTTATGTATTTTTTTAATCCAGAATGTCTGTTGGAAGCACAGGTTTGGTGATGCCAACATCAATTTGTAACATAGCTGTTGTTTCTACATACCTAGCATTTATTTCCTTGTCTACTGGCAAAAATACCCTAATTTTCCTTTGGGGAACTACTCTGCTCACAATGTTAGTCTGATGTTTCAGATGGAGCTGACCCCACCCCTTGGAAACAGAGATGCACATGACCAGGCTTGTCCAATCAGATCACTCCATCTCTGTGTAGGTCAAAGACTGTTGCAAAAAAATTAGCTACTCTTCTCTTTGAGAAGTAAAGTATCATTTCCCTCCTGCTGAACCTGGGATGGCCCTAGTAACTTGCTTGACCAACCGAATGCAGCAGAAGTGATATTTGGTAGGTCACAAAAAGCCACGTAGCTTCTACCCATGCTTCTTGGAATGCTCTCTCTGGGAGTCCTGAGCTATCTTGTTAGAAGTTCGACTACACTGAGCCTACCATGCTGGAAGAGGCATAGACACCATGTTGATAATCCCAGCTGAACCCATCCTTCCAGCCACCCACTTTATGCCAAGGTAAATGAGTAATTTTGGACCAGACCAGTCCAGTCTAGTCACCAGCTAAACACCATGCAGTGACCTCTGCCAATGTCATGTGAAACAGAAGAAGCAACCTGCTGACACATCCAAATTACTGACTGATAAAATCATAAGATGTAATAAAACATTATTGTTTTAAGCCACTAAGTTTTGGGGTTATGATGCAGCATTAAAGACGGGAACAATATCTTTGGCCAGAAGGATTGGTTTGGAGATGGGCTGTGATCTGGGTCAACCAATGACATTCATCTAGGAGTTTTGCTAATTCTACTGGGAAAAAGATAACTCTGTTTTCACTGTTAGGTGGTGATCTGGTAAGATACAAAACTGGGGCTACTGGTAGCATTTTTTTTTTTTTTTTTTTTGCGGTACGCGGGCCTCTCACTGCTGTGGCCTCTCCCGTTGTGGAGCACAGGCTCCGGATGCGCAGGCTCAGCGGCCATGGCTCATGGGCCCAGCCACTCCGCGGCATGTGGGATCTTCCCGGACCGGGACACGAACCCATGTCCCCTGCATCGGCAGGCGGACTCTCAACCACTGTGCAACCAGGGAAGCCGAGTAGCATTTTTATTACTACTGGAGCACAGCTTATTTGAGACTGAAGCCAACAGGGAAGAAACAGTAGAAAGATGGAGAGAGAGGGAGTGAAGTCTGAAGACAGTCATAACCTTGGCCTTTTATTTCAGAGGAAAATAAACTTTTTATTTAAATCAACTGAATTTTGTTTCTTTCCACTGAAGAAGTTTCCACCAAGAAAAGCTGTATTAATGGGATAAGCTGAAATGATAAAGAAAGACTGCAAATGAGGAAATGAAGGACCTCTTTGTATATATATTTGTATACATGTTCATATTCAAAATTAATATCAAGGCACAGTTTCAAAGGTGGAGGCATACTAAAAAAAAAAAAGCAGGGCTTCCCTGGTGGCACAGTGGTTGAGTCCACCTGCTGACGGAGGGGACGCAGGTTCGTGCCCTGCTCCGGGAGGATCCCACATGCCGTGGAGCGGCTGGGCCCGTGAGCCATGGCTGCTGAGCCTGAGCGTCCGGAACCTGTGCTCCACAATGGGAGAGGCCACAACAGTGAGAGGCCCGCGTACTGCAAAAAAAAAAAAAAAGGCAAACTTAAGGACATATCTAAAAATAATTTGCCACGCCTATATAGGAGGGCTTTCACTTCAGAGGCCTTCTGATCTTTTCAATTGTACTTCTACACAGAAAAGTACAGATACATAGTTTGGTCAAAAGTTATTTGGGGACACAAAAATAAACTCAAAATGGATTAACCATCTAAGTGTAAGACCTAACACTATAAAACTCTTAGAGGAAAACATAAGAAAAACATTCTTTGACATAAGTCACAGCAAGATCTGTTTTGACCCACCTCCTAGAGTAATGAAAATAAAAGCAAAAATAAACAAATGGGACCTAATTAAACTTAAAAGCTTTTGTGCAGCAAAGGAAACCAAAAGCAAGACAAAATGACAACCCTCAGAATGGGAGAAAATGTTTGCAAACAAAGAAACTGACAAAGGATTAATCTCCAAAATATACAAACAGCTCAGACAGCTCAATATCAAAACAAACAAACAACCCAATCGAAAAATGGGTGGAAGACCTAAATAGACATTTCTCCAAAGAAGATATACAGATTGCCAAGAGGCACATGAAAAGATGCTCAAGATCACTAATTATTAGAGAAATACAAATCAAAACTACAATGAGGTGTCACCTCACACCGGTCAGAATGGCCATCATCAAAAAAATCTACAAACAATAAACGCTGGAGAGGGTGTGGAGAAAAGGGAACCCTCTTGCACTGTTGGTGGGAATGTAAATTGATAGTCACTATGGACGACAGTATGGACGTTCATTAAAAAACTGAAAATAGAACTACCGTATGATCCAGCAATTCCACTCCTGGGCATAAACCAGGAGAAAACCCTATTCTAAAGGATCCATGCACCCCAATGTTCATTGCAGCACTATTTACAATAGCCAGGACATGGAAGCAACCTAAATGTCCATTGACAGAAGAATGGATAAAGAAGATGTGGCACTTATATACAATGGAATATTACTCAGCCATAAAAAGGAATAAAATTGGATCATCTGTAGAGATGTGAATGGACTGGAGTCTGTCATACAGAGTGAAGTAAGTCAGAAAGAGAAAAATATTGTATATTAAATGCATATATGTGGAATCCAGAAAAATGGTACAGATGAACCTATTTGCAGGGCAGGAATAGAGACACAGATGTACAGAATGGACGGGTGGACACAGGGTGGGAGGGGAGGGTGGGATGAATTGGGAGATTAGGATTGACATATATACACTACCATGTGTAAAACAGATACCTAGTGGGAACCTGCTCTATAGCACAGGGAGCTCAGCTTGGTGCTCTGTAATGACCTAGATGGATGGGATGGGTGTGGGGTGTGGGAGGGAGTTCCAAGAGGGAGGGGATATATGTATATATATAGCTGACTCACTTCATTGTACAGCAGAAACTAACACAACATTGTAAAGCAATTATACTCCAAAAAAAATAGTTATTGGGGAAAAAAATAAACAAGCACAATAGTATGATGGTTAATACCGTTAGCTTATGTCTCAGTGGGCAAGTTAGTTTGATGACCTGAGATATATTTTCCTGACCTGTAAAATGGGAATAATACCTGTCCTGCTTTCTTCAGAGAGTTTTTAATTAAATGATTTAGTGCTTTTGGAGGCAACTGGAAACAGACAAGTAAAGCTCTGTTTAGAGCTCACAGTTTGGGGGAACTTATTTGGCTACACCATTCTTTATGAAACAGGAAGTGATGTGTGTCAGCAGGAAAGACAGGTCTGACTCTTGGAGTTGATGCTAGAAATATCCCGTGCCATTACTGTTAAATATGGTAGCCACTGGCCACATGTGACTGTTTAGATGTAAATCAATTAAAATTTAATCTCTCAGTTGCACTAGGCACATTTCAAGGGCTTAAGAGCCGTACATGGCTTTGGCTACCACGTTGGACAGTGCAGAATAGAATATTTCCATCAGTCCAGAAAGTTCTGTTGGACAGCAGCGGTCTAGTATAGCTGACATTCCATCTGCCCAGCATCTATTAGCTATCACCTGCCATGAGCCCACCTACTCCATCACTATCAGCACCCCCTTCACGCCTAAAGGAGCTCTGATCTCTACACCTTTTTCATGTCTTATGCTCACCACTCTTGTAGAGGCACTTGTGGAGCCATGTAAAGTGGACTGAAATCCTAAGAAGACCTGGGTTCTGATCCCACATCTAATACTGATGTAGGTGACAACTTCAGCCAATCAGGTTATGTTATTAAGCCTCAGATTCCCATCTGTAAAGTGGGTATAACACTCACTTTACACACTTGTTGAAACTGCATGAGCGAACGCAGGTGCTTTGAAAAATGTACAAAGGTCAAGATGAACAAAGCTCTTAAGAAGTTAAATTCTTTTTCTCACGAGGAATCTGTCAAGATCTAATTTTACAGTTAATGTAGCAACACAGTCAAGATCATTTGCTCAGACACCAGATAAAATAATTATTTACTTATTTTTAACTTGCTTTAAATCCATTTTAGTCACTTACTAGTTGTATAATCTTGGACAAATTTTTAAGCACTTTTAACCCCATGTTCCTCATAAAACTGAAGGCAAGAACCCACCTGATACTGATGCTGTGCTGATTAAGTGAGATAACATGATTTTAGAATTGTAACTGGCACACAGAATGGACTAAAAACTATCAGCTAACCCTTCTGGCCCTGGATGCCCCACGGGCCATTGAATGGCTTTCAATCAATACAGAGGCACAACGGCTATAGGAGTGTATCTGGACTTCTGATGGTGGGTAAAGAAAATTACAGAGAGCTAATGATACTAGTGTCTAATTTTTTTTAAAGTACATTTTCTTAAGCTAGTTGCTCATTGTGCTTAATGCTGATAAAATAGTCTCTACTTCTAAAAGTTAATGAATGATTTTTTAAAAAATTTTGCTTACTGAAGTATAGTTGATTTACAATGCTGTGTTAAGTTCTGCTGTACGGCAAAGTGATTCATTTATACATATATATTCTTTTTCATATTCTTTTCCATTATGGTTTATCCCAGGATACTGAATATAGTTCCCAGTGCTATATAGTAGGACCTTGTGTTTATCCGTTCTATATATAATAGTTTGCATCTGCTAATCCCAAACTCCCAGTCCTTCCCTTCCCCATCTCCCCTCCCCCTTGGCAACCACAAGTCTGTTCTCTACGTCTGTGAGTCTGTTTCTGTTTCGTATTTATCTGTGTCACAGTTTAGATTCCACATATAAGTGCTTTCATATGGTATTTGTCTTTCTCTGGTCTGTTTTACTTAGTGTGATAATCTCTAGGACCACCCATGTTGCTACAAATGGCATTATTTCCATGAGTGATGTTTTTTAAAGAGTAAGTTTTTTTGGAAGTCCCTCATCTCTATACTGTGGTAAATAAATCTCTGTCCACTATATGATGAAAAAAACAGAGTGAACTTTGTAAACAAATCGACAGGTCACGTGCTCTGTGGCAGCACGTGAGTGGTTGAAAATTTAACTGTGGAGTCAGAGGACCAGATTTACATAACCTGGATTAAGTTATATGACTTCTGTAAACCTTGGTGTCCTCTTTCATCAAACAGGAATAATCATAGTGTTCCTACCTCATAGAGTTGAGTAATTATATGTTAAACAGTTAATATAGAAGGGGTGTAGAAGAAGTCCTGTCATATGTAAGTGCAATGTATGTTATTAATGACGATGCTGAAGGTCACCATCATCATTTATATTACCAGAACCATTCCTGGTTTATAACAAGTGCTCAGTTAAATATTGGATATCACTTACTGTTATCTGCCGTAATTCTAAAATGATATATTTGGTTTTAATTTGAATAAGTAAACTATACTGAGAGTTATAATAAAGACAGACAAATGATTTTAGTAAATTAAGTTTACCTATGGTAACTAATACCACCAGGAAAAAGTCAAACGATTGTGAATCTGGGGAATATTAATCTTAAATAATAAATATTCTTAAATAATACTTAAATAATAATATTCTTGTAAAATTTGAAACTATGTATTTGTTTACCATATACTCTTTAATACCTATTTTCTTAGAGTAATTAAGAGAGTCCTTAGAATCATTATATAGGAAGAAAACCCATGATATTTATCCAGATCACACCCCATTGCCTCTGTTCAATTAATTTAGACTTTATTGTTTTGATATAAGAAACATGTTTACCTTTTCTAGTGTATTTCTTAATCAAGTTCTAGAAGGAATAAGTAATTTCAACTTGTCTTAGAAACCTAGCGAAACTATGAAGATAATTACGTCAATAACAGTTATGGCGACTGCATTTGCTAATAGCATTATTTTCACATTTGTTTTCATACCTATTACTTCATGTTTAAATTCATCATAGCAAGAGGCTGAGCCTTATTTCCATATTTATTACTACCCAGATATTTATACTATATGTTTATATAAAAAACAGCAATGGGTGTAATCTTGAATGTGCAAAGCAAATGAAATATGATTGCCAAAGATCTAATGAGTTTTTTCCCCTTTCAGGGGCAAGGAAATAGCTAGGAGACTAGAGAGATGCATTTGCATTTGAGTCTTCTTAATATACGCACTGGAAAATCAATATGATAGATGCCTGACCTTCCTCCTGTTCTCCTGAATAAGCAAGAACACACTGAAATCAAAAGGTATAAAATCTTAAGGATTGCAATGAGCTGATTTACATCAGTGAGCAAATTTCTTTTACCTGGTAGCCAAAGAAGAATAATAACTTGCCTATTTCTTCCCTTTACTCTTCTGTAGAGCTCAATAAATCTGTCACTTTCCTGCATTTTTATTTTTGTTTTATTCATGTTTTCTCTTTACTATGCAAAATGATACAGTGGAAAGAACATTGACTTGGGTGTCAAAATTCCCCAGTCTAAGTCTACACTCTGTTGGTAATTAACTCTGTCACCTTTTTTGACCTACTCGATATTTTTGAATCTCCATTTCTTTATCCTAAGAAGTGAGTGAACTCTAAATTTTAGATGCAGTATAAAATTTGGTAATACCACATGGATAGTTAGGAGTAGAGATGCCCTGAGACACGTAAGTGGGACATGCAATGGTGCATGTAGTCAACCATGGGTGGTTCTCTGGGCTTATGAGGAAGCAAGTTGCTTTTCAGGAGACAGGAAGATTAAATCGTGCTTCCTGTAGCTCAAGGTGGTATGAATGGGCCAGAATTTTCTCTTCAGAATTCTCCACTTTCTGAGTAGAAGGAAAAATATCAAAAAGGGCTATGTACATGCGTGTCTGTGTTTCAGTGTGTGTGTGTGTGTGTGTGTGTGTGTGTGTGTGTGTGTGTGTGTGTGTTACCAGGCAAAGTGCTAAGCACTGGGGATACAGGGATGGCCAAAGCACTGTCCCTTTTCTTCCCTTGAGTTCCTCCAAGTCTAGTGGGGGGACAATCAAGTTGAGGAGCAATCATGGTTTAGTGTTAATAAGTTCTACAGAATAGTAGAACTGCTGCACAGGTGAAGGGCACCAGACTCAGCCTTGGAGAGTGATTAAGGAAGATTTCCATTAGGAGATAGTGATGCAAAGGAGGAAAGGAAGGGGCACTGGAGGCAGAGGGACCACCTTTGCAAATGTCTGAACATGAGAGGAAGCACGGAGCAAGGAGGTGGGGACAGATCATTAAGGATCACCTAAGGCATGATAATAGCAGTGGACCTTATCCTGACATGATGGGGGACTCAAAGTTACATATAATGTGCATCTTTTCCACTTGAGTCCAGAAAGGATATAAACTAGTTGTAATAGCCCTCTGGAGCCAGGTGCCTCAGCACAATGGGTCCAGTTCCTTTCAGCCTCATTTTATTCTCCCTTTCAAGGCCCTATTTCCTTGTGATGTATCTTCCATCTTTTGCCTTCTGGGGAGTGTCCACATTCTGGGGACCTCCCTTTGATTTCCCTTGTAGAGTTCTCTGTCATTTTCTGAAAGGAACTGAACCAAGAAAATACTCTCACGTGATAATGGCTGATAAGACTAGATAGGTTACCTTTTCAAAGGGCTTTGGGTTTTTAAAACAATTAGGATAATAAGCGATTTAAAAAAAAAATCTCCCATTTTTCATGGTCTCTACTGGTCCTTGTCCATAATGTATCTAATTTTTACATGACATATTGAAATTCAGATAATTCTATGAATTGTTTTCTGTTCACGTAAAACTAGGAATATTTGTCATTTTGTTTTGCTAATGGCTTAAACTAGTAGAAGAGTGGAATGTGGAATTTCAGGAGAGAGTCCTGTAAGGAAGACATACCTGCACAGGACCACAAGAGAAATCCGGCCAGTGCCCTTCAATTAAGTCCACAACTGCTTTTCCCACTATCTTTGTAAAGGGTAGAATAGATATGACATGAACTCTAGCAAGGCCACATATACTGATGACATCTCACTGATTAACTGTGTTCTCTCTTTTCCTGTGGGACCACATAACACAGACTTCCCCCTGGGCTCCCCAGGTAATCTGTTTGTGACAAACACAAGAGTGGATATAAAGTGCCTAGCACTTATTGCCATAGGAATATGGATTTCTGATTCATTTGTACTATAGCTGATTTTGATTCAAATGAAATGAACAGATATATTTCAGTCATTTCTAAAGGGCATTTTCAGGATCATTTCATCTGGCAAATTCACTGAAATGGTCATCGTTAGGTACTAAGAGCAACCTACAAAATTAACTTCTATGAGAAAAATTTTTAAATATACAACATATTCTCAATGCAAGAGGCGTTATTTTACCCTGAAATAGTAGGCATAAACGAACCAATCAGACCACAACCAAATACAGACCAGTGGAGCTCAGTATTGCCCTGATTATGCCCATATAGGGTTTATACCAGCTATCAGGTGGTGGAAACTAGTGTGGAGAGTAAACTGATACAGCATCTTTGCTATACATGTGGTGCATGTGTGACACACCTTAAGGTGACCACTAATGATCCACTTCTTAGTATAATCCCTTCTGCGTGAGTGTGGTCATGACCTGTGACTCAGTTTTAAGAAATAGAATATGGCCAAAGGGGTGGGTATGCCACTCCTATAACTATGCTTAATTATATAAGACTCCATCTTGGCCGACTGGAGAGAGACATTTTCCTCCTGGCATTAAAGAAGCAAGTCACCATGGTGTGAACTGCCTATGGATCTGCCATGTGGTAGGGAACTTCAAGCAGCTCCTAGTACATGAGAGGCACTTCCATGTGGCATCCAGCGAGAAGCTAAGGTTCTCTGTCAGGTAGCTGCAAGGATATAAATCCTGTCAATAGCCTGAATAAGCTTGGAAGAGGATTCTTCCTTAGTTGAGCCTCCTGATGAGAACACAGCCCAGCTGGCACTTTGATTGAGCCTGGTAAGACACTGAGCAGAAGATCCAGCTAAGCCATGCCTGAACTCCTGACATAAATGAACTCTAATAAACGTGTGTTAAGCTGATAGATTTGTAATTTGTTACGCAGAAGTAGAAAAATAACATAACATGATGGAGATGAATTTAAAATGCAGCTCTTGAACTTGGAAAATGTGATTATAAGGTTATTATAAAGTTGTTAGTGTGATTATAAGGTGATGGGTTAAGGTTATACCAAAATGTCAGGGAAGGTGAGAGAACTTGTTAAAAGACAGAGCAAAAGATGGAAGAATACAGCTTGCATCATGTATAACTATCTCCCTGACAGAGGTTCTTCACTTTTCATGTTTGCTAAACACTTTTAAATACTAGAAATTCTGGTTGAACACTTGAAAGGATTAAACTGAGTTTTTCTCTGCAGTTATCTCATTTTCCACTGGGGCATCGTGCAAAACCTTGTCACTGTTTGGGTAGAGACGTTTGTTGCCCTGACTCTGCTCCCTCACATCCAGAGGAGGTGGCTCTCCCATGTTTCAGGAAACATACTTTGACCTTCGGTGTCTGCTTAACAGAATGTCACACTTCTTACCGTCTATATGCAGCAAAATGCACTCTGTTCTTACCATTCCACACAACCCACTCATTATGCAATCTGACAGCCTTGTCTTGTAACCTCTGTTTTTAAGTAGATAGGCTCAGTTTTTGCAGGAGTAATATTTATTTCTTGATCATATTTTGATCCTTTAAGGGACTGTGGTACACCTGTGTACCACAGCACGAGGTTGAAAGCACTATCCCTCGGCCTTGCTACCTTTGGAGACACTTTTACTTTTACTGACCATTGATAATTTAGTTGATAAAGATGGGGGAGAATTTAAAGCTCAGGAGCGTAAATGTTAGGGGTTTAGATGGTAAATTTGTAGTAAAGGGATAGGAAAAGTTTTGGTAACCACTATTCAGATGTGGTAGAGGATTTACTTTTTCTTTTAAACAGACAGAGTCGGATGTGAGGACTCTGATATATGGTGACATGAGAGGGACAGCGGCAGGTCTGACTGCACTGGTGTGGACCAGGTGAAACTAATCAAGTCAGCTGAAAGTCTCAATGGCAGACACTGTAGGACAATGTGGCTGTCATGCTTGGATCCTGGTTACAATGCTAGTTAAGATGCTCCAGGAGCACAACCTGAGTCCAGGGAGGTCCTTCCCAGTACAGAAGCAGAAAAACATATACTGCCTGCTCTGTGGACAGTTTGTACTTAGAGCAACTCAGCTTAGGATGGTAGCAAAGGAGCCCTGCTAGTTTTCGGAACGAGGGCCGAGCAAGCAGTTTCACTCAACTCAACCTAGTGAGCTGGGCAAGGGAAGCTTGGATGGATAGGAAAGATCCTTATGGGAAACTGCCTACGGCAGACAAAGAGGATATACAAACTCCATGGCTGGAAAGATTTACCCTTTGCTTTTTATTTGGTTGTAAATAAATGAGACTAAAATGTGGTTATTCATCTTTTCCTTGTCCCTTCACCACAAATTTATGCTTTAAATATAGAACCCTCAAAAAAGGAAGCAGTCAATTAAGTATGCACTACCATTCAGTTTGCTGTGTATTGGATTGTTTTCTGTGATTATCAAGTTTATCCAGATTATACGATGATGGCATAATGATGATGATGATGACCATGGCTGTCACGGTGGTCAACATCACCATCAACTGTTTACTTAATCATTCTTTCTGCACTGAGCATTCACTTCAAATCCAAAAACAAATCTATCAGTGCTGTTTCACTGGCTTCCTTTCCAATATGTATTATCAGAAAATGAGGCCTCTTTCTGGGGAAATGCACACATATTAGGCCTTTCTGGCCTTTTTGCCAGAAATGCCTCCTTAGCAGGAATGATTTTTTAAAAAAAAAATTATTAAGGTACAATTCACATCATTAAAACATACCATTTTAGTCATTTTAAAGTATGCAATTCAGTGGATTTTAGGGCATTCAAAATGTACAACTCTCACTACTGTCAAGTTCAGGAACATTTTCATGATCCCAAAAGGAAACCTGGTACCCATTAAGCATCCCTCCCCATGCCCCTCCCATCACAGCCCCAGACAACCGCTAGGCTTCTTCTGTCACTCAGGATTTGCCTGTTCTGAATACTTCATATAAAAGGAATAATACAGTATGTGGTCTTATACATGTGGCTCTTTCAAAAAAATTTCAAAGTTCATTCATGCTTTCAAAGTTCATCCATGTTGTAGCATATATAGTATCTTATTTCTTTTATGGCTGAATAATATTCTATTCTATGGCTATATCACATTCTGTTTATTTATTCATACATTGAGGGACATGTGGGTTATTTCTACCTTCTGGCTATTATGAGTAATGCTACTAGGAGCACGTGTGTAAGGAATTTGATTTGAATATATATCTTCAGTTTTGGGGGTCTTAGAATGATGTTAGGGTTTGGTTCTGAGTCTTTGGATGTGGTCAAGACCAGTTTTGGCAACACCACAGTTTTTTGCATGCTATATTTCTAAGAGCATCAAGAAGGAGCTGTCTGACTTGGCAGAATGGAGGTAGCAGATGAAAGTGTGTATGAAGGAGTCAGGGAGGGAGAAACATACAGAAAAAAAGGAGCCTGGGCCTCTCTGAAGAAATATAATTTCTCATAATCTGCTATGTTGGTAGTGTTTGAGACTGTATCTGCTCGTCTACGACTATTAGTCTGACTGTCTATATTTATCTGTGTTTCCAGGAATATGTTCTGTTCCCATCCGATTACTCAGTGTTTAGTAATCCACCAACTGTGGGAAATAATTAAGACCAATGATTACAAACCAGGATATCTGGGCGCTGTAGCCAAGATTCCATTAACAACTATTTTGTGTTTGATGACAGTCTTTGTTTCTGTGTGTTCTAAAGCACAAGAAAACCCACAATTTATTTTCTTAGCAGACAATAAAAGGTATAATTATAAGACTTATTTGTAAAATGGAGTTAATAATAGGGTTAGTTGGAGGATTAAGTAACTTAAGACAGTAAAAAAAGGTTCTCTTAAAGAGTCAACCGTTATTATCATTAGTATTACTCATTTGAAACACAGCAGTAAAAGCAATATTTTAAAAAGTAAATTAAACCATGTCATCCACTTGCTTAAAACCCTTCGAGGTCTTTCCAGTTTACTGACTCAGTAAAGAATTCACAGGTACTGAGGCCCTGCCTGAATGATTTGGCCTCTAACTTCCCAAATGTTTTTGGAGAATTTTATTTCCTGCTTACTCTGCTCCAACCACACTGGCTTGATTTCCTAGAACAGATCAAGGTTTTGCTGCCGCGGGGACTTGGCACCTGCCTTTTTCTCTGTTGGGAATGCCTGTACTCTACGCTTCTCTTACTAATGAGCAACTGCTCCCCTTATCGTCGAACTTTGCCTCAATGCCACTTTCTCATAGACGCCTTTTGCTAAAGGAGATCCTTCATCATTAAGCTCTATTTTTCCTCCCTTTTGCTAGCGTTAAATGATAGCCTAATTATAACTTGCACTGATTTTATTTAATTACCCACTGACTACTGTTTTGTTCATCCTTCCTTCCAAGTCTCTGGAAAGAATCAATATCTAGCACAGTGTTTAGATATTCATGGTATACATTTATTAAATATTCTGTAAAAAAATAAAATCTCCAAATAGTTTTTATTTCCATTTCTGGAAATGAGACTTAAATAAGTATTTTCTAAGTATAATTATTTTATACATTATCATGGTAGGTCTCATCAATTCTTTTATTATAATAACATTTTAAAATTACTTCTGTATTCCTTTGCATATTTTATTCCTCTTCAATCCTCAAAGGATTTGAGATGACAATTTTTTGAGTCTTGCTTATGGCCTGAATTCACTTAAGGTATGTTTTGACGTTGCAGTATTCATTTTTAAGTAGCATCAAGAAAAGAGTATATTAAGAATAAAAAGATCTAAATTCTGTACCAGGTATTTGAAGGAACTTAGCTTCCTAGAATAATTTTCCCATTCTTTTGGTAGCCGGATCACAATTTCCTTTGGAGAATCATCCCATTGCTACTCCCCATCCATGTGCTTAGGTCTGGACATGTGACTTTTTCTTGGATAATCATAAATTCATGGTCTTCTGGTCACAAGGATTGCTTCAAGTAGGAATTAGCAACGTTTTTCCTGTAAAGGGCCAGATGGTAAATATTTTGCCCTTGCAGGCTAGACAGTCTCTGTCCAACTACTCAACTCTGTCATTATATCATGAAAGCAGCCTAGACAACATGCAAACAAATGGGCATGGCTGTGTTCCAATAAAACTTTATTAACAACTGGCTGGGGACCAGGCTCGGTCTTTGGATTGCAGCTTGCCAACCCCCTGGCTTAGAGCACTGGTCCTTAAAGTGTGATAGTTTGTTATGGGTCTATAAGATGAGTACCAAAATTGAAGGGAGACTCAAGAAGGAAGAGATATGGGGATATATGTATATGTATAGCTGATTCACTTTGTTATAAAACAGAAACTAACACACCATTGTAAAGCAATTATACTCCAATAAAGATGTTAAAAAAAAGAAAATAACATGAAAATATATAAATTAGCCAAGTTGTTCAATTGTACTATATAACAACATAATATATACTAATAAAGCACTTTAATTCTTGTAAACTAAAAAAAAAAAAGATGAGTACCAAAATTGAGAATAAGTGTTGAGGAGATTTTATATCACTTTGACACACTAATTCGATGTTTGTGAATTTGGGCTTGTAAATCTATTTCTTTTCCTTTCATTTTTATGCTAATTCATTTTTAATTGTATTTTACAAAATTATTGGTCCATGACATATTGGATGTTTAAAAAAAAATTATAAAAAGGTCCTCATGATGGAAAGTTTGAGAAGCACTGGCTTAGAACACAGCATGGTATAAGCCAAACTCATCAGACTGAACCAAGCTGATCCCAAGACTTCTATGAAGAGACTCATTTTCCCCCTTGGCACTTAAACCCAGAAACTGTGAGCCTGGAGCTGTTGGGTCCACCTCAAAGAGCCAGGAAGGAAGGCAAGATTTTGGAAAGCACAACCAAGAGATGGATAGAAATCGACCATGATGACATCATTTGAGACCTTGATAAGCACAACCAAGAGGTAGATAGAAATCGACCATGATGACATCATTTGAGACCTTGATAAAACCTGCAGTTTGTTACTGTTTGTGTTTTGTCTGTTTCCCCAACTAATAGATTTTACCACTGAACTTTACTTGTATATAAGCCAATAAATCCCTCCTCCTCCTTAAAAAAAGCCACCTTTCATGGAGTTTTTGGTCACTTGTAACCAAAAGAATCCTGACAAATATAAATTTGCTTACCTTTCGCTTCCATTAACTAACTGTGAGATACTGGGAGAATCACCTCCCTTAGTCATATATATATTTCCCCAACTATAAAAATAATGGAGTTTTACCAGGTAGTACCTTAGTTCTACTAGAACTTTAAGATGTATCATTACACTTACATTTTTATGGTTAAAGTATTTATGTTCTAAATTTTAGATGTGAATTCAAGAATTTTAGTTTGCAGTGTGTATTCTAAGAAAGAAAGAAAGAAAGAACCCATGGACAGTAAACAAAAACAAAAAGTAAAACTACCCTTCCTCTGGAGAATTTAAGGCTCGGTTAAGTCATGTCACTGCCAAAATATATTCAGAATGATTTGAATGCTTCTATAAACAATACCTTTAAAAAATTAACATATAAAGAGTTTCCATAGAAAAGACTGCTCCAGATAATTGTTATTCCTCCCAGTTTGGCCCTGACAAATAAAATAAGTTCCTTAGTATAAATGAAAATTCTGCATGGATCTCAAAAGATATTTTAACAGCCAGACTGCTGTATGAGAGTTGGGAGAAAATGTATCTCTCCAATGATTTCTACGGTTTCATCTTAATCACATGAAGTTGACTATTTGGCTTCTACCAGGATAAAGGGGAAAAGATTGTTGCAAAAGCAAAAGAGAGAAAATTTAACCTCTAGGCTCCAGCCAGTACATGTCAGGAGTCCCATTTGCTTTCAAGCCTGGAGATAGGCTTTCAAGGCTCCAGTTCATAGTAAGTGTTAAAAAATAGCTCCTGTACTCATGAAAGTCCCCGAAAACCATTTCAAAGTCAATCACCCTGGCAGCCGACCCACTAGACACAGACTCTACTTCAAATGTTTCCTTCTGCATGGTGGTCACTAAATAGTCTTCTCTCAAAAAAAGAAAAAAAAAAAAGCCAACCAAAAAACTTTTGGAGGCATTTTTATGATCAAAAATAGGTTTTTTAAAAGAATCCTCCACTTGAATTGGCTTTTGAAGGAAAACTATCTTTTCGTCTTCACGCCATCTTGCATTTCCAGTGACATCTTGGGCTCTGCAACTACCACGTTTTCAGTCAGGGTTCCCCTTGGCCTTTTTTTCTTAAAATAATAAACTCTGCTTTAGAGAGATGCAGCCTCTTGGACCTACTCAGCCACAGTGTGCTTTTCGAATTTGGTATTTATATTTTGCACAGCTGCAGCACTGTACTTGGCTCTCAGCACCCATTTCTCCCTGTGATTTCTAACCCAATGCTTGTCGATTATAAGTATCTTTGAGAGTGGGGACATGAATTAATTCGTCTTTGAATCCCAGTGATACGTTCATCAATAGATACGTGTGGAATGAATGATTACAGAATACTACTACTTATTATCATTGAAGATTCTCTCCATTCCAGGTACTTTCCATACTTCTAATCCTCATTGCAACCCCATGTGGTAGATACTTACGTCTTATGCCCATTTTACAGTTGAAGAAACAGAGGCACACAGAAGTGACTTTTCCAAGGTCATACAACAACCAGTAATTGCTGAGCTAGTATTCAAATTCTGACTCAAAATCTCTCAACTGTTTCGTAATTCCAGGAACTGAACTGCAAGTCACTGTTAGTGAAGCGTCTACTTAGTACCAGGCAAGGGATTGGTAATCAGAATCACTGATAGGTGATGTTCTCTAGGGTAGCATCAGATCCAAGTGGATCCTTTGGAAAAATTCCATTAGTTGGCTACCAATTGGGGATAATTACCCAACGGTGGGTGACTCCTGAGTGTTTCTCTCCATCCATGCCACCACTTCCTACTCCAAGCTATTATCCTCTTCCTCCTGGGCTACAGCTATTTCCTCTAACATGTATACTCCTCAAGTCCTTTCTATATGCAGCAGTTAGAGCCATCTAAACAAACAAACACACCATTCTGACTATATCACTTTGCTACTCCCAAACCCTCACTGTATTCTACATAGCCTTAGAAAAAAGTCAAAATCTTCATCTGAGTGTAGAAAGTCCTGCTTTCTTTTCCAGACTCCTCTCAAGCTTCTTTTCCTGTATCCAGTCACACTCTGTCTACTTTCATTTCCTGGAGGAAATATGCTCTTTCTTAGCTCAAGATGTTTATTCTGGATGCTTCTTCTGCCGGGCACACTAATACCCCAAGCTTCCACCCACCCACCTGTGTCACTGTGGCCTGCTGTCATTTGTCTACTCCTCCTTCCTTTTGGTCTCAGCTTGGCCAGAAAGGATTTTCTTGATATATTCCAATCCCAGATCATATTAGATTCCTCTAATATATAAAAGAATAGCGTTGTCTTGCTTCTCTCTTTTTTAAACTCTCATTATACTCTTACAATTACGTGTTGAATGTCTGCCTTCCTTCTTTGCCACATCTCCACTATCTCCCCAAAGCTCTGTCATACTGCTGATACTCCACAACTGTTGAATGAATTAATGAACATGTGTTAAATAATTATACTGTGTCACCTCTAGGAATCATTGCCTTATAGACAATAAAAGGTTTAAATATGTCGTGAAAATCTGAATTGCTGGTAGAGCACTGTAACAGTTTACCCAGGAATGCTGACAATTAAAAAAAGTGGTATTTAATAATTGCTCATATATACCAAGCATTTACTATGTAAAAGGCATTGTTCCAAGAACTGAACAAAGTGGCCATTTTTGTTTTTGATTTTCATTGGCTTTTTCCTGAAGACCAAATCAGAGATCTCTCTTTTTCATCCTAAAAACTGGTAAGAAACAACAACAATATCAACAGTAGCGGTAGTGTTGGTAATAGTAAAGATGATGATGATGATGATGATGGTGTTCTAGGTGCCTTATTATATGCTGTGTTCTTTATATGCAGCACAATCCTATGTGGTCCTAAGGACCACTTAATGAGATAGGTTATATTATTATCCACAGAAATGAAGAAACTAAGACAGAGAAGGGTTAAGTAACTGTCTGTATTTCCACAGATAATACAGGCAGAGTCAGGATTCCTATCAACCCAGTCTTGACATTCATTTAGGAGCTGAAAACAACAATATGATATTTCCATTCTGTGGGCTGACTGGGCTCAGCTGTGTGGCCCTTGCTTCGTGTCTCTGACGAGGCTGTAGTCAGTTGGGATCTCTAGTCATCTAAAGTTCTGACTGGACTGAACATCCAACATGGCTTACTTGGAGGGCTGGCAGCTAATGCTGCTGTTGGCTGGGAATTCTTCTTGAGACTGTTGACCAGAGGACCTACCCATGACCTCTCCATGTGGCTTGGACTTCCCACAGCACTGAAGCTGGATTTTGATAGGGATCACCCCAATAGGGGTAATTCCATGATATCAGGGGAAACTGCAAGGCTTCTTATGAGCTGGACTTGTAAGTTCAGAACAGGAGTATTCTTACATTCTATTGGTCAAACAAACACCAAGGAAGTCCCAGATTGAAGTGCGGGGGGAGGAATTAAACTCAGCCCCTGGACATGGGGAGCAGCATATGGGTACACAGAGGGAAGAAATTGATGAAGGCCATCTTGGCAACTACCTACCTCAAGATGCTATGTTTTTTCCTAATTTATTTACACTGGTACTGATACTCTTTAATGCTGATCGTGTTGGATTAGAAGGTAAGCCTTGCTACCCTCCTTCCAGTCTCGAAGGAGAACAACTTCAAGCGTCCTTTAGACAAACCACAGACACAGTGGTATTTGATTTGAGAAGGTCTGTTGTTTGTCTTTTTTTTCTGCTTGAGGGAAAGAAGATTCACTATCATTCTATTTCAAGAGGCAAGTGGGAAAATCCTGCAGGACAGATAGGAACGCTTCAAAAGATGCCTCTTAAATCACTGTGCACGGAGATCACTTTTCCCTTTAAGCCTGTGAAGAAAGTTTGGCGTTGCCTAACTTGCTCTGATGTAAATTCCTTTCTCGGTTTCCTTTCTTTCTTGATCCACATGGGAGCCAAGGGAGCATGTGTCTTTCTGAACCCTCACAATCCACCCTGAGCTGCTTTAGATATCTGTCCTCGGGCAATGCCTGCAGCAGTGTGGGCTCTGGATGGGACTGAAAATGTGCCCCCTAATCCAAAATGATTGAGAATGGCAGCGGGTGAGTCAAAAAATTCAGTGAAAGCAATAAATGACAAGTTGATACGTACACCTCATAGACATTTCAGTGTAACTCAAAACAACTAATTGTACACTTATTTGCCAACTTTAAAATGTAAAGCCAAGGACTTTTCTCTAACTAAGAGTCCAGATTTTGAGGTTCCAAGTAGTCATTCTTGCATAAACTACATTTATGATGCATCATCCTTGATGCCATTTTTTGTTTTCTTTAAAGTAAAATGAGAACTTAAGGCAGAACACAGAATACTTCCAAGTTTTTAAATGATTCTTCCCATGTGCAAAAGGGTATTGTTTCTCTCTGATGTAGCTTTTCCAAATATTAAATTATGTATTTTATATAAAATTAAATTATATATTTCAATAGCAAATATAACAGACATGAAAAGGTTTGGAAACACTGAATCCTGCTAAGTATACAACTCAACTGGTGAGAACAGCAGTACTCAGGTAAGTTAGTAAGTGACCTAATAGACAGAAGTCTCACTGTGTTGCTGGTCTCCATCGGGATTTTTATAGAGGCAAGGGAGAGTCTCCGTTCACCTGGTGTTTTGGTTAGAGGTCAGTTAAGAGAGCTTCTGCTGTGTTCCTTTGTTTTTCTCTGTGGCTGTCACTTAGCCTCATGGAAAACCACATTGTCCATGGTCCAGAGGAGAATCAGCATGACACTTTGCCAAGTCCTGTGGAATCTAGGCCTAGTTTAAACAAACATCATCATTTTTAAAAGCACGCTCTATGTGCCAGGCCCTAAGCGTTTCACATGCCTTATCTAATTTTCTCCTTACAAAACCCTTATGAGGTAGTGCATCAGTTAGAAATTGCATTAAGCTCCTGTTGCAGGAATTACAGGAGCTTAAAAAGAAGTTTGGTTTTCTTCTAAGGAAAATAACTTAAAAGGTAAATAGCCCTGGGCTTGGAATGAGGAATTCATTCATCATGTGTGACTTCCATTTTAAAAATGATTGCATGATCCAAGATGACTACTGGGGACTTCACTTCTGTCTTGTGGCAGCAAATGGTAGGGGGGAAAAAAGTTCTCTAGAAGAACTATCTAAGATCTAGAACTTACACTGCAAAGGCCACAGCCTTGTCTGTGATGGAGACTGGGATTCTTTTTTAGCTGTGCAATTTGATACTCAGCATTAAAATCTGGGTTCTCCTACAGAGGAGGGAAAGAATGGATACTCGCCATCAACTAGCAGACAAGGGCCCAGCTAGTTCTTGTTCCTACTGCTGTTGTACAGAGAAGGGAACTGAGGCTTATCAAGGTTTAGATCTTGATCCCCAAGGTAGTCAGTGAAAGCCTAAAATTCATACCAGTCGTGGTGTTATATTTAATTCTTCCCACTAACCCTGTGAGGTTGATAATATCAGCTCTAATTTGCAGGAAACTCAGACTTAAAGAGGTTAAGCCCACACACTGATTACATGGGATCCTGCTTTATCAGACTCCAAAGAGGGAGCTCTAAACTGCTCCGCCACACTAACACCATGGCTGCTTTGGGGAAGAGTCAACACAAATTCCTGACACCATCTCATCCCTCTGTACATGAAGCCCCCAGGGAATGTTGCTCAGGGCAGGAAAATATCAGGTATTTACAACAGGCAATTAGCGGTATGGTTCGTTATCCTTAAATCTGTTTTCAAACTTTCGAATCACTCAATATCTGAATGTGCCTGATCGTAAAAATCACCTAAAATTTTTGTCAAAAAATAAATTCCCACTTCTTTTCCCCGGAGATTAGTCAGTAGATCTGAGGTAGAGCGAAGAAAGCTATACTTACAAACTGCCCCAGCTCATCCTATGATCAGGCTAATGTGGAAAATATACCTTTTACATAGTTTAATCAAATGCTTTCTCCTTTACTGCTAAGTTTGCAGGAGTTTAAAGGTGAAAATGTCTTCCCATGATAGTTTTTTTTTTAAGGCTTTCCTTCCAACAACAACAAAAAATAATAACAAAATGTTGTTTATTCTTGACCTTCTCCTGTTTCCTCTACAAAATAAATACGGAAACATCACAAGCAAACTATCATTCAAAGTCCAAAGTCACTTACCTTGAAACTTCAGGATTAAAAAGCCATCTATGAATAAAGTCAAGAATGAAAGATTACAGTGAAACAACAGAGAACTTGAGAAAACACTCCTTTCTGATTCATTCATTGGTTTCTTCTTTCATTCATAGAGAGATCAGATGAACTCAGGGACAAACGAGGGAATGCAGACTATCAGAAAAGCAGCTTACTCAGAAATTCTCTTTGTAGCCTGGCTCCCCTTTGTTTTGCTGCCTTAACGTTTATAAAAGAGATTCTTAGTGACACAGAAGGCTTCTCTGAGTGTTCTGGAAAAGGCTTGATGCAAAGAAGGGCACTGGTTGAAATAGAATAGGGTCAGAAAGAGGCACTGCTTTTGAGTCTTTATCAAGACTCGATCACAGGAAAGGGACTGGGGAAAGGGAGGAAAGGGAGTTTTTTACAAGTCCACTGTATGGAGCAATGCAATTATAACTGGGCACCCACACGGACCAGTCTCTACACAGAGGTGCAATATGCAGAAGAGAAAACATCTCATTTTCTAATTTCTACTTTTTGTGCATGTTTTCATTTCTATCTGGCATTCATGAAATGTTAGCGCAGCAGTGTTAGTCTAGAGACTAAATAAACATATTAGTATGCATAAATTGAGGGTATGTTCTCAAACTTTTTTTACTGATGAGGTAGGTGACCAGCACAATTTGATGTAGAACGACATATCTTTCGTGAGCTTCAGAATCGCCTGAAAGGCTTGTTAAAATGCAGATTTCTGGGACTCACACCCAGAGACTCTCATTTAGCAGATCCAGGGTAGGGTCCATGAAATTACATTTTTAACAGTTTCCCAGGTGTTGCTGACACCGCTTATCCATAAACAATTCTTTGAATAGCACTATTCTAGAGTGGTGATTATCATATGATTTGGTCTCAGGATCTTTTTAATCTCTTAGAAATGGTTGGGGATCCCAAATAACTTTATCTACTACTATTTACTGATACTTACTGAATTAGAAATTAAAACTGAGGAATGAAAACTATATTTATTTGTTAATTCGTTGAAACATAATAATAATAAATTCCATGTTAACATTTATTTACTGTAATGAAAAAAATTATGTTTTTCTACATGAAATAATTAGCAAGAAGAGTGGCTTGTTTTACAGTGGGTAAGTCTTTTTAACCTCTGGCTTAATAGAAGAAAGTTGGAGTTTCGTATCTGCTTCCATACTCAATCTGTTATACAGTAGGAAAAGGAGGGGTATGATATTAGATAATAATATTATAGTATCATAAGAGCCTTTAAAGATTATTGTGGACATTTTCTGATACTCAAAACTCAAAAAGTAGTCATTTCTTAAAGTTTAATTTCAGGGTAGCTCTGAAACCATATCAATGAACTTTCCATACTCATTAACACGAGAGTTCATTCATCTATGTTTCACTTTGAACGATCTTAACTCCATGCAAGATTCTGTAGTATCATGAACTGTTCACTGGAATATATTGGGTTACTGAGTAAAGCAGATTTTTCAAATGTTGACATATGTCATTATACTATATTTTAAAAACAGCATTTGTTAATATAACCACTGATCACACCAGAAGAGTGTTTAAGCACTGGGAATCTGTCAAGCTTAAGTTTCCCGAAATTTTAATTTTTCACTTGAAAGCTTTATCATTGGCAACAAATATCATCAGTTGTTCTCCGTGGAAATGCCAGGCTTTTTTTTTTTTTTTTGAGAAAATGTATGCCTAATGACCAATCTGAATAACCACTGTTTTGAACTTTTTTGGTAAAAATGGTGTTCCATAAAAAACGTGGCTAGTTCAGTTTGCTATCTGATCAATTACATTAGTCCTTCTCCTAGAGAAAAGAATTTTATATAAACTTATCATTTTATCACATGGACTATTTAAAATATATGTATTCAAAGGCTTAGATTAAATAAATGAATAACTTTTACGGTTTATTAATGGTATTCTTAAATACAACTGGTATTTTAAAACATTTTATTGTGAGCATGTGTTGGTGAATAAAACAATGGTTACTGGTATGTTCTGGTGAAACTGCCTTAATTCATGCTAAGGCAACAGCAATTTTACCCATGATTTCTTTTGTACCACTAGTGCAAATGTCAGTGCAATGGAAAAAATATTTTACCGTTATTGTGAAAGAAGTTTTGAACATACAGCCACCCTGAAAGGATCTAGGGGACCATCGGGGGTCTACAGATCACACTTTGAGAATCACCATTCTAGAGAAGAATAAAGAGTCAATATTGCAAGTTGAACTTTGCCCACAGGTATAAATATTTCCTTTGGCTCTCCCAGCATTTAAAAATAATATGAATCAGCTATAAGCATTTAATAATGAGGAGATTTCATATAAAAACCTGAGTCCTGGACTTTTCTTGAAAGATCATAACCCTGATAGCTTTGGGTCCTCATTCCTTCCTGGTGACAGCGAATTGGCTACCCCTTTCCATGAGGCAGGCTCCTCCCCAGTTGCCATAATCCCCACTCAATCTATTTCATTCATTACATTTACCTTCCTAGGTACAAAGCAGTCTGAGTCTGTAAATCCTGGTATTATGATAAAATGATGAAAAGCAAAGGCTTTGAAGTTGTAGACGCAAGAGTTAAAAATCCCAATTTTTCTATGCCTAGCTGTGTGACTTGTGAAGTGAGCTCAATATTTCTTAGTCTCAGTTTTCTTATCTTCCAAATGGGGATAATACTATGAAAGTTGTGAGGATTAAATGAGATTATGAAAGTAAAGAATTTTGCTCAGAGACTCTCAAATCCGTAAGCTCATAAGAGAAGTTAGTTCTGTTGGTGATGCCAATGATGACAGAGGCATGTACTCTATCTTCACAGGGACCCTAGAAGTTACGTGATTTCATTTTAGAGATGAGGAAGACGAGGGACAGAAACGCAATCGATAACCAGCAACCTCTCTAATGCCACCCAGAATAACAACGAGACAACAATAAATGCCAAGTACTGACCACTTACCATATTGCAGGTATTATGCTAATTACTTAAATCCATCATCTGAGCTAATCTTTACAAAAACCTGTGAAAGAGGTATTTTATTGCCATTATACAGATGGAAAAACTGAGGCTCAGCAAATTTAAGGAATGTGCTCAAGATCTACAGTGGAGCCTGAATGTGAACTCAGACAGGGCTCCGAAGTTTTTGTCTTTAAGAATCTCAAATACTGCCGTCCATATATGACACTGGTATGTACTGAACATATACCCACCTCTCCAATTTATATTCATCTCTACTGGTCACTGATTATCAACGTTGGGGTCGCTTACAAGGAGGCAGTCTGTGCTAATTACTGAAGGCCTGCAGACCTCAAATCACACAGCTGCCTCTTCCTTTGGAAATTCTCTAACATACACACGGATGAAAAGAACAAGCAGAAATATCTGAAAGACTCTACGTGTTCCAACAAGACTGAATTACAGCTTATCACATCACCTTTTTGGTAGAGAGAACAGTTTGACACTAACAGAAATTTCAACATTTATGGAAATAAACACACACTTCCACCTTCACAAATATGCCACAATTTGTGAATCACAGAATGAAGCATAATTAACTGGCTGTGAAAAATTAAAACTAAGAACATGGTTTTGTCAAATAAATAATGAAGGAAATTCTTAGTATGTTTAAAAAAAAAAGATCTCCCAGGTTTGTGACTTTAATTAGAACCACCTGAACTTTGCTGGCGAGTACTAACAAATTTCCGAAAACCTTTTCTGACATTAGAATATTTTGGATTTAGGTCACATTCCTGGGCAATTGACATTCTCCCTTATTTGCAATTAAATTCTGAAGTTTTCAAACATTCTCTGACCCATCATAACATTTACAACTTTTTATAAGTTTAAGAATAACCTTGCTTGGGTTAATTGGATCTCAAAGTGTTGTAATTTTGGGTATTTTAATTCATTTTGTCCTTGGTTGATTGTCAAAACTTACTGGAAATAAAGTATCACAATAAACTCATATTTAGTTTTAAATGGTTTCAGAAATAAGCATACCAATGACACAGAGGGTGAAGCCAAACTGCCTCTGAGAAGTCTTGGAAAGCACTGGTTATGATGACAAAACGCCAAGGAGCCGGATGAGAATTAGGTAACTCAGTTGTTCAAATGCCCAGATGTCAAGACATCTGGGTAATTAACTAAATGCTTACCTTTTATAAGGATTATTGCTGTGTTGACAGCCTTAAACATGAGTCCATTTCACAGATTTGAGAGGTCACCATTGCTAAATGATGCTATGCTATGTGCCACGTACTGGGTAATACAATGTACTCTCCTATAACGACCTTACAAGTGCCCTCTAAAAAAGCGAGTTATGATGCTCGCTTGGTAAGGCGTAGGAAGATTAAGGAAGTTTCTGCAGAAACCACTGAGGCTTAGAAAGATTAACAAAGTTGGCAGAAACCACTGAGCTAGTAAATGGCAAGGCTAAGATCTGGACCCGTGTCTGTTTGATTTCAGAGTCCAGGCTCTGCTTATGGTAGAGGCAGGGTGTGACTCAGGGGCTGCAAATGGAAATGCACCCAGGGGCCAGGCAGATGGTCTGAACTTGTGAACAAGGTCCTGTTTCAGACAACAGGGAACGGCCAGAACTCTAAGGAACTGGAGACTTCATGCCTTGCCTGTTAGCTTTCAAATCCAAAGTTCTAAAAAGCGCCCCGTAGGCAAACCAAAACGGAATCACGTGTTCTTCCTAGTTTCGTAAAACAGTCTCATAAATACGGGCTGCGTTTTTCATGTAGCAATTTTCACTTAGCCTAAACCAGTTGTACAGAAAGCAGCTGAAGTCTGTTTCAACATGAACTTAGCGATGAATTAAATTTTCCTTGCTACCGCATTTGAAGGAAATATACGTGAAACTTTTTAGAGCAGTGCCTGGAGCGGTGTCAGTGATTCTGAGCTCTCCTAAGTCTTTGCACTAGCATTTTACTGTAGCAAAATGCACAGTTCGGTATTTAAAGGCTGCTGGAGATTAGAGTTCAAGGTGCTAATCAGTGGTGAACTGCCCTCAGGCAAGGGGCCAATGAGGGGGCCTGAATCAGCTAATGAATGAATAACTGGGCGTTTGAATTTAATTGACTTGATATTGCATTCTCTATCAGGTAGACACAAAGCCTTTTACAATAATTCTAATTTGCCTACATTTTTTGGAGTGTCAGACAGAGAAGAATGAAAACATCATAGATGTTCCCTGATAAATACGGTAAGGATAGACTGGGTTTCAACATTGCTTCAAGACTGGTTCAGTAAATTTCCATCAGGTACATCAGTCTTAATATCCAAATCCTGACTCTATGCCAGTAGGGAAGAAAAAAGAACTGACAGACTTTTCCTAATTCTCTTAAGGAAGCCTGTGGCAAAGCAGAAAAAAAAGTTCGGATTTATTTAGGCCACTATTACCTATGAAATGTGCTTGGTGAGAGCGTGGCTTCATTTAAACAAGTGGTTATTTTGAAAACAACTGGCTGGAATCACTTAAACATCTGGTTAAAGCAGCTGGCGAGTTGACAGCATATATCCTTCTCCTCCAGCTGGCTTGTGTGTGATAAGGTAGTGGAGTTGACTAGCAAGAGAGGTTTTGTAGCCTGTAGCTGAGGAAATCATTAAGAAAAAAGACAGTTATTTGTTCCGGGTGGATTAGAAGCTCTGAAGGCGGGGGACCGTAAGCAACGAACCCTTCCGTGGCTTCGTCGAGTGTGTAGATATACAGCTGCATCCTCTGCCCTGAAATTTCAATAATCCCTCTACCTTTGCAGGGGCACGTGTTGCCATTGAAGGCGATCAAGGGATGGGTTAAAATAGTCCTGGTTATGATTCTTGCCTTGAAATTAAACCCCAGCAAACAAACTGTTTCCTTTTTCCCTGAGATTTTAAAACCAATTTATCTGAGGTTTCTATTTAAATTGAAAATACTGTAGCAGCTCATGCAAAGTGAAATCAATCTCTATAGAAACAGGAGGAAGAGAAGGGAGAAGGGGAGAATGTGGGCCAAGTATATGTAGATTAAAATTTGCTTTTCTAAAGGTTTTGAAATATGAGAAACTACCTCTGTCTATAAGATTAATGATGGATCCTTGGGAGAGAGCCACTCTGTTTAACTGCCTTCCTGGCTGCCTAATAGGCATCTCAAACTTAATATATCTAAACCCAGATTCCTCATTCTGCTTCTTCCCAGCTTCTTTCTCTCCTAGGCTTCGCTCACTCAAAAAAATGGAACCGAAAACCTAGTTGTTTATACCAGCCCCAATTCATGAGACCTTATCTCCACAACACATCCCAAATTAATCTCCCTGCTCCTATTACCCTGGACCATCCCCTTTCATCTAGACCAGTGCAACAGCCTCCTAACTGGTCCACTCACTTCTACTTTTACTCTCAAAAATCCATTCCATACACAGCAGTCAGAGTAATCTCTCTGAAACTCCCAACATGGTAGCCACTAAATATAAGTGGCTATCAAGCACTGGAAATGTGGCTAGTTCCAACTGGGATGTGCTGTAAGTATAAAACACACCGGATTTCAGAGAATTTGTACAAAAGAAAAAAAAAGAATGGAAAAATCTCATTAATAATTCTTATATTGATTACATGTTGAAATTATAATATTCTGGATGCGTGTGGATTAAAGAAGCCATATTAACGGAGTTCATTTCACGTTTCTTTTTATTTTTTGCTGTGTCGAGTAGAAAATTTTAAATTATGTATTTGTATTGGTTAGCACTATACTAAAATATATCAGATCATCTTCCTTAAAAATCCTCAAATGGCTTTCCATGGCCCAAAGTCCGAAGTTTTTGTCACAGTTTATAAAGCCTTAAGTGACCTAGCTGCAGACTTCCTCTTATGTCTCTCTATAAACTCTAGGCTTCAGTTACACTGGCCTTTTGCCTCTTTTTTAAATGTGTGAAAGACATTCTCCCCTTAAACATTTTCCTCTTGCTGTTCTCTCTGCTCTGAAGGCTTCTCTCCCAGGCATTCACCTGTCTTAGCCCCAAAGAACCTTTTTTCAGAGAGTTAATTTTCCAAACCATTCCAGCTAAAGTAACCCCCCGAACTCTTCCAATCATATCACCCTCTTTGCCCTTCTTCATAACAATCAGCATTATCTCAGACTATCTTGTTGGTCATTTGTTTTCTCTCAAATGAAACCGAACCCACCCCATCTCCAACCCACTGCAACTGGGACAAAAAGCAGGACAGTGTGTGTGCTAAGTGTGGCTTCACATCTAGAGGCTAAACAGAGCCTGTTGTATAGCAAATGTTCAGCAATATATCTGTTGAATGGATTAATGGACCATTTGTAAATATGCTTTGTCCCCCATGAAGTATTACACAGCTCAGGTATTGGCAAACTATGGCCCACACGCCAACTCTCCACCCCTCCCAGCAACCCATGCCCCACCATGGCCCCTCCTCCAGCCATGCTCATCTGTTTACATATTCTTTAATGACTGCTTCCCTGCTGCAAAGGTGGAGTTGATTATTTGTGAAAGAGACCATACGTGACCTCTTGGTCAAACCGAAAAATATTCACTATCTGGTCATTTACAGAAAACATTTGTCGATCACTGATATATATTTTAAAAGTTATGCAAGATCCTTTATGAGCTGAGCCTTGTCTGTCTCACTGGTGTCTTCCCAAGTCACTTCCTCTCTTCCATCCTACGCTGCAGCTGAGCCAGGCCACACGCAGAGGCCTGCATACACCATCTTCTCCCAGGGCTGTACCTTTCTATCCATTTCCTTGGCTGGAAATGTTTTTCTTCCCTATATCCCTACATCTGGTAAAGTCCTATGTTAGTTGCAAGAGACAACAGAAGTGACTCTGGTATAAAAAAGAAGTTGAATTCAGTGGTTCCATTAACCAGTCTGGGAATAAGAGTAACTTTAGACACTGCGTGTGGTCCAGAGGTTTAAACTATGTCAGCAGGAGCTGATTTCTTTCTCTCCATTGCTGTGTTCTCCTTCCTCTGTGTTGGCTCTAATTTCAGGCAGGTTTTCCTCTTCTGGTTGCAGAAAGGCTTCTAAGAGCTCCCAAAGCTCTAAGCTTCCAGAAGTCCCAGGGAGACTGTTCCAAATTGCTTCTAATTAAACCATATGCCCATGCCTGAACACTTTGCCCACAAGTGGACAAAGAATTTGTTGTTTTAATTGGCTCAAAGCTAGGTTAATTGTCAGCCTGCTGAGTGAGGTCTACAGACCATTCTACCAGAAGGGGGAGAGTGGGGAAGGTGATCTTCCTGGAGAAAATCTGGAGAAGCAGGAAATGAAAGCTGTGTGGCAAAAATCATGGATGTTTGCTCCCTTGTCCTTGAAGTCTTAGTGGAAATGCCTCATCTTCTCTTGGGAGTCTTCACAGATCCCTGCACCACTGTTCCTGCAGAGTTCTATACCCAATCCGGTCTCCTGTTGCCCTGGGCTTTCTTCTACATCGGCACTGCTCACACCACGTGGCAATAAATGGTTAATTTGCCTCTTTCCTGCAGGAGCTTCCAGCTTCTTGAAACAGGACTTTGCTCTTTGTATCCACAGTATCCAAATTGCCGAGTATACAGGAGGAGCCCAACACATGCTCATTAAATGTTTATAAATATGGACTTTAACCACCCTTTTCTTGAGTAAGGAATAACCATACAAAGATTGTATTTTAGGAGGATTACTCTGGTAGTGAATTGTAGAATAAACTTGGGAAGACTGTAGCTAGAAGGCCATCACTATATTACGGAGTGAGGTGAAGAGGAATAAGGACTGGGCAATGGCTCTAGGAGAAGAGATAAAGGAACCTGATGTCTAGAAATTCTCTCCTATATCACTGATCTAGAAACAAATTTCGAAATTATTGATCAAAAGCTTAGACCAGTGAAAAAAGCTACTGTTTATTGATATTTGCCTATGTGTTAGACACATGTATTTGCTTTATATAAATGAACAAATTAAAGTCTCTCACTACCATTTTGGGTAAGGAATATTCTAATTTTAGAAATAGGGAAAGAGGTTTAGCAATGTTAAGCAAACTGTCCGAAGTTATGCAGTGAATCAGGGTAAAATCTAGACCTGAGTGAAGATCTGCCTCCAAAGATTACACTTTTTAATGACAAAAGCGGTACGCAGTTCTTCTAAAACTCTTTTAGGTCCCAACCGAGTGACTCTGGGGTTGAGAGTCCATATTAGTTTTTAACAATTTGAGCAAGACATTACTTGTTTGTGATAATATTCTTTGGAAAATTGATTACAACACTCACTGCTTATAGACTCCCCAGTGTCTGTTGGCATAGTAAGACCTCAGCAGACTTCCATGATGGAGTCTGATAAAGTCAGAATTCAAATAATGGTTATGAGTTGAATGAAAGCTCATGGCTTTGTCATCACAGGATCTGAGATTATGTATCAGATCTAGTAAAGAGATGTTGGAAGTCAATCATGCACATTCAAAAACATAATTGTTTATAAGGTACCCAAAGGATTCTTATAATACTAACTCCCTCATCATTTGCTATATGAAGCAAAAGATACTGATAATTAATTGGATATCTGACCCACTTCTTGCTTTCAAAAAGTTTACAATCTAAAAGGAAGGAAAGAGAGACCGAGGGTGTTGAAGATTTGAGAAGTTCATAGAACATAAGAGCTGGAAGGGGTATTTCAGATTGTTTAGGCCAATGATTCTCAGCCTTTGGCGTGCTTCAGAATGACCTCCAGGACTCTGATGAAACACAGGTTACTGGGTCTAACCTTCAGAGTTTCTGACTCAGTTGATCCTGAGCAGACACCCAGAATTTACATTTATAACAAGTTTCCAAGTGATGCTGACATTATTGGTATGTGGATCACCCTTTGAGAGCCATTGATTTAGGCCAAGTTTCTCATTTTGCAAATGAGATAATCCAAGCCCAGAAAAGTATAAGACCTGTCCAAAACTATGTTAGCTAAGATCACAGCTGAAAATGAGGCAAATAATAATTCATGAGCAACTTTCTAACGTGGAGATGTGTGTGTATGAATCTGTGTATTTGTGTGTGAACGTGTGAATGTCAACGTACACATACGTATGTATGCATATGCTTACTACTGTTTTGCCTATGAAGCATCCATAACTCCTTCTTTTGGTCATAACGGTGCTTCCCCTCTTCTTTGTTCCTATGATTTGAGTGCAGTTCATGTCATGCCCACCCGCAGAGATAAGCATGTGAAGAAAGCCTGGAAATATCTTCAGAATTTATATAATCCCTCTGATTGAGCACACACATTTCCCAGAATCTATCCTGCAAATACAGTCTCATGTTATATAAAGATAACAAGTATGGAAGTTCATTCTAGCATTGCTTTTTTGGTTTTTTGGTTTGTGTGTGTGTGTGTGTGTGTGGTACGCGGGCCTTTCGCTGTTGTGGCCTCTCCCGTTGCGGAGCACAGGCTCCGGACGCGCAGGCTCAGCGGCCATGGCTCACGGACCTAGCTGCTCCGCGGCATGTGGGATCTTCCCGGACCAGGGCACGAACCCGTGTCCCCTGCATCGGCAGGTGGACTCTCTACCACTGCACCACCAGGGAAGCCCTCTAGCATTGTTTTAATAGGAAAAAAAAAAAAACAAACAGCAACAAAGAACCAAAAGGTCCAGCAAGAAAAGAGTGTTCAGCTGAATTATGACACGTCTGCAATGGAATCTTACTCTGCCATTTCAAAAAATAAGAGAGATGTACTGACAATGATTCCTGAAACTCTTGCAGAACTCTTATTTAAGACATGAAAAGAGCTATAACATCTAAAAAGTGAGAAGAAAACAAGCTATAACACAGTGCATAGAGCTACCATATACACAGGGTATAGAAATACATGTATTCATGTAAATATATACATAGCACATAAGTGTATATGTGTGTGTGGAGCTACCATTTGTAGGGTACAGCAATATATATATTCTTATATATATATATTTATATATATATATATACACACACATACCTGCATAATAGTATATATGTGATTACTATGAATTAATGTATATTTAGATATTTCATAGAGTTAATTTTCTCTCTGGAATCTCTCTTATAATATGGAAGTACAGAGTTTGGTAATTGCATACATGACACTTGTATGCATTTTTTATTAAATTATCCACTCATGTAAATAGTATTTTTTAACTACTGTACACTTACATGTTATAGTTCAGGTTGTCCTTATGTTAATGAAAAAAAGTGCTGGTTGCTTCAAAATGGAACAGAAGTTAAGGACCACTTGTAACAATGTCTTAGAATTGATAGGTTCAATCTACACAAACTTATATTTATTCATCATAGCTTATAAACTCCCATGGCACAGAGATGATTCCAGAATTTGAGGGAAGAATGATTATTTCAGCTTTTCGCATCTTCTGGGAGGTGAATAAATATTCATCGAGAAAGCATTCCATGTTTTGCAGATTCTAACCCTTACTGAAAATAATTTTTACTTGTCTTTTCTCTTACTTCCCCTTCATGTCCTAGAAGTTGCTGGATGTTTTTTCTCAAACAGATTGCCGGAAGTCTTGCATATCTCCTTCGGAAGGGTCTGCTGACTTTCTTGCTGAGGAGCGTGAGCAGACCAAATAAATATGCACAGGGCTTCCCTGGTGGCGCAGTGGTTGAGAGTCCGCCTGCCGATGCAGGGGACACGGGTTCGTGCCCCGGTCCGGGAAGATCCCACATGCCGCGGAACGGCTGGGCCCGTGAGCCATGGCCGCTGAACCTGCGCATCCGGAGCCTGTGCTCCGCCACAGGAGAGGCCACAAGAGTGAGAGGCCCGCGTACCACCAAAAAAAAAAAAAAGTGCACAGGTGTCCTAAGCCCATGATAAGCCTTGCTGAGAATTCTCCTCAACTCTACTGTCAACTTGCCACACCGTGTTCCGATTTGCCAAACAAAGAAAGCGGCAAAGTTGGGGGTACCTAATGAGACAGCAAGTGCTCCTGCTGCCACCCGTGTGAATCCAAGAACCACAGGGAGTGTATCTATTACACTTCCAAGGACCAACTTCAGTCCTGATCTCTGAGACTCCTTCTAGCTCTAAAATTCCATTTTATGATTGAAAAATGTCCTCCCTTTTCTAGTGAATAAAGCACAAGATCCAAATCTCTTATGAATGGAAGAATGATCCCCAAGCCACTAGGAGAACCGCTTTTACATCACTGATGGTCTATGCACCTCGTTCTAAACTCTAATTCTAAAACTCAAATTAAAATGACGATGAGATGCTATTCTACATCATCAATATGATTAACCTTCCCTCCACCAAACTTGTAAATACCAAGCATTGGCAATATATACAGCAATTAAAACTTTATTCACTGCTGGTAGGAGTATAAATTGGTAGACATCTTTGGAAAACTGTCTGGCAGTATCTTTTAACGCTGAAAAAATTCATATTCTTTTACCCAGAAATTTCACTCGTATATCCAACAAAAATACTTGCGTATGTTGGCCAAAAGGTGTGTATGTCTATAAATGTACTATTCTCAATAGTCCCAAACTGGAAGCTATTTGAATTCCCATCAAAAGTAGAATAAATTAATAAAAATGATATATTCAGTCTATAGAATAATACTATACAGCAATGAGAATTAAGACATAACTATTACATGTAACAACATGGATGAATCTTCCAAACAAATTAAATTTAAAAAACAGACATAAAAGAGTATATAGTATATGATTTCATTCATACAAAATTTTAAAAAGTATTAAAACGAATATATGGTGTTAGAAGTTCAGGAGAATAGATAGCCCAGGAGATGGAGAAGTTGAAAGGAGACACAAGAGGGCTGAGAAAGTTCTGTTTCTTCATCTGAGTGCTGGATATAGGAGTGTGTTCACTTCATGTAAATTACAGCAGCATTTTAGTATGTTATTAATTGATAAAGATAACACAAAAAACAATAGCTATTGTGATAGAATTGACTCATTTCATCATATTACCAATATTGACTGTTCTAATAGCTATAACTAACATCGGTGGAACATTTTTCAGGTTACAGATGTGTTTTATATCTCCTCTAAATTTTTTTTTTGATCCTGGCAAAACAATTCCTATGAATTTTAAAGGACAGATATTTGGAAATCATCCTCTCAGGGTCAGTTTAGGTGAGGCCCAGGTCATATCATACATTGTAGCCTCAACTGTTGAATAAGAGGCAGGTATCTAACTATTGAAGCCATCGTAAGCCAAGTCAGAAAAATGATATTCATTGGGTTTCCTTAATCATGTGAAAATATTCATTCTTACTCCACACTTTTAGATATGTAGTGAACGGGGAATAGGCGTAAACTTTAAGATGGTTAAACTTGAATTCTTCCCACATTTGCATAATATCTCAAATTCTCTGGTGCCTGATTTCTATTTTTAAAGACTTGTTGCCATTTGCAACAACATGGATGGATCTTGAGGGCATTATGCTAAGGGAAATAAGCCAGACAGAGAGAGACAAATCCTGCATAGTATCACTTATATGTGAAATCTGAAAAAAAAGTAAAACTCATAGAAACAGAGAGTAGAAAAGTGGTTGCCAGGGGTTGGGGGGGGTAGGAGAAATAGGGGGAAGTTGGTCAAAGGGTATAAACGTTCAGTTATAAGATGAATAAGCTCTGAGGATTCAATGTAAAGCATGGTGACTATAGTTGATAATGTATTATATGATTAAAATCAAAATTTGCTAAGAGAATAGATGTTAAATATTCCCACCAAAATAAGAGAGAAGATATATACGTATATCAAATCACCATAGTATATACTTTAAATATCTTACAATTTTATTTGTCAATTATACTCAGTAAGTTGGAAAAAAAACACTAGTTGAGTTCCATGCTTCCCTTTTATAACCTGTGTGCCAAACAGGACAGGTTCTAAGCACTTTCTTACTGTATTGAATGGTTGTGGGTTTATGAAGACAGTGGCTAAACAGGACAGGTTCTAAGCACTTTCTTACTGTATTGAATGGTTGTGGGTTTATGAAGACAGTGGCTAAACAGGACAGGTTCTAAGCACTTTCTTACTGTATTGAATGGTTGTGGGTTTATGAAGACAGTGGCTATCTCAGACTTCACAGCTTAAGGTTAGGCCCTTCAAAATGAGAAGCCAACATTTACAAAGTTGCTCTAGCAAGTAGCAGGCGGTACCAGAACCTTTTCACATCTGACCCTGAGCAAACGGGATTTTCAATTTCAACATCAACAGTAACTCAAAGGAACAGAGCCTCTTTGATAAAGAAAGTAAAACCTTAGGTATCCGGTTCAGCAAATCGCATGTTGGCTGTGAGAAACTCTCCACATTTCTAATATTCAACAGAAAAAACACAGTCATACTAAAAAAAACACAGCCACACTAACGTGATAAACAAGATCTTCGTCCCAGGAGTCAAAGTTGTCTTTGCTACTTACATTGTTTCTCTCTCTTGTGTTATTTTTCCCCTCTGCTAGAGACCGTGTCTTAGAGATGATTTATTTGGTTCCCTTTGTCTTAATCTCTTGGATGCCTCTCTATGGATGAGCCCTGTGTAAATTTGCTTTCCATGGGAGAGTAATAGAAATGGTTGGGAACATAGTTAGGAAAATAATCTTCAAGGATTTATGAAACCAAGATGCTGAACCTGCAATACATCCATGTAAACTTGGTTCTTTGGACAACCAATGCCTCTCTGGAAGTTGCTTTTGACGATTTCCGAATACTAAAGATCAAGTTTGAACAGTGAATCCCTATCTTACTGAGCTTGACCCTCATGGTTTCTGCCAAACAACATCTAAAGCTTCTGGAGGAGGATAAACTTTTGATGGCTGGATAGCCCTGGCTCGTTCCCATGGATGGTACAGCCAGCTAACCAGTGTTTCAGTAGTAGGACACAGGTGTGGAAATCAACCTATAGGCAAAGCCTCAGATTCTCAAATGGATGAATGAATGAGTGCTTCATTCCTACTGCAACCCGTTTCTAGCCCCTTCAGAGAAGTGAGGCAGCCTGGAAGAGCGGTGAAAATACAGGTTCTGGAAACATAAGGACTTACATCCTAAACAATTTTAGTAACCTAGGTTTACTCAATCTCCTTAGCCTTTGTTTTGTTATCTATGTATGGGATCAATAATATCTACATAGTAGCACTATGATGTTAGAAAACACCTGTATAAAGTACCTAAGAAATGGTTTGGCACTTGCATTGTAGTCAAGACTTACAGTCATAGCTTGGCATGTTATTTATTAAGCGTGGTGCATTTTCTTGCAAAGGTACCACTTCATTCTAGGCTGTAAGCTAATCCACTTTGTTCATGGTGACCTTCTCCATGAAGCCTTTCTTTATGCAACAAATATTTAACTGGTATCTTCTATGTTTCAGGTGCTCTAATCAATGGAGATTTAGATAAGAACAAGTTAGAAAAGGTTATGCCCCTGTGGGGATTATATACTATAATATATAAGGGAAGAGATGAAGAATAAACAAGCATATAGGTGAATAAAATGATTACAGATTGTGATAAGCTCAAGGAAGGAAATAAACAACAATAACAATTAAAAAAAACTGTTGTATTTGGTAGAGTAACTGGGGTTGGGGAACTTAAGTAGGGAGTCTTTTCTGTGCATGTAGCAAATTGGAGGCCAAGTGATTAAGACTTGGAAAACCATTTCCTTTGCTTAAGGCTCTTTGCTTGCCTAGCTTACCATGGCAGATCAATTGTAGACCTGAGGGTCCTTATCTCAGATAATCATTCTACCTTTGGCCAATTCTATTTGAGAAGGAAGCAAACCAAGCAGATAAGGCTGTTGCTATCTGGTAGCAAGTTTCATTATGGAAACAATGCCATCCACTAATAAAACCACACAATCTTTAGTGTCTGGTGATAAACTAATAAAACCACACAATCTTTACTGTCTGGTGAAAATATGTTATGGAAAAACCCAAACAGACTTCCTGGACAACCCAATAGATTGGAAAGTTAAGGAAAAAATCCACTTAGCAATTTATGCCACCAGAGACATGATAGAAAATTCTTCATTTTCTATCTGTCCTATATTTTCTGTCATTGATTCACATCATAATCATTGTCACTATCATCATCATCATTGTTGTCTCTGCTTTTCTTGCCATCATCATCAATCATCATCATTCCCTTCTACATTTCCTATTTGTCACTGGGAAGAAGCTTAGAACACTATTTCCTAGAATTCCATTCTCCGTGTTTTGTGGTTAGATACAGTCAACGAGAGGCATTTGAGGGAGTTTGTGCAGGTGGAAGACAAATAAAAGCCATTATTCTCTGGTGGAAGTTTCAGGCAGGCAGTTCAGATCACAGCTTTACTGGGCTACTGAGAATTCCCAGGTAGCTGAGATAATGGACACCGGTTTGCTTTAACATCTGTGGGTTCTTCTGAAAATCAATCACTTGGTCTTGAAAGCAGATGGGATCATCAAGATTTCTTGAAAGTGGTCTCCTAACCATTTCCTCACTCCCTCCACTTAGCCCTCATATCATTTGGGTAAGCCTTTCATTCCTGTATTAAATGTCTAGCTAGTCAAAATATCTAGAGTAGCTTCTTTTTTTCTACTCAGAGGTTGACTGATATACCATTCCTCATTATTTATGCTGTTGTATCCCATATAAGAAGCAATCTTATTAGTGAAAGTAATTCATTTGACAAGCAGGCACTTACTGTAAAAGTACCTATCATTTACTGAGGACTTATGATACCCTAGGCACTGAGCTACTTTATATGCTTTCTGTTACTTTGTTTTTTTTTTGCTTTATGCGGGCCTCTCCCTGTTGTGGCCTCTCCCGTTGTGGACCACAGGCTCCGGACGCGCAGGCTCAGCGGCCACGGCTCACGGGCCCAGTCGGGATCTTCCCGGACCGGGGCACGAACCCGTGTCCCCTGCATCGGCAGGCGGACTCTCAACCACTGCGTCGCCAGGGAAGCCCTGTTACTTTTTAATTGAGATAACTGTATATTTACATGCAGTTGTAAAAAAATAATAGAGAGCCCATGTATCCATTTTCTAGTTTTCTCTAATAATATTTTGCCAAACTATAGTACAATATCACAACCAGATTTTACAGATTTTATTCAGATTTCCCCAGTTTTACTTGTCTGTGTGTGTGTGTGTGTGTGTGTGTGTGTGTGTGTGTGTGTGTGTGTGGTGCATTTACTTCTAAGCAATTTTGGCACATGTTGTAGGCTCATGCAGCCAACAACACAGTCAAGATACCAAACAGTTATTTCCATCACTACAAGGGCTTTATATGTACTTGTAAAGTTCAATCCTTACAGTGTACCTATAGGTTCTATTATTATCCCAATTTTTAAGGTAAGAAAACTGAAGCTTAGACACTGTAAGTCAACAGTCCAAGGTTGTATAACTAATAAGTATTACAACCAGAATATGAATCCAAGTTAGTTAATATCTGGCCCCGTAGGAGAGTGGACTTGCCTCTGTAAGACAGCCAGTGAAGCTTCCAATATCCCCCTGAACGTCTCTCTGACTTTTCAAAGGAGAAAATAGAATAACCAGCCTTGCAAGTGAGCAGCAAATGATGGATGAATAATGTTTCATGCTTTTCCATGGTTAACATGTCTCCTTTCTATTTGGAGAGCAATTAAGTCTCCTGACTGTTCCTTAACAAATTCTTTCTTTCAACATCCTTTAATACCAAAACTAAGAAAATATAAAAATACCCCAAATGCATTCTATTCTCTGACTTCTTATGCCTTTGCCAGCTTTGATCTTGACAACTGCTTGGAAAGGGTTTCAATTTGAGCCACTGTGGTATATTACTTATTTCTTCTTTTTTTTTTTTTTTCTTCTGTGACTTTCCAATGACCCAACCACTTTGACAAGGAATAACTTGACACTTTGTGGAATTCATTTCTTACTAAAAATGATGTAGTTATTGATGAGTTGGCAGTTTTTAAAGTCATGCAGGCAGCAAACACATGCGTTCCTTGGAAACCAGATTTGAGAGTAACAGAACAGTGCTGATAATGTAGGCCCCAAGCTGGATGTAGCTAACCAGCGAGGAAGAATCATAAATCTCAACAATATTGCCAACTCCCAACTATCGATGGTAATAGGGGTCTAGGAGAGCACAAATACTGTAATTGAAATCCAGTGATAATCTAAAAACTTCATTTTATCCAATAGTTTCTGTGCCGTCTTGGGCCAAACTCTTGACAGGAACGGATAACAAGTAGTCAGTGTGACTGATTGGAGTTTCGTCTCCTTCCCGTCTTGGCAAAACCTAGCAGCAGGAGTGCTCAGCCTGAGAAAATGCAAAGAGCAGGAAGCAGAATCCGTCGTGGAAGGACTAGGAGTGTAATTTGGCTCATATCCCGCAAGTACAGAGAACCTCAATATAGCCTTTTGACAAAGTCTCCAAATAAAATTTTGTACACATAGTCACAATGTAGAATTGAAACAAAAATGTTTTCCATACATATTTAAACTTCTCTGCCATTTCTAGATCACCACCTCCCTAGTCCAAGCACCAGGAATGAATACCTCTTATATTTCCCATTATTATGGGGTAAAGAACACAATTATATTGTGTTATGTTCATTTTGCATGAAGTTTAAATTGTTCAATATAAGTCTTTAAACTGTTCCCCAATTTTTGAAACACTGTTTTAGTATCTCTTGACTTTTTTATGTATTGGGACAATCAAAAAGGTAGAAGTGGCTTGTGGCACTGGAAGAAAATTTAAGAGAATCTATGAGGGACCGGACGCTTATTTCTTGACATCACTGTAAGGTATATAGTTATCTTTGCTTTTCCAAAGATGGAGGCTACCCAGTATATCTTACTACAATTTATATAAGGTTTACAAACCTCTCTAGTTTTTGGAATATTCACCTATCCATAAGCACGGTCTTAGTATGATGGTTCAGCGGTTGTGTTCGACACGCTAGTGTAAAACAAAAATAGTAAAATCAAAGGATGTGAGGGGTCCAGTAGGACTTACAAAATAGTTTTTTCAACAGTATTTATCATTAGGATGCATAAGTAGCACAACATTTAGATTGGAGTGTGGAGAACGGGAACGACTCAAGTTTTCATATCTAAACAGGATCCATTGTTTTACGGTATGTGGTCTCTGATATGTCATCTACCTTCTGTGACCACATGAAGGTAGAGATGGTAATAGTGACGTTTCAGGGATGTTATATTTTAAGAGAAAAGAAATGTATCAGTCGAGATTCCTGGGTTACAACATGAGAACAAGCAATCCCCAAATCTCGATGGCTTAAAACAAAGGTTTATTTTGTCACGTGTGTCTACTGCATGTTGGTTGAGGTGTCTGCTACAACTCATTGTTGTTCATACTCTGGGCATTAGACCAACAGAGCAGCCACCATCCGGAACACTGCCAGCTACTGTGGCAGAGGAGAAACTCTCTGTATAATCTTATATCAGTAAATAATGCTTTCTTGAGAAGTGAAGCGTGTCACTTCACTCACATCTTTCTCAACCTCAAGAGGGGCAGGAAGTGAATAGATCTACCATGTGCCCCGAAGTAGAGAGAGAGGTCAAATATTTGGCAGCCAGTTCAAGTACAGAGCCTGACACACTCATCAAATGGTAGCTATTATCATAGCAGTTCCACAATATAATCAGTTCTTAATATACGGTAATTGCTGGTCTTTCGATACAGCTGTCTGTGGCAGAGAGACTGCCTGCTATCACCCCATTCCCCCAATATGTTATCTCCTTTCTTTTTAAACTGATTCTCCAAGTCTTACTTTGATACATAGCTTCCTAGCCAAAGGACAACATTTTCCAGCCTTCTTTGAAGCTAGGAGTATTCATGTGACAAGGGCAAATGTGGTGTAAATGGCAATGCTTTCCCTTAAAAGTAAGGGCCATGCCATTCTCTGTCTTTCCTCTTTTCTGCTGGTTGGAATATGGACTTTGTTTACTTTGTGTCTGGAGCTGGAGCAGGTACTTTGTCCCACAAGGTAACTTTGGAATAGAGTTCAACAATGGTAGGAGAACAAGACAGAAGACACATCATTATCGTCCTGAAATATTTACATCTAGATTTTAACTCAGAAATAAACGGCTATGTTGTTTAAATCAATACTATTTTGGACTTCACTGCTCCATTCACTGTCAATTATGAAGAACTGCACAGGGCTTAGTGAATTTACACACATATATACCAATTAGAATGCATTTGAGAGAGTGATGTCAGCATGATAGTAGTGTAAGTTGTTCCTTTTTCTCTCCTCATTGATTTACAATTGGACATCCATAACCAAAAAAAAAAGAAAAGAAAAGAAAAAAAGGTGCCTCTTCACAGCATACCAGGTCACTCAGGAGGTCCATACATCTGTGCACCCAAAAGTGGGTGGAATGAACCATGAAGGAGGCAGTGGAACAGTGGGAGTGGTGGTATAGCTAGAGGTGGCAGAGGTGGCAGTGGCAGGTCCAGCAGCCGGACAGCATGACCTTTCTAGCAGAGGAGGTGGAAGGAGAAGGCAGTGAGTGGGGGGGTCTGTGTGGTCACATGTTCTGCAGCTGGAGGGACCCAAGGCTATCCCTGAGCAAAGACTGCAGCAACTGGGGGAAGGAAAGGAAAGGGAAATAGACAAAGAGATCTAAAGGAAAGTGTCTCCTGCTGTCTGCCTCAGTATTTGGGCCCATGGACTTCTGACATCTCCCCACTGAAGAATCCCCCGACTGGGCCATGGGCATACCCAAAGCCCCAGATGCTAAGTAACACCATGCCCACTCTGCCACCACTCTTTACTTATTTTTTTTATTTTTTATTTTTTCGCGGTACGTGGGCCTCTCACTGTTGTGGCCTCTCCCGTGGCGGAGCACAGGCCCCAGACGCGCAGGCTCAGCGGCCATGGCTCACGGGCCCAGCCGCTCCGTGGCACATGGGATCTTCCCCGACCAGGGCACGAACCCATGTCCCCTGCGTCGGCAGGACTCAACCACTGCGCCACCAGGGAAGCCCCTTTACTTATTTTTAAAGTGCACTCCCACTCCCAACCTTGGGAGCAAGTCAGCTCTGGTAAGAGAAACCCAAAAGTGTGCCATAGCACCATCTCCTGGAACACAAAGGGAAGACTAATTACCAACCTGTACAACTGTTAGAATCAAAGGAAACAAAGCCTTGCCTAAAGAAGAAAAGGTGTTTTCCACTTCAAATACGATGACACACCATGAAAAATAGCACAGAAAGATGGTATCACAAAAATGATAATTTTCCAGCAACTGAACACTAAGAGATAGGATATTGTGGTCTAACTAATAAAGATTTTTAAATAGCTATTATGAAGAAATTTGATGAGTTACAAGAAAACTCAGAAAGGCAATGCAAAGACCTCAGGAATAAAATTAATGAACAGAAAGAGTACTTCACCAAAGAGACTGAAATTCTCTGAATTTCCGTACAGAAATTCTGGAGCTGAAGAACTCAATAAATGAGAAGGGGAATGCAATACAATGCGTTGGAAATAGAGCAGATCAGATGGAACAAAGAATTAGCAAGGTGGAAAATAGAAATCTAGAAATGCTTCAGGCGGCAGAGGAGAGAGAACTAAGATTTAAGAATAGCAAAGAAACCCCACAAGAACTAACAGGCGCCATTAAAAAGTCAATATAATAATAATGGCTATTGCAGAAGCAGGGGAGAGAAGAAAGGGGGGGCGGGATCAGAGAGTTTATTTTAAGAAATAATAGCTGAGAAATTCCCAAACCTGGAGAAGGAACGGATATACAAGTCCATGAAGCTAATAGAAAAACATATTATCTCAAAGTAAAATGACCTAATCCAAGGCACATTATATCAAAACTGTCAAAAATCAATGATAAAAAAAGAATTGTAATGGCAGCTAAGCAAAGAAAAAAGACAGTAACCTACAAAGGAGCCCGCATTAGACTATCAGCAGAGTTCTCAGGAGAAACTCTATGGGAGAAAATGGAATGACATATTCAAAATATTGAAAAATAAAAAACTACCATCTAAGAATACTCTATCTACGAAATTATCTTTCAGATATGAAGGAAAAATAAAGGCATTCCCAGACAAACAAATGGTGAGAGAATTTACCACTACCATACCTACCTTCCAAGAACTGTTGAGTTCTTCAAGCTGAGATAAAAAGATGAAAGTACACAAAACTCTGACTAAGGTGATAAACAGTCAGAATTAGAAAACTGTAACTCTTTTTTAGAATAGGATATTAAACACCTAATTATAGCATAAAGGTAAAAGGAAAAGAGCATAAAAAATAACTACAGCTACTACAATTTGTTAATAACATCACAGCTTAAAAAGAAATAATTTGGGAAATCAAAAATATAAAAGGGTAAAAGAATGGAAACTGTATACACAAATAAAGATAAACTGCTATCAACAGAAAATGGACTATTCTATCTATAAAATGTCCCCCTCCTGTTTCTGGTAAACCTCATGGTAACAACAAAGCACAAATTTAGAACACAGACACAAAACATTGAAAAAAGGTAGAGAGTGAGCAAATCACCATGGAAAACCACCAATTTACAAAGGTAGACAGAAACAGAAGTAAAGAAAAAGTGGAGAAATAAAATAACCAGAAGACAAATGGTAAAATGGCAATAGTACCCTTACAGATCAATAATAACCCTAAATGTAAATGGACTGCACTCACCAATTGAAAGGCATAGAGTGGCTGGATGGATTCTTTTTTAAAAATCAAGAGCCAACTATATGCTGCTTACGGGAAATTCATCTCAGGTCCAAAGACATATATAGGCTCAAAATGAAAGGATGATATTCCAAAAAAAGAAAAAAAATCAAAATAAGGCAGGTACAGCTCTACTTATATTAGACAAAAAAGACTTCAGGCCAAAAAGGGCAACAAGAGACAAAGACAGTCATTATAAAGTGATAAAATGGTCATCAAGAAAATATAACAGCTGTAAATAATATGTTCTCCAAACCTGAACACCAAATATATTAAGCAAATAATAATAGACATTAAGGGAGAAATAGACAACAATACAGTAATACGAGAGGACTTCAATACCCCACTATCATCAATGGATATATCATCCAGACAGAAAACCTACAAGGAGACGTTGGAATTGAACCACACATAGAATGAAGGGACTTAATAGAAAGATACATTCATCTAACAGCAGCAGGATACACATTCTTCTCAAGTGAACATGGAACATTCTCCAGGTGCAATCATATGATAGGCCCACAAAACAAATCTTAGCAAATTTAAGAAGACTGAAATCATACCACTATCTTCTCTGATCCCAGTGGTATGAACTAGAAATTAAAAACAGTAGGAAAGTGAGATGACCTACAAATATGTGGAAACAAAAAAAACACTTTTCTAAACAACCATTGGGTCAAAGAAGACATCAAAAGGGAAAAAGATTATCTCAAAACAAATGAAAATGGAAATATAACATATCAAATATTATGGGATGCAGCAAAAGCAGTTCTGAGAGAAAACTTTATAGCAATAAATACAGATATTAAGAAATTAGAAAAATCTCAAATAAACAACTTAACTTTACACCTCAAAGAACTAGAAAAAGAAAAAATTAAGCCCAAAGTTAGCAGAAGGAAAGAAATCTTAAAAATCAGAGAAAAAGAATAAATGAAATAGAGACCAGCAAACAGTAGAAAGAATCAATAAGACTAAGGGCTGATTCTTCAAAAATACAAACAAAATTGCCAAACCTTTAGGTAGACTAAGAAAAAAAGAGAGAAGAATCAAATAAATACAACTAGAAACGAAAGAGGAGACATTACAACTGATACTACAGAAATACATAAAATCATAAGAAACTACTATGCACAGTTATGGCCAACAATTTCATAACCTAGAAGAAATGAGTGCATTTCTAGAAACACACAACCTAGTAGGACCGAAGCAGGAAGAAATAGAGAATTTGAGCAGGTTGATAATGAGTACAGATTGAATTGGTAATGAAAGCATTCCCAACACAGAAAAGTCCAGGACCAGATGGCTTCACTGGAGAATACTACAAAACATTTTAACACCAGTGTTTGCAAAATAAACATCCTCCTCAAACTCTTCCAAAGTATTGAGAAGAAGGGAACACTTCTAAGTTCACTCTACAAATCCAGCATTACTTTGATAACAAAACCTGCTAAAGATACCAAAAGAAAAGAATAGACCAACATCCCTAATGACTATAGATGCAAAAAATTTCAGCAAAATATTAGCAAACTGAGTTCAAGAGTACATTAAAAGGGTTATACAGCATGGTCAAGTGGGATTTATCTCTGGGATGCAAGGATGGTTCAACATACACAAATCAATAAATGCAATATATTGCATCAATAAAATGAAAAATAAAAATCACATAATTATCTCAATATATGCAGGAAAGTATTTGACAAAATAAAATATCCTTTCATGATAAAAACCCTTAACAGATTGGGCAGAGAAGAAACATACCTCAACATAAAAAAGGCCATATATGGTAAACCCACAGCTAACATTATACTCAGTGAGATAAATTGAAAGGATTTCCTCTAAGATCAGGAACAAGACAAAAATGCGCACTCTCCCCATTCTTATTCAATTTAGCACTGGAAGTCCTTACTAGAGTTTACACAAGACAAAGAAATAAAGGCATCCAAATTGGAAAGGAAGAAGTGAAACTGTCATTATTTGCTGATGATATGATTTTATATATAGAATATTCCAAAGAGTCAGTCAAAAAACTGTTGGAAATAATCAACAATTTTAGTAGGGTGGCAGTATACAAAAATCAACGTACAGAAATCTATTGCATTCTTTTACACTAATGAAGCATCTGAAAAAGAAATAAAGAAAACTATCTCATTCACAATAGCATCAAAAGCAATAAAATACTTAGGATTAAATTTAACCAAGGAAGCGAAATATCTATACAATGAAAACTATTGATATAAGACTTTGCTAAAAGAAATTGAAGAGGACACAGACTAATGGAAAAACATTCCATGTTCATGGATTGGAAGAATTAATACTGTTGAAATGTCCATACAACTACATACAGATTCAACACAATCCCCATCAAAACACTAAAGGCATTCTTCAGAGACATAGAAGAAACAAATGTAAAATTTGTGTAGAAGCACAAAAGACCCTGAATAGCAAAAGCTATCCTTAGAAAACAGAACAAAGCTGGAGGTATCATGCTTCTGGATTTCAAACTATACTATAAAGCCATACTAGTAAAAACAGTATGGTACTGTCACAAAAATAGACGCCTCAATCGATGGAATGGAATAGAAACCCCAGAATTAAATCCCAGTATGTAGAATCAACTAATATTCAACGAGGGAGCCAAGAATGCCAAATGAGGAAAGGATGGTCTCTTCAAAAATGGTGCTGGAAAAACTGGAGAAGCAGAACAATAAAACTGGACCCCTATCACACATCATTCACAAAAATTAATTGAAATGGATCAAAGATCAGGGTTTTAAACATAAGACCTGAAAACATAAGAAAATAATATGGAGTTTCCTCAAAATATTAAAAATAGATCTGCTGTATGATCCAGGAATTACACTCCTGGGTGTATACCCAAAGGAAATGAAAACAGGACTTTGATGAGATATATGCACTCCCATATTTATCTTAGCTTATGCCCAACAGCAAAGAAATGGAAACAATGCAAATACTCATTAACAGATGAATGGATAAAAAAGATGTGGTACCTTTTCAGAGTATTATTCAGCCACGAGAAAGGAGGATACCCTTCCATTTTCAATAACATGGGTGGACCTTGAGTACCTCATGCCAAGCGACGTAAGATAGAGAAAGACAAGTACCAGATGATATCATTTATATGTCGAATCTACAAAAGTTAAAGGTGTAGAAAAGGGAAAGTAAAATGGTGGTTACCATTTGGGAGGTGGTTACCATTGGGGAGATGGTTAAAAAATGGTGGTTACCAAATGGTGGTTACCATTTGGGAGACAAAAGGGATAAGAGTGATGATGTTCAAGGGTACAAACTTGTAACAAGTAGTAAATAAGCCATAGACATCTAATGCACAGTATAATGAATACAGACAATAATATTGTACTTTAAGTACATACCATGATAAATATTGCTATGTTGGCAATTATATTACAATATAAAAATGTATCAAAGCAACATGCTGTATACTTTAAACTTATACAACGTTACATGTCAAATTTGTTCAATAAAATGAAGGAATGAAGGCTTTTGGCTGCAAGTAACAGAACACCCAAAACAATAGTGGCTTAGACAAGAAAGACACTTAGAAGCGTCTAGATGTGGATGGTTCCACAGTTTTGATGCTCCATAGACTCAAATTCTTTCTTTCTCATCTATGATCCTCATCATGTTAGATTTGGTCACTGTGTGGAGTGATGGCTGCTACAATGCCAGGTATTTCTAATAGTGCTCAAGGCATGAAGAGGAAGGAGAGCTCCTGTTGTCTCTCTCTCTTTTTTTTTTAATCAGGAAGCAATGTCCTTTACAGAAGTTTATTATCTCTCGCCTCCCACCCACCTCCACTACACAAGGAATCTTCTCCTTCCGTATCTAGAATAAGGTCACTTGCCCTCCCCTAAATGAGTCATTAGCAAAGGGGACTGGTATTACTCTGTATGGCTTAGGGCATTGTGACTCACCTCCCAGGGCTGGAGAATGGGCTGCCCCTCCCTGAGCAGACTACTGTCCAAATAAGCTCAGGATTCTACAGATTAAGGAAGAAGGGGGAAACTGTCTGCTGAGGCAGTTAAAGAATTTCTTTTATTTCTCCTCTACTTTTACACTTAGCAAGTCATATAGATGTAGGTTTTTTTCCCTAAATATATAGAACTACAACATGAGAGGGTAGAGAGAAAGCATACTTCATTACTGTACTGCCTTTCACCCATCCTCCTACCTTAAACTTACCCTCAAACAGCAGGCATTGGCTACATTGTTTTAAAAACAAATCATATAATCTTACTGCCCTTGCTTAAAACCCACCTAAAACTTTCCATTTCCTGGATAAAAACATTCACATCTCTGTGTCCTACAAAGCCCTACCCGTGTGACCCTGGCTTCCCTCAGTCTTGTACCTCATGCCACTCTCTCCTCCCACTGTGCTCCAGCCAGAAAGGACTCGTGAGTATTCTCCAAAAGTTATGAACTCACTCCAACCTGGCTTTGTTTTCTTCATGGTAATTTCACGATTGGAAATGATCTTATTTATGCATTTATTAATTGCTTTGCATTCTTATTTATTGTTCTACCCTCACTAGACTGCAAGCTGAGTGAAAGCCAGGGTGTTGTCCATTTTCTCCACTTACACAGCTCTAGTAAGTAGACAATACCTGGTATGTGGTCAACACAATGAAGAAATGAACAAGAATTTGGATGACAGTGGTGGTATTCATGAGTCATCCCTACCTGGCTAAAGGAACTGGCATGCAATCCAGTTTCATTTGCGTACAAAAATGAAATGACACCCTACCTCATCAAGAGTGTGCTGACTCAAACGTATAAAGGGTCAGATGAAGCATAGTTATTTTTTTGAAATAAAGTGAAAAGCATAAGCCTATCCACTCACTTAAAGATTAATACTATTTTTAATCCATGTAGCTCACTGAATTTGTTTTAAACCCAATATTCCTTTAATTATTTATTTATTTCATAATAGTACATATCTTATTCATAATGGCCATTCAAGAGACCATGAAATTGCCTGTTAAGCTACTGTCCGTAATTCAGCAGAAATGGCTCAAGGAAAGGAAACCTGAATGCCAATCCCACAAATAAAATATGTCATCAGATTTTAACTTCACCCAATACCATACCAGATACCAACTGGCAGAGCTTATTCTTGGGTATGTGGACATGCTCAGTATTTTATATTGAGCTGTTCTTTTCTGTGTAAATCTGGAACACAGGACACAGATTCAACGTGGAGATGGAAAGAGAATTGACACGTGACAAAGATAGAGAAGATACACAATACAATTCAGCAGGCAAGGGTGGCTGGGAGCAGATCCAGGGAGAAAACTAAACTGATTACATAACTAGAATTTCCATTTGCTTCTCAAGAAAAAGCGCTAAAAAAAAAAAAAGGCTAAAATAAAACCTTGTGATAAAAACCTTATAAGTGACTGAATTTGAAATACAAGTTGTTTGCATCAACTCCAAGATGAAACGATGTTTTTTTTTTCCATTATACTCCAGGAAATAGATGCTTGCTAAATAACCCCTTTAACTTTTCTCTAGCATCTATTGATTATATCCATAGAAATTAAGAAGAGAAGGCAATTAAGTGTAAAATTTAACAGTGTTCTGCTGCTGTTAATTTACTGCCTGACTCAATCAATGCATCACCCTGGATAGAAATCTATGCCCCCCTCCATGAGCTAGAAAATTCTATGATGCCCTTTCAGCTAAAATGATAATAGTCACAAGAAACCAAAGAACTAAGAGGCAGGAACCATACAAAGAGGTGAAAGAGTGAGTTGCTTACAATAGTTTAATCCATATTTTTAAAGAGGCCACTTAAGTTGAAAATAACAAACCTTTTGAGTGGTTTTGTTTATTTTAGTACTTGCTAATTTGGGAATTCATGAAATGGCACATAAGCCACACTCATAACAAAAGGTAAAGTTTCCCTTTTTCTGAGAGGTAAAATATATATGTGCCACTGAATTTCAATTTGCTTATCAAGAAATAAAAAGAAGTCCTGGGTATATGTCATGATTTAACCTGAAAATGCCTGGTTACTCTCAGAGGAGATTATACTATTTAAGAAAAGATATTAGCATATTAGTTAAGCCCAAAGCTTAAACAATTCATTCTGTGACAATGAACTTTCCTCATGATACAGTCTGAGACAAAATGAATGGTAATGAGATATAAATAACTAGGGTACCTTGCTTTCCATAAAAATGAATCTGTTATCTATTAGGTTTACCTAACTTCTATTTTCTTCTTAATTATATTTTATTAAAACTTAAGTTTATGTGTATATGTACATATATTCATGAATACTCAAAAATACATTAAAATATAAAGAAAAAAGCAAAAATCGTCTCTTCTCCTGAACTCCTTTTTTTACCTACTACTGTATTGAGAATCTTCCCAAAGTCTTTAAAACTTTACCTTTTATGAGCCAAAATTTATTCTATCTCATCAATGCCTCACAATCACTAACTTTCCTACTGCTGTACAGTGTGATTTTCCCATTTTTCTTACCATGAACTTACTTGTTGCAACCTAGGAAATGGCTCTAGGAGCAACTGTTTCTTTTCTGTAAAAGTATTAACTCGTTATGCATTCACAGACAAAGGTGCTCCCAGAACTCCGGTTGTCATGGGAAGAGTAACCAGAAAACCAGCGGAGATGGACACATCTACTGATCTACCTTGAGTCACAGGACAGTGCCAATGGGATTACCCATGATTACATTGGAAGAAGGCAAACAGGACCATAAGGGCAACTGCCCCCTGCCTGAGAACAGATGAACATAGTAACTGAGGCAGGTTTTCATTCTTAACAACATTATGATGATATGTTGTGGTAGGTTTGTGCTCTATTACCAGAGTTTCCACAAAAACCATAGAAGCCACTGTTACAGAAAGGGTATAAAAATAAGGTGAGGGGGGTATATGGATCAATGCTTCAGTCCCTCTTCAAGCTCTCGGCCCTACCAAGACTCAGTGAGAATAAGCAGGGGAGCTGAGAGAAGGTTCAATTCCGGTAGGAAAGAAAAACAAAAACTGGGTCACATAGCCAGGTTCAACTAGCTAAAAACTTTACATGGG